>NC_090270.1:123555979-124181813 GCF_040414725.1 Anabrus simplex | reverse complement strand
TGTTGGGGTTCGGTGGCTGGGCTGAGGGTGAGAGAGGTGCTCGCTGTCGCTAGTATCCCACCGAGGTCTGAACGAGGGGCTGTTGTTGTGGTGTCTGAGAATCCAGTTAGTAAGTGGGCTGGAGACGACGGAACGGAAGACGTGTACTCCCTGAGAGTACTGTGTGTGTGTGTGTGTGTGTGTGTGTGTGTGTGTGTGTGTGTGTTTATGTGGGCTGAGGATCGCCGTGAGTCAGCGAGAGAACCCCCTATCGTGAGTGTGAGAGTAAATGGACCTGTGTTAATGTCCACTGTTGTGAGTATCGTCCTGCTGTTGAATACTGTTGAGCTGTTTAGTTGTTCACTGCATGTGACTGTGTGAATTACTGGACTGTCTGTAGAGTCGAACCAACGAACAGTCATCGTGTGTCGAATAGTCCGTAGCCCCATATTCAGATCCAGTGGTCTACACACAGCTGCTGTATGAGGTGACTGGACTTGGGACAGTGAAAGTAAGGATTAAGCGTCCCCAGGTATAGCAACGGGTCGGACCGCCTGCTGTGCCGTAAGGAAGAGAGAGACTTGTAAATAGACTTGTAATTTGTAAGTGTAGGCATTCATAGCTGATTATAATTGTGTGTATATGCAGTAGCAGCGATTGGCAATTGAAAGTGCGGGGGCAAAAAAATATACAGACAAGAAATAACACCCGGGTTTGTGGGATATAGCGGACGTTGGGGAGGGGGCGTATATGCATCAAAACTAAAATTAAGGCTACAAAATGGTAAGTTTTTTAATGCTCTCTCAGCGATCTTCGACAGAGAGGTAACGATTGACAGTTTACCAACTTAAGTGCGGTAATAATAGTTTGCTAAGATTTTGATTCAGTACTGTATTGTACAATAAAATTTTCACGAAAGGAACAATATTTCACATTTGTTACAATTAAAAAGAAATACGGCGTGAATATACAATTAAAATAATTTGTTTGACTACACACTAAAAAACTAACAGGCACTAAAGAGACTGCCAGACAGACGAATGCACGCGGCAAGCGGGTGAATCATACCTTAGTGTCCATGACCTGAGAAAAAAATACCCCTGCTACCCTTCCTCACAGGACAGGGAAAGTCTCCATTACTTGCTGTAGCGCTATACAAATTGGTTAGCGGGGACAAACGACATTGTGTACGTATTTCCGCAAAAATTGTGTTTATGATTAAAGAAAATAAACGAAAGAATCAGCTGATAAGACAACATGGCTTGTAAAAATTGTTTTTTTAAATAATTCGTATAATTCTCAGTTTCATCCGGCTAAAATGGAATAAAAATTTAGTTTCTTCCCCCCCTCGCCCCCTAATCGCCGCTACTGTATATATGAGTGTGTGTGCATTTACTGGGTCATCCTGAAATAAATTAAAGTAATGAAACCGATGGAGTTTTATTCGTAACAATAAACGACAATTAGAGGTAGATTATTGTCTTATGGCACACCACCATAGAGCTCAAGGGAGAAAATGTATCTCTAAACTTGATGAGAGGAAGAACCCTGTGAAAGAGGAGGTAAATGAAATGAAATGGCGTATGGCTTTTAGTGCCGGGAGTGTCCGAGGACAAGTTCGGCTCGCCAAGTGCAGGTCTTTTGATTTGACACCCGTAGGTGACCTGCGCGTCGGGATGAAGATGAAATGATGATGAAGACGACACATACACCCAGCCCCCGTGCCAGCGAAATTAACCAATTAAGGTTAAAATTCCCGACCCTGCCGGGAATCGAACCCGGGACCCCTGTGACCAAAGGCCAGCACGCTAACCACTTAGCCATGGAGCCGGACAAAGAGGAGGTGAGCGTCACGCATAAATTCATGAAACGTGAATCCGAGGAGGGTATTACAATTCTCGTAAACAGGAGAGTGATGAAAGCAACAGGTGTTAGGTGGAAAAGTTTTATAGGTTGGTAAAAGGTGAAGATATGGATACATCATCATTTTCCATTCCACGCAAATTCAGGATCTCAAGATAAGGAGATGTACGAAGAATGTGTGAGACGAGGGTGTTTTGAGAAGTTTCTAGTTCATGGAGAAGTGGAGACCGACATTAAGCTAAAACATGCGAAGCGATGGGTTTTTAATATGATAAGTAGTCTTCGGATAGCCTCTGAAGGTATACCCACGGTATCCGCTGCCTGTCGTAAGAGGCGAATAAAAGGGGGGACCGAGGGATGATTAAATTAGAACCATGAGACTACTTGTGATTAGTACCATTACGTGAGGAACGCCATGGATCTACGTTACTTGCGATTAGTACCACAGAACAAGTATGTGTTGTGTTCATGTAGTATGCAGGAGAAGTGGATTGGGGAGGTGAACAGCTAGCTGCGGGGATCTGTGAAGGAACTCGTGCAGGACAAAATTTAGGCACATCAGCATTTCTGAAAACCGTAAAACTAGACACTTTGTCGGAAGTAAAATCAAATACATTATTATTGATTTTAAATGAATAAAATGGAACGAGCGAACCAAGTGACTAGTGATACTTAAATCTCTCAAGGAAAACTAAAATCGAACACTACAATACGGTAATCAAACCGGAGATTCTGCACGCCACAAAATGCATGTTCTCTATGAAAACCGCTGAAATAGAGAAAAGGGAAAGGAAAATATTGAGGAAAATCAAGGGACCATTGGAAACGGAGGAAGGAGAGTTTAGACATAGGAGGAATAAAGATCTATACAACGACGAAGAAAATGCAAAGTTGTTAGACACAATCAGAAAGAGGAAAATTCATTTTTTTTTTCGTTACATAATGAAGATGGATAACAGCAGATTGACAAAACGAGTGTTTTCAAGAGAAAGAGTGGCAGCCAATTGGTCCAAGGAGAAAAAACGATATGATAGAGATTGGAATAACAGACGATGTAATACAAGAGAGAACAACTTTCAGAAGATTGATACAAAATGTAAAGGGCTTCCAGGAAAAAGAGAAGAGGAGATGTCATGTGGACACAAGAGAGGAGGAAACAGCAAAGTGAATAGATGAAGAATTATTGGAAGTAAAGAAAAGAAGGATCAAGGCTGTACCGGGAGGTACACCTCTACGCCGCACATTTAAATCTTGCACCTAGAAGATGTCACTACCGTAATTTTGTTATTGTGAAATTTCCAGTACTGTGTGAATTTCAACTTGTTTTGTTTTCCGTTCATTAAGAAGTTTGGACATTCTCTCATAGATGTCACTGCTAGAAAACTATCATCATGCACCCTGGTGCGAAGTGAAAGAACTTTTTTTGAAGAAGTTTTGTATTCATAAGTTTTTCTTTTACTAATTGATGTTCATTTACTTTTGGGTTGCAATATTTATCTTTTCTTTCCGCCAGCTTTGAATCCAGCCAATCCCTCATTTTTGTAATTAATTTCCAACCAATCCTGGATTTCTTCTTCGACTTTGAGTGTAAATTTTGAATCGTCCAATAAAATTGAGAGGGTGTGGCTTGATTATTCATGAAAGGTCTCGAACTTTCCCCGAGGCAGTGGCGGCGCGTGACTTTCATCACTGGGGGTTCAAAAGAAGAAAAAATTGCCTCCCCCCCCAACCTCTCCTCTTCCCATCTCCGCCAGCTTCTCTTCCATCGTGGGCCGTAACCTCCTAAACTAAGATGACATAAGTTCTAGAAAGTGATCAAATACGAGAGGAGCAGAAAATACGGTAGGCCTACATGCCGAGTTTTACCACATGCAAAATAAGAAATAACTGCTTCATTGAAGTCCGCAGAGTCTCGAACAAAGTTCCTTTCAATTGACAACATAGCAAGAGCAATAAGTCTATCCTCGGTCATTGTGCTGCGCTAGAAAGTTTTTATTCTCTTCAGGGTAGAGAAACACCTTTCTGCTTCCGATGTCATGGGAATAGTAACAACTATATTTAAAAGTTTTCATTGGTATTACCTTGCCGCTATTCTTTGCCTCAATGATTTTTGAGTTAAGTTTCTCTCCAAAAGGTAATTATTCCAAAGAAGGCAAATTAATAGGTGTTTAGTAAGTAATGATATATTTGGGACAAGATATTAATTGGAATTTGACAGTTTAATGTGACTTTTGGTAGTAAGGATGCTTTTCAACACTAGCGCTAGCTACGTGCACTATTCTCCGTTGCCTAGTCAAATTCCCGTAAGGCCAACAGATGGCAGGCACATACCCCAACCCCAACAACACGACTAGCTAGTCTTGAGACAGTAGCCTATTGCGCATGCGTAAAGAACAGAGATCCGTTTCTGCGATATCCTGGTCTTGCCTTAGTGCTGGCTTTCGTCCCCCCGCACCTCGCCACTCCCTTCGCCTATGTACGGACGGAGAGATTGCCTTTGCAAGGGGGTTCATTCCAGACAAGTATCCAGCCACAGACCTTGCGCAGCTCACATGAACTGAAAGCCAGTACGAGTATATTACGGATAGAGGGACTTAGCAAGAGCTTCGAGATTGACAAGCGAGTTATGAAAATTACGTAGTTGAGTACAATTTGATATAAACTGGAGGTTCATTGCTCCATTGCGCTATACCAGAAACCGCCACTGCCCCGAGGGTTTATAAACTGCGGATTTTCACGTCTCTTGGCCATTAGATCAACATCTAAGTGTGTGTGTGTCAAGCAGGAGCCTCTTTTCATCAGGCAGCAGTACTCCGACAAGGTATGGCCACTTAACATCTTCACGTTTGCTAGCTCCGCAGTTTAACTCGAGGGAAAGGTTCGAAACTTTGCCTTTGTAACCAACTTCCTTAAAATGTAATTCTCCGTTCAGCTCATGTAAAATTTCATAAATCTTTAACTGTAATCCGGGGATAGAGAGTGATATACCCTTTCGAGCTCCCCTTCATCTTGGTTTGAGGTACTGCATTTGTTTCTGCTATGTATTGAAGTTATCTTCATGCGCGCTACCTCAGTAGTTTGGGATTAGCCCCTGTTTCGTTGGCCAAGTGCCCTATAGCGTTTTAAATTTTTTGTGGAGCTCAATCTCCGACTCCATTCCTGTTGCACTCGGGCCGTTTATGGAACTTGTTCTTTTTCACTAGGCCCTGTAAGTTGGGTACTAGATACCTCTGTGTAATAAGATGGCTATTTGTAAATAGTGCCTTGTAAGGCCAGTGATTATTAGATTTTCATATTGTGTTGCCTGGAATAGGCTTGAGAACTGAGAGCGTGTGAGCTCTTTTTCAAATGTTGTAAAATTGCCTCTGGGAGGCCTGATATTGCAATTTTGGGAGCAAGTGCTCCAAGTATTAGGGGATTTCTGCCCTTTGTGTAAAATTGTAATCTTTTATAAAGTTGAGCTGAGAGCTCAGGTAATGTAAAGCGAGGGGCTGGAAGCCCTGGTTACTAATCAGTCACTAAAGTTTGGGTTTTCTTGCTTGGTCTAAATCTTGTCATGGTACCTGATATATCATTGTTATCTCACTAAGTGAAAAGTTGTTAAAATTTTGTTGTTGATTGTTGAAATTCAAAAAATATAACCTTTGTTAAAGTTTTAAATTAACTTTGATTTAGTAGTTAGACCCATTCCCCCCGGCACCTTCTTTCACCTCTGCTGGTCCACGGGTAACCCTGTAACAAAGACGAATGCACAGTGGTACTTTCCGTGGTCCTTAGATGGCCAAAATCAAAAAGAAAAAAGTGTATATGCAATTGCATAGGTGAGTTACTGTTAAACTCTCTGGCAGGCAATACCTAATAAATACCCTCCAATGTACAGCTCCCCTCGCTCTGGCTTGTCTTGCAGATACCGAGTGAATTGCATGAACGGTACGGGTCAGTGGCGGCGATTAGTGGGGGTTGTACAAGCCCTGTTCCCTTATCAGCTAATTCTTTCCTTTAATTTCTTTAATTATTAACAGCATTCTTAGTGGAAATACTAACAATATATCGTTCGTCGCGACTAACCGATTCGTACAGCGCCACAGCAAGTAGTGGAGGAGACTCGCGCAGCATGTAGCATGTGTTGTGAGAAAAGGTAGCAGGGGTATACCGAGGTATGATTCACTCGCTGGTCGCGCGCATTCGTCATTCTTGCAGTCTCTTTAGTATCTATTACTTTGTTAGTGTGTGGTCAAATACTAAATGATTTTTGTAATTGTATAATCAGGCCGGACTTCCATTTAATTATAATACTCGTGCAATATTGGTCCTTTTGGTGAAAGTTTTATTGTATAGTACTGAATTACCGGGCGAGTTGGCCGTGCGGTTAGGAGCGCGCAGCTGTGAGCTTGCATCCGGGAGATAGTGGGTTCGAACCCCACTGTCAGCAGCCCTGAAGATGGTTTTCCGTGGTTTCCCATTTTCACACCAGGCAAATGCCGGGGTTGTACCTTAAGTAAGGCCACGGCCGCTTCCTTCCCAATCCTAGGCCTTTCCTATGCCTTCGTCGCCACAAGCCCTATCTGTGTCGGTGCGACGTAAAGCCAATTACAAAAAAAATATGTAGTACTGAATGAAAATTATTGCCGCACTTAAGATGGCAGACTGTGAACCTTTACCTTTCTGTGGAAATTCGCTCAGAGAGTATTAAAAAATTGTATTTTTGTATTTGTATTAACCATCATTTAAGAGGAGGGAAAACTGATTGCTAAGATTAAGTAGAATATACATAAGAGTCCCGCTAATTGGCAAATTTTAGGATTATTAGAATTATCTTCCAAAATCTAGTGTTGCGGCGCAACTGCGAAAAATGGCAAAGTTATTTTCGCAGGAACACCAGGTTCTAATGATGTGGAATTACAGAACTTAGTCTAATCAAATATGCCGCAAAGTCCCTGCGGATATGTGAATTAAAATAAAATTAATTTGTATACTTGACAGTAAATGTAGAAAGGGTTACCCTAAAAAATTCTGAAACAATAATATATATATAAGGGTATCCAATTTATCGAACAAAGAACAATTGTAGAACTGCACTGCTCAAAAAATGTTTTACATATCCTGGTTTAGTGCGTTTTTTATTTTGCTATGTGTGTGTGTGTATGTACATACATATACATTACGAAGAGTACACACAAATAAAACACCATGCGGTCAGCTATGCAAAAGCAACAGAAACAAAACATAAACACAAATTTATTGTTCATTGTGTGGCAGATCAATCCAGCTTGTTTAGGGACAGTGGGAAGAAGGCGGCCGTGGCCTTAATTAAAGTACAGCCCCAGCATTTTCCTGGTTTGAAAATGGGAAAGCGCGGAAAACTATCTTCAGGACTGTCGACAGTGGGGTTCGAACCCACTATCTCCCGGATACAAGTTCACAGCTGTGCATCCCTAACCGCACGGTCAACTCGCCTGGTAGTTGCTAAATTTTATCAGGAGGATTACAACAGTAAGCAACTGCTCTCTTCGGTCCAGCCCACGTAAGTTCAGCACGGTTCATGTCCGCCGAATATGCTGGCCACACCACTCACTGTATGTCGTACGTCTCAAGGAACTGACTGACCACTCTGTCTTGATGGGCACAAGCATCCACTAGTGCCAAGCCCTGCCGGCCCCGTTCTGTAGGGTAGCGTGCCTGTCTCTTACCTGGAGAACCCGAGTTCGATTTCTGGACAGATCAGGGATTTTTACCTGGATCCTGAGGGCTGGTTCGAGGTCCACTCTCTCTACGTAATTACCATTGAAGAGCTACCGTTATCTAACGGTGAGATAACAGTCCTGTTCTAGAAATCCAAGAATAACGGCCGAGAGGATTTGTCGTGCCGACCACACGACACTTCGTGATCTGCAGGTCTCCGGGTTGAGCGGTGGTCGGTTGGTAGGCCAAGTCTCTTCGGGGCTGTTGTGCCACTGGTGGTGGGGTGGGGGGTGGGGGGTGAAACCCTCGCCCACAGTGGCAGCAAACACCAGATCAGTCCTGTTACCCCGGATAGGAATTACCTAGGTAGAGGACTTCGTCGACCAAACATGGTCCCACCTCAAAACATGACTTCTAATGGTGCTCGAGGATGAAGAACTCGTTCCATCCCTAACCGTCGCTGGACTCTAATACTCCTGTTTTATGGGTACAAAATTATTGTGACCTCATCAGAAGAGAGCGTACTCTTCCACTGTTCCTGATCTTATGGACTACTACCTCACACCAGCTGACCTATGGTGTGGTTCACAATCCTCCTTGATATCATTCCTTCATGTAGTCGATTTTGCACTGACTGATTTGCTGCTTTCAGTCTGGTAGCCCTCTGAAGATCCTAGTGGGACGAGGTGGTAGAAGCAGTGGACCCACGGCGTTTTTACGCCCGGATGCCCTTCCTGACGCCAACCTAAGTTGAGGAGCTAATGAAGGTAGAAATATAGAGTCCGCTCCGCAAGGATTATTACATGTTAGTTTCAATGCTGCTATTCTTAACTAGAAATGATTCTGGAGGAGAGATGTGCTCATTATGCCTGCCGGGGTCCAATTCACCCGCCGCTAGGAGTATATTTACTTTTATAACCTAAAGTAATGGTCCAGACGCCATTATCCATTGCTCCTGTCAAGGATCACGGATATCGGCCGACGTTCCCAACCATTGCAAAAGAAAAACGACTAAAGAGGCCCACGAAGTTTGAAAATGTCATGGCGTCGGACGGTAACCTTATACTTTCTCAATCCCTCTTTTAATCTCGGGGCGTCGGCAAGAAATAAAGGACCGAGCTCGATAGCTGCAGTCGCTTGAGTGCGGCCAGTATCTAGTATTCGGGAGATAGTAGGTTCGAACCCCACTGTCGGCAGCCCTGAAAATGGTTTTCCGTGGTTTCCCATTTTCACACCAGGCAAACGCTGGGGCTGTACCTTAATTAAGGCCACGGCCGCTTCCTTCCCACTCCTAGCCCTTCCCTGTCCCATCGTCGCCATAAGACCTATCTGTGTCGGTGCGACGTAAAGCAACTAGCGAAAAAAAAAAGAAATAAAGGTAATTTATTAGCTTTAACGTAGTTTTTCAC
This sequence comes from Anabrus simplex, assembly GCF_040414725.1. NCBI lineage: Eukaryota > Metazoa > Arthropoda > Insecta > Orthoptera > Tettigoniidae > Anabrus > Anabrus simplex. The sequence continues at coordinate 124,172,880 of NC_090270.1, read as the reverse complement.
ATCCAGGCCGATCTCTGTCATGAGAACAGTGGCCACTTCAGGGCCACACTCTCTTCGAGAGGCTCTTTTCTATCGTTGCGGTGCATACTATCCGCATAGCAAGAAAAAACCAACACTTGGCAACAGTGCTATTCTACTCACCTCAGCGCTACTAGTGGAAACCTAAGTATTAAACAAAGGGCAGTCACTTCGCGTGCACTGTATAGTGGTGTCTCGTGTTACTAACAATGCGGAGCGGACTCTATAGCTTTGCCCTAACGAAAATGAAATGGATGATGGTGAACGAAACTGCGTAAGGAACGGGGAAGGAATCGGCTGTGGCTTATAATAGGAACTGTCCCGGCATTTCCCTGAAGTGAAAATGGGAAACTACAGAAAACTATTCTCAGGACAGCCGACGGTGTGGTTCGAAAGTACTCGTCTCCCGAATGCTGAGCTTGGCTTCATAGACGTAGTGGGTTAACATGCTCACCCACTTTGCACGGTAATAAAACAAATAACCTACAGTATTTGTAATTAATTTGTAAATATGATTACCGAGAGAGAACCTCTACTAGCAATAAGATAACTGAATAACTCGGTGGAAAATAACAAACAATGGCCGCTGTTTGCTCTTGAGGCTTTTCGGATCTCACAACGGTACAACCAGTGTTTAATTTTGGCAGAAAGCGCCGGAACGGCGTTCTGGCACCTCCCAGGCAATTTCTTTTCGCACAATGTTTTTAAGGGTTTTGCTAAAAAAAATGTTAACGTTTTCATACAGTTTTTTCACAAGTTTTCAAATATCGAAACTTTTATAGGGGCGAAATGGGGGGAGCGTATGGTTGAAAACGGGGCAAAATGTGTGGGTATGCGTTCCGGCACTTAAAAGTTTAGAAATTAAGCACAGAGTACACATGTACGCCCATCGTTCTGACAGTTAATATAACTCTGTTCACAGTATTAAATACGGAGTGCATCCTTGCTTATTCTGCCAAATATAAAAGTGTAATTTCAGTCTTGCTACCATACTGCTGTGAGTATTTAATTGGACACATTTCCGTCACACGATTGTTCTGCAAATTCTCTTATGCGTAAATAATGTGAAATGAACGATGGGATCATTCCAGCTGAAATGAATCTCTCTCCCTACTATTCCCGGAATATTTAGCAAGCATTAACTTCCATCCAAATAAGAGGATTGCAGTGGAAATTCAGTTACAGTTTGTCAACAAATACAACAGAAAACATGTTTGATAATTCGCTCCAAATAAATCAGACTACCTTTCTCTTTTTCCTTTTTTTCAAGTTGCTTTCCGTCGCACCGACACAGATAGGTCTTATGGTGACGATGGGACAGGAAAGAGCTAGGAGTGGGAAGGAAGTGGCCGTGGCCTTGATTAAGGTACAGCCCCAGCATTTGCCTGGTGTGAAAATGGGAAAACCATCTTCAGGGCTGCCAACAGTGGGGTTCTAACCCAGTATCTCCCGACTATTCAATACTGGGCGTACTCAAACGACTGCAGCTATCGAGCTCGGTGATCATATTACTGACAAATTTCGGTGCATAATTGTAATGTTTTTTCCTCCTCTTAATTTGAGAACTTACCAGCTCAGAGAGGTTATATGGCAACGATGCGAAAAAAATAGGGCCAGAACTGGGAAGGAAGCGAACGTGGCCTTCATTAAGGTACAGCCACAACTTCTGCCTGGTGTAAAAATGGGAAACCATCGAAAACCATTTTTAGGGCTGTCGACAGTGGGATTCGAACCTACTATCTCCCGAATACAAGGTAACAGTTAAACGCTATGAATCTCACAGCCAACTCGCTCGGATGTTATCATGTCTGGCGAAGGGAAATACACTCGTGGGCAAAAGAAAGTATGCCTAACATAAACGCAACAAGTAGCTTTACGTCGCATCGACACAGATAGATCTTATGGCTAACAAAAACGAATCAGAAGGAGCCCTTCCCTTGCGCTACGGTAAAATTATTATTTAATTTGATTCAAAGACCTAAGGAAGAACGTCGATGCATATATGCATGCGTCATAGAACCTACTCAATTAGAGAGATTTACTGTGACTGGGTCATTTCATGTGAAGTGTGCTATTTCGCACCAAAGTCCGATCTGTCATCTGTCGATTGATACAGAAAATTACTTTCCAACTTGATTGTGACTAGCACTAGGCAAGGGGTCTGTCATTATAATGAAAACTCCCCAATTCGAAGGTGATACGTTGTAGCCAAGAGGGCCTGCCGTTATAATGAAAACTTCCCAAATCGATTGTACTGACAGTAGGCAAAGGGCAAGGGGGCTGCCATTATATGAAAACTCCTCAACTCGGTTGTGATTGGCAGTAGGCAAGGGGATCCGCCATTTTAATGAAAATACCCCAACTCTGTCGTGCCTGGCAGTAGGCAAGGATGCCTGTCATTATAATGAAAACTCCCCTACTAGATTGTGACTGACGGTAGACAATAGCCTTTGTAATGAAAAGTCCCGAACAGAATTGTTGATGAGGATGATGCTTGTTGTTTAAAGGGCCCAAACATCTAGGCCATAGGTCCCTACACAACATAATTGTGACTTGCGATAGGTATGAGGGTCTGCCATTATAATGAAAATTCCCCAACTCGATTGTGATTGCTAGTAGGAAAGGGAGCCCGCCATTATAATGAAAACTCTCTAATCTGCACTCTTTTTTTTGCTAGGGGGCTTTACGTCGCACCGACACAGATAGGTCTTATGGCGACGATGGGATAGGAAAGGCCTAGGAATTGGAAGGAAGCGGCCGTGGCCTTAATTAAGGTACAGCCCCAGCATTTGCCTGGTGTGAAAATGGGAAACCACGGAAAACCATTTTCAGGGCTGCCGATAGTGGGATTCGAACCTACTATCTCCCGGATGCAAGCTCACAGCCGCGCCCAATCTGCACTCTACATGAGACACAACGTATAGGAACATCCCCGTTGTGTTTCTCGAGTACCGGTAACGCTAAGATCCATGCAATTTAATAAACTCAGAGTAGGCAGAGTGGGGACGGGCATTGTCATGAAGAAGGATAATCCCGTTCGATAGCATACCCTTGCGTTTTGATTTTATAACACGTCTTAGTTACTGCAACGTGTCTTCAAAGCGCTCTGTGTTGTTTGTGGCCCCTTTCTGAAGTTAAAGGACGACATAGATGGACATCGGTTTGAATCAGACGACGTGTTTGGATGGGTACAGTCAACAGTCCGCCAGCTTTTCCAAGAATAGGACTGATCGTCTCATCAAATAATAGGATGAATGTCTTAATAGTTCTGGAGATTACGTTACAAGGGCTACCTTACGGAGGCGGTAAAGACGTGCTCGGTTCACCCGAAAGGAAGGGGGGTTCGATTCCCCGTCAGAAAGTTGAAAAGTTTAAGAAACGAGATTTCCACTTCCAGAAGTGCACATGGCCCTGAGGTTCACAGCCTACAAAAAAATTAAGCACCAGGTTAATTCCTGGCGGCGAAGACGGCCGGGCGTAAAGCGAACCATTTTTCCCCATCCAGTGCGGAGTTTACGGATAGTGGAAGCCTTTACTTTCCGCCCCTCCCAGGGCCTTCATGGCCTGTACGAAGATGACTTTGTTTTGATTACTTTTGAGGTATGAAATTTTGTAGCCGGCCCCGCAGTATAGGGGGAGCGTGCCTGCCTCTTACTCAGAGGCCTCGGGTTCGATTTCAGGCAAGGTCAGGGAGTTTTACCTGGATCTGACGGCTGGTTCGAGGTCCACTCAACCTACGTGATTACAATTGAAGAGCTATCTGGCGGTGATATGGCGGCTGCGGCCTACCAAGCCGAGAATAACGGCTGTGAGAATTCGTCATGCTGACCACACTACATTTCGTAATCTGCAGGCCTTCGGGTCGCTTGGTAGGACATGTCCTTTCGGGGATGTTGCTCCAAGGGTTTTGGCTTGTTTATGAAATGTTCTACTCTACTTTCCGGCAGATGACCCGTTTTTCATTTGAATGTGCATTTGTATGAAATATGTATTAAGAGCCCAATGATCGCTTAATAGCAGTTAAGACATCATTTAGCACTCATATTTCTGAAAGAGTACATCATAATTTGCATCGAACTTGAAATAATCCACCAGTTTGAACACTTCCTCAATGTTAAGAGGAGAGATGAGCTCCTATGTACAAAGGAGAGATGAGCTTGGAATATGAACCTTCCCTCAAATCAAACCACTGTTCAAGACAGTTTAAAATTCTAGAATATATCTGGTGAGCTTCCTTAATGAAATTGGTCTTTTTCATACTTAGGAATTTTTTCAGTTCTTTTCTACAATTTTTACGTCGTACCGACACAGATAGGTCTTACGGCGATAATGTGATAGGAAAGGGCTAGGAGCGGGAAGGAAGCAGTCGTGGCTTTAATTAGGTACAGCCCCAGTATTTGCCTGGTGTGAAAATGAGAAACCACGGTAAACCACCTTCAGGGCTGCCGGCGGTGAGGTTCGAACCACTATCTCCCGAATGCAAACTCACAGCTGCGCGCCCCTAACCGCACGGCTAACTCACTCAGTTTTTCTTTGTTCTTTCTTTCAGTTCTTGCAACACCTTGAATCTATAAAATTAAGTTGATTTCCTGTTACGCTACCAACATTAATATTAAGAAAATCTGTCTAATTCGTGAATACATTTAATAAACCGAGGAAAACCGGGCATTTCCCCTGTGGTTTACATGTTTGACCGACCACGCTAACTGTGACTTGAACTCTGGACTGTCTAGTCCAAACCGGACAGTCGGCAACCATAGTTTGGCTGTGGGTAGGGCTACTTCAATTTCGCTTTCTACAGACAATATGTAAATTCGTTAATAATTACACTGCCCTTGTCAGATTCAACTAATGTTCAGGAACTGAATTTCTGAAGTTCTTAAGACTGGCGTTGCTCTGTTTTCTGTAAAGACAACTTCGAACGAAAGCTGCTTCAAGCTCTTCCCAAACCAGATTGTATAGTTTTATTTGGTTGTCTAATATCCCTAGCTCCTTCCAATCCTTCAGCTTTAGAATTTTTCCGTGATTAAAGGAATACCGTAACTGGGTGGAGCCTGACTCCAGCGAGAATATATTGTTCCCCTCTCCCGGCCGACCCTTCTTGGTATTATCCGTCGAAGGTCGAAATCTTTTGTTAGCCCATGTCCACCCCTCTACTCGCGCCAGTGGTACAGTCTGACTCACCAACGGTTGACATCTTCGGCGCTTTCCTCTCTTCGTTGAATTTCCACATGTGCTGTTTGTTATTAATAACGTTTGCAATCTCAGGTGTGCCTGCAGGCCGTAATAGCGTTGTGCTGGTCAACAAACAACTGGAACTAAGCAGTAGAAAATGAAATTAAATAAGAAGTAGAATGAGCTTACTTGAGTTACCTGGTGAGTAGAACCACTGATGTTCACAAGCACAATAGGAATAAGGGATGGGAATAATTTATCGAGCGAAATGTTTGATAAATTTGCAAGTTATTTGAAATTATTTAATAAAACCAAGGAAAACCAGGCATTTTTTACATGTTTTGACGAACACGCTAACTGCGTCTTTCATCTTTTTCCACCAGTCGTCCGGCTCCACGCCTAAATGGTTAGCGTGCTGGCCTTTGGTCACAGGGGTCCCGGGTTCGATTCCCGGCAGGGTCGGAAATTTTAACCATCATTGGTTAATTTCTCTGACACGGGGACTGGGTGTATGTGTCGTCTTCATCATCATTTCATCTTCATCATGACGCGCAGGTCGCCTACAGGAGTCAAATCGAAAGACCTGCACCTGGCGAGCCGAACATGTCCTCGGACACTCCCTGCACTAAACGCCATGCGCCATTTCATTTTTTCCACCAGTCTATAAGATGTTAATTTTCTCGTGGCATTATTATTCTGATGGTATTCTTCTAAAGTCCGACAGTTTCAAGTATCTTCTCGTCTCAAAATATCCGTTCACGTTTATCGACTCTGTAAGGTGGAATTAGGAGTTGGCATGTCACGAGGTTTATATCAAGAAATAAGCCTCCATACTTCAAACGACTTTTATTTCTACAGCATGGGTTCACATCCTTAATGACTTCGTGAAAAGTGTGCCCTATATAACTGGTATATTCAGGATTGCCAAATATGTAAACTGGTATTAAGAGACAAATTCTTGAAATATAATGAATAGGCATACATGTGAGGCAACAGAGCGAGTTGACCGTGAGGTTAGGGTCGCGTAGCTGTGAGATTGCATTTGGGAGACGGTGGGTTGGACTCCCACCGTCGGCAGCCCTGTGCATGGTTTCCCACGTTTTCCCATTTCCACCCCAGGCATATGTTGGGGTTATACTTAAGCCCACGATCACTACCTTCCAATCTTAGGCCTTCCTCACCCTTGTATTACGGAAAACCTTCGATGTGTTGGTGCAACGTTAAACCACCACCTTAAACAAAACCAAAAGGGGAAAGCAATGGCAAACTACCTCACTCCTCGTCATGCCTATACTGCTATTAATAAGAGTTGGCGTGTGACATTTCTTAGAGGGAGGTCCGTTTACTGCCTGCCGAGGCGGGATAAAGGGAGTGGCTGTGTGGTTGCCATGGAAACGAGGGTGGGGTGACTGCGGTTGCCATGGAGATAAAACTTCAGGGCAGCTCGTCTTGCTGGGAGTTGCCAAACCTGTCACTGTCACTGATAAGAACCTGATTGTTCGTATAAGCGTGATCGCAAATAGGACGACACCGCCTGGCCAGGTAGTCTACAACAGATCACAGCGGTCAGAATGAAGGAGGGAACAAGTAAGCCGGAAGCGAGGGGTAAGAGCATGTAGAAAAGAATGCTGGAATGTGGCAACATCGTGAAATGGCACGTGTAGTGCTCCTCCCTCCAACCTTACCTGTCAGACGCCAACTTTAGTTAAGTCTAGTATAGTACACCTCATTATAGCACCGCCATCGATTTTTTTGCTGTTTCCCTGTAACCGCATAACCTTTTATGGTGCTGTTTTAGGATCCAACCAGCCTCAGGGCTGAAGATTTAACAGACAGACAATCGAGCTCAATAGCTGCAGTCGCTTAAGTGCGGCAAGTATTCGGGAGATAGTGGGTTCGAATCTCACTGTCGGCAGCCCTGAAGATGGTTTTACGTGGTTTCCCATTTCCACACCAGGCCACAGCCGCTTCCTTCCAACTCCTAGCCCTTTCCTGTCCCATCGTCGCCGTAAGACCTATCTGTGTCGGTGCGACGTAAAACCACTAGCAAAATAATTAACTGACACCCAGACAGACAGATATATCCATTATAGATTGTTATGCCTTCCGGCGTTTAGCCTCCAAGGCCCTGTGAGATACTAAGCGTCTCGACAATAAATTCACTATTTGCTCCTAACCCTGTGGTCTTGATCAATTGCACACTTCTCTAAAATATTTAAATTAATACAAACTTGAGTCCAAGCTCTCATGAAATAAAGTGTATTCGTGTTTAGGACCACTTGAACAATTTGAGGAGATAACTTGTTGGTGAGATAGCGGCCCTGGTTTAGAAAATCAAGAATAACGGCCTAGAAGATTCATCGCTTTGACCACGGATCACTTCGAAATCTGCTCGCCTTTAGACTAGGCAGTGGTCACTTGGTAGGTGAGGATCAATTTCTGTTTTACAATTTGTTTTAAGTCACACCGACACAAATAGGTCTTATAGTGACGATGGGATAGGAAAGGGCTAGGAGTGGGAAGGAAGCGGCCGTGGCCTTGATTAAGGCACAGCTCCAGCATTTGCCTGGTGTGAAAATGGTAAACCACGGAAAACCATCTTCAGGGCTGCCGACAGTGGGGGTCGAACCCACTTTCTCCCGGATGCAAGCTCACAGCTGCGCGCCCCTAACCGCACGGCCAACTCGCCCGGTAGGTGAGGATCTATCAGGAATGTACCACTTCGGTTTGTAATTATTTTAAATAATTCTGAGGTTGTGCTATCTATAGCTAATGACGAAAATTTCCATGTTTGTATTGACATCTATCTATTCCTGTCCTCTGTCTGCTAAGGGGTTCTTGAACCCTCAGCCTGAAGATTGACTAGATCCCCAACGTTTCCATTATCGATTGTCAGAGAAATTCCGGGCGACACTGAAGAGATTTACTACAGAAGACAGGAGTGAGGTAGCTTCCCATTACTTTCCGCAGCGAGTCAGAAGGTACTATTATATATCATCCTTCCAAACCCACTGAAATCCACTCATCAACTAAACCTGTAAGTCATTACAGGAACTGTCTGCATAATGGAAATCATTATTGATACCTCAGTCACTTTCATGGGTGCCTACTTGAAAACGGTATTCGGGTGGTGCGGATTGCACGAGAGCATTGGAAGCACGTAACCTTTGATGCTAAAATACTCTTCTTTTTTTTTTTTCTTTTTTTTTTTTTTAATCATCAACAAAGCCATTCCGGAACTTATCCACCTTCTCAGGCTTTTCAGTCTCAAGCGGAAAATCTTTGCTCTCATTCTCGAAATCTTCTTAACAAGAAAACCCCACAGAAATGCACAGGCAATGAGTACAGTTTTTTCATACATTTCAATTGCTTTATAGTTATTGGATATTGCACCACTGCAGGATTATAGTGGTGTAATAAAATATAGACTTGTTTGCTCGTAAGTAAGATTCGGTATACATTTTTTACCCCGGCCCTGCGGTGTGGGGGTAGCGTGCTTGCCCCTTGCCCAGAGACTCCGGGCTCGATTCCCGGCCAGGTCAGGGACTTTTACCTGGACCTGAGGGCTGGTGCGAGGCCCACTCAGCCTACGTGATTAGAATTGAGGACCTATCTGCCGGTGAGATAGCGGCCCCGGTCTAGAAAGCCAAGAATAATGGCCGAGGGGATTCGCCGTGCTGACCACACGACACCTCGTAATCTGCAGGCCTTCGGGCTGAGCAGCGGTCGCTTGGTAGGCCAAGGCCCTTCAACGGCTGTAGTGCCATGGGGGGGAAACACTTTTTACAGCGAAATTGACTTAGTATCTCTGCCCTAAAAATGAAGTCACTAGCAATAAAATTCTTCGCCAAATAGTTGGTCTTCATAGAATTGCTAACCTCGGATAGTTTTTCAATATTTTTATAATCGAAAACGAACTTTCTGCAATAGAAATTTTAGTGATCGTCAGTAAGAATCGAATTAACTTCAACAGCTCATGACATTTGGTCTCCATTTACTTAATTGTCTAGTTTCTTTTCTCCATTCTTTTTGGTGGGCGGGGTTGGTGGGGAAAGAGACTTGGACCCTATAAAATAATCCCCCTGTGGTTGGGGAAGTAGAATAACACCCACGGTATCCCCTGCCTGTCGTAAGGGGCAACTAAAACGGACCTCAAGGGCTCTGAACTTTGGAGCGTGGGTTGCCGACCACGGGGCCCTTAGCTGAGTCCTAGCATTGCTTCCACGTAATTGTGCCAGGCTCCTCACTTTCATCTATCCTATCCAACCTCCCGTGGTCAACTCTTGTTCTTTTGCGACCCCGACGGTATTAGGTTCGCGAGACCTAGGGAGTTTATTTTTCACGCCATTTCGTGGACCTCGTCATCCTTTGGACGATATCTTCATTTTTCGAAGTGTCGGATCCTTTCATTTTCCCCCTCAGATTAGTGTTATATAGAGGATGGTTGCCTAGTTGTACTTCCTCTCAAAACAATAATCACCACCACCACCACCCTATAATAATAATAATAATAATAATAATAATAATAATAATAATAATAATAATAATAATGGTTTTACGTCCGCTAACTACTTTTACGGTTTTCTGAGACGCTGACCGACACGAGGCTGACGTGTTTGAGCACCGTCAAATACTACCGGACTGAGCCAGGGTCGAACCTGCCAAGTTGGGGTCAGAAGGCCAGCGCCTCAACCGCCTGAACCACTCAGCCCGGAGGACCCTCTGGTCACTTTCATATTGTGATAGACAAAGATGAGACTCAGACAGGTCACTGAAAGTAAAGGAGTAATTAGCAAACACAATACACACTGTACTTTGCATAGAATACACTTAAATAAAACCAAGTACCGAGCGTTGTGGCTGGCCGGCGCTACGGCTATGGAGCCAAGCTTTGCATTCGGGAGATGAGTGAGTTCGAAACCCACCGTCGGCTGTCCTCAGAATGGTTTTCTGTGGTTTCCCTTTTTCACTTCCAGACAAATGGCAGGGCAGTTCCTATTCATAAGCAACAGCCGATTTCTCACACCTTTCTTTCTTAATCTCTACCCTCCAGGGTTGTCTCTTGCAGAATTCCTACGCTTCGTTTGCGGAATTGTTTTTGCTTTCCCCAGAAGTCAAAGTTTCGTTTCGTTTCGTAATCTGTTTACCCTCCAGGGTCGGTTTTTCCCTCGGACTTAGCGAAGGATCCCCGCTCTACCGCCTCAAGGGCAGTGTCCTGGAGCGTGAGACTTTGGGTCAGGGATACAACTGGGGAGAAGTACCAGTACCTGGCCCAGGCGGCCTAATCTGCTATGCTGAACAGGGGCCTTATTGGGGGGGGGGGGAGATTGGAAGGGACAGGCAAGGAAGAAGGAAGGATGGCTGAGGTGGGAATCGAACACTCCTCTAATCAGGTGACCTCACGAGGCTGAGTGGACCCCGTTCCAGCACTCGTATCACTTTTGAAACTTCGTGGACCGGGCGAGTTGGCCGTGCGGTTAGGAACGCGCAGCTGTGAGCTCGCATTCGGGAGATAGTGGGTTCGAACCCCACTGTCGGCAGCCCTGAAGATGGTTTTCCGTGGTTTGCTATTTTCACACCAGGCAAATGCTAGGGCTGTACCTTACTGAAGGCCACAGCCGCTTCCTTCCCATTCCTAGGCCTTTCCTGTCCCGTCGTCGCCATAAGACCTATCTCTGCCGGTGTGACGTAAAGCTAAATAGCAAACAAAAGGAACTTCGTGACAGAGCCGGAGTAGTATAATTGGACAGTTCTGGCGCCACCGCCACCTCCGGCTCCCAGTGGCCGCCTCCACCTCAGCCAGTGGCCGCCTCCACCTCAGCCAGTGGCCTCTTCCAGTACTGCCAACTTAACCTAACTAGCGCGAAATTTGAATTTGTAAACAAAGCCACGTGCTTTTTGACAGCTGTCATCGACAACAACGCATCGCTAACCTCAGTACTGCCATCTTGACGGGCCTAAACCTCAGTAGTGCCAACTTAACCTAACTAGCTCGAGATAAACAAAGCCACGTGCTTTTTGACAGCCACGTGCTTTTTGACAGATTTGTAAACAAAGCCACGTGCTTTTTGACAGACAACAACGCATCGCAAACCTCAGTACTGCTATCTTGATGGACCTAAACCTTAGTGGTACCAACTTAACCTCACTAGCGCGAGGTAAACAAAGCCACGTGCTTTTTGACAGCTACGTGCTGTTTTGACAGCTGTCATCCGCCATCTTTAAACCACAAAGCACTGTGCTGCCCTCTATATCGCAGTAGCTGCAAAATTCGTCACCTGTCATCGACAGTGCTGCCATCTTGACGGGTCTAAACCTTAGTGCTACCAACTTAACCTAACTAGCGCGAGGTAAACAAAGCCACGTGCAGCTGTCATCCGCCATCTTTGAGCACAGTGCTGCCCTCTTTAGCTACCTACCTTTGAAATGTGGTGGCGGATAATTTGAAAAATGCTTTTTTGACAGCAGCCATATTGCATCGCAAACCTCAGTGCTGCCCTCTTTAGCTAGATACCTGTGGTAGCAGACAATTCCACGTGACAGCAGCCATCTTTGAGCACCGTGCTGCCCTCTATGTGGTGACGGCAAATTCCACGTGCTCTTGTTTGGAAACAAACCCACGTGCTTTTTTTGACAGCTACCATCCACCATCTTTAATCAACAGAGCACAGTGCTGTACTCTTTAGCTAGATACCTTTGAAATGTGGTGGCGGCAATTTGAAAAATTCTATGTGCTCTTGTTGGGAAACAAAGCCGCGTGCTTTTTTTTGACAGCTGTCATCCGCCATCTTTAATCAATAGAGCACTGTGCTGCGGGCAATTTCGTTAGCTGTCATCCGCCATCTTTAATCTAGAGAGAACAGTGCTGCACTCTATGTGGTGGCGGTAAATTCTATGTGCTTTACAAACCTATGTGCTTTTCTGACAGCTGTCATCCGCCATCTTTAATCCAGAGAGAACAGTGCTGCCCTCTATGTGGTGGTGGCAAATTCCACGTGCTCTTGTTTGAAAACATACTCACGTGCTTTTTTGACAGCTGTCATCCGCCATCTTTGAGAACAGTGCTGCCCGGTGACGGTAAATTCCACGTAGAAACAAAGCCATGTGCTTTTTTGACAGCTGTCATCCGCCATCTTTAATCCAGAGAGAACAGTGCTGCCCTCTATGTGGTGGCGGCAAATTGAAAAATTCCACGTGCTCTTGTTTGAAAACATACTCACGTGCTTTTTTGACAGCTGTCATCCGCCATCTTTGAGAACAGTGCTGCCCTCTATGTGGTGACGGCAAATTCCACGTAGAAACAAAGCCATGTGCTTTTTTGTCAGCTGTCATCCGCCATCTTTAATCACCGTGCTGCCCTGTGACGGCAAATTCCACGTAGAAACAAAGCCATGTGCAGCTGTCATCCGCCATCTTTAATCACCGTGCTGCCCTGTGACGGCAAATTCCACGTAGAAACAAAGCCATGTGCAGCTGTCATCCGCCATCTTTAATCACCGTGCTACACTCTATGTGGTGACGACAAATTCTAAATGCTTTACAAACCCATGTGCTTTTCTGACAGAGCTGTCATCCACCATCTTTAATCACCGTGCTGCCCCGGTGGTGGCAAATTCTACGTGCTTTACAAAGCTATGTGCTTTTTTGACAAAAAAAAAATTCTGCTCTCGAGATACTTACCGAACTATACTCACGAAACTGCTCATCACCTTCTTTCTTCTATGAGTAATAAACAAAAACTCTATCCTGCAAATAAGGAGCGGGAGGAAGGTGATACCTAACCTAAAATAAAAGAATATGCCAATTCTACATTATTTATTTACATCTTGTATGTACAAGTTTTATCTCGAAACATTTCACCCTAGCGTACTTCTCGATGCAATTCTTGAATGTACAAGTTTAGACTTGCCGTACCAGCATTCCTCTCCCGAATTGTGATGTAAGACAGCGTAACGTAAGTACACACACCTCTAGCATAATGTTTATGTAAAGTAGTACTTATCAATACTACTATGCCCCCAGGCTAGCGTGTTGGTAGAATTTGGAATGACAAACCGTTTACAATCATCGCTATTAAGGGCTACCTTACTAATTAAATGAGTGTACAACTGGTGCTTCTTGCTTCTAATGACAGACATTTGCTTATGCAAAACAGGTGGATTACTTTTAATGCAATTGTTATAGTTTTCAAAACTTAGCTGATTCTGAACGACATTCTTTTTAACCCCCTTCAATCTCTTTATTTGTAATTCATTTAAGAGTTTTATGCAATATGACTTGGATTTAGTACCTACAAATGAATCGATAATATTCCCAGCACATTCATCTTTCATTTTACCTAGAACCTTTTTGTTCACTAGCGGTAGATGATATTGATTATCTGCAGGATAGTTACTCGTATCAAACCTACCCAAGTCAGGCTTTATATCATTGTAATAGTCATCAGTTTTGATTTGATAAATAAACGAATCGGTATCTGTGTAGAGCAATTGCGCATTATGCGCGTACTTCTTCATCATATAATCGTAATGGAATTCATACATGAGTGTTTTAGCCAATTCAAGTACTGTGAAGCCGACGTAGGTAGGTTTGTCATACTTAACCTTGACACGATTCATCTGTATAATAACTAAATTCTCATGTATGATGGTGCAGCTGTGGAAATTTGGTTTACTTATTAAATAGTTAGCACCATACCTTTTCTTAATATTATCCCAGTTTGTAATCAATTTTACATCAACGCGTTTGTCAACATTCTCCATAGTCTTACCAAACACACTGTTATTCATGAGCTTGTAGAAATATTTTTCAAACTCGTTAACCGCATTCGTTCTTAAATTATTGTTCAGATCGATATATGGCTTTAGCCACGGTGACTGATTAAATTCTAGTACGCGATGAATTTTGGATAACTTCAAACCATGCTGCAAACACTGTTTTAAATTTCGGTAATGAATGATATACTTAGATTTATCGCATAAATTAGCAATGAGCATTTTCGTCGTTGATGCAATGTACGGGGACTTCATATTTTCAGGGCAGAACGGTAGGTCATTATGAGAAGTGTGTAACTCTTTAGGATACTGTAAGTCAACTTCGAGGAAATAACCTTTATCAGCTTCATCACCTAGGGCGTGTAGCTGTAAAGCATCAATTTCGCACTGCGTCAGCCAGCGGAAACCACTCACCGGTAGATGCTGACTCATCGCCCACCCATACTGATTATTAGCATCGAGGTAAACGATATACCGAGATTCCTGACTGGAATCGAAACTCGGCATGTACTTATTATTAGCACTCGAATACCGGCCGCTGCACTGACTCAGACCACCTCGAATGGATGCTTTTATAAAGTGCACCATATCGATATCCGTTAGCAGCTCCAAATTCACACGCGTGTATTTTAACATCGCGTCCCAACTTAACCCAGGTGCAGTAAAATACTGACATGGGTCAAGGCTGTAGGTGTTCATGCAAACACAGCGAAAATTTTCAAAAACATCAGCTAACAAAAGTACATCTGTCTTTAAATATAAATCGGAGTATTCACCCAGCGTTTGAATGTGGAACTGCTCCCAGATATGTTGTGCATGTAAATAGTCATCATCACTAATATCTGCTGAATTCAGCGAGCTGTAAAAGGATTGTTTCGATGGTAAGGCACGTTCTTCGAGGCGGTCTAAGCAGTCGAGATATTCGTAACAAAAAACACCCTTACGCCGAAGTAAATTAAACTGCGCTTCTTCAGGGAAAACGCGTCGAATTTCTGTAAATTGTTCAGGCTGTAAATGACTAGAAAGTTTATCGAGGCTACTCGCCATAAAGCGAAACGAGTCAAGGAATCTCAGTTTTATAGAATGCTCAGCATCTACTTTTACAGACTTTGCAAACGCAATGTACCGCTCTTTATTCTGAGGGATTATATCTACTTTTTCATCTGAAGCTCCAAATTGTGAAATGATGAAATGAGAGTCGTAACCGGATAAGTTATGAAAAATTACAGGGATAAATTTAGGAACTCTATACTTAAGATTACAGCTATAATGAGCGGCACATCTGTAGAAACCAGTTAAATGATCATGATCAAAAACTTTAGGGTCATTTTCGGAAAATTCCCCATCACAAATGCTACACTTTGTAGCACGTTCATGATCATTTAACTGAATGTCGGTGAGTGGCTTCATAGGAATATTACTATTCAGAATACGACCGAGACGAACTGCATCACTTTCAAGTCTTTCTAAAAATACTTTAGCAGCATCATGTCCTCGATACAGCTCTAACTTGTTAAGCGTACTATCGTAACTACACTTGATGTAATACGCAAAGCTATACGGGACATGCATGTGCGTAGTATTAGTGAAAGAGTTGTCAGGATTAGGTGAGCATGTGTTGCATGGCGTGAGGATGGCTTCAAAGTCTGCATAAATCACGAACGGTACCCACATCTGCTTGTGAAAATTTGTAAATTTTAAAACATTATTGCCTGTAGTAGGTATCTCTGTACGTACATGATTGCAGTCATTCTTGGAATGCTTCGTTAACTGATCTTCATTTCTGAAATACTGCAAGCATCCATCACATAGCCACTTTTTACCATCATGTTTTGACAACTGACTGCCAACAAGTCTACTCAGATTTTTAATCCAGCAAAAGTGGCTATTCTCACTGTTTTCAATATAGAGTAAATTAACGTGAGTACTCTTCTTATGACATGTATAATACAGAGGACCTACTACGGACTTTTTCTCTATACCATACACATTGATACTAATGTTATTTAGCTCCTCAAAGCGCTTAATATCCTTTAACTGTACGGGAAATTCTATACTATCGAAATTTAGCTGCGTTGAATAGTGTAGATAGGATGATGTTCTATTCGCTACATTCCGTTTCACAGGATTTAAAGCTGACATCACCGCCCATGCAAAACATGCTTCGTCATTGTTTTGGATGTTTACAACAGCTTTTCTTTGCTGAATCCATGTCGGCAGCTCGATGTACGATGAACCTCGCATGGGATTGTACTTATTGATGTTAACTTCTAGATACATTATCTCAACTAAAGCCCACCCTGATTCCTTTTCCTGAAATCCCTCGCTCTTAGTTGAAATAATGTTAGAGACATCCCTAAGTACATCACCAAAATTAGTCGACTCACTTATGACAAAATTCTTCGTATTAAATGATTTAATGTCCGTTATTTCGGATTCATCCGTGCTTTTAATGTACAAGGCGAAAAGTTCAAAATTAACTTTAAATAAACTATGATTGGACAAAGATTTAGCAAGAAGCTGTTGTACATCCGGTTGAACGCAATTTAAAAAGTTTGAAGTGCTCTGAAACTTTTGATTGGTGCGAATTCGGTAACTAGCAATCCTACTTTTAAATGCTGTATTAATTTCCTCGATGTTTGCGTTACTACCATTTCTACACGCATTATTTTTATGCGCATTACTCCGTAAGTGTCCCTGAAAATGCGAAGATGGTACATCAGTGTTACAGTGCTCGCAGTGAATAGTTTGAAGTTCATTTTTCCTAGGTTTTTTACTACTAGTACTTTCTACAGCTACATCAGTAGCTGCACGCTTTTTCCCTACTACTACCTGAGGGCAAGTAGATATTTGATGTACCTCTGCTAAGTGAGCCTGGTATTGCTCTACATTAGCGAAGTACAGCCCGCAAACATCACATAAAGCAGATGTTATGCTAGGGTGTTTTGCTTTTATATGACGTGCGAGGTTATCCTGTCTTGCGAACGTTGCCTTACACTGTTCGCAGGGGAACATAGTAGGGTTATAGTCGCAAGCAGATAGCTGATGATGTTTTGTTTTTACATGGCGTGCAAGGCTGTCACGTCTTGTGAACATTGCCTTACACAGCTCGCATGGGAACATAGTGTCTTCTCTTTCTTCGAATAAAGTGTTTAGGTGAACAGCGTATGCAACAAGTTCTGAAAAGAGAACAACCAATAGAGATTAGCCTAAAGTTGCGATGCTCAACCTATAGAGGTTGGACATGGCTGTGAGTTAGGCCTATAGCATGAGGATTGAAGAGAACGACTAAAGTTACGATGTTCGGAAGAAACCAAGTTTCAACCTGTTGAGGACAGACATAGCTACGTGTGCGTGTTTGAAATTATACTACGTCTATAGTATGTAGATTAAAGAGAACAACTATTTATCAATAGACTAAAGTTACGATGTTCGGAAGAAACCAAGTTTAAGCCTGTTGAGGACGGACATAGCTATGTACGCACCTCGTCTATAGTATGTAGGTTGAAGAGAACAATTATTTATGATTAGCTTAAAGTTACGGAAGAAACCAAGTTTAAGCCTGTTGAGGGCAGACATAGCTATGTACGCACCTCGTCTATAGTATGTAGATTAAAGAGAACAACTATTTATCAATAGACTAAAGTTACGGAAGAAACCATGTTTCAGCCCGTTGAGGGCAGACATAGCTATGTACGCACCACGTCTATAGTATGTTGATTAAAGAGAACAACTATTTATGATTAGCTTAAAGTTACGGAAGAAACCAAGTTTCAGCCCGTTGAGGGCAGACATAGCTATGTGTACGTTTTTGAAATTATACCACGTCTATAGTATGTTGATTAAAGAGAACAACTATTTATGATTAGCTTAAAGTTACGATGTTCGGAAGAAACCAACTTTCAACCTGTTGAGGGCAGACATAGCTATGTGTGCGTGTTTGAAATTATACTACGACTATAGTATGTAGATTAAAGAGAACAACTATTTATCAATAGACTAAAGTTACGATGTTCGGAAGAAACCAAGTTTAAGCCTGTTGAGGACGGACATAGCTATGTGTGCGTGTTTGAAATTATACCACGTCTATAGTATGTAGATTAAAGAGAGCAACTATTTATCAATAGCTCAAAGTTACGATGTTTTAGAAGAAACCAATTTTCAGCCCGTTGAGGGTAGATATAGCTATGTGTGCGTGTTTGAAATTATACCACGTCTATAGCGTGAGGATTAAAGAGAACAACTATTTATCAATTGCTTAAAGTTACGATGTTTTAGAAGAAACCAAGTTTCAGCCTGTTGAGGATAGACATAGCTATGTACGCACTACGTCTATAGTATGTAGATTAAAGAGAACAACTATTTGTCAATAGCTTAAAGTTACGGAAGAAACCAAGTTTCAGTCAGTTGACGGCAGACATAGCTATGTGTACGTGTTTGAAATCATACCACGTCTATAGTATGTTGATTAAAGAGAACAACTATTTATGATTAGCTTAAAGTTACGATGTTCGGAAGAAACCAACTTTCAACCTGTTGAGGGCAGACATAGCTATGTGTGCGTGTTTGAAATTATACTACGTCTATAGTATGTAGATTAAAGAGAACAACTATTTATGATTAGCTTAAAGTTATGATGTTTTAGAAGAAACGAATTTTCAGTCAGTTGAGGGCAGACATAGCTATGTACGCACTACGTCTATAGTATGTGGATTAAAGAGAACAACTATTTATGATTAGCTTAAAGTTATGGAAGAAACCAATTTTCAGCCAGTTGAGGGCAGACATAGCTATGTGTACGTGTTTGAAATTATACCACGTCTATAGCGTGAGGATTAAAGAGAACAACTATTCATCAATAGACTAAAGTTACGATGTTTTAGAAGAAACCAAGTTTCAACGAATAGAGGTCAGACATACCTTAAAATCTTCGCGCTGCAAACTGTTACTCGGATGTATAAAATGCGTGCGTTCAAGCCTGAAACTCGAATGATAATATTCTGGTCGTACCTAAAAAAGAAGAAACATATATGAATGTAGTGTAGGGTGCATCATCTAACCTAATTATCTTTACAACTCAAAGTTCGAAAACATACCTTTTAAAAAAAATGCACGTGCTGCAGACTGTTACTCGGATGAATAAAATTGCGTACTTTCGAACGGTACCTAAAAAGAAAAGAACATATATGAATGTAGATGTCTAGCGTAGAAGTTGCTTTGCAAATAAAAAAAAAAGGTAATTAACAGTTCTACCTTACCTTAAGCTGAAGAATAATATTCACTGCAGACGGGAGATGCGTGTGTACGTAATAAACGCATACAGAGAACTGTGAGCACTTCGCTGCTTGTTACCAAGCGGATATGATAATCGCTGAGCTGACAACTGCGGTACAGTCGGAACGAATGCAAACAAGAGCTCCCACCTGCAGGCTGACGTATTCAAACCTCCTGTTGATGCCGAGGTGTCAGAATTTAAGAGTTCGAGCCTTAGAAAGTTAGCGCGCGATCCTCGACTTCTCGAGGGTACATACGCGGTATTCCTTACCTGTAGGTATTGAGCTAAAGCTAGATCATGTAATGACGATCGCGCAGGCCCCCCTCGCCTAGCATTTACGGCTTCTAGTTCGAACCCGCTATCCCCCGAAGTAGTGAGAATGATTGGAGAGTGTTGAGGGTGATTCATTCGTCGGATGGAGGCGTTAAGCTATGTGCAGGCTTCTTCTAGTCAGGGTACGCGATTCAAATCCTGGCAACTTATACCGTCGGGAAGGGCATCCGGCTAGATCATGCAATGACGATCACGCAGGTCCCTCGCCTAACATTTACGGCTTCCAGTTCGAACCCGCTATCTTCCGAAGTAGCGAGAATGATTGAAGAGTGTTTGAGGGTGATTCATTTGTTGGATGGAGGTGTTAAGCTGACTTCTTCGGTAGGAGTAGGCTATGTCGGGATATCGATTTAAAATCCTAGTCAGGAAGGGCAACCGGTCGTATAAAACTATGGTGTGAGGCGGGGTGTGTGTAAAAGCTAGCAATAAGTAAGGGCTGTTGATGGGGACGTTAAACCTTGTGCAGACTCCTTCGAAAATGATTTTTGAGTACATGACTTGACGGTGATTCATTTGTCGGATGGAGGCAATAAGCCTTGTGCAGGCTTCTTCTAGTCAGGAGTAGGCTATGTGTCGGTACTGGGATATCTAGTTATAAAACCCGCTACAACAAATTTATCGCGTATACTGCGATTTAAAATCCTAGTCAGGAAGGGCAGCCGGTCGTATAAAACTATGGTGTGAGGCGGGGTGTGCAAAAAAGCTAGCAATAAGTAAGGGCTGTTGATGGGGACGTTAAACCTTGTGCAGACTCCTTCGAAAATGATTTTTTGAGTACAAGAGTGTTGATGCTGATTCATTTGTCGGATGGAGGCAATAAGCCTTGTGCAGGCTTCTTCTAGTCGGGAGTAGGCTATGTATCGGTACCGGGATATCTAGTTATAAAACCCGCTACAACAAATTTATCACGTATACTGCGATTTAAAATCCTAGTCAGGAAGGGCAGCCGGTCGTATGATGTGAGGCGGGGTGTGCAAAAAAGCCAGCATTAAGTAAGGGCTGTTGATAGGAGGCGTTAAACCATGTGCAAGCTCCTTCACCAGGAGAAGCCTACATGCCGGTACCGTGCAGGTTCTTTCGATAGGAGTAGGCACTGTGTGTGTTTTAACCTCTCCGTACAATCATGATAGTTTACGTTAGGAACTTACATAGGCTAAATGCTACACATTCCGTGGCAGAGCCAGGAATCGAACTCGGACCTCCGAGGGTAGCAGCTAACTACTGCACTACAGAGGTGGACTATTTCAGAATATTTTACAACCTTAATTAGTACTGTGTTTTAAGAGCTTGAATGGTACTCACATAAGAAGACGTTCGCGAGTTACAAGCCGCTTATCAGTGTCTTCGTTCAAGGTCGAGCCGGAAGATACGTATACAATTTCAGCTAACACATGCATTCCACACAACTCGCTCAGAATGACTGTGCCGATACTTCGAGGACTGTAGGACAAATCTATAGCCTACAGTATGCATGCCTCTCACCCGGTAGTCTCGGGTTCGATTCTCTTGGGGATAAAATGTGTTTAAATCACATGAATGTGTTGAGTTGTCCTTCCTGATGCAAAACTAGCAGTATCTAACCTCATAGTTTTACGACCGGTTGCCCTTCCTGACAACTCGGATTAAGAATCTGTCGAGAATCGGGGATTTACAGCTAGATCCACTTCTTAGATTTTAAATCACGAACTATTGTTTTACGGCCGGATGCCCTTCCTGACTAAGATTTTAAATCGCAAGAATTTGTTTTTAAGACTAGTCGCCCTCCCTGATGCAAAACTAGCAGTATCTAAGCTCTTGGTTGCCCTTCCTGACAACTCGGATTAAGAATCTGTCGAGAATCGGGGATTTACAGCTAGCTTAGATTTTAAATCACGAACTAACAAGAGCACGTGGAATTTACCGCCACCGGGGCAGCACTGTTCTCTCTGGATTAAAAGCTTTGTTCCCAAACAAGAGCACGTGGAATTTGCCGTCACCGGGGCAGCACGGTGATTAAAGATGGTGGATGACAGCTCTGTCAGAAAAGCACATGGGTTTGTAAAGCATTTAGAATTTGTCGCCACCACATAGAGTGTAGCACGGTGATTAAAGATGGCGGATGACAGCTGTCAAAAAAGCACATGGCTTTGTTTCCACGTGGAATTTGCCGTCACCGGGCAGCACGGTGATTAAAGATGGCGGATGACAGCTGCACATGGCTTTGTTTCCACGTGGAATTTGCCGTCACCGGGCAGCACGGTGATTAAAGATGGCGGATGACAGCTGCACATGGCTTTGTTTCTACGTGGAATTTGCCGTCACAGGGCAGCACGGTGATTAAAGATGGCGGATGACAGCTGCACATGGCTTTGTTTCTACGTGGAATTTGCCGTCACAGGGCAGCACGGTGATTAAAGATGGCGGATGACAGCTGACAAAAAAGCACATGGCTTTGTTTCTACGTGGAATTTGCCGTCACCACATAGAGGGCAGCACTGTTCTCAAAGATGGCGGATGACAGCTGTCAAAAAAGCACGTGAGTATGTTTTCAAACAAGAGCACGTGGAATTTTTCAATTTGCCGCCACCACATAGAGGGCAGCACTGTTCTCTCTGGATTAAAGATGGCGGATGACAGCTGTCAAAAAAGCACATGGCTTTGTTTCTACGTGGAATTTACCGTCACCGGGCAGCACTGTTCTCAAAGATGGCGGATGACAGCTGTCAAAAAAGCACGTGAGTATGTTTTCAAACAAGAGCACGTGGAATTTGCCACCACCACATAGAGGGCAGCACTGTTCTCTCTGGATTAAAGATGGCGGATGACAGCTGTCAGAAAAGCACATAGGTTTGTAAAGCACATAGAATTTACCGCCACCACATAGAGTGCAGCACTGTTCTCTCTAGATTAAAGATGGCGGATGACAGCTAACGAAATTGCCCGCAGCACAGTGCTCTATTGATTAAAGATGGCGGATGACACTGTCAAAAAAAAGCACGCGGCTTTGTTTCCCAACAAGAGCACATAGAATTTTTCAAATTGCCGCCACCACATTTCAAAGGTATCTAGCTAAAGAGTACAGCACTGTGCTCTGTTGATTAAAGATGGTGGATGGTAGCTGTCAAAAAAAGCACGTGGGTTTGTTTCCAAACAAGAGCACGTGGAATTTGCCGTCACCACATAGAGGGCAGCACGGTGCTCAAAGATGGCTGCTGTCACGTGGAATTGTCTGCTACCACAGGTATCTAGCTAAAGAGGGCAGCACTGAGGTTTGCGATGCAATATGGCTGCTGTCAAAAAAGCATTTTTCAAATTATCCGCCACCACATTTCAAAGGTAAGTAGCTAAAGAGGGCAGCACTGTGCTCAAAGATGGCGGATGACAGCTGCACGTGGCTTTGTTTACCTCGCGCTAGTTAGGTTAAGTTGGTAGCACTAAGGTTTAGACCCGTCAAGATGGCAGCACTGTCGATGACAGGTGACGAATTTTGCAGCTACTGCGATATAGAGGGCAGCACAGTGCTTTGTGGTTTAAAGATGGCGGATGACAGCTGTCAAAACAGCACGTAGCTGTCAAAAAGCACGTGGCTTTGTTTACCTCGCGCTAGTGAGGTTAAGTTGGTACCACTAAGGTTTAGGTCCATCAAGATAGCAGTACTGAGGTTTGCGATGCGTTGTTGTCTGTCAAAAAGCACGTGGCTTTGTTTACAAATCTGTCAAAAAGCACGTGGCTGTCAAAAAGCACGTGGCTTTGTTTATCTCGAGCTAGTTAGGTTAAGTTGGCACTACTGAGGTTTAGGCCCGTCAAGATGGCAGTACTGAGGTTAGCGATGCGTTGTTGTCGATGACAGCTGTCAAAAAGCACGTGGCTTTGTTTACAAATTCAAATTTCGCGCTAGTTAGGTTAAGTTGGCAGTACTGGAAGAGGCCACTGGCTGAGGTGGAGGCGGCCACTGGGAGCCGGAGGTGGCGGTGGCGCCAGAACTGTCCAATTATACTACTAGCCGGGAATCGAACCCGGGCCTCCGGGGGTGGCAGCTAATCACAATAACCACTACACCACAGAGGCGGACTTCTTACACCTCCTTACCCAGTTTCACTCACCATCATTCATTTCATTTTCATTAACCCCTGGATTGACGTTGGCGGCAGGAAGGGCATCCGGCCATAAAAGCATGCCATATATAATTTCCTCTCACCTCATGCCCGACCACGTATCAGGAAACGGGACTAAAGAGTACAGTAGACATACATTATCGATAAATGAAACCAGGTCTCTTACTTGCTTGCTTCCTTCAGCGCTTTATTATTTGTACTTATGGGGAAAAAATGTAAATATTGCCTACAAACAGAATACATCTCATCATTTACAAGCTTTACTACAACGTACTTCAGCTTCGCTTACGCGGTCATATTTTCCGACATTAAAACAAACAAAAATTCAAGTATGCTGAATAGGACACAAATGTGTAACACACAACGTGTAGAGAATGCGTAGACGGATTTGTTACAGATGTAGACAGATTTGTTGAACCTGACGTGAACTGTTTTAAAAAGCAAGGCAATATTACACGCTTGAGAAAACTGGAAGCACGTAACTGTGATGCTATAATAACAACGTGTGCTTTCGAGTGAGAACTACAGTAATGCATCGTATCTTGTTAACTCGTAGGAAGAGATATTTGTATTTATTTTAACCATTTACGAATAAAATCACGAACTTATTCATTTGTCCTGATAACACTACCAATTTGACCATTATTTTGTTTTTTATTGGGTAAAACATGTACCAAAACACATTAAAACACATTTTCCTAGAATGTTAAATATTAGGGATAAAATTCATAAAAGTAATAAACTTCATTGTTAGGTTCCGTATTGAGTTGAGACTATGCTTAAAGTAAATACAAAATTTTAATATTCCACCTTCTCAATACTAAAAAATCATGTGATATTTTTACAAAAACATTACAATGACATTAAAATGGTACTAGTTTCGGTCCACTGTGGACCATCATCAGCCTACTGTTGTAATTACTGTTGTAATTTGGCTAGGCTGATGATGGTCCACAGTGGACCGAAACTAGTACCATTTTAATGTCATTGTAATGTTTTTGTAAAAACATCACATGATTTTTTAGTATTGAGAAGGTGGAATATTAAAATTTTGTATTTACTTTAAGCATAAAATTCATATACAAACTTTTGTGGGAAACTAAATTCGAAGTACACACTGCTGCCTCCATTTTTAATAGGACTACCTTTTGAAAAAGTGCAGGCCATTTCGTTTTTTAGGGTCACCTATATGTTACCGCAGGTCATACTCTAATTTTGTGTCAGATATAAACCAGATTCATCAATTTGTTCAAATGATAAGTTAGTTCCACAAATACGCAAACACATTTTCACACTCATTATATACTAGAGTAGAGATACAATATACTATGTTGTGTCGATAAATTAAATAATTAAGCTTCTTGTCTCAGTAACTTTATTTATTTATTTATTTATTTATTTATTTATTTATTTATTTATTTATTTATTTATTTATTTATTTATTTATTTATTTATTTATTTATTTATTTATTTATTTATTTATTTATTTTGTTCCGGGTATTTCGTGGAGCGCAGAGGTGTAAGAAGGTGCCGGGGTGAATGGGTTGACAGGGAAGTGACCAGAGCATAAGTTAAAGCACTAAATTTTGAAATTTTATTTCTTTCCTTCTTTTCTAATTTTAAAATTTGATAGAAAATGTGAGAGAAGAACAAAAATATAATGATGAGCTCGTCTGCTCCCACAACAACAATGTCTTAAAGTCAAAAATTAGAGAGAATTATCCTTGTGATAATTTACAAGGGATGAGCAATATAGCTCTAAATAGATACACTTTTACAAGAGCAAGTTTGCTCCACTTACAGTATTTACATTCCAGAAGACTGAACTCCGAAAGGTTACTATAGTCAGGCACAAGCTTCTTACAAAATTAAATTATGCCTTACAAATTTCAAAATACTGTATTAACAGTTACTTCTGCTCAACAGTCTGTTACACACTCGTCTACAAACAATTACCAAAACAACAGGGACAATGAGTGCCCATTCTAAATGGCCTTAAAGTAAAAATAAAAAGGTTTAACGCGAACGGCCATGGGCAAAAGGCTAGAAGGAGAGAAATTTGCACTCCCTTTAGGAAAATTTCTTAAAACCCTAAATGGGCTTACGGCCCAAAGTTGCAGAGGTTAAGCCTATACTGCAGAGAGGTGACTAAACTAAAAATATTAAATGCCGAAGGAGTGTGCAGAATTGAGAGGTTTACAGAGGTTTGCCAAGTTGAATGGGAATCAACAGAGGGTGAACACACTTTGCTCCCTTAATTTACATGTTTCCCAGCAGGGATTAGAACAGAGTCCTCAGACTTGCCGAAAATTTACATTTGAACAATGATTTTAGAACTTTACATTAATAAAAGAGGTTTGAAACCTTCCTCTCAAGTTATCTGCCTGGAGCGATTACATGTTAAGAAATGTCTGCCATTACCTTGAGTGGTTGGGCCATCCAAACGACGGCAGGCAGCCCCTGCCTCCCAGTAACACGCCGCACTCACTCGACCGGAGCGGTGAATATGACAATACGGCTCTAAAGCGCCCAGCTTTTATAGCATCTCAGAGGGGAAAGTTTCAGAACTCGTTATAGGTAAGCTGGATGCCTGTACGCACCCCGAATTTTAACTGGCTCGAGAAATATATACAAAATTCCTGATTGGTTAATAACTAAGGAAGAAGGAAGCCATATGAGTTTTGACAACCTTAACACATAAAAAACAATCTATAAAAACTGAGGGATTGCCACCTTCAAAAATTGAAATTCCCTTAAGAATTAATTATCCTTAATCCCGCCAGAGGGGGCACATAGGCCGATGGTAGAGACATCTAATGGTTCAAGGTCCAAGTATCTTGAGTTACGTTCAACGGGACGGAGAAGGTGTACCCTGGCACATTTTTATTTGGTAGTCGCACTAACTGATAGAAAGTTTCAGGCAAGAAAAGTACTGGTATTGGATAGAATTAGGATTGGGACTGTGGCCTTAATTAAGCTACAGCCCCACTATTTACCTGGTGAGAAAATGGGAAACAACGGAAAACCATATTAGAGCTGCCGACGGTGGAATTCGAACCAACCATCTTCCGAATGCAAGCTCACAGTTATGCGAACCTAACAGCACGGACAACTCTCTCAGTTCTCAATAAGTTGATGTATCTGCATCGTTAATTAATTTTTTTTAATGAGGCTCTTCGTTTAGGAAATATGTCTATATTTGACATACATCCAAACTACATTTAGAAGGCAACAAATAGTCTATTAACTATGGCATGGTTACGCTTTGGTAGGTTATGTCAATAATTAAAATGCTTATTGTTATCGCTTCCCGGTCTAGGAAGCCAAGAATAACGGCCGAGAGGATTTGTCGTGCTGACCACACGACACCTCATAATCTGCAGGCCTTCGGGCTGAGCAGCGGTCGCTTGGTAGGTCATGGTCCTTCAGGGCTGTTGCGCCATGGGGTTCGGTTTTTTATTCTTATCGCTTACAGAATGCCGTATTTTTCAAAATAATAATAATAATAATAATAATAATAATAATAATAATAATAATAATAATAATAATAATAATAATTACGACGTAAAGATCGTCTCACATTTTTTATAAGGAAAACCAAGATTCCAAAAAAAAAGAGCTGAAATAATGTAATGTAATTTTTTTAAATATATAAATTATAAATATTGTACATGCCTAGGAATGTGTATAATTTAGTTTTTAACAACTAATAGTCGCTGTTTTATGTAATATTAGGACATGATTTGAGAATTTTGAGGCCAGTTTTTAGCATTTTTAGGTCAACAAAATACGGGCCCTGGTAATGACATTCAGCGCGTGACAATGTAGTGCGTTTGGATGCTATGAAAGGGTCAGTCGCGCTCCAATAACACTTCCTCGTTTAGCGAGGTAAATGAAATGGCGTATGGCTTTCAGAGCCGGGAGTGTCCGAGGACAAGTTCTGCTCGAAAGGTGCAGGTCTTTTTTATTTGACTCCCATAGGCGACCTGCACGTCGTGATGAGGATAAAATGATGATGAAGACGACACATAGGCTACACCCAGCTCCCGTGCCAGCTACATTAACCAATCATGATTAAAATTCCCGACCCTGCCGGGAAACGAACCCGGCACCCCTGTGACCAAAGGCCAGCACGCTAACCATTTAGCCATGGAGCCGGACTTCAGCCTAGTATGTCTCATTATAACGTCGTCGTCGGTCTTTTTGGTCTCTCTTCAACCGCATAACCTTTAGGATTCAAGCAGCCTCTGAACTAATGATACCGGGTGTGCAAAATAAAACTAGCCCGGAAAATATTTATAAGACTGATACGGAATTGACCCTTGTTAATGGACCTGCCCATCAGAGGAAATGTTGGAAATCGTGATTTCGATGCACCAATCGGTTGCTGTCACTTGTTTGCGCATGTGCAACTGCCGCATCTCTCAAGTACGTCGCTGTGCCATTACGTGTGAGTGAGTGAGTGAGTGAGTGAGAGAGAGGAGCAGACGTGTTTAGTGACCAGTTGAATGCAACACAAAATGGTGGTCACGATAAAACAGCGCATGTTCAAGGTCGAGTGTTATGCGAAGGACGACTCGTGGAAAAACTGTGCGGAACTGTTTGAGCAAAAGTTTAAAATTGGAAGTGAAAATGTTTTGTCAAAACCTCCAGCAAAGTCTGCAGTGCAAAACTTAGTGACAAAAAGGCGCGAAACGGGCTCTGCAGCTAATAAAATGCGTAACTATCCGAAAAGAGTTCGAACACCAGAAAACGTTGCTCGAGTGAAGGAAATCCTGGAACGAAGTCCGACTAAATCTCAACGCTGTTTATCTCAAGTCAAGTGAGAATTAAGAGATTGTCGTATCGGAACATTATCAAGAAGGATCTGCATCGGTATCCTTACAAATTTACTGTTGTGCATGCGCTAAAGGTCACAGTTACGCGATCCTAACCGTACGGCCAACTCTCGGTTTTCCCGCATTTACTACCAATTTTGTACGTTTTCGAAATTATTTCACACTCTTTGAAACTGTATCGCAGGGCCTCTCAAACGCCCAAAATCTCACGCGTGCAAACTGAGGCGCAGACTTCCTGTGCACAGTGCATCGGTCCCACTCAGCTCGGCTCGGAACAACGCTTCGTCTCTGGGCTACTCGGCTAAGCTCGGCTCGGATTTGGAGCGCTACGGAGCAAGTGAGGAAGAGGGAGACAGGCGGAGCAAGTGATACAGGAGTGGGGAAAGAGAGAGACAGCGCTATTGCTCCAAATCGAGGAGTGGGGATCTGCACTCTGGTCAAACAAGCGAAGTCGTCTTTTGCACCGTGCACAGCGCAATGTACTGGTGCATGCACTCTGAGAGGCCCTGCTCTATTGTACATCTCTGAGAATGAAAGAAACGCTGACGGAGCGTGGAGGCACAAGACAGTGATAGCGAAGCATAAGGGATGAATGATGGTCTTGATTCATATCCGCCGTCATGCATTTGCAACATTATTAATGACCCGCCTGTTCTCGCTACCCTCTGCCATAAAGAAGTACAAAAAAGTATATATGTTGTTCTTGAAAGATTATTTGGTTTTACTTTGAGGGAACTAGCCGTACTCGCAGTCGAAACTCGCTGAAACCATTATTATAAGCACTATTTATTTATTTATTTATTTATTTATTTATTTATTTATTTATTTAGCTTATGGTACAAGATGACCCGCGCACAAATTGAGTAACATTATGAAAACAATAAATAATTTACAAGACAGAATAAATATCAAAAGTCAAGCCAAAACATAAAGTATAAATCGAGAGAGAGAGATATATATATGTACAATACAGAAAAATAGAACACAAAAATACAGAAATAATGTAAAATTTAAGTAAATACATAAATTAACAAATTAAAAGTAAAAAATAAACTAGGATACCCAGTTGTTGCAGCCACTGTTTAGCCGTTGTTGAAGCTGTCAGGAACTCGTCGATAGTTCCGCGGAAGGCTCTGTATTGGCATCGGAAGGTGATGTGCCGCATTGTCACAGTCACAGCTTGGAGAAGATCGAATACCCCAAGAATCTATCGCAGCGCGACTTATTCCATGCCCAGTGCCCACTGTGTTTAGTGGGACCCAAACACTCAGCAGGAGATGAAGTCCGGGTGGGAGCTGCGTAGAATCAAAGATCGTTCTCCATTCCTCGGGGCCTTAGAAGTCCATTCTTCATTCCAAGTTCGCAGTCCACAGCGGTTTTCTTTCATCGGTTTTTGAGCCAGCAGCAGGGAAGTGTGTCTAGATTTCAGTCGGGTAAAGCACTAAAGCACTAAGCACTAAAAACTAAACTCAAAAATGCTTGGTAGTAAAATAACTTCACTTTAGGTGGGTCACAGAAAATCTCTTGGCGCGCTGCTAGGCGGTCCTGGTTTAAGTAATCGACAATAACCGTCTTTTTAATATCAGTTACTTGTTGAAATCCTGCTTGTCAGTTAAATGTATTGCAAGTTACATCTTTGACATGAGATATTTAAAGAAAATTCAGGGTATATTTGTACGACTTTAGATCATAAACTGGCATTTTTCAAGAGCATTTTTGCTTTCATATTTCCCACAAGTAAGTACTGATACATCGCACAAACATAGGTCTACAATATCTCAAAATTAAAATGTTTCCCCTATACATATTTGTTCTGATTATATACAGTACTTACAAATATATCCAGTTGAAATTTTATGTACTACCTCTTTTTGCATGTAGCATATTAGTTTTAAGAATTTGTCATTTTATTATATCTAATTTATTTCATCTTCATTTAATCTTATCACTCATCATTCTTGTATTACTATTAATTTAATTATTATTAAATCTAATATTGAAAAGTGATACAATATAATTTATGTATATTTCAGTGCCTGGTTGGATGGAAGAGAAGGCCTTAATCTTGCCAGGTAAAATAAAACATTGCTAACTAACTAACTAACTAACTAACTAACTAACTAACTAACTAACTAACTAACTAACTAACTATAACACCGTTTGCTCTATGAGAAAATTCAAATACACTTGTTCCTCCCGCAAAAACAACAATTCTTCCTTAAATTTGCACTTGAAGTTGTCCTTCGGTACCTTCACTGCATTCCAAAAACAAGGAATATACGACCAGTAAGATACCGATGATCTCTAAAGAAACTCCAAAATTCGATTACCGACCGCCACCAGTCGATACTGATTGCCTAGCTTTAAGTATTCTCAGCCTGATGACTCACTGAGGCAAAAATTGGGCTATTCATCCGTTTTTTGAATGGTTAACCGGGGCTGAAAAAACACATTAGAAACCGGGTGGTACTCGGCTCAAGAAGGGGCTTTGGTGACCCTACGCCAGTGGTATTCAAACTTTTTGTTTGGCGTACCCCCAAAATCCAAGTGTTTTACCTTCGTACCCCCAACGTACGAGTATATTGCGATACCAGAATTAACAAATGACTGTTCCTGGATGCCAAATAGTATTAACTACAATCATCATCATCATCGTCTTCCGCAGCTTATCCCATTTGCTAACACGCACTGAGGCATGAAGGAGTTTCGGCCGGGAATATAAGGCCTGATACACCCACACCAGCAACACGAGGAATTAAACCACGGTCCCCGAGATGACAGGCAAGTAGCTAAAACACTACACCACCCCTTCCCCAATAATAATGTATCGAATATAATCGTCGCAAGACAAAGGAAACCTCTTTCGGAGTAAAGTTTACAAAATAAGTCCAAAACTGAGCAGTCAGCAATGGTCGGAGAACTGTTCCTGGCATTTTTATTGCTTAATTAGCAAATGTGCCCGTGCTTCGCTACGGTTTTTTTGTTTGTTTTTATACATTGTATACGGATTTCTACATAAATTACTTTACACGCCGTAATTGATATTTCATTAAAGTGCAGACCTACACTTCGAGATTCACTACTCCTGAACGGTACATCATATTAACAAACGGTTTGCGCCATTAAACACCCCCTTTATCGTTCTATATCTTTAATTCTAAAATATTTTCTCTTATCTTTATGGGTTAAATTGAGTTCGAAACTTCGAATAAGGTGAAATTTGAGTATTTTTAACGGTTTACATTATTTTTGGCATACTTATGTATAAGCTAGAATCATGAAATTTGGTCCACATATGGCCATCGATTATGCCAATGTGCGAACCAAACTTGATGACTCTCTCTTTCATAAAAGTGTGTCAAACAATTAAATATACGTGAAAAATCACCAAATTAAGAACAATCCAGAAATACAGCCAAATCTAACGTATAAGGGAGAGAGATACGACAAAATGTCATAGGACAAAAGTTGGAGATCACTCCAAATTGACATTGTGACATCCGTTTTGTGATACGACTTACCGTTTAGCCAGCAAATTGCTTGAAAGGAATGTCTGCAGCAATCATTAAAGTTACCTCCATATTTAGATATTTTTGTGGGTAAAAAGTGAAAAATTTGAACATCTTGGAATTTTTCCGTCGGTTACAGGCTAAACGCTATAATTTCTCCAAATTTCAATTTTCTAGCTCGTCTGGCAGATTGTGCCGCCATCTTGATTTGGGGGAGGGGGATAAAAATTAGGAAATTGACGAATTTTTTGAGCCCACGAAACCTATAGTTTGTCGCTTTGGATAAATTATACGACTGCGTTCTTATGCCGAGTCCAAAATTTGAAGTCCCCCCTCCCAGCGTGTCCCCTTCGGGGAATTTTGAGAATTTTCGATTTTTCTAGGGCTGCTGTGGTCATCAGCTTCTCCGGTACCAAATTTCGGATTTCTGAGATTTCGGGAAGTGCCTCATTAATTCACGTCTATTTTCATTTTTACACCTTTATATATAGATCAATCAGGACCGACTTGCTTTTATGGGTCTGTTACAGACGATAGCCCAATTATTCGACCATTGGGGTCTTCTGTTCCCTTCTCAAACCTTCACAAGACTGATGGAGAAACTTGGTTTTCTCGTGAGTGGAATTACGAGGTTTTCATTGCCTAACCACGATATATATACGAGTATAATTATTAATACAACAATTTCCACTGTACTATATACAATGCTACTGAAAAAGTGAATGAGTGGATTTCGAAACAATAACAGGAGCAATGCGGCATAAGTACCAATGGGAGGTAAATTGACACATATTTTAGAATGACTTTGTATAGTGGTAGACAAAAACACTAAATCTGAAAAGTGTTACGAGGGCTGAAAGAGGGTCCACTCAGCCTCCGGAGGTCAACTAAGTGGAAGTGGGTTCGATTCTCACCTCAGCCATCCCCGAAGTAGTTCTCATCCAGGAAAATACCGGGATGGTACCTAAGTTACTCCTCCTTGTCTATCCCTTCCAATCTTCCCATCCCCCACATTGCCCTTGTTCAGCACAGCAGTTGAGGCTGCCTGGGCGAGGTCCTGGTCCCCCTCCCCAGTTATATCCTTGACCCAAAGTCTCACGCTCCAGGACACTGCCCTTGAGGTGGTAGAGGTGGAATCCCTCGCTGAGTCCAAGGGAAAAGCCAATCCTGCAGGGTAAACAGATTAAGAAAGAAAGAAAGAAAGAAAGAAAGAAAGAAAGAAAGAAATATTTTATTGAAGATTAGCAGGCTCAACTTTTTTCTTAACTGCTCACTGAAAACACTAGTGTTACGCGTATAAAATCTCATGGTGCAACAGCCCCGAAGGGTCTTGGCCTACTAAGCGACCGCTGCTCAGCCGAAGGCCTGCAGATTACGAGGTGTCGTATGCTCAGCACGACGAATCCTCACAACTGTTATTCCTGGCTCACTCGACCGGGGTCACCATCTCACCGTCAGATAGTTCCTCAATTGTAATCGCGTAGGCTGAGTGAACTTCAAACCAGCCCTCAGGTCCAGGTAAAAATCCCTGGCCTGGCCGGGAATCGAACCCGGGGTCGGCCGCTCTACGCTAACCCGTGAAGTTTTACAGCAACGGTGGGAAAGGAAAGGGCTAGGATTGGGAAGAGTGGTCACAGCTTCAATGGGATACAACCTTGGCGTTTGCCTCCTGTGAAAATCGTAAACCACACAA
Organism: Anabrus simplex; assembly: GCF_040414725.1. NCBI lineage: Eukaryota > Metazoa > Arthropoda > Insecta > Orthoptera > Tettigoniidae > Anabrus > Anabrus simplex. Next base: position 124,139,171 of record NC_090270.1, on the reverse strand, counting down.
AACACTTTTCAGAGCCGGGCTGAGTGGCTCAGACGCTTCTGACCGCAACTTGGCAGGTTCGATCCTGGCTCAGTCCGGTGGAATTTGAAGGTGCTCATATACGTTCGCCTCGTTTCGGTAGATTTACTGGCACGTAAAAGAACTGCTGCTGGACTAAATTCCGGTACCTCGGCGTCTCCAAAAACCGTAAAAGTAGTTAGTGGGATGTAAAGCTAATATCATTATTACTCTTCAGGGTTCACGACGGTGGGGTTCGAGCCCACCATGTCCCAGTGACCACTTACAGCTAGAAGTATCGAACAGACAACTTGCGCATGATGAATCACCTGTTTAAGTCGCCTCTTACGACAGGCAAGGGTTATTTGCCCCTACCCATTGGGGGTTTCCTACCTCTTCAAGAACAGTCATCCCAGCCTCCGTGACAATAACTCTGGACACAGTGCGACTAGACTGGAGTGGTACGCGAGCCCCAAGCTGAGAATCCTTCATGCCATATTACTCTTTGTTCGAACACATATCTTCTTAATTATTATTTTTCTTTTGGTAAAGAGTGAAATTATGTTTTTGCCCAGCTGAGCGGCCGGCGAGTCTCAGCTCTTTTGGTCTCTTTTTCTTCTTTCACAAATGCTCGCTCGCTTGTAACAATGGAAACTCATAATTCGCTTATTTTCTTTTTCCGTGAAGCTTGTCTTTTATTTTGAGTAATACAAGGTTGTTGGTCGACTCCTTTCCTATGTAATGCAACACACTCACTCGAAATTGGTTTGTTTTTGAGTGTGCGGAGTTAAAAGCTGCACATTCCTTCACCACCCGTGTTCTTAGAAGGGAATGGCTCTGGGTTTGCTAGCGGCCGCTTCAGAGAAACCGATGTCCCCCCTGTCTGCCAGCCTCCTTTACTGACTTCTCAGTACGAACACAGCACCTGCTGGTTTCTACTAACGTGAAGAGTGAAGTGAGATTCACAGCCAAGAATTAGACAGACTTTTGGGAGAATCATACATTCCATTCCGACAAGAATGTCGGAAATTAAAGTTTTATCGTGGTTATCTTCCATAAATAAGAGTTTGTGTCAATATTTAAGAACTACATTATTATTATTACTGTATTATTTTATTGTAAAATGTAACAAAGGCTTTCCAGTCTGTCAAACACACAGCAAATACAATGTAAAAAAAACCACTATAAACATACCTGTAAATTACACACTAACATACAAAGAATGACATGTTTCGTTCTACAAGAACATCCTCAGATTCTATCAAATCTTGTATTCTTTGTATGTTAGTGTGTAATTTACAAGTATGTTTATAGTGTTTTAATTTATATTGTGTTTGCTGTGTATTTGACAGACTGGAAAGCCTTCGTTACATTTAACTAAGTCAACACTGAAAAACATGGCTTCATTTTTAACAAAAACAATTATTTTATTGTTCCGGATTTTCCGTCGTTTGCAGAGGGGTAAGAAGGTGCGGGCATGAATGGATGGACAGAGTAAAGATCAAATCTAAAATTTTAAACTCTAAAATTTGAAATGTAATGTCTTCCCTTTTTTATTTTATTTTTTATTTTCAGATTTTAAAGTTTGTTAAACAATAACAGTTGGATAGACAGTCGGGGAGCTCTTCAGCTCGTATAACAATAGTTAGTTCAAAACCTGAGAGTGATCAGGTACAAGAGACAATGATTTTAAGAGATGAGTTAGGTAGCTCAAACGTTACACTATTACCAAGAGACTACTCTCCAAACTTCAAAAGATTCAAGCTTCTCCAAGGCACAGTCTAACTTTTATATTAGGTAAAATACAACCAGTTTCCACTGTCTTATTCGCGCAGCAGTCCAAGTTACATTTAAATAATAATAGTTAAACATTAACAGAGGTAAAAAGTGCCCATTCCACCTGGTCTTAGGGGGGAAAAAAAACGAAAAGATTTAATATGTCGGCCGTAAACCAAAATGTTAGGAGGCGAACAGTTGCACTCCTTTGAAGTTCACTTGAAAATTCTTAAAACCCTATGAGTGCTCATAGCCCGAAGGTAACTAGATGGAGAGAAAATTTTAAATTACAAAAGGAAGAGATAAATTTTAAATTTTACGAAATCATACTCACTCCAATACCAAGTTGAATAGGAATTAAAAAAGGGTCCGCCCTCTTTATTCCCTAAGTTAGAATAAAGTACTTAGTCTTATTTGAACATTTACATTGAAAGATTGACATTTACATTACGAAATAATTTGGAAACCTTCCCCTCAAGTTAGCTTTTTGAGACTATCACATGATTAAAAGATGTCTGCCATTACCTTGAGCTGGTAGGACTGCAGACGATGGGCGAGACTTGCCCTCTGCCTCCGACACATTCTAAACCTCTTTACTGGAGTGATGGAAAGACAACACGGCCAAAAAGGTCCCAGCTTTTATAGCGGAGAGGAAGGTTGCAGAATTCTCAGGGCCTAAGTCCTGTACACACCCACAAATCCTATTGGTTAATTAAATAAATATCAAAAATTATTGATTGGCAAAAATTTTAAGCAGGCGGGAAGGGATAGTCGTGCTAGAAACTTAGAACACAAAAATCAATCTACAAACAATTCCCTTTAGAAAACTTATGAATGCAAAAATTCTCTTGAATATTAATTGCCCATCCTCCCACCAGAGGGGTTGCATAAGTCGACAGTAGAGACATCTGACGATAAACGTTCAAACGTCTTCCAATACACTGTTTGAAGTACACGTTACATATAGCCTTCTAAAAGGCGCTCAATTTAAATGCGCGGAGAGGGTGTCCCTCCGGTACAATAATAATAATAATAATAATAATAATAATAATAATAATAATAATAATAATAATAATATATAATATATATAATAATAATATAATATATATATAATAATATAATAATATATAATAATAATATATTATTATTATTATTATTATTATTATTATTATTATTATTATTATTATTATTATTATTATTATTATTATTATTATTATTACCGTGTTTTAGTAGGTTGCAGAGGTGTAAAAAGGTGCTGGCTTGAATGGCGGACAGAGAATAGATGAGAGCATAATTTAAAACACTAAAATTTGAAATTTTATTTCTTTCGTATAATTTTTTTTTTAAGTTTGAAGTTTGATAAATAATCTGCATGAACCACAACAAAGAAATTTGAATAGACAAATGGCCAGCTCGTCAGCTCTGATCACAACATTGACTCAAAGTCAAAATTTAATTACAATAATTTACAAAATGAGTTTGCAGATCCAAAGTTACACTATTTTCAAAGAGCTCCTTTGCTCCACTCAATTTACCCTCTAGGAGACTGAACTCCAAAACTTACTACGATCTAGCCTCTCAAAGGCACAATTTTCTTACCCAAACATTAGATTAACCTTGAAAACAGAGTTCACTGTCATTTCAGTTCGACAGTCTATTACACACTCATCCATAATTAATGGCACGTTAAACACAGGCAGTAAGTGAATATTCTAAATGGCCTTAGTGGTCAAAAGAAAAGGTTTAAGATGTTGTTGTTGTTGTTGTTGTTGTTGTTGTTGTTGTTGTTGTTGTTGTTGTTGTTGTTGTTGTTGTTGTTGTTGTTGTTGTTGTTGTTGTTGTTTGAGTCATCAGTCCATAGACTGGTTTGATGCAGCCGTCCATGCAACTCTATCCTGTGCTAACCTTTTCATTTCTACGTAATTATTGCATCCTACATCTGCTCTAATCTGTTTGTCATATTCATACCTTGGTCTACCCCTACCGTTCTTACCACCTACACTTCCTTCAAAAACCAACTGAACGAATCCTGGGTGTCTTAAGATGTGTCCTATCATTCTATCTCTTCTTCTTGTCAAATTTAGCCAAATCGATCTCCTCTCACCAATTCGATTCAGTATCTCTTCATTCGTGATTCGATCTATCCATCTCACCTTCAGCATTCTTCTGTAACACCACGTTTCAAAAGCTTCTATTCTCTTTCTTTCTGAGCTAGTTATCGTCCATGTTTCACTTCCATACAATGCCACGCTCCACACGAAAGTCTTCAAAAACATATTTCTAATTCCTATATCAATGTTTGAAGTGAGCAAATTTCTTTTCTTAAGAAAGCTCTTCCTGGCTTGTGCTAGTCTGCATTTTACGTCCTCCTTACTTCACTGTACGCATAAACCGGCTTCGGTGGTGGGGTCATGTGAGGCGAATGGAGGAGGATAGGTTACCTAGGAGAATGATGGACTCTGTTATGGAGGGTAAGAGAAGTAGAGGGAGACCAAGACGACGATGGTTAGACTCGGTTTCTAACGATTTAAAGATAAGAGGTATAGAACTAAATGAGGCCACAACACTAGCTGCAAATCGAGGATTGTGGAGACGTTTAGTAAATTCTCAGAGGCTTGCAGACTGAACACTGAAAGGCATAACAGTCTATAATGATAATGTATGTATGTATGTACTTCTGCCATCGTTAGTTATTTTACTACCCAAGTAACAATATTCATCTACTTCCTTTAAGACTTCATTTCCTAATCTAATATTTCCTACATCACCTGCCTTGGTTCGACTGCACTGCATTACTTTTGTTTTGGACTTATTTATTTTCATCTTGTACTCCTTACCCAAGACTTCATCCATACCATTCAGCAACTTCTCGAGATCTTCTGTAGTCTCAGATAAAATAACAATATCATCGGCAAATCTCAAGGTTTTGATTTCCTCTCCTTGGACTGTGATTCCCTTTCCAAATTTCTCTTTGATTTCCTTTACTGCCTGTTCTATGTAAACATTGAAAAGGAGGGGAGACAAACTGCAGATATCAGGCGTAAACAAAATGCTAGGAGGTGAAACACTTACACTCCTTTGAAATACACTTGAAAACACTAAGAATCCTATATAAGTTACAGAGGCTAAGCCTATACTACACAGGGTGACTAGATGATGAAAATATTAATTTCCAAAAATGTTTCGAAGAAATTTAGAGTTTTAGAAAATAATAGTCACCCCCATAGCAAGTTGAATGGGAATTAAGAGAGGGTGCACACTCTTTTTTCCCTAAGTTACATCTTTCCCAGCAGGGATTTGAATAGAAAATTACATTTAAACGGTGATATTAAACTTCAGAACTTTACATTAAGAATTAATCTTGAAACCTTCCCCTTAAGTCAGCTTTCTGGAGCTATCGCATATTTAAAAGACTAGCTTCGCTACGGGATTCTCAGAAATACTCTCCCTGTGGTTTTCCTAAATGAAGCCAACTTAGGCCGTTACTAAAACGCCAGTAGGAATGTAGCGATTAAAAGCAATGTTATCATATAAAATACTCGATCAAATGAAAAACCGCACATTTTCTCACTTTTAACGAACAGTACTACGGTGCCGATCTAACAGCCCAAAGTTCCAATGCTGGATAAACCAGGCCGCAGACAGCCGTGAACACTTCTCTGCCATTATTCCGTTAAATATGCACACTGCTCATTCCAATCAGTGTCCGACTCGTTGGCTGAATGGTCAGCGTACTGGCCTTCGGTTCAGAGGGTCCCAGGTTCGATTCCCGGCCGGGTTGGGGATTTTAACCTTCATTGGTTAATTCCAATGGCCCGGGGGCTGGGTGTTTGTGTTGTGTCCAACATCGCTGCAACTCACACACCACACATAACACTATCCTCAACCACAATAACACGCAGTTACCTACACATGGCAGATGCCGCCCACCCTCATCGGAGGGCCTGACTTACAAGGGCTGCACTCGGCTAGAAATAGCCACACGAAATTATTATTATTATTATTATTATTATTATTATTATTATTATTATTATTATTATTATTATTATTATTCCAATCAGTGCCTCATCGTAGGGATTGAATAGTTCGCATGTTATGATGAACCATTTTGTTACGTATCAGTAGTATCAGAAAATTTATGAACCAAGGAATGGCATTCTAAAGAAGATTAACTAACTCCCCAGCTACTTCCCGCCAATATTCAGACAGGCTGTTATACTCGGTCGACTGGTGAAGTTGGCCGTGTAATTAGGGGCGCGCAGCTGTTAGCTTGCATCCGGGAGTTAGTGGGTTCGAACCCCACTGTCGACAGCTCTGAAGATGGCTTTCCGTGGTCTCCCATTTTCACAGCAGGCAAATGGTGGGGCTGTACAGTAATTAAGGCCAGGGCCGCTTCTTTACCACTCCTAGTCCTTTCCTATCCCATCGTCCCCATAAGACCTATCTGTGTCGGTGCGACGTAAAGCAAATTAAGAAAAAAATACTCTGTACGCAGCAGTAATCGTATCTATTGGCGATGAGTGGCAACAGAGACACAAAGCACATCACAACAAACAATGGTCAATGTAACGTTATTGATAATCAATGTTATGAGCTTTCTGTATTGTAGGCCTTCACATTTATTTTTCTTTCGACTCTGTGATATTAGGACGTCTTACAAAATTATTTGTAGCGTAGACTGTAGTTCCTTATTCCCCGACTTTACATACCGATTTTCTTCTTCTTCGATTTTGGCCATCTAAGGACCACGGAAAGTAACCCTGTGCATTCATCTTAATCCTTCTTTGCTTGACTTCTAATAGTTCTTCATCCTTTCGCTTTGCTGTTTCCTCCTCTCTTGTGTCCAGATGTTATTATTACCTCTCCTCTTTTCCTTCTCTTGGAAACCATTAAAATGTTCTATCAATCTTCTGTAAGTTGTTCTATCTTGTATTATATACCGGTTGTCATTAAATTCTCTTTCTTCATTTTCTCGTGTCTCGGCGCTGGTATGAACTTGGCAACAAAAATACAAATTCGTGAATATCTCTGTTATCATAGCCGGTACGGTAAAAGTGTATAAGACATAAATGATCGGAAATTTAGTGCTATATAACTTAAGTTATGTAGTATTTGTCGATAGGACCACTAATAACACAAATATTTGAGACTTAAATTTTAGGCCTTCCTCTAAACTACCATTTCACTCAGCGTTAATAAAATGTTTATAGCCTAGATTGTATCGACTTATTCCCCGAATTTTCATACCGATTTTCAGAAAGATAGGACCTTTAATAACAAATATTTGAGAATTAAATTTTAGGCCTTCCCCTGAACTACCATTTTTCTTAGCGGGAATGCGATTATTTTAGCTTAGATTGTAGCTACTTATTCCCGGACTTTACATATCAATTTTCATTAAGATAGGACCGCTAATAACATAAATATCTTAGTATTAAATTGTGGGCCTTCCCCTAAACTACCATTTCTCTCAGCCTGAATAAGATTATTTATGGCCTAGATTGTAGCGGCCTATTCCCGAACTTTACATACCGATTTTCATTAAATTCTCTTCAGCCCTTTTCTCGTGATGCGTGTAGATACATGCATACAGACAGACAGACAGTCATAATTACGGAAAATTAAAAAAGTGCTTTTCATTGTTACTATGGACACGACCGATACAGAAATATCATCCTTTTTAATTTCTGAGCACTGTACAGACAAAACTCTTATTGTATATATACAGATGTCGGCCATTACCTTGAGCTGGTGGGCCTTCCGACAGCGGTCAAGGCTTGTTCCCTGCCTCCACTAACGTATGCACTCTAGACTGGAGTGAAGAAGAAGAAGGAAACATTGCCCAGAAGTTCCCAGCTTTTATAGCAGAGGGGAAATTTCCAGAACTCTCTAGGCCGATGGCCTATACACACCCCCAATTTGATCGGCTACGAAACATCTATACAAAAAATTTCTGATTGGCTAATCATTTCAGGAAGAAGGAAGTGATAGAAGTGCTAGTAATCTTAGCACACAAAAAATGTACAAACACTTCAGCTTCACAAAACTTCGACAGTAAAGACATCTGAAGATTAAGTTCCAAACTTCTTCCAGTGCATACTTTAGCGTTTACATCACAGATGGCCTGCTAAAAGACAGCGCCGGCCTTTCACCGCTGGGTTCCGTGGTTCAAATACCGGTCACTCCATGTGAGATTTGTGCTGGACAAAGTAGAGGTAGGACAGGTTTTCTCTCCGGGTACTCCGATTTTCTCTGTCATCTTTCATTCCAGCAACACTTTCCAATATCATTTTATTTCATCTCTCAGTCATTAATCATTGCCTTAGAGGAATGCGACAGGCTTCGGCTACCGACACAATTTCCATCCTCGCCGCTAGATGGGGACTTCATTCATTACATTCCTGACCCGGTGGAATGACTGGGACCAGGCCGCATATTTCCATTTTCATTATTATTGCCTTTGGTTTTACGTCGCTCCGACCGAGGATGTTCTTATGATGGCAAGGGATAAGACATACCTATGTTTGGGAAGGAAGAGAACGTAGCCTTAATTAAGGTTCAACCCCAGCAATTGCCTTATGTGAACGTGGGAAAGCATTTTCAGGGCTTCCGAGAGTGGGGTTCGAAACCACCATCTCCCGAATGCAAGCTAACAGGTACACAGCCCGATCAGCTCAGCCAACTTGCTCATTATTACTTTTTTCTTAATTTGTATAAGTTTTGGAAGCCTTCTTTCCTGCTCATAATCTCTGCATTCTTTCTCTAACAGCCTGTCTTCTTTCATCGATTCATCCTCTGTTCAATTCTTTATGGAATCCCCTGAAGTCGTTGATCTGTATCGTGCCCGATCTGATTGTGAGGTGTCCTCCATCCTGAGCCCAAAACTGCCGAGGTCCTTTCTAACCTCTAGAAACCACTTTCTTGAAACTTTAGGTCTATTGCCTATTGTCCAGTATTTTGAAATTATGCTTTGTCAGCCGCTCCTCATCGATTCTGTATAGAGGTTTGTGGAACGTCACTCTTCGTTTTCTTATTGACTCCACGAGTCGTTAGTTTTTCTGATACAGTTCTTCGCTTCCTCTTATGTACAGTATATTATCCAGCCAGCATCTTGCCGAGAATCTTTCTCTCAAATTATTACTGATATTGTTATTAATACAACTTGCTTTACGTCGCACCGACACAGATAGGTCTTAAGGTGACCATGGGATAGGAAAGGGCCTAAGAGTGGAAAGGAAGCGACCGTGACCTCAATTAAAGTACAACACCAGTATTTGCCTGCGCTGAAAGTGGGAAAACAACGAAAAACTATATTCGGGGCTCCCGACAGTGGGTTTCATAACTATTGCATCCCAAATGCATGCTGATAACTACGTGACTCGTGACTCGCAAACCGCGCAGTCACTTGCTTGGTGAATTATTATTATTATTATTATTATTATTATTATTATTATTATTATTATTATTATTATTATTGTTACGGGGTTACCCGTGGAATGCAGAGGTGAAAGAAGGTGTGGGCTGGAATGGGTCTAACTACAAAGCTGAGATATTGATTAAAATGGCATTAAAGGTTATATTTTCAAAAATAGCAAAACTTAACCATTTTCACATAGAATTTGAACATTCAACAAACAACAAGTCAACAAATAATCAGGTACAAGACCAGGAAAGCCAAGATTTAGAGACAAATAAACGATCTGGGCTTCAAGCCCCACTTTTTGCAATTTCTGAGCTCTCAGCTCACAACCACATATTTACCACAGGGCAGAAAACCCTTAATAACATGGAGCACTTGCTCCCACCTAGCAATGTCAGGCCTCCTAGAGGCACAATCCAAATACTAGAAAGAGCTGACCCGCTCTCAATTTTTCAAGCCTATTAAAGGCAATACCAGACCTTTACACATGATTGCCATGAAGGCACAACTTACACTGAAACAGGGGTATCTTGTACCCAACCTACTGGACCATAGCCGACAAGAAAAGGTTAAGTAATTGGCCCGCAACACCAAGTAGAATGGAGGCGTGTACTTGCACTCCTACGTGAAAGCTTTTTAAAACCTAAGAGGCACTAGGCCGATGAAACAGGGACTATTGCCAAACTATGGAGATGACTCGTATTAAAAAATGTAAGACATTACAGAAAGGAAGAAAACCAGTTACAAAACGTAGTCCCCTCAAACTAGTATGAAGGGGAGCTCGAGAGGGTAAAGCACTCTCTATCCCCGAATTAGAGTTAAAGATATTTGAAGTCTTACAAAAACGATGAGAGATTACACGTTTATTACATAGCAAAGGTTTCGGACATTCTCCGCGGATTAAACTGCTGAGCTAGCAAGAAATAAAGATGTTAAGTGGCCATTACCTTGTTGAAGAGCTGCTGCCGGATGAAAGAGGCGCTACCTGCCTCCTGCTACACTTCCATGCACTATGCTAGATGTTGTTCGAGTGGCCGAGAGACGGGAAAATCAGCAGTTTTTATACTCCCGGGGAAGATTCGAGACCTTTCATGAATAATAAAGACACACCCACAGGCGTTTATTGGGTAGCTTACAGTTACACATCAAAATCGAAGAAGAAAGACACGATTGGTCAAAAATTAATTACAGAAATTCTGGATTGGCTAAGTTCAAGACCGGCGGAAAGAAAACATTTATATTGCCAACCCACAAATGAAAGAACGAAATTTAGTAAAGAACAAACTTATGAATACAAAATTTCTTCAAATAAAGTTCTTCCCCTTCGCACCAGGGTGCATGGTCATAGTTTTTTGTAGAGATATCTATCAGAGAATGTCCACACTTCGTGATCAATAGAAAACAAAACAAGTTGATCTCCACACAGTACTGAAAACTTCGTAATCACAAAATTTACGGTAGTGACATCTTCTGAGAAAACTTATGAGTTGATACAGTTGTTAAAGTTCAGAGTTTCTCCTGTAGAGGAGTACTTTAAAGCGGAAAATTCAAATGTGCGGCGTAGAGGTGTACCAGCCGTACAATTATTATCATCATCATCTGTTTACCCTCCAGGTTCGGTTTTTCCCTCGGACTCAGCGAGGGATACCACCTCTACCGCCTCAAGGGCAGTGTCCTGGAGCTTCAGACCCTTGGTCGGGGGTACAACTGGGGAGAATGACCAGTACCTCGCCCAGGCGGCCTCACCTGCTATGCTGAACAGGGGGTTTGCGGGGGATGGGGAAGATTGGAAGGGATAGACAAGGAAGAGGGAAGGAAGCGGCCGTGGCCTTAAGTTAGGTACCATCCCGGCATTTGCCTGGAGGAGAAGTGGGAAACCACGGAAAACCACTTCGAGGATGGCTGAGGTGGGAATCGAACCCACCTCTACTCAGTTGACCTCCCGAGGCTGAGTGGACCCCGTTCAAGCCCTCGTACCACTTTTCAAATTTCGTGGCAGAGCCGGGAATCAAACCCGGACCTCCGGGGGTGGCAGCTAATCACGCTAAACACTACACCACAGAGGCGGACACAATTATTATTATTATTATTATTATTATTATTATTATTATTATTATTATTATTATTAGATGCGAAAAAGACCAGAAAATTGATCACGCAAAGCTCACTTAGAAGTTGTTCATTTCCTTCTTTGCCAGGCAGCCTTCAATTTTTCTCTCATCGTGGTTCTTCGTTCTTCGGTCCACTTAGCTCCTGTCTTTTTCTTGTGGTTTTTCTCTGACTCTGCTTCCCACTTGTTGATTTTCGTTCTGTAGCAGGTTCGGTCAGCGATGTCGGCCACTTTGATTCCTGATTTTTCCAGGTCTTGGCGGATTTCCGTTGTCCTCCTATTTGTTTTGATGTTTTCTGTTGCCTCAAGTAAGATTCTTGTCAGTCTGTTTTCTGGAGGGCGTTTGATGTGTCCGTAAAATTGCAAGCGTCTTTTTCTGATGCCGGCCGCAAGGTTTGAGAGTTCCTCGATTTTTGTACGAGATTGCAGTCTATAGTCAGTCAATTTTGGGCCGGGCATTTTTCTGATGATTTTACATTCCTCTTTCAGGATGTCTTCGAGTACTGTTTTCCTGTGGAGATCCAGTGTTTCACGCGCGTATAGTATTTCAGGTTTGATCACAGTATTGTAATGTCGAATTTTGGTGAAGATTGAAAGGCATTTTTTGTTGTAAATGTTTTGCGTTCGGCTTCGGCCGAGGGTTCTCTTAATTTTCTTGATGCTGACCTCGAGGGCCTCCTGTTCTTTTCCTGCTGGTACTATAATTTCTCCGAGATATCGGAACTCAGTTACTTTTTCGATTGTGCCGAATTTCGTGTTCAAATTATTATTATTATTATTATTATTATTATTATTATTATTATTATTATTATTATTATTATTATTATTATTATTATTTGATTCGTTATGCCCAAATAAGCAGCGTGTTTAAACATATCATACTTTGTTTGGTTCTTCTCCTTCTCTTCCCAATATCCCCTCATCCTCTCACTGCGTTCCTTTTTTACGTTGTTCAGTGCATCCCGTATTTAGTCGGGTGGGCTTTACAAAGAAATGTGTTTGTGAACTAAAGTTCCAGTGGCATGCACTGAACACCATCTACCCTAGCGCTGCTGGGGTAAACAACTTTGTATTAACATTTTCTACTTATTACTTAGAACGTTTTTTTTTATAAAGTTTAAAAAATTGCGAACATCTAAGCAAAGCGAAGTACAGCTGTCTCGACAATCCGCTCGCACTATCGCACTTCAGCTTCTCCAGCGAACTGGGTTTCTTTGCCGGCGCAAAAGAGAACGCATGGGTGACGCATGCACTTAAAGCTTCCTTGTCCTGGGAGCTGGGCGGAGCTGTAGGGCCTCCCCCGACAGCAATTTACGGCGACAGGCCAGCTAGCTTAGGTAAGGTACTGTTAGTTTTAAAACTTGACACTCGAAGTCTTCAGCGCCACACACTAGAGACTGCAAGAACAAATATCAACATGTTAAGAGTATAGCCACTTGGACATCGTCTTGCTAATAAAAATAGAGCCAGTATATGAAATAAATTGTAATATAGAAGAATATATTTTAGTCTTTGGTTTCGGCATGTAGGCTACACATTTTTTCGAGCAATTTATTGATGGCACGTGTAGAGTATGTGTTCCGATAGCCGCAGAAAAATATTTAGGTTGCCCAGCATGAGCACAACACAGAGCTAAGCGCGAATGGTTGTCTGTGATGGTGGTATATAGTGAATTTTGGTAGTGTTCCTCTTGGATTATAGGTGAAGGTTTCGCCAGTTCTGTGGCATTCTTCATGAATATAACGTGTGTTATATGTCGTGACCAATATTTTCCCTCGTTTGTCGTTGATGCACGTACACTCAGTGTACGAGTGGAACTATAAAACTTCAACGACGGTAAAATACCAGTTAGTTTAGACTAGGCTTTTTAAGTAAAACAAACAAACAAATAGTCCCAATGTACGTTTGTGAAAACCATGACTGTATTATCACGAAGCGTCACCGGATGAAACTGTAAGTACATTGTTTAAAATCTACTATAGATTAAGTTATGATGATGTCGTCACAGCCGTGAATATAAATTTGGAAGTATGTGCGAGCGTGTAGTTGAAAATATTCTTGAATCATCTTTCTCGGGTAGACTTTTCCATGAAAAATGCAGCCTTATAAAATGGTAATGTTGACTTTAGAGAGTGTAGTGGGCTACGATTGTTTATATATTTTTTTTAAATGTTTGCAGCTGGGGTAATGAATACTTTAACCGCACGCCACTGATTATTACATTATAAACCGAATGAACAGCTACACTATGTTGTTGTATGCTTGATTGTGGGGATCTCGGCAACTTCGCTACAGCTACTTCAGGCGAAAATGCGTTGTTGCAGGAAATGAACTTATTTTCTAACCTACAAGGACAGATGGACTACGGATGGATGGGTGCCTTACATTAAACGGAAATAAAACATTAGAAAATTAAATATGGTGAAATTCGATCAAATGTTGTCATGTTTTTATGACCTGAATTATTCAACAACTATGAAAGTGAGGTGCGTACATCGAATCACGAAAGAAGAGGTACTGAATCGAATTAGTGAAGGGAGAACGATTCGGTGAAATTTGAGGAGAAGAAAGATAATGTTAGGACACATCTTAAGACACCCAGAACTTTTTCTGACATATTTTGAGGGAATTGTAGGCTTTGAGAACGGAAGGGGACATGAAAAACAGATTAGAGTTTATGTACGATGTAGTAGTTACGTAGAAATGAAAAGGTTAGCACATGATAGGGTGCCGTGAAGCGCTGCATCAAATCAGTCCATGGTCTGATGACCAAAACAACAACTTTGAAAGTTGAATTTTTCTATGAGATGTACCTGATCACTGAACTGCTTCAGCTGGCTGAACTAGATCGGTTGGTGGTTTCCAGCTTCTCATAACTTATTCGTAGTCCGCCTCCATGGCTAAATGGTTAGCGTGCTGGCCTTTGGTCACAGGGGTCCCGGGTTCGATTCCCGGCAGGGTCGGGAATTTTAACAATAATTGGTTAATTCCTTTGGCACGGGGGCTGGATGCATGTGTTGTCTTCATCATCATTTCATCCTCATCACGACGCGCAGGTCACCTACGGGAGTCAACTCAAAAGACCTGCATCTGGCGAGCCGAACTTGTCCTCGGACACTCCCGGCACTAAAAACCATACGCCATTTCATTTTCACAACTTATTCGTAGTGTAGAGGAAAAGTTTTGATATTTTGAACATCACAGAATGTATATAAAATTATCAAACTGTACAATTAATTTGTACGATGTACATATACAATTTAATTTATGGTAGGCCATTCTAAATTACAATACTTAGCCTATATATAGGGTTTTTAGTCATCTATTTCACATTATCATCTCATTTCTTTGTACCAAGGCAATAACGAAAAATGAAAGAGTTAAGTCTTCAGTAAAGTATTACAATATCACACGTATTAATAGCTTGCAGTAAATTTCCAGTAGCCCGAGGTCAGGCGAACGGACGCGCCATGTTAATTTGAGCGCTTTACCAGGAAAAGGACATCATCGCGATTGCAGAATTACCCTGTCCCTCCATATTCTGAAGATACCGTTATAACTTGTTAACTCCTACTTTTCGAACTTTTCTACACGACGCTTACGAAGAGCGCGAACTTTCAACCTATGTGAATGAACATTTCGAAACAAGATGATGGATATACAGTGATGGAAAGAAGAAGGGTTAGAACATCAGATCTTACTGGACCATGTGATATAGTAGATGGAGGGAGATTTTGGAGCCTATAAACATCAACGACAAGAACTCGTGGAGGTCTTAATAGCTGAATAGCTTAACGTCGGTAGGTCTTAATATCTTAACGTCTTAATGGAGAGAATATACTTGTATTCTTCGGTATTACAGAAATGTAGCGTAACTAAAGATATAACAAAATTATCTCCCGTTTCACACAAGTCAAAAATCGGTTTCTCGCTAACTTTAACTCTCATCATTGAGATAGCCAGTTGTCAATGAGAGTAACTTTGAGTAGTGCTCTAATCAGATGCAAAGTGAACTTGTAAACTAAACGGAGAACCTCCTCTTGTTATCTGCCCTGTCTTTTCTCGTATAATAAGAACGATGAGAAAGACCTTCCTATATCATCATGGCCATCAGACGCTAAGACGTTCAGACGCTGAGATGTTAAGATGCTTTGCGTCGCAATGACACATATAGGTCTTATGGCGATGATGGGATAGGGAAGGGCTAGGAGTGGGAAGGAAGCATCCGTGGCCTTAATTAAGGTACAGTCCCAGCATTTGCCTGGTGTGAATATGGGAAACCACAGAAAACCATATTCAGAGCTGCCGACAGTGGGATTCGAATGCGCTATCTCCCGGATGCAAGCCCACAGCTGCGCACCTCTAAGCGCACGGTCAACTAGCCCGGTCATCAAACAACAGGTCCTACATCATCGAACGTGTCCAGATACCGGAATCTACAAATGGTGAGCTAACGGCATAAATTACTACAAGTCTCCGCGTAACAGTTCAATTTATTAAATTTTATTTAATTCAATTTTGCTTTTGTTTCCGTAAGTTCAGTTTTCGTCACGTTTATCATCCTAATAACTCATCATTTTAATTAGTACCTTCAGAAATTCTTATTAATGGTCCTTAGTTTCCTAGTTCGTGTGTACTTAATGATAAGTGTTCTGTTACCTCATCTCTGGTAGTATCTAGAGTCTTATTACTTATTATTATTAATTATCACCGAGCTCGATAGCTGCAGTCGCTTAAGTGCGGCCAGTATCTAGTAATCGGGAGATAGTGGATTCGAACCCCACTGTCGGCAGCCCTGAAGATGGTTTTCCGTGGTTTCCCATTTTCACACCAGGCAAATGCTGGGGCTGTACCTTAATTAAGGCCACGGCCGCTTCCTTCCCATTCCCAGGCCTTTCCTATCCCATCGTCGCCATAAGACATATCTGTGTCGGTGCGGCGTAAAGCAAATAGCAATAGTATTAATTATCAACTATCGTCTTCAAGCCATAAGTTTGAAGGCTGGCGCGCAAGAGATATTGTTTACGGAGAGGGAAATGAGCGAGTATTTATTTATATTAAGGTGACCGGGCACGTCACAAAGTACGAAGAGGCTGTGATTCTAATCTGGCTTTGTTGGTCGGATCAGGTCGATGGAAATTATGAGGTAAGGTTAGAGAGGAGCCTAATGAACTCGACTGTTTCATTCAAGGAATTTATAGGATAATATGCGAGATCAGTGGTAGAGTTACAGCCTCCATATCCCAAAATCACAGGTTCAAATGCGGTAGAGTTAGTCAGATTTTTATAGCGTGGGGCAAGTCAATTCAGTACCGTACTCCATGTAGTAAGATACCATCTGGTGGAGTAAAATGGAATGTTGAAATTAATATGCAGGCAGCCTAGATGGCGTCAAATGAATGTGCTTTGCTTACGGTAGCTGGGGCCATACGGTTATTGATTGATTGATTGATTGATTGATTGATTGATTGATTGATTGATTGATTGATTTGCATCGGTACAGTCAACTGTGGACTAAGGTTAAAAAAGCAACCTACCTCTCTTTCTTTAGGTTTACACCTTTTTGTTTGTGTGTCTGGTCAGTTTATGCAGGGGCCGGACTCTGAATTGAGTAAAGGGCTGGGTATAACTCATCATAAAACACTGGGATGGTGGACCTCAACCCCGTCACGGCGCATCCCATTGGCTGATAGGGGACGTCCTGTATATATGCAGGACAGGTGTAAGTAAGCCCTGGCCAAATAAACGTTCGGAAATGACTGGCCTTGCCGGTAAAATCTGAGGCCAAGGGGTTTGGTCTAGCATCGCCTTGGTCTAGGCACGAGATTCTGGCGGCCCTAACCCATTATATTGTGTTGTTTTTTTTTGGTTTTGTTTTTTGTTATTTGCTTTACGTCGCACTGACACAGATATGTCTTATGGCGACGATGGGATAGGAAAGGCCTAGGAATGGGAAGGAATCGGCCGTGGCCTTAATTAAGGCCATTTTCCCTGGTGTGAAAATGGGAAACCACTGAAAACCATCTTTAGGGCTGCCGACAGTGGGGTTCGAACCCACTATCTCCCGATTACTGGATACTGGGTGCACTTAAGCGACTGCATCTATCGAGCTCGGTCGTTGGTACTTTTAACGTGAACACTCATCATAATTGGCAGACAAATGGACTGCTTAAAATACTGGAACAATGCCAAATTACTGTTATTATTCGTACCAGTAGTAATAGTACTTCCTTCCTTCCTTCCTTCCTTCCTTCCTTCAACTGTGGGTTACGAGTACTACATGAATGATTTTTTTTTTTTTTTTCTCAGGCTAACATATTTTTCTTTACACGTTCGCCAAAGGCTTTTCAATCTCTACTTTGTCTTCGTACTTCCACCGAGTCATTCTGCGGTTTAGCAGGCTGTTTCTAGAACTATCCCAATTCGGCAAATTTCCTTCGGAGTACAAGTGTACGTTGAGTGCCCCTACTGGTTTTATAACCGCCTGCATGTAGATCCTGAGGGTCTCTCGACAAATCACTCATTTCCGTCTATATCTGAGAACGTGATTAACACTCCCACCCCCAACACACACACTAACCCTGGAAAAAAAGATAATAACAATCTCACATGCATTGGCCGGGATTCGAACGGTGGCTGCATTGGTGAGAAGCCAGTACCGCCCTCCACACTTTTTGAGACATTCTGCCTGGAATCATCCTCTTCAGGTGTCCGTAAAAGGCCCCCTTCCCCTTTCTCACTGTGGCGGTGATTTTATCTGTTCTCGCATATTCCTTGTAGGATCTGGTATGAAAGGTAAACCTAAAGTTTGCATAGCAGGAGATGGATCTTGATTTGTAAGTACTGTGGCACACTTTATTATTATTATTATTATTATTATTATTATTATTATTATTATTATTATTATTATTATTATTATTATTATTATTATTATTTCCTGTTCTTTGGTGACATGTTCTGACACATCGTGCTGTAAAGAGTCAATGTTCAGTTGACGAGAGTGTACAGCGTAATCGTTCCTTTCACTGCCTTTTCTACCTGCTGCAGTGCAGAGGCGTGCTTGTTCCCAAGAACTCCTTTCTCCTCTCCCTTGGGACGACATTTAATCTGCCTTGTGCTCTCGTCTTAACTCAATGTACTTGAAATTCCAATAAATCACTTGCTAAGACAGTATTATGTATATTACATGTCTGCTGGAATTCTCCGTGAGTTTTACCTGGAGTGACAATATACTTTTTCTCATTTTACCAACCCACTACAATCCACAGTTTGTTTACCGTGAGTTGCTTGTGTCTGAAGTTAGTTGGAAAATCTTATGATTTGCATTGCAAGTCAAATTAAAACGGAAACGTTTTCATTCTGTTGGTTTTTCTGTTGCACTGAGACAGATCATATGGCGAAGTTGGGAAAAGACAGGGCTAGGATTTGGAGGGAAGCGACTGGATTTAATCAAGGTACCTAGCGTGAAAATGGGTAACAACGGGAAACTACCATCAGAGCTGCCTATAATGGGGCTTGAACCCACTAACTCCCAAATGCAAGCTAACAGAAAACGGAAAGATTCCGTAGAGTATACCTTGAATGACCTGATACCACTGAACGGGCTTGGAAGAGAGCCTACCAAATGTGATGGTGGTGGTGGTGGTGATGAGATTATTGCTTTTGCTTTCTTTTCTTTTGCTAGATGCTTTACGTCGCACCGACACAGATAGGACTTATGGCGACGATGGGACAGAGAAGGTCTAGGAATGGGAAGGAAGCGGCCGTGGCTTTAATTAAGGTACAGCCCCAGCATTTGTCGGGTGTGAAAATGGGAAACCACGGGAAACCATCTTCAGGGCTGCCGACAGTGGGGTTCGAACCCACTATCTCCCGGATACGAGCTCACAGCTGCGCGCTCCTAACCGCATGGCCAGTTCGCCCGGTGATTATTGTTTTAAGAGGAAGTACAACTAGTCAACCATCCTCTACTAATATTAATCAGAGAGAAACAATGGAAGAGGTTCGACACTTCGAAAAATGATGGTATCGGCCAAAGAAAGACAAGTTAATTAATATTATTGGTTTTACGTCCCACTAAATACTTTTACGTATTTCGGAGACGCCGAGGTGCCGGAATTTAGTCCCACATGAGTTATTTTACGTGCCAGTAAATCTACCGACACGAGGCTGACGTATTTGAGCACCTTGAAATACCACCGGACTGAGCCAGGATCGAAGGACAATTCCTCAACCGTCTGAGCCACTCGGCCCGGCAAGAAAGATAAGGGCCACGAAGGGCGCGAAAATGAAAGACTACCTATGCGTGATAAATCTAATACCGTTAAGGTTGGAAAAGGACAAGAGTTGACCAAGAAAGGTCAGTAGCTTGGCACAAGTAAGTGGAAACAATGCCAGGACTCAGCTAAGGGCCCCGTGGTCACTAACCTTCACTTCCAAGTTAAGAGCACCTGGAGTCCCTTTTAGTCGCCTGTCACGACAGGCAGGGGATAACCCATAAGGGTTATATTGTCTTAAGAGGAAGTACAATTGCACAACCATCCTCTCTTTACATGAATACATACATACATACATTATCATTATAGACTGTTATGCCTTTCAGCGTTCAGTCTGCAAGCCTCTGAGAATTTACTAAACGTCGCCACAATCCTCGATTTGCAACTAGTGTTGTGGCCTCATTTAGTTCTATACCTCTTATCTTTAAATTGTTAGAAACAGAGTCTAACCATCGTCGTCTTGGTCTCCCTCTACTTCTCTTACCCACCACAACAGAGTCCATTATTCTCCTAGGTAACCTATCCTCCTTCATTCGCCTCACATGACCCCACCACCGAAGCCGGTTTATGCGTACAGCTTCATCCATCGAGTTCATTCCTAAATTAGCCTTTACCTCCTCATTCCGAGTTCCCTCCTGCCATTGTTCCCACCTGTTTGTACCAGCAATCATTCTTGCTACTTTCATGTCTGTTACTTCTAACTTATGAATAAGATATCCTGAGTCCACCCAGCTTTCGCTCCCATAAAGCAAAGTTGGTCTGAAAACAGACCGATGTAAAGATAGTTTTGTCTGGGAGCTGATTTCCTTCTTACAGAATACTGCTGATCGCAACTGCGAGCTCACTGCATTAGCTTTACTACACCTTGATTCAATCTCACTTACTATATTACTATCCTGGGAAAACACACAACCTAAATAATTGAAATTATCGACCTGTTCTAGCTTTGTATCACCAATCTGATATTCAGTTCTGTTGGATTTCTTACCTACTGACATCAATTTAGTCTTCGAGAGGCTAATTTTCATACCATACTCATTGCACCTATTTTCAAGTTCTAAGATGTTAGACTGCAGGCTTTCGGCACAGTCTGCCATTAAGACCAAGTCGTCAGCATAGGCCAAACTGCTTACTACATTTCCACATAACTGAATCCCTCCCTGCCATTTTATACCTTTCAGCATATGATCCATGTAAACTGCAAACAGCAAAGGTGAAAGATTACAGCCTTGTCTAACTCCTGTAAGTACCGTGAACCAAGAACTCATTCTACCATCAATTCTCACTGAAGCCCAATTGTCAACATAAATGCCTTTGATTGATTTTAATAATCTACCTTTAATTCCATAGTCTCCCAGTATAGCGAACATCTTTTCCCTCGGTACCCTGTCATATGCTTTCTCTAGATCTACGAAACATAAACACAACTGCCTATTCCTCTCGTAGCATTTTTCAATTACCTGGCGCATACTGAAAATCTGATCCTGACAGCCTCTCTGTGGTCTGAAACCACACTGGTTTTCATCCAACTTCCTCTCAACGACTGATCGCACCCTCCCTTCCAAGATGCCTGTGAATACTTTGCCTGGTATACTAATCAATGAGATACCTCGATAGTTGTTGCAATCCTTCCTGTTCCCTTGCTTATAGATAGGTGCAATTACTGCTTTTGTCCAATCTGAAGGTACCTTACCAACACTCCACGCTAATTTGACTACTCTATGAAGCCATTTCATCCCTGCCTTCCCACTATACTTCACCATTTCAGGTCTAATTTCATCTATTCCTGCTGCCTTATGACAATGGAGTTTATTTACTATCCTTTCCACTTCCTCAAGCATAATTTCACCAACATCATTTTCCTCCTCCCCATGAGCTTGACTGTTTGCAACACCACCATGATGATTTCCTTTTACATTGAGAAGATGTTCAAAATATTCCCTCCACCTCTCCACTGATTCCCTGGGATCTGTTATGAGTTCACCTGAATTACTCAAAACGCTGTTCATTTCCTTTTTCCCTCCCTTCCTAAGATTCTTTATTACTGTCCAGAAAGGTTTCCCTGCTGCTTGACCTAGCCTTTCCAGGTTATTCCCAAAATCTTCCCAGGACTTCTTTTTGGATTCAACAACTATTTGTTTCGCTCTGTTTCTTTCATCTACGTACAAATCCCTGTCAGCCTCGGCCCTTGTTTGGAGCCATTTCTGATAAGCCTTCTTTTTACGTTTACAGACTGCTCTCACTTCATCATTCCACCAAGATGTTCGCCTTTTACCATCTTTACACACAGTTGTTCCTAAGCATTCCCTTGCTGTTTCTACTACAGCATCCCTGTATGCCACCCATTCACTTTCTATATCCTGAACCTGCTTACTGTCTACTGTTCGAAACTTCTCACTAATCATATCCATGTACTTCTGTCTAATTTCCTCGTCCTGGAGATTTTCTACCCTTATTCGTTTGCAGACAGATTTCACTTTCTCTACCCTAGCCTAGAGATACTTAGTTCACTACAGATCAGATAATGGTCTGTATCATCGAAAAATCCGCGAAAAACTCGTACATTCCTAAAATATTTCCTGAATTCAAAGTCTGTTAAGATATAGTCTATTATGGATCTGGTACCCCTAGCCTCCCATGTGTAGCGGTGAATAGCCTTATGCTTGAAGAATGTATTTGTAACAGCTAAACCCATACTAGCACAGAAGTCCAGCAAACGCTTCCCATTCCCATTAGCTTCCATATCTTCCCCACATTTACCAATCACCCTTTCGTATCTTTCAGTTCTATTCCCAACTCTCGCATTGAAATCGCCCATTAGCACTATTCTATCCTTGCTGTTGACCCTGACCACGACGTCACTCAATGCTTCATAAAACTTGTCAACTTCATCCTCATCTGCACCCTCACATGGTGAATACACGGACACAATTCTTGTCCTAATTCCTCCCACTGACAAATCTACCCACATCATTCGCTCACTTACGTGCCTAACAGAAACTATGTTGCGTGCAATGGTATTCCTGATAAAGAGCCCTACCCCAGACTCTGCCCTTCCCTTTCTAACACCCGTCAAGTACACTTTATAATCTCCTATCTCTTCCTCCTTATCTCCCCTTACCCGAATATCACTTACTCCTAGCACATCCAGATGCATCCTCTTTGCTGACTCAGCAAGTTCTACCTTCTTTCTTCCATAAGCCCCATTAATATTGATAGCTCCCCATCGAATTCCATTTCGTTCGCCAAGTAGTTTCCAAGGAGTCCCCCGCCTGTCAAATGGGAGTGGGACTCCATTACTCCCATAGGTCCGAGGTTTGCTTAAAGTGTTCTGAACTCGGTAAATTCATGAAGCAGGATGCTGCCCTACTTGCACATAGTCCAAGTAAGGATCTCTCCTCTAACGGGTTATGGACCACCGGTGAATTGTGTAGTCCTGGCCGCCTGAGCACAAGGAGGGCCACGACTCAGAATATGTCCGAGATGCCCACTCCCATTCCATAGCAACTGGTATCCCGACTCTCAGGACCACTTACTAGGCCACTCAGCCGTTGCCCATGGTTCACGAACTAGGACGTGACTACAGTAACCCACAAACATGAACCATCCACAAACATGAACCATTCACATTAATGAGAATGAAAAAAGTACGACACTTCCAAGAATAAGGATATCGTTAGAAGAAATGGAAGACCCACGAAGGACATGAAAATGAAAACTCCTTAAGTCTCCCAAGCCTAATAACCGTCGGGATGGCAAGAGAAGAAGAGTCAACCAACGGAGGTCGAGTGGGAAAAAGATGAAAGTGAAGAATCAGGCACATGTAAGTGCTAGGGTTACATTTGTCGTCAATCAATGCTCTGAAGCTGAGAGGCCCTGGAGGTTTCTCTTTTTGTCACCTCTTACGACATCCAGGGGATACCATTACTTATAATTTTCTAATAGTCGGCGTTGAATTCTGCAATGTCACTCGTATAGTGAAGAGGTACTAACATCTTGCAATATCTTGTAACTCGCATGTTAGCAGCTTTCTATCGTTACTTGCGAGGAGCTGAACTATTACCAACTTTCATGTTGTCGTATCTGAAAGTCACTACCGACATATATCTCAGGGTGAAACTGATTAATACAGGTATAGCGGAAACCCGATTAAACGCGGTCCGATTCACCGCGCATTCGAATTGAACGCGGTACAAAGTATGTGTCTGTACAAATCATCGACAACATTCTTATTCTTTTAATGTAGTAACGAAATCCATAGAGGGGTTCTGCATTACAATCTATAACTAATGTGTTTCGACTCCGCTCTAAATAGAACTTCAAGGAATGACCAATGGAGTTTTAGAAACTGCGTGAGTGGGAACGTGAACAATTTGACAAGCTTTTGTGTGCACAGGGAAAGTTTAAAATGGCTTTTCTCCATCCCTCTCAACAACTTAAACTTGTTAGCCTGGACTCGGGCTTAAAAAACAAGTGACCGCAATAATTTTTAGCTTTTGACAGACCACCTCCTAATTAGGCGTACCGGGCGAGTTGGCCATCCGGTTAGAGGCGCGCGGCTGTGAGCTTGCATCCGGGAGATAGTGAGTTCGAACCCCACTATCGGCAGCCCTGAAGATGGTTTTCCATGGTTTCCCATTTTCACACCAGGCAAATGCTGGGGCTGTACCTTAATTAAGGCAACGGCCGCTTCCTTCCAACTCCTAGGCCTATCCTATCGTCGCCATAAGACCTATCTGTCGGTGCGACGTAAAGCCACTAGAAAAAAAAAAACTTAGGCCTAAGTGTTGAGTCCTGTGATGTCACAAAGAAAGAAAAGTGTCCTCTGTGAACAATAAATTGAACACAATCGAGTGTCCGGCTCCTTGGCTAAATGGTCAGCGTACTCGCCTTCGGTTCAGAGGGCCCCGGGTTCGATTCTCAGCCAGGCCGGAGATTTTAACCTTAAATGGTTATTTCCCCTGGCTCGGGGACTGGATGTTTGTACTGTACCCATCATTCCTTCAACTCATAGGCTATACCACATACAACACTATCCTCCACTACAGAAACAAGCAGATCCCATACACGTCAGATGTCACCACCCTTGTTGGAGGGTCTGCCTTACAAGGGGGTGCACCAGACTAGCAAAACATCTCTTCGGACACTTTCGGCATTGAAAGCAAAGTCACCTCCGTACAGGCCATGAAGGCCCTTGGAGGAGTGGAAGGTAAAGGCTTCCACCTTTGTTAACCTCGACACGTGATGGGGTAGAGTGGTTAGCTCTACGCCCGGCCGCCTTTGCCCCCAGGAATTAACCTGGTACTCATTTCTCGTGTAGGCTGAGTGAACCTCAGGGCCATATGCACCTCCGGAAGTGTAAATCTCGTTTCTTAAATTTACGACTTCCACCCACGTCCTTCCGGGCGAACCGAGCACGCCTTTACCGCCTCGGCCAGGCAGCCTCATAAATAAATCAAATAAATTGATCGTGTTAGTAATAGGATATCGAATGCGTGTATTTAGGCACAGTGTCTTAAAACTGTGTTCTCTTGTAGCCAACTATTTTTTCCCAGTCTCCTGTCGCCATATAAGTCATTTTCCATTTAAGTTATAACGTGGCGTAAAGCATGTCCCTCGACAACCGCGTTAAACTCAGGTTCTACGGTATTATATTTATTTAGGTTTTTAAAGCTGTACTAATATCAGGTGAGTGCAATATTAGCAGCTACGAATAATTCATTTAATAACCTTAAAAACAAATCCCATGGCGCTACTGGCCTGGTTGGCTTTGGCCTACTAAGCAACACTGCTCTGTCCAAATGTCTGCAGATTATTGGGAGACGTGTGGTCAGCACACCGAATTCTCTTGGCCGTTATTCTCTCCTTTCTGGACCGGCGTCGTTATCTTACCATCAGATGACTCCTCAATTTTAATCATGTAGGCTGAGTGGACCTCGAGCCAGTCTCAAATACAGGTAAATATCCCTGTCCTGGCCGGAAATCGAACTCCCTCTGGGTAGGAGGCAGGCACGTTACCCCTACTCCGCGGGACCGGTATCATTTTTAACAGATGGCAGCAATTTATTTCATCATCATCTTCAACTGTGGAGATGTTGAGTCTGGGTCTGTATCTTGTGATGACGCCCATAGACTCTCACCCTAAATATTAATAATAATAATGTTATTGGCTTTACGTCCCACTAACTACCTTTTCACAATTTTTGGAGACACCAAGGTGCCGGAATTTGGTCCCGCAGGAGTTCTTTTACGTGCCAGTAAATCTACCGACACGAGGCTGATGTATTTGATCACCTTCAAATACCACCGGACTGAGCCAGGATCGAATCTGCCAAGTTGAGGTCAGAAAGCCAGCGCCTCAACCGTCTGAGCCACTCAGCCCGAAGGGCTCTCAATTTGTGAAGATGATTTGGTGACTCTACGTCTCCCTTGGCCAAGCTTTGTTCTTTTCCGATCCACATTGTGTTAGGTTTGCAAGACATATAGTGTCTTTCATTTGCAAATCTGTCGAAGCCCTTTCTATTCTTGTGCCAATAACTTCATTCTTCAAGGGATCGAGCATCTTCCTTTCCCTTCTGATCAGTTTCAAGACACGATGGTTGCCAAATAATTGTACTTACCCTTAAAAGTAATAATCACAGCCACTGACATATCTTGTGATTAATTTATCGTATGGCTTTTAGTGCCAGGAGTGTCCGAGGACATATTCGGCTCACCTGGTGCAGGTATTTCTATTTGACATCCATGGGCGACTTACGCATTTGCATGTAGGATGATGATGTGATGAGGACAGGGTGAAACCGTGTGTCTACTCCTGTCGAATAACACCAAGTGAATGCTCAATGCTTAACGTCGCCATCCGACGCACGAATGAATGAATACATAATGTTACTACCTTTACGTCCCACTAACTACGTTTACGGTTTTCGGAGAAGTCATGGTGCTGGAATTTAGTCCAACAGAAGTGCTTTTACGTGCCAAAAAATCTGCTGACACGAGGCTGACGTATTTGAGCACCTTCAGATACCACAGGACTGAGCCAGGATCGAACCTGCCAAGTTGGGGTTAGAAGGCCGGCGCCTCAACCTCTGAGCCACTCAGCCCGGCTACGACACACGCATCGCCGTCAACAATTTAATGTGCCTCAGTCCATATGAACACTGCAGAGAGGTTTGGAACCGAGTCCAGGCTTTTGGCACGCAATCTAGCTTTTAAAAATTGTAAACCATAACCTCCACGACCCTGCCAGCCAACATTCTGATGGTGAATATTTTTTTTCACCAAGGTGTCTCGAACTGACAAACCACGGTGTCAGATGATATAGATTACCGATTATAGTCACTAGGCGGTCAATATTGTGCCCTACAGGGCCCTATGGTTCCGGCCAGGCGAATACTGGTCTCGAACCAAGAGCACAGTAGTGAAAAAACTCCCACAATCGTGAGCTTGTGCACATAGTCTTACCTGAACACATATCCTCGCACAGCAACTCAGTCACGCACATCTCAGGGATACAAGGGAAACAAAGGGCGAAATTACGATAAACAACAGGATATGTGACATATCAGGTAAGAATAATCTAAAATAAAAATGAAAATATACGATAAACCAAGCTGCATTCATAAAATAACATGATGAATTTATTACAAAAATTAAAATCCAAAATCATATGTACAAAGAGTTTGAATATCTGATATATTCCAATATGATATCGCCGGGGACCTCCATGTCACAAAACCATCGGTCTGCCGGGCTGGAACAAGGGTGGAACAACAGAATAAGTCGAAATAGGAAGATAAGAGAACTATCTGGGCAAAAGGAAAAATCAAAAGGCAATCTCCCGTGCGTAAAAATGTTGCGTCACATGACCTCGAACCCATACTCTTCCGTAATCAAAGCTTTACAGTACAAGACCTGGACTGAATGAAAGCTCACAGTCCAACCTAACTAAGGTACACACACTTATCAATAAACCCATAAATATTCCCGCTCCAACAATACGTGGTGAAATAAACATGTGGCGAGATTAAGTAGACAAGAAAATATAAACCAAACAAACGAACTGCGGTCCTAACAGGCAGCGATATTCAAGGTCACAAGCCGAGGGCGACTCCCCCTAAGCACTTGAAAACAAAACAAACACGCAGACAGGGACAAAATCTTCTCGTCTATGACGTCACACTCGACTGCCCTGCCTCGCACCAGTCACATGGCTGAGTATTCTTCCCCGCCATCCTACACTACGAACAGCTGTTCAACTACAGGGACTTCTTACCCCCTTACATTAATACACATCTAACCAGTTAGTGCTGAAATCATCTATATCTGCCTTCATAGGGCTTGGGCATACATATTACTCTCACATACTTTGCCTCCATAGGGCTTTTCATCATGACACCTGGGTTCAATTCCCTGGCACTACCAAAATTATTCATCATATCAACAGCACTCAGTCATATAATGTTCATGCGTGCGATTAGCTCTCTCTACCGTGCATATGAAGCACTAGCATCATGTCTAACACCTCCAGCCATGCCAACCTGTGCAAGTCAAGGAATCTGTCTACAGTATGAAAAACGTACGTACAATAACCACTGAAATAAAAATCCTCTGCTTCGGAAATTCCCGTGTCTGGCTAAAAGACCTAGCTAACGTGACCAATGCATAAAAGATGCCGCGAACAGAAACAAACATAATACAAGGTGAAAATATAAAAATTTACAACCATTTCTACCGTCCAGAGTTCGAGGTCTGTGCATACCTATCCTATACAAACCATTATTTACATAACTGTCGTGCCTGACGCCACCTTGAATTTTAATTTTAATCTAGCCCATGCTATTTAAAAATTGGATCTGTCTGACCTGGGAGTACCGATGACATTGTGAAGCGGCTCTCTATGGAACCCTGATGTTTAGCACATGTTGACAGATGACACTGCCAATTGCAAAGTTATTTAGATCACTGGGTTCATGCTGGCTGGTGAATGATTCTTCGACAGCTTCCGTGAAGGTGGTCCAGTGTCTCTTCCGGTATTGTGGTGAGCTTCGCCTTCCTGGAGTCCCCTTGTCGATGCTCGGTTGTCTCGACAGCTGCTCCGTTGCTACAGCTTGCTGTTCTTCTCTCTCGTTCTCTGCGACGTTTCTCACATTGTATACGTGAAGGGAAACTGTAAAAGAGACATAAGTTACCAAGAGTTCTGCTACAAAGTCAGTCTCCACTCGCGCCCCTTTCACACGTTTTAAAGCTCCTTTTAGAACGACGTCAAGTACACCCATCATTCACATTTTCACATATTGTGCCTAGATTCAGTCTTTCTATCACAGCATGTTTTTCCAAACGGCCAGAAATCATCTGAGCTATAATAAGATTACAAACCTCGTTTCTAATACTTGGCCCTTAAAGCTATTCGAATTACAAGCGAGATAGAGGAGTTATTGGCAGTACATTTCCATGACAGGCAGACAAACACATGTAGTCTGAAAGATTCAATTAGATTATGCAGATTATTTACTTACTTCTATTCCCAAGTAGATTGTACTGGATGTTAACAGCTCGCCGCTTAGATCTGATTCACGATGTCCTCCTGGAGTAGTATCACACCGTCGCAGTCGCGAGACAGTCAAAGAGTGCCGTCTCGAGTGCTCTACCTCTGCATATTTATAAAACGTCTCGCGTGCCCAAGCTAAGGATTTCCCCGCGATATTCTCCCTCCGGTGGTCTCCTTGCAAGAAGCGCGCTGAGTACTAATCTCGCATATGCACTTTTAGTTATGCCCATGTCGCATATCAAAATTTTGCTCATTTTACGGAGGTTGCGATTTTCTTCTCAGATCAAATGCATTTCTTCTGTGCTTTAAGATATAAATTAATTTCCTTTTCGCTCCAAATCTTTGTTGACACGCCACCTTTTGAGAAGGGTTTAGCGTCCTGCGTCTAAATTAACTCGCTTGGCTTGGGGTCATAAATTTGTCTTATGGGATTCCAGATATTTCCTAATTATTTAGTTGTTCCATTCCCACGAGCACTGCACCACTCAACTTCTCCCAGGCAATAAATTTAAATACAAGGATCTCCAAGGTTCTTCAGGGTGGTCTTGAATGTACGTGGTACCACAGGCTAAAAT
This sequence comes from Anabrus simplex, assembly GCF_040414725.1. Taxonomy (NCBI): domain Eukaryota; kingdom Metazoa; phylum Arthropoda; class Insecta; order Orthoptera; family Tettigoniidae; genus Anabrus; species Anabrus simplex. Next base: position 124,109,467 of record NC_090270.1, on the reverse strand, counting down.
CATGCCTCTATAACAATGACCGATAGGGTTCAATATATTGTGATGATGTACAAATATCTTCTTCCTCTTCTTCTTTCTTCAGCTTTTCCAAGTTTCTGAGGTCGCTGGAGTCGCCCATGCTCATATTGGTCTTGGCCGGGGGTTTAAAGCTGGATGCCCTTACTGACGCCAAGTGATCTTTTAGATGAAAATCTCAACCCAGAATCGACCAGGATTTGAACCTCAGCCTTCCGGGTGCAAATCCAGCAGCTAAGCCACTGAGCTAATCATCATCCCAACCCCCACCCCCTCCCACTCCTCCGATGTACAATTATAATAAATGTTGTACTACTGTATCTTGCTAAGAAATCGACCACCTGCCACTATTTCTTCTTAGATGTAATATTTTTGCGAGTGTCTCTGGCACAGTCCACAGATATATGTAGCTTCCACCTAAGTCCCAGCCTCATTTATGGCTGTAACAGTATGGAAGCTGCTGAGGTATGAGTGGTTCTTAGTAATGGCATACAAAACACGACTAGTACGTCTGCGTGCTACTTATAGGGTGAGTGATCCTGCAATAGCACTTCCAGACTCAGTAAGGAAATGAATTAACTCACACTCCATAATGCCTAGGACGCCTCATTTTAGTATCACCATAGATTTTTGCTCTTTCCTCACAAATGCATAGCCTTCGGTGCTATTCGAGGATCCAACCAGCCTCCGAGCTGATAGCTCAACAGACAAGAAATTCGAAGTCACAGTAAAATTTTCATACCCGTTCTAAAGTTGCACGAACAGTAAGGATAGAATTTACCGTGCCATGTTCATTCTGTTGCAATGACTACTTTCACAGTGTAATGGACTAACTGCTATTTCTACTTTCTCATTTCACCCCGGCAAGACAAGGAGATATAATGCTTAGCTTTTACGTTCCAGGATAGGATTTCCCATTTAGAATTGTCATATTTCTTCACTTCGGACCAAAAGGATATAAGCTTTCTCCTTTTCCATCATTGTCAGTTTACTCTCCGAAACAGTAAGTACAACGTCGCATTCTTTTCATACACTCACCATTTTATTTTTTAACTTTTTTTTACAATTTTGCTTCACGTTACACTCACACAGATAGGTCTTATGGCGACGATGGGATAGAAAATGGCTAGGAGTTAGAAGGAAGCGACCGTGGCCTTAATTAATGTACAGCCCCAGCATTTGCCTGGTAAAAACATTGGAAACCATGGAAAATCATATTCAGGCCTGCCCGACAGTGGTGTTCGAACCCACTATCTCCCGGATGCAAGCTCTCAGCTGCGCACCCCTAACCGCACGGCCAACTCTCCCGGTAAAACGACGTTTCTAACCGAAGCAGTACATGGTCCTGAGTTTCATACAGACTGCACCAAAAGTGAGTTTAGTACCAAGTTAATCAGTTAATCCCTGAGGACATTGAGCTGACCACATTAGCCCACATTACTCCTCCAATGGCCTTCATGGTCTGTCTCTTTTTTTTTTTTTTTTTTTTTTTTTTTTTTTTTTTTTTTTTTTTGCTTTACGTCGCACCGACACAGATAGGTCTTATGGCGACGATGGGACAGGATAGGGCTAGGAGTGGGAAGGAAGCGGCCGTGGCCTTAATTAAGGTACAGCCCCAGCATTTGCCTGGTGAGAAATGGGAAACCACCGAAAACCATCTTCAGGGCTGCCGATAGTGGGGTTCGAACCTACTATCTCCCGAATACTGGATACTGGCCGCACTTCAGCGACTGCAGCTATCGAGCTCGGTCATGGTCTGTCTATAGTAGACTTTGGGGGCTGTCACACAGGCTCGATCGAACGACTGCGATCAACCGACTAAGAAAACAAACCTACAGAGGGCAGTGGCACCAGTCACACAGCATCGATCGTCAGCGATCAACTACGAGCGATGAAGATCGACTGGTTTGTGAAAACCAAGACCAACTACAGTTGGTCTTGTGAAAACAAACGTGTCCGTTTTTCAGTCGCAGTCGTTCGATGATGGCGGACGCAACATAGTCATCTGTTGATGAAATCGAAACATTAATTTGCTAAGTGTATGAAAACAAAGTGGTGTATAATCCTAGACTCCCTGGATATAGTAATAGGGAGACCGTGAATTTTGTATGGCGTTCTATAGCGTCGAGAACTGGGACAAAAACTGGTAAGTAATTATTATATTTTTACGATTATCTTATGAATAGCGTTATCTTAGATTATTTATTGATAAAATATATTATACGGAATAGATTGGTAAAAAAGTTATACTAGGAGAACTAGTAATTATCATTCTTGTAACTTAATTGAAGAAATGTTTGGAAAACATAAGCAGTGCTTTCCTAACCTCCATCTCGTACCGGTACCTAATGAAATGAATAGGCCTACCATTGTTCGCTTTAATGACAAATAAGTGTAGGCCTATGCCATAAGTAGGCCTAACATGTATATTTTCTTTGTCACAATATTCTGATTCATTGTTTCAGGAAGAAGTTGTGCCAAAACAAGGCAAATTCTGAAGGCTGGATATCGAACTTGGAGAGATAACATCCTCCCTCTCCTCCCAGGTTCTGCTGTACAGAAAACATAAAATGGGTCTACTTCAATGCTCTCAACTTTCTGGAACTCTTCATTGCTGGAAAAAGGTACAATTCTGTAATATTTATTTTTAAAAGTAGGCCTACACTACAGACCAGTGTTATAGTTGTGAAAGAGTGAGGGGAAGATTCAGTCTGTAGGCCATAAGTTCCACCCATCTGTTCATTAATTTATCAGATATAACTGAAAGTAATATAATATAATCCAACCTAACAATCATCTTACTAAAATAATTATTGAAAGTAACAATTTCTTAAGCAGAAGGCTTGTGTCCAGACTAAAATATAGCTCCAATTTAGAAGAATTGCATTAATATGTTGTTCATTTTTTTCAGTTCTGTAACAAACACATCTATGGAAGTGGCACCTGATGTGTGAGAGCCTTTTCACCAAGCTGAAATAGAGGAGGAGGAAGCAGAAATAATTTGTGTTGGAGGGGTCTAACTCCTGCAGTTCAGAAATTACTGAAGGGACTTCAACTTCCAGTCCAGTGGCTTCTGCTTCCACAAACAGCTCTGCCAGAAAGAAACAGAAATGTGAAAGTGACAGTGATGTGTTAAGTGAATATTTAGAAAAGATACTGAAAACTGAAAAGAAAATGTAATCAGTGTTATTTTTAGTGTCTTTGTGATGACATGGAAAGAATGAGTGTACTAGGTCGAAGGGTTTTCAAAGTTAAAATTCAGGAAGTGTTGTATACAGTGTTAGATCAAGAAAGAATCAAATAAAATTTATGTTCTTGAGAAATGTTCTACTTTTTAAATTAAATCAGTTTTTGTTATACTTATCTATCAATATTTATTTGAATCCTCAGTGAGTTATGTGTATTAGCACCTGATGGGAAAGAACCTTAACTCCAATTTTTTTAAATTATTAGCATTATTACAAAATCTTAATTTGTATATTTTATGTGGTAGAACATGTATGGTTTACAAGGAAAGGAGTATTTTGAAATACATGTAGTAGGTCCCTTCTGTGTGTATGTAGTAAGCAGTTGTACAGCACAGGTGGTCTGAAACCAGACCGGCGTATTCATAGTTCTGTCCAAGAGCTGACTTCCTTCTTTTGGTACCTATACTGTTGATCACAACTGCAAACTCATTGCATTAGGTATGTACAGCACAGGTGGTCTGAAACCAGACCAGTGTAAAGACATGAGTAGTTTTGTCCAGGAGCTAACTGTCTTCTTACAGAATACTGTTGAACACAACTGCAAGCTCATTGCATTGGGTTTACTGCATCTATATTCAATGTTGCCTACTATACTGCCATCCTGGAAGAATACACATCCTAAATACCTATTTGAAATTATCTACCTGTTCCAATTTTGTATTCTCAACCTGACATTCAGTTCTACTACTCTTCCCTACTGCCATCACTTTAGAATTGAAACGACTAATTTTCATGTCATATTCATTGCATCCTTTTTGAAGTTGCAAGATATTAGATGGCACAGTTTCAATAAACCAAGTCGTTTGCATAGGACAAAATTCTTACTAGAGTTATACCTGACAGAATCCCTCCCTGCCACCTTATACCTTTGTAACTTAGGTAGCCTTTATCTCCTCATTCCAAGTACTCTCCTGCCATTGGTACCTGTCTGCACCAGCAATCGCTACTTTCATGTCTGTTACCGTACTTATAATTTATTAATAACATATAGGCCTACAGGGGGCATCAAGGTAGATCGATTATTTTATTTCTTGTGCTGTAGATCCATATAAACAATGAAAAACAAAGATGAAAAATTCATTTGTAACTATTTTGAGAGGTGTTTCTACCAAAGTTTTGTAGATTTTAATCTACAACATTAAAAAAACTGCATTTTGTGGGATGTGATATTAAGGGGATATGATGGCAGAACATGTACATATTTATAAAAAGTATATCCATATGACAGTTACATGCTTGTAATAAAAGGTTGAGTAGATTAATTACCCTGTAAGTCAATCCAAGATCTTAAAAGACCCATACACCCTACTCTGTCAAACATTAATTTATATAATTGGTATTTACAAACAGTTTTGACAGGCAATGTAAGATATAGCAAAATTAAATCATTTACCACCTGAGCAACAGGCCTAAATAACATTTTACTGTAGATGGCAATAGTATTTAGTTGTTAGAAAGGCACACTCTTCACTTCTAAAAATAGAAGGCAAGGTGCTTGTTGTTAGCACCTATTATTTTTTGCAGTGTTTGGTTCTCATTTTGGGTTAAATTGAAGGCAAAGTTTTCATTTTCCTTGAACTGATTCATAAGGAAAGTATTTCAGGATGGATAGATAGGCTTGGTAGTGTTCATATCAGTAAAGAAGTTACATATGAACAATACACAGAAAGGCAAAATCAACATTGAGGTAAGAAAGAGAGTCCTACCAGACCTTTGCGGAAAAAGTTGTTACTCTGTATCAAGGAGTTTACCAGTAACTTGGATGGAAGTGCAGGATTTATATTAATTGGTTTATTATTGTCAAGTGAGCAATTAGAGCAGCTTGCCAGTGCGAAGTTTGGGGGGACAGTACTTTATGCTTAGTGATGAGGGTAATAAACAAGACCTTGTGTGTAAGTTACATGTAGTTGTGACAAGTATCAGTCTATTACACTGCCAACTTATTAGAACAATATTCCAGAAGCTTTTCCTATAGTTATTAAGCTAGTGTAGAGCACTAGCCTCACCTGAACTCCTCAAGAAATGTACACATATGTGAATACACAGAACCCTAAAGAGAATTTACTTTGGAAGAGATGTCCATAGACAACCTTTCTTCACAGCCATTTGGTAAAATTAGCTGCTTCTGAAGCTGCTGTAGTCTTCAATGATATAAATTAAGACAGAATTGTCATTCTTGCAAAGTTTGGATATGGACCTGGATTCTTTGCACAAAACACAGTAGGCCTACAGAAATTCAGCAACATCTTTGTCATGAAAGCAATATGATACTATTCTGAACATGGCACAATAACAAAGAAGAGGAGAGGCAACAAGAGATTTGCAGAGGATCATGAGGGACAGAAACAGTGTAAGGAACTCCAATACTTTTATCATTTTCACAATATTCAGAGCATATGTGCATTTTTTTTTCTTTCAAAATTATTTACAGGATTGTAATGAAACTTGACACATTATTTCTACATTAGGTAATGTAAATTTTGACTGGAAGCATTTCCTGATATGTCTATTGTTTTGGTAGGTGGGATCTCACCAAGTGGTATGGAAAAAAAAGCTGTTAACCTCCATCTAATAAACACCTCAAAATATCATTTGAAAAGACAGTAATTATGCTCCAAGATCCAGCATCATTAAAAAAAATAAGCATAAATGGTATTAGTCTTATATTTGAAGTACAATGAGCCACTGTTGTGAGGCTTTTGTTGGAACTTTCACCCTGTCAAGAATTCTGGCTGTAGTGCTCTATGAATGGCATCACATATAATAGGAACAAATCCACTGATGTATTGTGAGCAATCCTAAATCTGTATGAGTCACCAATGTCCAGAAACCTGTAGGCCTAAATAAATATATTTCCACTGGTCATTGTAGCACCTTCAAATTATGAATTCAAATTGATGTAGGCTACATAACCGTTTTCAGTCCTTTTTTAACAATACTTTATTAGAATCCTACAGAATGCAAAGAAATGTACCTGCCACTAATCCTTTATTTGATATATTTTGCCACGGACATACAGTAGTTGTTTCGGAGGTGAGCATCACTTCTGACTTTAAACCTAAAAAAATCGTTGTGAATATTGAATTTAACGATAGTGTCAGCCTTTCCTCAGAACTTATACTTTTCCTGTAATTTGTTTGCCTGATATTTATTAGTGACTACATTTTTTCCTCTAATTCCTTATACCGTAATTATTGATGAACATTCGGTACTAGTTCCTGAATTTTTCTTCGTCATTCCACAACGAAGGCACACTTCGGTGGAATTCTCCATGGCTCTTTACCTTGTCCACTGCGATCGTCTGGTTCTTTCCTTTCTCCTAATATATTCATAGGTTAGAATCATATTTCCACCCGAATTATCGCTTTCACAACACATTCTTTTTCTCCCGTGAATATGAATACGTCTGTAGCCTGTACGGTACTGGGCGGGAATATCAGCTGTTTCCGTGCAGTCGATCCCTCTCGATCGATGAGCAGTGTGACAAGGTAAATGAATTTAGTCGTTAGTACTCGATGCCAGTTGGTCGCTCTTGATCGTTCGATGCCCTGTGTGACAGCGGGCTTTGAGTGTTGCTAATACTTAGGGCCTATCGTTCACGGTTTAGGCAACGGAAGCCAACAAACTTCTTGGATGGCAATTTTTCTTTCTGAGTCATTTTCCTAAAATCGTCATGGCTCAGCTCCCTTTTGCTGTAGATTATTTCACACACCTAAACCTTCCTCAAAAAAATGCTCTATAAAAAGGTTATAAAAGCACATCAAAATCTGTTCGGTGGTTCTGGAGATTAGACTGCACAGACCGATCTTATTTTATAATATGTATGCAAGATTTACCTTGAGCCACTTGAGCCAAGACCGAAGACGATGGAAGCATATGGAAGAGGTCTGTATCCAGCAGTGGATTGAAATAGGCTAGAAAAGAAGAAGAAAGAACAGATACAAGATTTATACAACTGTAAGTTTCTATTACAGCAGAGTCCCGCTTAACCAACCTTCGCTTATCCGACACATTCGTACAAATATTTCGGCAAACATTTCATACAAAAATTGACACGAACCGTAGATTCCTTCCCCGCGTCACCCATATCTAGCCTAGAAACTACTCTAGAAACCGAGAGGAAGAAAACGTAGTTGCTGAAGATGGTGACAAATTAACACACAATGAAGAATTCAAAATCCTTGAAGCAGCATTGAAATACGTGAAGCAGTATGAAGAAACCTTCGGCACTGATGCGTTACTTCTACAGAGAATACGTAACATGAGGGCGTGAAAACGACAGTTGACAGGCGGGCATAACTCTAAAACCAAACCAAACCCCATTGCACTACAGCCCTTGAAGGGCCTTGGCCTACCAAGCGACCGCTGCTCAGCCCGAAGGCCTGCAGTTTACGAGGTGTCGTGTGGTGAGCACGGCGAATCCTCTCGGTTGTTATTCTTGGCTTTCGAGACCGGGGCCGCTATCTCACCGTCAGATAGCTCCTCAATTCTTATCACGTAGGCTGAGTGAACCTCGAACCTGCCCTCAGGTCCAGGTAAAAATCCCTGACCTGGCCGGGAATCGAACCCGGAGCCTCCGAGTAAGAGGTAGGCACGCTACCCCTACACCACGGGGCCGGCGCATAACTCTATTACAAACTTTTTTAAACAAATTTAAATCTATATCAACTTCTTTTTATAGTCCGCCTTTGTGGTGTAGTGGTTAGTGTGAATAGCTGCCACCCCCGGAGACCCGGGTTCGATTCCCGGCTCTGCCACGAAATTTGAAAAGTGGTACGAGGGCTGGAACGGGGTCCACTCAGCTTCGGAAGATCAACTGACTAGAGGGGGATTCGATTCCCTCCTCAGCCATCCTGGAAGTGGTTTTCTGTGATTTCCCACTTCTCCTCCAGGCAAATGCCGGGATGGTACCTAACATAAGGCCATGGCCGCTTCCTTCCCTCTTCCTTGTCTATCCCTTCCACACTTCCCATCCCCCACCAAGGCTCCTGTTCAGCATAGCAGGTGAGACCACCTGGGCGAGGTACTGGTCATCCTCCCCAGTTGTATCCCCCGATCCAGAGTCTGAAGCTCCAGAACACTGCCCTTGAGGCGGTAGAGGTGGAATCCCTCGCTGAGTCCGAGGGAAAAGCCGACCTGTAGGGTAAACAGATTAAGAAAAAGATAAACTTCTTTTTATGCTCAAATTAGTCAATGTTTTGTACAGTGAATGTACTGCAATTATCAACTGTATCAATAGTAAGACACCTGTAAGTATTTACGATATTACTTTTGCTATTCACTGATGGTTTTCCGTGGTTTCCCATTTTCACACCAGGCAAATGCCGGGGCTGTACCTTAATTAAGGCCACGGCCGCTTCCTTCCACTTCCTAGGCCTTTCCTATCCCATCGCCGCCATAAGACATATCTGTGTCGGTGCGACGTAAAGCCAAACAAAAAACTTTTTCTATTTCCTGATTAACCGCCATTCTCACTAATCCGACGTCCCGCCAGTCCGTTTACGTCGGATAAGTGAGTCTCTACTATATTATTTTAATATGATGCTGTCCGGCTGCTGGTTCATCAAATTCGACGTTCCGTTTCACTCTATGCCTAATAGATGTCAGAATAAACCGAATGTCTCTTGAGCTTCTATGGCTGAGTTTTAGTTAATGTTGTCGGATAAACACTATATGAGTCACTGGAGATCTTTTACATGCCGACATCGTACGACATGGAGTATCGAATGGGCTTTATCCACCCTTAAAGTATCCGACTACCTCTGCCGGATCCGGAGGCCGACACTCTACTAGTGATACACAGATGGAGCTAATAAGTTCCTAGTATATAATTCATGTTTAAAATGCTCTTATTACATCAAGGTCGGGATTTGCACGTGATCATACAGCACATGACCCCAGAGGAACGTGCTCCAACACGCGCGGTCACCAGGAAAGCAATTACGTAGATCTCTGTAAACACTATTGTGTGGACAGATGGAGCGTACGTGCTCAGAGCCGCATTCATTGTCTTTGTTTAACTCCATATCTGATGTACAGTAGATAGACCACAGCTCCGTAGGATTTTCAATATCTTACCGCAATACAGTCGAACCCGCTTATTGCGCCATCGCTTTTAACAACGTATGGCATATAACAGCGAAATCTCACGGTCCTGTGTGAATCCTATATGAATACTGTATTTAAAAATCGCTTAATAAGACATCTCTTACTACAACATATCATAAAAAACGACGTATTTTTTATCACGTCCAAAGTTGATTTTTGTTTATTACGCGTTTGGGGATTGGTGAAGACAATGTAAAGTTTTTTTTCAAACTCTTGTTTTCAGTACATTGTTGATTTCAAATCAGTCTGTCAAATATAGTCAAGGCAAGCATCGTTGTGAAAATGTCGCAAAAGAAAAGGAAAGTGTTTAACATTGAAGAAAAGTCACACATGTGTTGTCTTTGAGTCTACAATCCATACATTGGTTTTATGCAGCTCTCGATGCCGCCCTAACCTGAGCTAAACTTTTCATTTCTACGTAATTGCTGCATCCTACATCTGCGCGAATCTGCTTGTCATATTCATACCTTGGTCTACCCCTATTGTTCTTACCCCCCCCCCCACACACACACACTTCCCTCAAAAAGAATAAGTCCTGGGTGTCTTACGATGTGTCCTATCATTCTATCTCCTATTCTCGTCAAAATTAGCCAAAACGATCTCCTCTCACCAATTCGATTCAGTATTTCTTCATTCATGATTCGATCTATCCATCTCACCTTCAGCATGTCCGACTCGCTGGCTGTATGGTCAGCGTACTGGCCTTCGGTTCAGAGGGTCCCGGGTTCGATTCCCGGCCGGGTCGGGGATATTAACCTTCATTGGTTAATTCCAATGGCCCGGGGGCTGGTTATTTGTGCTGTCCCCAACATCCCTGCAACTCACACACCACACATAACACAATCCTCCACCACAATAACACGCAGTTACCTACCAATGGCAGATGCCGCCCACCCTCATCGGAGAGTCTGCCTTACAAGGGCTGCACTCAGCTAGAAATAGCCACACGAAATTAAAATTAATTAACCTTCAGCATTCTTCTGTAACACCACATTTCGAAAGCTTCTATTCTCTTTCTTTCTGAGCTAGTTATCGTCAATATTTCACTTCCATACAATGCCAAAGTCATACATAATATGGTCAAATGTCAGCATCGCGAAGAAATTGGGTGTTATAACACTCACCTATTTCTACAATTTGCAAGGACGGAAAGAACACCTCATGTATTAGCCAAGACCGTGTGCGACACTGTTGCTACATCTTTCCTTACTTATTATTTTATATTTTGCCGACATGATATTGCTGTACAGTACATACTGAAGAAATATCCCTCTCAGTCCCACTCCACAAATACTTATTTCACTCATGTTTTTTGAAGTTCTAACTTTATTCTGTTAACTAACCATGTAAGTGTGCAGCCTAAATCGTACAGATTTGGCATTCTTAGCACACAAAAAAAGGCCGCTTTGTGCGACTATCGCCTATAACGACAGTTAATAGGTGGTCCCTTCGGAGTCGTTATAACTGGTTTGGACTGTGCTTGTAATTGGGAACGCTGGCTGGATAAGGATGCGATTTGCGTGAGCAAAAGGAAACTTAATCTTCGACAAGATCAAACCCTCTTGCTAACATGTGATGTCAAGCATACATATCCCTAATAATAGTATAGTATATGTTGGGTAATCAGCCCGAAAGCTGGTTTGATCCTCCACAGCTCCGCCAACAGCTGCCATAAATAGCCTAATCTTTCCTGAAGAGGCGTACTAGGCAAAATAGGAGTGAGGCAGTTTCCCGTTGTTTTCCTCACCGAGCCAGAAGTTGCCGTTACATATCAGTCTGCCAAGCCCACTGAAATGCATGCACCAACCGACCCTATGAGCGATATTTTCACACCATTCATAACAGGGACTGGCTGCATAAATAATGGTATTACTAGCATCGCTTATACCTCAGTCACTTCCATGTTGTCAAAACCAAGGATGAGACTGAGACAGGTCAATGAAAATAACAAATTTAGTCTAACCCGTACCAGAATACATAGCGCACTGTAAACACTATATCTCGCCAGTAAAATAATAATAATAATAATAATAATAATAATAATAATAATAATAATAATAATAATAATAATACCGGGCGAGTTGGCCGTGCGCGTAGAGGCGCGCGGCTGTGAGGTTGCATCCGGGAGATAGTAGGTTCGAATCCCACTATCGGCAGCCTTGAAAATGGTTTTCCGTGGTTTCCCATTTTCACACCAGGCAAATGCTGGGGCTGTACCTTAATTAAGGCCACGGCCGCTTCCTTCCAACTCCTAGGCCTTTCCTATCCCATCGTCGCCATAAGACCTATCTGTGTCGGCGCGACGTAAAGCCCCTAGCAAAAAAAATAAAATAATAATAATAATAATAAATATCGCTCATAGGGTCGGTTGGTGCATGCATTTCAGTGGGCTTGGCAGACTGATACGATTATATTATTATTATTATTATTATTATTATTATTATTATTATTATTATTATTATTATTATATATATAATTCGCTGGGGCCATCAAGGACCACGTTAAGTCTTGTTGCATTTGACACTGAACTTGGCCTTCTTTAGAGCCCAAATTTCCCTCATTCTTTGTGAGTGGGCCTGCTTACGCTCCTCTGTCCAAGGGGCACCGTGTCTTCTCTTCGGTTGCTCGTCTCGGTTTAGCCCGTTCGTCAACATTTTCTTGCGGAAGAGATCTCTGTTAAGGGCGTCTTCAGCTGAGATATGTAGGATTTGCAGGTCTTCTTTGGTATTTATAAACCAGGAAATTGTGGTTTTGGGGTTTGAATCAAAAAAGTGAAAGATTTCTTTAGTTAACTTTCTTCCGTCCATTCTTTTCAGATGACCGTAAAATCGTGCCCGTCTTTTTCAGATTGTGTCGGTAATTTTCTCTATTTTGCTGTAGACTTCCTTGTTGGATCTCTTTTGATGGATTCCATTTTTGTACTTAGATCCCAAGATTCCTCTCACAATTTTGCGTTCTCTTTTCTCCAGTTCTTCAAGGAGTCCTTTGTTGGCATTTAGAGACAGGGTTTCGGCTGCATATAGAACTACTGGTTTCAGAACTGTTTCATAGTGACGTATCTTGGTGTTTTGGGAAAGGCATTTTTTGTTCTAGATTGTGCGGGATGTTTGGGAGACTATTTCCAGTTTGCGTACTCGCTCCTGAAGTGCTTCTTTGTCCAGTCCATTTTTCATGATGATCTCACCCAGGTATTTGAATTTGTCTACTCGGGTGATGTCCCCGTATTTTGTATGGAGTTCTGGTGGAGCCTCTTTGATGTTAGTCATTACTTGTGTTTTCTCAAACGATATCTGCAAACCAGTTTGTTCGGCAATTTCCTTTAAAATTTCAACTTGAGCTCTAGCGGTTTCTATGTCGTTTGAGAGAACAGCAATATCATCGGCAAATGCTAAGCAGTCTGTTGCGATCCCCTTGGATTTGGTTCCTATTCTCAATGGACTGTAGTTGGTTTCCTGTAATCTCACCTGCCAGGTTCTGATGATCTTTTCAAGAACACAGTTGAAGAGTATCGGGGATAGCCCATCACCTTGTCGGACTCCTGTTTTGATGTCAAAGGAATGCGAGAGACATCCGTGGAACTTCACCCTGGATTTTGTATTCGTCAGGGTGGCTCTAATTAATGCCAGCAGTTTCAAATCAACTCCAAATTCATTTAAGATGTTTAGCAGGACTTCCCGGTCAATGGAGTCGAACGCTTTCTTAAAGTCCACAAAGACAGACACATACTGCTTGGACCTTAGTGTACAATATCTGATGATCGTTTTGAGATTTTGGATCTGTTCAGCTGTTGAGCGACCTTTTCTGAACCCTCCTTGGTATTCACCTATTTGATGTTCGACTTGTGCTTCCAAACGCTCCAGGATGGCAAGTGATAGAATTTTGTAAGTCACGGGTAGTAAAGATATTCCTCTGTAGTTGTTGATGTTCTTCATGCTGCCTTTTTTGTGTAATGGATGGATCAAAGCTATTTTACAATCTTCGGGTAGGGTCTCCTTGTTCCAAATTTCTTCTATTTCCTTTTGCAAGATATCAAATGATTCCTCTGGGGCATATTTCCATAGTTCTGCTACTACTGAGTCTTCACCCGGCGCTTTGTTATTTTTGAGACGGGCAATGTGGCGATTGATTTCATCTCTGTCGGGTGGTCTGGAATCTGGGTACTTGAGTAAGGGTTCCTTGGTCTCAATGGCGCTTTGCGGTTTAGAGCAATTAAGTAAATTCTTGAAGTAATCTGCCAGAATGCTGCAATTTTCTTCATTTGATGTCGCCAGTGTGCCGTCCGATCGCTCAAAGCATAGAGATGGTGGTTTATCCTCTTCAGTCCCGAGCTTGTTTTTGCATTTGATAGATTATAGTTTTCTCAAATAAATTTAAAAAATTCACCAAAGAATGTAGTATGTTTCACTAAGTTTTTTATGACGTGTAGCATATATGCTACATCAGGACTCAGAGTTGGCTTTCCTACCATTATTATTTTTGCTTTAAATTGTTTTGTATTATTATAAGTAAAGAAAACCACATGTAGAGCATATGCTACATAGGGACTGAGGAGGTTATAGCCAGTAAGTTTGCGTTTGAAGGCTCTGTAGTACTCTCTGCTTTCATTCTTCCTAAAGTTTTGTTCTATCTTTTCAATGAGAGATTTTTCATATTTACGTTTCTCAGTTCTGAACACCCTAGCTGCTTTGGCACGTTGGGTTTTGTAGGTTTCCCAATCATTTTCTGATTTCGTAGAGTAGTACTGTTTCCATGCATTGAGTCTTTCTTGGAGGACTGATTCGCAGGTACCATTCCACCAGGCATGCTTTTTGCTTCTCTTGATTTCTGCAACGTCTTTGGCGGCCTCAACAAGGAGACTTTTGGCATTGTTAAAGTCACAGTCATTTGGTCTAGCCTTCTCCTGGAACTCCTCGACCCTTTGCTGAAGTTTATCATTGTCGAAGCGTGTGATCTGTTTGGTTGTCTTCCTTGTGTTTGCGGGAATTGGTTTGAATTTGATAAGAGACATATAATGATCTGAGGCCACATTGATGCCTTTCTTTACCTTGACATTCATAATCTCAGGGCTGTTTCTCCTGGAGATTGCAACGTGATCAATTTGGAACTCTCCGAGAACTTGGACGGGATTACGCCAAGTCATTTGCTTTCTGGGTAGATGGCGAAAGTGGGTCGACATGACCTGCAGGTTGTGATTTTCGCAAATGGACACCAGTCTTTTGCCGTTGGGATTGGTCCTTTAGTGAGCAGGGTAATTTCCTATAACTTTCTTGTACTTCTGTTCACGACCTAGTTGGGCCTTGAAGTCACCCAAAAGAAGCTTGACATGGTGTTTGGGAATTTTGTTTAATTTTTCATCCAATAGGTCCCAGAAATTATCAACTTCGCCTGGATCAGACTTGTTCTTATCGTTTGTAGGAGCATGTGCGTTAACTAGGGCGTAGGTTTTGTTCGCGCATTTAATTGTGAGTAAAGACAATCTGTCATTCACAGGTTCGAAATTTGCAACCGATTTAAGGATCTTGGTTCTAACAGCAAACGCGGTTCCAAATATCACAGCTCCATTGAGGATTCCTCTTTGGGCTTTGCTCTAGAAAAATCGGTAGCCTTTGGATTCAAAAATCTCTTCATCTGGGTACCTTGTTTCCTGTAGGGCCATTATGGATATCTGATTTTCATGAAGAGCTTTGGTGAGGGTTTTCATTTTGCCAGTTTGTATAAGTGAATTTATGTTGAAAGTTGCTAGAAAGGTTTTAGATTTTGGTCTGAGTTTTTGATACTTCGGGGTACACCGAAACGCTCCGACTCGTCTCTTGCATGATGTCGAGTCTCCCCCAGAATCCGAACGAGACTCGTGCGCCGTGGCATCCATGACGAGAGATTTATCCGAAGATTTACCCCCTGGGGTATGTTTCTTGAAATGTTGTGCCATCATGCTTTTTGACTTGACTTTGCTTTGGACGGGTACCCATCCTTTTACAACTAGGGTTGTTAGCCCTAGAGGTTGCCTCAAGATGTTTTCTGGCTTCTGGTCATTTACCAGTCTTCGCCGTAACCCTGGCAAGGGACCAGTTTTTTTTTCACGGTGGTATTTTATTTCCCTACTACCCTCTGACTCTGCTGGCTGCAGAGCCAGCGAGCTTCCCCAATTCCAATGGGACGCGCCCGATGGAGGTAACCGGTAAATCCCCGCACGGGTATTATTATTATTATTATTATTATTATTATTATTATTATTATTATTATTATTATTATTATTATTATAAGAAGGATTGTACCGGGAGTACACCTTTCCCGACCAATTAAACTGCGCGCCTTCTATAACGCAATCTATGTAAACAAACTTGAACTTGTGCACTACAAGATACTTTGGTCTTCAACTGTTAGATGTCTCTACCATCGGTTTTATTGCTCCCTCTAGCTGGCTAAACTCTAGTTATTTCATTATTTCATAAAGGAATTTGTATTTTTATGTTTGTTAACCTGGTTCTTAGGATTTATTTATGAAGTTGTCAACACTTCAGCTGATTCCTCCTCGATTGTAATCAACCTATCAGATTCTTGGATATATCTTCTTTAGCCAATTAAAATTGAGGGGTGTGTATAGGAATCCAGCCTGTCAGTAAAGAGTTCTGAAAGCTTCCCTGAAAGTACAATAAAAAGCAGGGCACTTTAGGGCCAAATGGTGTGAATTGCTCCAGTTATTGTGAGTGCGGCGTATCTTAAGGGAGGCAGGGGCGCGGCCTGCGTGAGGAAGGCCCAGCGACTCAAGGTAATGGCAGAATTTTCATAGTTATGTGATTGCTCCTGCGGGTTGTGTGAGGGGGAAGATTTCAACCTCTCTTATTTAATGTAACTTTTTTTTTTTTTTTTTTTTTTGCAAGTTGCTTTACGTCGCACCGACACAGATAGGTCTTATGGCGACGATGGACAGGAAAGGGCTAGGAGTGGGAAGGAAGCGGCCGTGGCCTTAATTAAGGTACAGCCCCAGCATTTGCCTGGTGTGAAAATGGGAAACCACGGAAAACCATCTTCAGGGCTGTCGACAGATTCGAACCCACTATCTCCCGAATACTGGATACTGGCCGCAATTAAGCGATTGCAACTATCGAGCTCGGTGTGCAACTTTCTAAATTTGGTGGGCTAAATGTAGAATTTCGGCAAGTCTGCGGACTCTGTTCTATTCTTTACTGGGAAATGTGTAAAGTAATGGAACTAAGAGTGTTTACCCTCTGTCGGTTCCCATTCAACTTAGCATGGAGTGACTAAAGTTTTCAAACCTCTAAATTCCTTAAACGTATTTGGCATTAATCTTTCTCATTTAGTCACCCCGGTGTAGTATAGGATTAGCCTCTGTGTCTTTGGGCCATAAACCCACTTGAGATTTTAACTATTTCTACTAGGAGAGCAAGAGTTTCACCTCCTAGCCTTTTGTTTTTGGCCGGTCATGTGCAACCATTTCTTTTTTACATTAAGATCACTTAGTATGGGCATTTATGCCCCTGCACATTTATTTCTGTGTCTAAGGTGTTTCTGCTGTTAGTTCCGTTTGGGAGCAGTGAACCCTATAACTGTTGAGCTATAGATAAGCCCACATCTGGGGCAACTGTGTGTAAATACTTTAATTGAGGACAACCGATAGGTTGTCAGGTGGAACTTGTGTGCGCCATAAGAAATTGATGCCTCTGCGAGGCTGGACACTCCCATGTACTGTAAATGATCGGAGCAAATTGTGCTCTTGTAAATTTTGAACCTGCGAAGAGCAATAAGGCTATTTTCTATATATTGTAACTGCCTACTAATTATTACAAGTACCGTGCGAGTTGGCCGTGCGCGTAGAGGCGCGCGGCTGTGAGCTTGCATCCGGGAGATAGTAGGTTCGAATCCCACTATCGGCAGCCCTGAAAATGGTTTTCCGTGGTTTCCCATTTTCACACCAGGCAAATGCTGGGACTGTACCTTAATTAAGGCCACGGACGCTTCCTTCCAACTCCTAGGCCTTTCCTATCCCATCGTCGCCATAAGACCTATCTGTGTCGGTGCGACGTAAAGCCCCTAGCAAAAAAAAAATAAATTTTTTTACAAGTTTTGTACCTGATGTTCGGACTTCTAAGTCCTCTATATTGTTAGAGCTGACGAGCTCATTAATAATCTGTCCTATTGGCTTGTTATTTTTTCAGATTCTTTATCTATCAATTTTAATGTTAAAAAAGGGAAAGAAATAAAATTTCAAAATTTGTTGTGTTAAGTTCTGCTGTAGTTAACTCCTTGTCCAGCCATTCAAACCACACGTTTCTTATCCCTCCGTGATCCACAATATTTCCTTTACAATAATAATAATAATAATAATAGTAATAATAATAATAATAATAATAATAATAATAATAATAATAATAGAACTGCAAAGGAAAACGACCGTGGCATTTATTTAGGTACAACTCCAATATTTTCTTGATGTAAAATTGTTAAACCACAGGAAACTATCTGCAGGGCTGCCGACAGTGGTGTTTGAACCCACTATCACCCGAATGCAAGCTGACAGCTATGTGACTCAAACTGCGTAACCAACTCGCTCGAAGGTTGGCGACCATAAAAGCTATGTGTACTTTGGATATTGCCACACGCAAAAGTTCCTCTGTGTACTTTTGGTACCAGTCTCTCAGATTATTTGGGCATAAAGTTCTTCGTCGGCCGAGTCCCCGATATTCTTCTGTTTCCTCTTGCATCACCGGTTGTAGGATCGTGTACACGTCAGGAATCCGTAATATTCAAGATCCCATATTTGAAAGCCAGATGAGACGAAATTACTTCTGTCCACAAGATTCATAACATTCGCCGGTGAACCCACATTTCAAAGGCTTCCAGTTTCTTGCACAAGACCTCACAACAGTGTGGGATAAACATATTCCTTGACCATTCGCATTGCTGTTAATGAGTAGGTTCATCAGTGATGAGTGACGAATCCCCACTTTAACAAGTATACTTCTCGCATATTCACTCCTGACTTTCACCTCTTTGACTTATTCCCATTTTTCATTCAAAAAAGGACCTACACTATCTGTATTGTCGAACACGTTCTCTTTCTTCATTTCCCCGTCTGAGCTTGGCGTAATGTTATTTAAACTTGAAATACCAAATAATTATGTGCGTTATTATGGAAGATTTATTATCGCTCAAATTTAGCATTCATTGTGGTATTAAACATTCTTCTTGTACATTTATTTAAAATATTCTTAGAAGTGAAGCTTCCATTGTGTGTAGAATTATTTAGTTTATTTTCCGGGTTGGACCGTGTTGTTCTTTTCTGTACATCACGTACAGTTTGCCTACGTGTCGAATACATTGCAGTACATTGGTGCAAGTAGGAGCAAAATATCTTCCTAGGTCGACGCCCCGAACAAATTGCTTTTAAAAAAAAAACTTTGCATGTCAGTAAATCTACTACACGAGTCTGGAGTACTGAGCCGGCATCGGACCGCAATCTTGAGCTCAGAAGGCCAGCGCTCCGTCGCTTGAGCTACTCAGTCCGGTGAAATACAAACATTATTTAGTTGTCATGGTAACGAGTTAACTGGTGATGGTGGTGGTTGTAGTTGTTTTATTATAAGGTGTAAAATCGCGTGGTCATCAGCCCTATTGATCAGAGTTGATGGTGGTGGTGGTGATTATTGTTTTAAGAGAAATTAAAACTGGGCAACCACTCTCCCTTAATACTAACCGGAGGTAAAAATAGAAAGAATATCGATGCTTCAAAACATGTATGTATCACCAAAAAAAAAAAAAAAAAGAGGGAGGGCCGCAGAGGGCGTGGTAATGAAAGACTCCCTAGATCTCACGTGGGAGTCGAAGAGAACAAAAACTCACCAAGGGAGATCGGATAAGAATGTCACAAGTATGTGGAAGCAAAGACAGACTCACCTAGGCAAACCGTGGCTACAGCCTATGTTTCTAAGTTGAAAGTACCTAGTCCCTTTTTAAATAGTCTTTTTCGACAGACACGGTGTGCCATGGATGTATTATGCCACCCTCCACCCCCCACCCACACGGGGTTTCATCAGGGTCCAGAAGAGGGGTAAATATCCTCTGTCAACCCTATAAACCGGGTGAGTTGACCGTGAGGTTAGGGGCGCGCAACTGTGAGCTTGCATCCCGGAGATAGTGGGTTCGTACCCCACTGTCGGCAGCCCTGAAGATGGTTTTCCGTGGTTTCCCATTTTCACACCAGGCAAATGCTGGGGCTGTACCTTAATTAAGGCCACGGCCGCTTCCTCCCAACTCCTAGGCCTTTCCTATCCCATTGTCGCCATAAGACCTATCTGTGTCGGTGCGACGTAAAGCCACTAGCAAAAAAAAATCCTCTGTCAACCCTATGAACCGGGTGAGTTGGCCGTGTGGTTAGGGGCGCGCAACTGTGAGCTTGAATCCGAGAGATAGCGGGTTCGAACCCCACTGTCGACGGCCCTGAAGATGGTTTTCCGTAGTTTCTCATTTTCACACCAGACCACGGCTGCTACCTTTCTACTCCTAGGCCTTTCCTATCCCATCTTCGCCATAAGACCTGTCTGTGTCGGTGCGACGTAAAGCAAATTGTAAAAAATAAAGAAAATAGAAACCCACAAACTTCCCTACGATGTGTAAGTTGATCAATAGTTGGCCAGCGGCGGATACTGTAGTATAGCCACCTATTTATAATTTTGATGTTGTGCATCGTAATTGCAGAGGTTAAGTGTGAGACAGGTCATAATAAAGACGATCTAAATCGTCCAGTCTGTGGCCTCCCGGACAATTTATTGTTACCGACGCGGTGCGCTATGAATGAAGCCTCCTAGCTCGGGAGGAGAGTGAGTGGACGCACAGCTAGTTGAGAGCGCGGACACGGCGAGTTGAGTGACGATGCTGTTTCCAGGTATCTCCTGCTATAAAAGGACATTTTGAGAAGTGACCTGCTCGACCGGCTGGACAGTTCTCTCAGCACTAAACATATCACAAAGAAGAAGGTTTTTCCATGAACTGATAGTTAAATGCATTGTTACATACACAGAACACAGGTTTTTTAACATCAATATACCTAGTACTGCACTGGTAACCTGTCTTGTCTGGGAAATTCTTCCATTCACAAATGAACTGTCTGCAAGCGGACGAGGATGTTGGTGCAGTCACACTATCCGAGTCTCATGCCTGGGTGCACTATTTTCGGTAAATATCAGGCGTTACGAAACCGTGGAAAAACTCTTAACCGTGGTATTGTCCTTAACCTGTTGCACCATTGCTAATCCTTGGTTTCGAAATCGCGGTTTCTTGACGCTCGTTCTTCTCGCTATTATTCCCGTCGGAAGTAATTCAAAGTAGTATTCAGAAGGCAGAGGTGAGTTCGAAAGTCACTTGTCTTTAATTTAACCAGAAGACAGTGATATTTTCGACAGTCATGTCACTCATGTGTCTCTAATTTATCCAGTTCCCATTCGTTTACGTTTTGTCTGGAATCGTTGGCTGTTTTTTTTTTTTCCTAGGACGAATATTATTTTATTTACTAGCAAATGTACCCGTGTTTCGCTACGATATTCTACAGTGAATACGGGCATCGAATAAATTATTGCACACGCAGTGAATAAGATCTTTCCATGTCAGTGTTAACCGAGAGACAGCATGGGGTGGTCCCCATAAGTTGTTTCCTATGTAAAGTGCGAATTGCGGAGTTGCGATGATAACATCAGGCTCATTTGTCTACTGTCATTCACAAGCGGTCACAGTCGATTTGGGGAGTTTTCGTTACAATGGCAGGCCCCCTTTTCTACTTCCAGACACATAATAGTTGAGAGGCACCTTCCGTCCCGCCACACAAAACTGAATTTTGCTGTTATCATTATAATGACAGGCGCCTTTTCCTAATGCCAGCCACCTTACTGACAGTCACACTCGAGTTGGAGAGTTTCGATTATAACAGCAGGCCACTTTGCCTAATAGCAGTCACATTTTAGATGGGTATTTTTTTAACGGCAGACACCCTTTGCCTGCTGCCAGACACAATCGGGTAGGGGAGCATTGAACAAACATGCATGCTCCTTTGCCTTCTGTCCGTCAAATCGAAAAGGGAATTATTCATTAAAATGTTAGGCCCTCTTATACAATGCCAGTTACACAGGAATTGGAGAGTGACCCATTCCTACAGCCAGACAAAGTCGAAGTGGGGAACATTGATCACAATAGCAGACGCCCTCCTACTGACAGTCACTATCGATTTGTAAAGTATTAATTATAATGGCAGACATCCCCTTTCTTGATCGCTACAACATCGACTCCAATGAATATATATATCGACATATGAAAGTATATGCAGTTTACAATATTGCAGACCTTAATGTACAGATTAACTGCTGCTAAACAGTACGCCATATAGACTAACGGACTGCACCCTAAGACGCTACGTTTACTGGTCTAAGTGGTTGATCCTATGACATTTTCTCGTATCCCATTTGTGCGTTAGACTGTGTTAGTAATATTGAACAGGGCAAAATTCGGATAGAGTTTTCGAACAGTTCATTACTTCTCCGATACATATGTGATAGCTAGAAACATAGAAAATGAGGTTACATATGGCCACTGGATGGGCCAGTATTAGTAAAGAATTTGATGATTCTATCTTGACTATAAGTATGTCAAACTATGCATTATACGGGTATGAAATACAAAATTCATGTACAGTCGAGAAATACAGCCAAATATAACGTATACGGGATAGAGATACGACAAAATATCATAAGACTAAAGTAGCAGATCACTCCAAATTGCCCAACTCGTTGGCTGAACGGTCAGCGTACTGGCCTTCGGTTCAGAGGGTCCCGGGTTCGATTCCCGGCCGGGTCTGGGATTTTAACCTTAATTGGTTAATTCCAATGGCACGGGGGCTGGGTGTATGTGTTGTCTTTATCATCATTTCATCCTCATCACGACGCGCAGGTCGCCTACGGGAGTCAAATTGAAAGATCTGCACCTGGCGAGCCGAACCTATTCTGGGATATCCCGGCACTAAAAGCCATACGACATTTCATTTACTCCAAATTGAACCGAGATTGTGCCATCCGTGTTGTGATACGACTTGCCGTTTAGCTGACTCAGCAGAAAAAATGCTGACGCCATGTTTTGGTACCCCTATTCCCCTACTACTGTAATCGTTTTGGATAAATACATCCGACTGCGTTCTTACGCTGAGTCTCAAATTTGAAACCCCCAGCGTGCCCACCTCAGGGAATTTTGAGACTGTTAGATTTTTCTGAGGATCCTGGAGTCATCAGATTTCCTGGTGCTAAGTTTTAAGTTTGTTAGATGCCTGGAAGTGCCTCATTAATTCACGTCTATTTTCATTTTTATACCATAATTTATATTCATACAGTACAGTATATATAGATCGCTCCAAACCGACTTCCATTTATTGTTATAGATTATATTTCGCCCCCTTCCCTAGGTGTTTTAGGGGCGTCTTGCCCCAACAGTATTTTTTTTCCAAATAGTAGGTAATATCTGTACGCCCCCACCCCCAAAGCGGGCCGAACTTGTACTTTAAAAATATCCGGAGTGTCACTATTTATCACAGCGACTCTGAAAAGTATGGATTCGACACTATTTTCGATTATTTTTTACATATCACTCCCCCTCGCTCCTCCTTCCAAAGGAGGCTGAATTGGGGCTTTTAAAAAATCCGGAGTGTCACTGTTCATCTCAGCGACCACGAAAAGTATGGATTCCACACTATTTTAGATTATTTTGTATCTCATCCCCCCCTCCTCACCAACCTACACAGAGGGGACTGAACTTGGACTCATAATTAAAAAATCCGGAGTGTCACTATTCACCTCAGCGACCCCGAAAACTGCGGATTTGACACTATTTTCGAGTATTTTTATTTTTCATTTCTCCCTTGCCCTCCACCACAAAAGGGCCTGAACGTTGACTTATAAAAATTCGGAGTGTCACTATTCATCCCAACGACCCCGAAAACTGTGTATTTGAAACTATTTTCGATTATTTTTATAACCCCCTCCCCCCGACCCCGCACCCCCAAGGGTGCTAGGGGTGGCTTACCCCACAGTGCTCGTGTCCGGATAGTAAGTCATAAGAGTACCAAGTTTGGTTGATATTGCTCCAGTGGTTTAGGGGGAGATCTGTCATTTACGTATAAACATTAATTTTTATATAAGTTATATAGATTTTACACTTGTATAAAACATGATTTATAATCATTTTTCTCCTTGTCAGCATCATTGCAGTAATTTTTATCATATCTTCTATTAAAGCCCTTTATTTCTAAGATGAATTAATTTTGTTTCGTTAGATTAGTTTATGTTAGGTTATCAGTATCAGCTAGGGGCGTAGCCAGGTGGGGGGGGGGCGGTTACTGGCGGTTAGACCTTCCCCCTATGGAATTTTTACAAAAAGAAAATAAAGAGAAACTGTCAATAAACAATAAACTAAACAAACATTCAGAGACATAATTGTAAAACCAACAAATCTGTTGAATCTATTTTCTAAGAAGCTTCGAAAATTGTATTTTAGGTTGTAAACTAAACATACAATTCGCTGTAAAACTGTTGACCTTGATCGTATTGTTCTTGTTCTGTTTTTTAATGTAAGATTTTGTAGCATAGTGCAGTCTGAATATCAGCTGAATATCATACATGCGCGCACCACCCACGCACCTTCATTATGTTCTATCAGCAATGTATAATTCTAACCCCCCACCAGTCGGCCAAGTCAGGCTACGCTACAGGTTTCAGCCGATATGGAAATTGAAGGGCGAACGAGAACACCAAAATTTTAGTGCATTTGGAACTGAAATTCTCACTGACTTCTTGACGAAACAGGATTATTTCTATGTGTTGGGAACTCGAGTTGATCACCTATTAATTGAAATAAGGACACCACCGTCTCTTTCTCTCTGTTCATCATCCTCATGATATTGTAGATACACGATATGTGCTGCCAAATCCATTTTAACGATAATATCTCGGCACTATGCCTTTGCTGGCGGGACCTAGTGTTTACAGTGCACTATGTCTTCTGGTATGGGCTAGAGCAATCTTGTTACTTTCATTGATCTGTCTCAGCTTTATCCTTGGCTTTGACAAAATGAAAGTGACTGAGGTATGAGTGATGCTAGTAATGCCATTCCTTCTGCAGCCAGTCCCTGCTCTGAATGGTGTGAAAATATTGCTCATAGGGTCGGTTGGTGCATGCATTTCAGTTGGCTTGGCAGACTGATATGTAATAGCAACTTCTGGCCCGGTGAGGAAAGCAACGGGAAACTACCTCACTCCTCATTTCCCTAGTATGCCTCTTCAGTGATGCCTAGGCCATCTATGACAGCTGATGGCAGAGCTGTTGAGGATCTAACCAGCCTTCGGGCTGAGGACTAAACATACATACATCACGGCACTTTCGATGCACGCAATGTGAGGTTATGTAGCGTACGTTGGTCTTAAAGCCCCTGTTAGCTGCTTAACCGTTCGCTCAGGGCCGGTTAATTTTTAACATTTTTGTATTTGAGAAACAAGCTCTAATATTGCTCTGTTTTTGTTCTGATTGTTTGTGAATATTGTTAGTTTAAAGGAATGTTTGCATTAGGCCTAATAGTTTTCCTCATTTCATATGCCTGTGTTCATATTAATCATGCCCGCCCCCCGTCAATAATTACCCGAAGTGTATTATCTGACAAAAAGCAAATCAATCAATCAATCAATCAATCAATCAATCAATCAATCAATCAATCAATCAATCAATCAATCAATCAATCAATCAATCAATCAATCAATCAATCAATCAATCAATCAATCAATCAATCATTATTATTATTATTATTATTATTATTATTATTATTATTATTATTATTATTGTCCGACTCGTTGGCTGAATGGTCAGCGTACTGGCCTTCGGTCCAGAGGGTCCCGGGTTCGATTCCCGGTCGCGTCGGGGATTTTAACCTTAATTGGTTAATTCCAATGGCCCGGGGACTGGGTGTTTGTGCTGTCCCCAACATCACTGCAACTCACACACCACACACAACACTATCCTCCACCACAATAACACGCAGTTACCTACACATGGCAGATGCCGCCCACCCTCATCGGAGGGTCTGCCTTACAAGGGCTGCACTCGGCTAGAAATAGCCACACGAAATTATATTATTATTATTATTATTATTATTATTATTATTATTATTATTATTATTATTATTATTATTATTATTATTATTACCTCATATCCGACTCGTTGGCTGAAAGGTCAGCGTACTAGCCTTCGATTCAGAGGGTCCCAAGTTCGATTCTCGGCCGGGTCGAGAATTTTAACCTTCATTGGTTAATTCCAACGGCTCGGGGGTGGGTGTTTGTGCTGTCTCCAACACCCCTGCAACTCACACACCACACATAATACTATCCTTCACCACAATAACACGCAGTTACCTACACATGGCAGATGCCGCCCCCCCCCCTCATCGGAGGGTCTGCCTTATAAGGGCTGCAGCCGGCTATAAATAGCCACACGGCATTATTATTATTATTATTATTATTATTATTATTATTATTATTATTATTATTATTATTATTATTATTATTATTATTATTATTACCGCATGTGTATGTATTATTCTTGAACATATTTTCTTGACAGACCCGGCAGAGGAGCACAGAAAGCTCACCGTTAACCTGGAAAAGATCTTCATTGCGGTAATCACATACATGGGATTGTAAAAATAAAGGGTACAGATCTCTGCACATGGTTTGTGGGTGTTCAGGGGTTGTAGTAATGATGTAAAGGAGAAGGCATATAAGTCTCTGGTAAAGCCCCAAGTAGAGTATGGTTCCAGTGTATGGGACCCTCACCAGGATTACTTGATCCAAGAACTGGAAAAAAATCCAAAGAAAACCAGCTCGATTTGTTCTAGATTTCCGACAAAAGAGTAGCGTTACTAAAATGTTGCAAAGTTTGGGCTGGGAAGAACTGGGAGAAAGAAGACGGGCTGCTCGACTAAGTGGTATGTTCCGAGCTGTCAGCGAAGAGATGGCGTGGAATGACATTAGTAGACGAATAAGTTTGAGTGGCGTCTTTAAAAGTAGAAAAGATCACAATATGGAAATAAAGTTGGAATTCAAGAGGACAAATTGGGGCAAATATTCATTTATAGGAAGGGGAGTTAGGGATTGGAATAACTTACGAAGGGAGATGTTCAATAAATTTCCAATTTATTTAAAATCATTTAAGAAAAGGCTAGGAAACAACATATAGGGAATCTGCCACCTGGGCGACTACCTTAAATACAGATCAGGATTGATTGATTGATTGATTGATTGATTGATTGATTGATTGATTGATTGATTGATTGATTGATTGATTGATTGATTGATTGACACCCAGGAGGGCCCAATCCCCCTTCAGTGGGGGTTGGGGGCGAGGTTCTATACTGTTACATATTGCTGAGGAGCTATTCTCAAGTTTTACCAAGCAGCCTCTGAAAGTTTGAGGTGGCTCTTCGCAATGATGACGTAGACACTTCCCACAAACATAACAGACGAATGTTTTCACAGCGGCATCGAAATATCTTCTTGTCATATGGAGTGGTCACGAACGTAAGGCGAGATCGTCAATGACAGAAGACGTCCGCTACCATCTGAATGCAAAGGCAAATAAAATTCTGAAAGCGCGAGAAATGTATACGAAAGCAGCAAGTGTGTAAACACGCCGTGCCTATTCCTAGAAGAGGCGAACAGGCGGCCGAGATTTTCATTCTCCGTAGCAGTCGAATTCGCAACCAGGAACTACAGTACAAGAAATCTCGGATATGTGCTTCAATAACATTTGTCTGTTTAAACAGCCCTAACTGATTATTAAAAACTGTTATGTGTTGAACATAACTACCTCCTTAGCTGTGCAGCATGACAGGATATGAGCGATGACCTAGATGTCAAACCCCATAATAACAGCTCCCTCTATGGCATGGGTGGGGGGCGGTAGAATAAAATCCACGGTATCCTCCGCCTGTCATAAGAGGCGACTAAAAGGGAAACCACGGGGATCTCAACTTGGGAGCGTGGGTTGGTGACTACGGTTCCCTACCTGAGTCTGGCATTTCTTCCATTTACTTGTGTCTGGTTCCTCATCTTCATCGTTCCTTTCTGACCTCCTTTGGCCAAATCCTGTTCTTTTACGACTCTGACGGTATTAGATTTCCGAGATCTGGGGAGTCTTCCATTTTCACGTCCTTTTGGCCCTTGCCTTTTTCTTGGCCGATATGTTCATTTTTCGAAGTGTCGGAACTCTCCCATTTTCCTTCTGATCAGTGTTAATAAAGAATTATTGAACAGTTTTACTTCCTCTTGAAACAGTAATCACCACCACAACACCCATAAAACAACCATTATAATCTTGACAGGATACCACAAACGAAGTTCAATTTACAAAACGATTTAGTTTTAGATTGATTCATTTAAGTGTTCGGTTTTTTTTTCTAGTTGCTTTACGTCACACCAACACAGATAGGTCTTATGGCGACGATGGGATAGGAAAGGCCTAGGAGTTGGAAGGAAGCGGCCGTGGCCTTAATTAAGGTACAGCCCCAGCATTTACCTGGTGTGAAAATGGGGTAACCATGAAAAGTCATCTTCAGGGCTGCCGACAGTGAGGTTCGAACCCACTATCTCCCGAATGCAAGCTGATAGCTATGTGGTCAATCAATCAATCAATCAATCAATCAATCAATCAATCAATACTGATCTGCATTTAGGGCAGTCGCCCAGGTGGCGACTTTTCCTAAATGATTTCAAAGAAATTGGAAATTTATTGAACGTCTCCCTTGGTAAGTTATTCCAGTCCCTAACTCCCCTTCCTATAAATGAATATTTCCCCCAGTTTGTCCTCTTGAATTCCAACTTTATCTTCATACTGTGATCTTTCCTACTTTTATAAACGCCATTCAAACTTATTCGTCTACTAATGTCATTCCACGCCATCTCTCCGCTGACAGCTCGGAACATACCACTTAGTCGAGCAGCTCTTCTTCTTTCTCTCAATTCTTCCCAACCCAAACATTGCACCATTTTTGTAACGCTAGTCTTTTGTCGGAAATCATCCAAAACAAATCGAGCTGCTTTTCTTTGGATTTTTTCCAGTTCTTGAATCAGGTAATCCTGGTGAGGGTCCCATACACTGGAACCATACTCTAGTTGGGGTCTTACCAGAGACTTATATGCACTCTCCTTTACATCCTTACTACAACCCCTAAACACCCTCATAACCATGTGCAGAGATCTGTACCCTTTATTTACAATCATATTTATGTGATTACCCCAATGAAGATCTTTCCTTATATTAACACCTAGATACTTACAATGATCCCCACAAGGAACTTTCACCCCATCAACGCAATAATTAAAACTGAGAGGTCTTTTCCTATTTGTGAAACTCACAACCTGACTTTTAACCCCGTTTATCAACATACCATTGCCTGCTGTCCGTCTCACAACATTATAGAGGTCACGTTGCAGTTGCTCACAATCTTGTAACTTATTTATCACTCTATAGAGAATAACATCATCCGCAAAAAGCCTTACCTCCGATTCCACTCCTTTACTCATATCATTTATGACCGCACAGACACCTGCTCGGGGATAGTTCTATTAAACTTATATAAATCTAATGGTAAACTACGTTATTATTTGGGGTAGTGTGGTATACGAGACCCCTGTACCATTAAAGGAGGACCTTATCGTAATAATCCAAGCAACCACTGAAATACTAAGCACACAACCACACGTCTTTGTCCATGTACACACTGCTCTGTACCACTAATTAAGGCTCAGTAATCAAGTTGGAGATCGACAGTTAGGACCCTAACACTACAGGTTACGGGACTCACTTTCACGAAGCACATTGAGGACAGGACTGTAGCTGCAATAAAAGCCACAACGGACATCCTCGATCTCAACTCTCTCTCTCTCACTCAGGATCGCAATGTCACTGTGCAGACTCCAAGTCGCCCCTGTGGCATCGTACGCTATAGAAATAACGTGGCCATATTTCAAGTACAAAAATCTTAAAACCTTAGACGCAGTCAAAGTCGGATAAATTAAAAGAACTCTCTGTATCTCAAAGTTTGCCCCAACTCGGCTTGTATACCAGCTGGCAGAAACTGCAACTGTCATAGACAGCGTTGCCAACCTCTGAGATGGTCAGGATCGTACAATAACCCCAAAAAGATTTCTTTTTCATCAGAGAATCGTAGGCTTAAAATAGCCATTAAAATATTCGCCATTTAAGTCTCTTTACAGGCGCAATAGCTCAATTACGCAGCAGCTTGTTTCTTAGGAAGCTGACTGGTTTGATTCTTGGTTAATATGATGAAATTTCCGAAAAGTCGAGTACCTTAGGTTCGGGCCGCACGTAAAACTGTACGTTCCACGGATTACGTATAACACGATAGCTAAGTGTCCCATTGCTGCAACTCCACATTTAAATAGGTTGGGTTGGAAAATAAATATAAGTCATTGTGCTAATATGAGAGATACAGTATCAAGGATACGAAAATCATTTTTATTTAATTACCCAGGAATTAGTTTATTTGTAAAAAAAGAAGTAGTCCAAACATGAGACATAGTCACTGAAGTGCCTTATCTCATAGATGGAAATCGTCAACATAGTCATCATTATCATCTTCTATTGAACCTCTAGGCACATTCACAGCAGAAGATTCTGAAGTACCGGCACTTGAACTTGCTGGTTGATTACACAACTCTGCTTTAGTCATTCTTCTGAGCATGTTCTCCGATAGTTTGAAATCTTTATACGTACCTATTCCTGTTTTTGGCTTTAATGAGATTAATTTTGCTGCATATTATTTCACAATCAACCTGCAAGTGAGGGAGTGATAAAACGAAAAACTCACATGCACAAGACATGTTTTTCACCTCCTGTAATTTAGCCCAAAATTAATCTACAGTACTTCAGAGCAGGCTTTAATATCATCATCGATGTTGGGAAAGAGTAATTTCCTCCAGTCACCGTCAATCTGCTGACGGTGAATGCTATGATCAACTGATTACAGCACAGGCGCGAGACCATGAAGTAACTCAGAAAGGTAAGAGCCCATTCTTGGTAAATTTTATTTGGGAATTTAATTATTCGAAAAGTCTCTCTATCTCTTTCGAACTTGTCATCTATGATGTAACATAACTTGCAGGAATAAAATAAGGAACAACAATCTATGCATTTTAAAGGGAAAACAGGATAAAATATGCGATACGTAATAGGATCGTATAATGGGCGTACGATCCGCGGGTTGGATCGTACGATAGTACACAGGATCGAATTATCGTACGATTGGTAACGATGGTCATAGAGGACCTGATGATCACTCACAACCTGTTGTCTATCCCCAACCAGTAAAACGTTCCCAGAAGAGCGACGACAGAAATCAGCAGGAATAGCTCCAGAGATTTTCGTACCCCAGCCATAATCAACGAGGAATGGAAAACAGCCAACTACGAACTGAGACACCCCTTCACGCGAGGATCAATAAATGTTTTTCACTAACGCATCTGTTTTAGGAAAGGCCATCATTAAATGTCCAGTGAATGAAACTTTCTTTTTACAAGTTGCTTTACGTCGTACCGACACAGATATGTCTTATGGCGACGATGGGACAGGAAAGGGCTAGGAGTGGGAGGGAATCGTCCGTGGCCTTAATTAAGGTATAGCCCCAGCATTTGCTTGGTGTGAAAATGGGAAACTACGGAAAACCATATTCAAGGCTGCCGACAGTGGGGTTCGAACCCACTATCTCCCGAATACTGTCCAGTGAATGCGTGCGTGGCATCTGCAGACTATGCTGCTCATTATACCACCTGTTCGAGTGCACACTAAAAATCCTCCCAATCTCCGATTATGCTAAAGACGATATCTGGCAATGGCAGTCACACATTTTTATTTATTTTTCTGAGTCAATCTGTACACATTGTGTTTAATAAATGTTTTGGCCTGTTGGTGGCATGGCAATGAGCTTCGATGGAACGAAGAAACGACAGTCTTGATGACGTTTAGGAAGGTTAACCATTTTAATAATTAATTAATCTTATTTGCTTTACGTTCCACTACCTACTCTTTTACGGTTTTCGGAGACGCTGAGGTGCCGGAATTTAGTCCCGCAGGAGTTCGTTTACGTGCCAGTAAATCTACCGACACGAGGCTGACGTATTTGAGCACCTTCAAATACCACCGGACTGAGCTAAGATTGAACCTGCCAAGTTGGGGTCAGAAGGCCAGCGCCTTAACCGCCTGAGACACTCAGCCTGGCAGTTAACCATTTTCAGCGGAAGAGATGGACACCAAAGAAGTGTAAACAGCTTCAAGTACCTGAGCGTTACATTACAAATTTCTGACAAGAATTTTACACTGCACATTAGACATCGAGTAAATGCGGCAGTCGAGGCAATGAACGACATCCTGCACCCAAACAGACTCTCCTTAAAGATAGCTCTGTAATTGTTTCAGCTGAAGGTAACACCCGTTGTAGCATACGGCCTGGAAATCGTCTGGCCATATCTAAAGAAGAAACACTTCGCTATTATAAAAAGTTAAAGCGACTTTCTTGAAGGAGGTTTGGTGTGTTTCAAAGTAGGCCTACCCTCTTTCACGACTGATTTACGTGCTGACAAGGGAACTATTCTACATAGAGGAACTTCATCTCCATATTCCTTTACAGTCCACTTTTTTTTTTTTTTTTTTTTTTTTGCTAGGGGCTTTCCGTCGCACCGACACAGATAGGTCTTATGGCGACGATTGGATAGGAAAGGCCTAGGAGTTGGAAGGAAGCGGTCGTGGCCTTAATTAAGGCACAGTCCCAACATTTGCCTGGTGTGAAAATGGGAAACCACGGAAAACCATTTTCAGGGCTGCCGATAGTGGGATTCGAACCTACTATCTCCCGGATGCAAGCTCACAGCCGCGCGCCTCCACGCGCACGGCCAACTCGCCCGGTTTACAGTCCACTCGAGGATACGAACAACTATTGCAAGAACTACAATTTAAAAAGAAGAACGTGTGGGGAGACTTTTAAGCCACTGACGCAATGGTTTATCAAGACTGCATTCGCATATAGTCACTAGGTTCGCCGTCCATGGTTTTCATTATAAACTGTGTGAAACAAAACGTTTCCATGAGCCAGGTCCGTATTGTGTATGTGATCGTTGTGAAAATCTTTATGAACGATACCACGCAATGTACTGCAAACTCCGGTGTGAATCGTTAAATAAATTATATTATTAGATTGTGTAATTTAATACTGTATTTTTCTGTGTTATATTGGAATAGTAATATTGTGCGTAATTCTTCATTCTTAATGGTCATTGGCTGCAATAAATGTTCAATTCATAAATCTATTATTTTAATGCACATTGTAATGCTCTGCCTCGATTAGTGGAGGTTTCTTGACAACTGTGAAACACATATCCACCGCGTTGTCAAACATTGACACCCCACAGCGCCTGGACATGGATCCCTCTTGAAAAATGATCAATTTGCCGTCCCGCACAATATACTTTCTGGATCATCTGAGGAAGGAACGATGGAGACTTTCCCGACATCAACAGCTTGATGCAGCCTTTGTTCGCCATCTATATCACTTTTGATCTTTGATCAACATAATCAATGTCCTTCAGTCTTGGTTCATTTGACACATATGTTTCAGTTGGTTAACTAGAATGCTAGAGACTTTTTTTTTTTTTTGCTAGTTGATTTACGTCGCATCAATACAGACAGGTCTTATGGCGACGATGGGACAGGGAAGGGCTAGGAGTGGGAAGGAAGCGGCCGTGGCCTTAATTAAGGTATAGCCCCAGCATTTGCCTGGTGTGAAAATGGGAAACCACGGAAAACCATTTTCAGGGCTGCCGACAGTGGGATTCGAACCTACTGTCTCCCGAATACTGGATACTGGCCGCACTTAAGCGACTGCAGCTATCGAGCTCGGTAGAGACTTAGAAAGTGACATCAGTGAGGGAACATTCCAGCTATCAGGTGACCAAATTCCTCAGACACAGTGTCCTTCTTTGCCACCGAATTATGAGTGTTTTATACGTTTGTAAGTTTTTGTTTCCAAACTATTTGGTTGAACTTATTTTTATACATATCAAATCCAATTATGTAACAAAAACCTACAATTGTATGAACGTTTCTGAAAATTGGTATAATGGTAATTCTGAACTAACTGTACCCAATTGTAATATTAAAAAATTCAAAATAAATTGAAAAAATATACTCAGTGTTGTCGCGTTCATTCTGACTCACCCTGTGTAGATTACGAATAAACGGCGTTTAGAAATCATTTTCTAATCAATTGCTGTTAGGTCAGTTGAGGCTGCTCACCTTGGCCAGTCACTATCAGCCCCTCTTCCCAGAACGGCTGTGGATAAGGCTTGTAATTACCCTGTCAACCGTCCTCTATTGCATAGCTTTCGCAAAAAATGACAGCGTAACTTTCTGTTATCTCCAGGGTAATTAAAAACTTGGAAAGCGGTCACATGTCTCCATTTTCTTGGTACATATTAGCCTACTTATCTTTGTTTCATCTTTATCAATCACATACTACAGGGTCTGCTGAAATAATTACAACTATTGTGAAATATCTAAGAATGAAAAAATGGAGTTAGCATTTTTATAAAGTTTTAAAATGTATTTTTTCACTACATTGATTTTGGTTCGCACTTTTTACATTTCTCTAACCATTACGTTGCAAGAGGGATCCCAGATAGTGGAAGTTAGGTGGAAACAGGAATTGACATATTATCAAGTACTTACAGATGTTAAGGTGAAGACCAAATTGATAACATACATACATACATACATACATACATACATACATACATACATACATACATACATACATACATATGTACATTATCATTATAGACTGTTATGCCTTTCATCGTTCAGTCTGCAAGACCCTGTGAATTTACTAAACGTCGCCACAATCCTCGATTTGCAACTAGTGTTGTGGTCTCATTTAGTTCTATACCTCTTATCTTTAAATCGTTAGAAAACGAGTCTAACCATCATATTCTTAGTCTACCTCTACTTCTCTTACCCTCCATAACAGAGTCCATTATTCTCTTAGGTAACCTATCCTCCTCCATTCGCCTCACATGACCCTACCACCGAAGCCGGTTTATGCGAACAGCTTCATCCATCGAGTTCATTCCTAAATTAGCCTTTATCTCATCATTCCGAGTACCCTCCTGCCATTGCTCCCACCTGTTTGTACCAGCAATCATTCTTGCTACTTTCATGTCTGTTACTTCTAACTTATGAATAAAATATCCTGAGTCCACCCAGCTTTCGCTCCCGTAAAGCAAAGTTGGTCTGAAAACAGACCGATGTAAAGATAGTTTCGTCTGGGAGCTGACTTCCAAATTGATAATATTGAGAATATTAACTGTTACGCGGTTACCCGTGGACGCAGAGGTGAAAGAAGGTGCCGGGGTGAACGGGTCTAACTACAAAGTCAAGAATGGAATTTAAAACTTTAACCAAGATTATATTTTCTTTTCTTTTTTAGAATTTCAAAGTTAACAATTTTTCACTAAGTGAACACAATAATATATCAGGTACAACGACAA
This sequence comes from Anabrus simplex, assembly GCF_040414725.1. Lineage (NCBI taxonomy): Eukaryota > Metazoa > Arthropoda > Insecta > Orthoptera > Tettigoniidae > Anabrus > Anabrus simplex. The sequence goes on along the minus strand of NC_090270.1, from coordinate 124,074,444 downwards.
ACTAGAAACAAGACAAGAAAGATCACAATTTTAGTGATTTTTACACTCTTGGGCTACAAGCCCCTAGTTTTACAATTTTTAGCTCTTAGCTCAATTTTACCAAAGCACAAATTTCAATGCAAGGGCAGAATATCCCCAATACATGGAGCACTAGCTCCAACAATGACAATTTCAGGCCTCCCAGAGGCACTATTACAACACTTGAAAAAGAGCTAACGTGCTCTCAGTTCAGAAGCCTAATCAAGGCAATTCCAACAGTATCTTATACCTTTTGGCCTTCCATGGCCAAACTTACAATTGAAACAGGGGTATGTCGTACCCAACCTACTGGGCCTTCATGGAACACGAGTAATGGTTAAGTAAATGGCCCGAAACACCAAATAGAATGGAGGGGTGAATTTGCACTCCTAAATAGGCATTCTTAAAACCTAAAAGGCACTAGGCCGATGAAACAGGGGCTATTCCCAAACTATGGAGGTGACCCGTATAAGAAAGAAATTTAAAACATTAAGGAAGAGAAGAAACCGTAGTCACCTCAAACCAAAATGAAGTGGAACTCGAGAGGGTGCATCACTCTCTATCCCCGAATTACGGTTACAGATTTTATGAAGTTTTTACATACGCCGGTAGAAAATTACATTTTTAGAAAAGTAGGTTACATGGTAAAAGTTTCGGACCTTTCCCACGGGTTAAACTGCTGAGCTAGCAAGAAATAAAGATGTTGAACGGGCATTACCTTGCTGAAATCCTGCTGCCTGATGAAAGAGGCACCTCCCGCCTCCTACTTCACATACACACTCTTAGTTAGATCTTGATCAAGTGGCCAAGAGCCGTGAAAATCCGCAGTTTATAAACTCTCGGGGGAAGTTCGAGACCTTTCATGAATAATCAAGACACACCCACAGAATTTTATTGGAGGATACAAAGTTTACACTCAAAATCGAAGAAGAAATACGTGATTGGTTGGAAATTAATTACAGAAATTCTTGATTGGTTAAATTCAAAACAGATGGAAAGAAAGGATAAATATTGCCAACCCAAAAATGAATGAACGAAATTTAGTAAAGGAAAAACTTATGAATACAAAATTTCTTCACAAAAGTTCTTTCAGTTCGCACCAGGGTACATGATCCTAGTTTTTTGTAGTGACCTCTCTGAGAGAATGTCCAAATTTCTTGATGAACGAAAAACAAAATCAAGTTGAAATTCACACAGTACTGGCAACTTCATAATCACAAAATTACGGTAGTGGCATCATCAGAGGAGACGTTGTAATAGGTCTAGTTTCAAGTTCAGTGTTTCTCCTGTAGAAGAGTTTTAATTGGCGCAAGATTTAAATGTGCGGCGTAGAGGTGTACCTCCCGGTACATTAATATAGCCTAGTACCCTTTAGTATGTTCAGTTTAAGAACTGAGTTGGTCAAATGCATTCCTTTCCAGATCTTTTTTAATTTGCTTTACGTCACACCGACAATGATAGAGATATGTCTTACGGTGACGATGGGATAGGAAAGAGCTGGGAGTGGGAAGGAAGCAATCGTGGACTTAATTAAGATACAGAAGTGACAAACCACAGAAAACCATATCCAGGGCTGCCGACAGTGGAGTTCGAACCCACTATCTCCCGAATACAAGTTGATAGCTACGTGACGTAAGCCGCACAGCCACTTGTCCGGTCTTCTCAGAATTCTGAGATAGAATTTTTCTTAAATGAAGGAATATTGGATATAAAAGATGCTTCTTCTGACAAAAGAATGCGGCCCATTGCAATATCTTGCTCCAAACAAAATGAGAAACCTTAGAAAGAGGCATCATTTCTTATCCCGTCCGATTTTAGGCGGAAAGGAGAATGTGGGGCGGATGGCGCATCTCTCTCAGAGTTCATCGGAGCATGACGAGACAGTAATCACAAGGCTAGGCCGTTCGTCCTAGACTGAGCTACACGTGCGCATTCCCATCTCATGTGGGATTGGTCACACATGAACAGAGCTTACACAATCTGTTGGGTACAAAAACACTGTTCTAATCGGATAATCGCCGCCGCACGTCCCAGGTGGTAACGATAACTATTAAAGAATGGACAGGCTCTGTCGCAATCAAGATCGAAATATTTATGGTGCAGAATACGTCTTTTTGACACAAATGAATTAAATCGAATTAGACCTCCTCCACGCTGGTCTGGTCATCCTCCACAAGTTACTGGTGGTCGGAAATAGTGTGCAAGTGGTCCCCAGCGACTGCCTTATCACTCATCATATACAGCAGGGGTTAGCAAACATTTTTAAAAGGGCCAAATATTAGATATTTTACAGTCGGAAGTAAAGAGGCAAAGTCAAGGAAAATAAGAAAATAAGATTTTGACATAAGAATGATAAGAAAAAACAAGTTTTAACAAATTTACTGATGCAAGTGTACCGTAATACAAATACCAAGCAGATTACAAATATTGTTTGAAACACAATTTTACTAATGGAATGAATGAAATTGCTTATTTTTTACCAAATCGGTTGTCGAAGTTAGTACTCAAAGTACAAGTAACTAATCTCATTTTGTTCCGTATTGAAGATACAATAAGTAAACTCTGTCAAGATTAAAATTATTGTGTCCACCTTTTCAATACAAATATATATATATATATTTTTTGTGTGGTTAAATTCTACATGAATGAAACACACCAGTTAGGGACATGTTTCGCCCTAGTTATGGGCATCTTCAGCCTATATTAATCCTAAGGTCAAGAATTAAAAATATAAACATAGGAACTTATAGTCAACTAACTTAATACTAAATACAATTGTCTTATGCTATTTACACAGTTTACAATATGTACAGTATGTACAATAAGTGCATTAACCTTGCCAGAATTTATGAACAATGAATTACATTTTTTACAATGACCAGACCTCCAATTGCAGATTGGATTGATCACAACTTGAATTGGGGCTTCTCAATAGTATTGACTAGAATTTATCACTGCGTGAGTTGGGGTTTCTTCAGCTGTTATAGTCGCCTGAGTCATAAGATTTTTTACAACACCGGAATCTTGGATAAAATCGTTAATATTCAATTTATAGTCCACATGTAGTTGGAAATGAAATCCATTCAAACGAAGACAACATTTGGGCCACAAAAGAAAGTCATCTTAAATTTACAATTATATTATACTTTGCTTTTTTCTCCTTTTTTTTGTTTTTTTTTTGTTTTGCTTTACATCGCACCGGCAGAGATAGGTCTTATGGCGACGATGCGATAAGAAAGGGCTAGGAGTGGGCAGAGAGCGACCGTAGCTTTAATTAAGGTACAGCCCCAGCATTTAACTTGTGTGAAATTGGGAAACCATGGAAAACTACCTTAAGTGTTGCCGACATTTCGGTTCGAACCCACTACCTCCTGCAGTCATTTAGTCGTTGTCCTTCGGCGGTTGCAGAATAGCCTACAGGTGGCTACGGCTGGTCCGTGGTCCGACAGCTCTGCACGCCGACCGACCAACCAAGCAGAGGAGTGGTGGCCAGGGCTCTACGCCTCTGCGTTCGACAGACGGAGAGGAGCTGGTCCCCACTGTCGGCCGTCCTAAAAATGCTTTTCCGTGATTTTCCAATTTCTGCATGGGCCACGGCCGCCAACCCTCTAACCTTCACCACAAATGTCCTTCCCCAATACGGCGAGTTCGTCAATTTGAATCGCACGCCCAGAAGTAACACTTTTTTTCGAAAAAAAAAAAATCTCCGCCAATCCGATTGCACCATCGTTCTTAGCGTAACACGAGGAGCATCCCTGATTTTTTAACCAGTTTTGTAGTTATGTTACACGCTGTATTTCCTGGCCTGAGAGACGGCGTCACCGTCTAGGAGACCCGCCTCCCCCTTCAGGGGAGGAATGTAAACATTGAGTAGTAGTCCTTCTGTTTCCAAGATGTTGGGCTCGATTCCGACTGTTAGAATTGTTAACATACGAGTGTGGTGAGAAAGCGCATAGCCAGTCCTTTGAGTATGCGTGCCGGGCTGAGGCGCTGGCCTTCTAACCCCAACTTGGCAGGTTCGATACTGGCTCAGTCCGGTGGTATTTGAAGGTACTCAAATACGACAGCCTCGGGTCGGTAGATTTACTGGCACGTTAAAGAACTGCTGCGGGACTAAATTCCGGCACCTCGGCGTCTCCGAAGACCTTAAAAAGTAGTTAGTGGGACGTAAAGCAAATAACATTATTATTATTATTATTATTATTATTATTATTATTATTATTATTATTATTATTATTATTATTATTATTATTGAGTATACGTGGGGACAAAACATGTCGACTTCACCTCACACCTCTACTCTCCAGCGGCAGCCCGGTATCTACGGTATTAGCGGCGGCGTATAGGATTTACTACGTCTACTGAAGCCGGAGTTGCCAAGTCGTCTACTGCACTCGGCACGAAGAAAGGGTAGAGACTGAAGACAGTGTGGAAGAAAGTGGTTTGGCAACCTCCCCGCACCAAACAAGGATCACTTAGAACTTGTTAACTCAGCAGGGTGTGATTGACTGCTGGCTTCCAGCTCGCTTCCAGGAAAAGAGCCCGTCCTGTTTTGTCCCCAAGTACACGATGGTTAGGTTATTAGATCTGGCATCGTCTAACAACTGTCCCATCATTTTTTTATTCTCTCTCGGTAAGCATAGCCGTTGTAATGCACTGCAGGCTTACGCTTATTAGTTCTCATCTTTTCCATATTGACACACTGTACAAAGTACGTACTGTAGAGTACGCTGAATTACTTTCACAACAGAAATGACCGGGTGGTATGGAGTGAAGAGTAAGGACGATGAACATTGGAATTTCCCGGTGCAATATTATTAGTAATGACTTAACTTTGTAGGTACGATAACTCGGGCAAACCCAACTACCGCCGTGTGTCAGCTTATTTACCAAACTTCTGCTTGTTTGGTGTAATTTCACTGTGAGATTTTTTCATATATCCTGAAATGCGACTGCATAATGCCCTTGCATTCTGGTACGCTAAAGTACTACTACTACTACTACTACTGCCGTCTCGTCACTGGAATCACGGTTAAAGTAGTGCCTAAGGCTTTTTGAAGATGATGTTACACTGCGTAGAGTAATAGGACTAATAAATAAGTGATATTGTGAGACTACAAAAGGACCTCGACAATGTTTTGAAATGGACGGCAGACAATAGTGTGGTAGTAAACGGGATGAATACTCAGGTTTAAGTTTCACTGAAAGGAAAATTCCTATCAGTTTTAATTAGTGTGTTCATGAGGTGAAATTACCTAATAGGGAATACGTAGGTGTTAATATAAGGGAAGATCTTCATTGGGATAATCACATTAACAACGTTTTAAATAAAGGTTACCGATATTTTCATATAGATATCATGGTATTTAGGGGTTGTAGTAAGGATGTAAAGGAGAGGCCACATAAGTCGCAAATGAAAACATTGTTCTGGTGTATGGGACTGACACCAGGGTTACTTGATTCAAAGGAAAGTAGCACGATTTGTTCTGGGTGATTTTCGACAAAAGAGTAGTTTTACGAAAACGTTGCAAAATTTGCGCTGGGAGGACTTGGGATAAAAAAGACGAGCTGCTCCGTGTCGTCTCAGTACTCACGAGTATCGAAATTCACGAATTCCAAAATGAGGATTATTAACATTAGGTTTCTTTACCTGGACCAGCCTCAAAATTCACAGGCCGGGCCAGTTCTTCTTTGAATGGATAAATCCCCACTCTACCCACATAACGAATGTAGATGTTTAAAAATCTAATCAGAATTGTGCGAAAAGGTACATTGTTAGCCCCAGCCAGAACTGCGTGCCCTCTCTGATCAAGGGGACCTGTCGCGTAGCCTCGCACTAAGTATTCGCGACAGGAGGTTGAGAAACCCACGGTCATCAGGTACACACTGGTGGGCTGTTTCACAGAAAGAAAAAAAAACTATTGTCACTTGCAATTATAACTTGCATTCGCGATGACAATCTTTTATGACCAAAGGATACTGTTTCACCCGTCTTGTTTTCTCTATGCTTACAAAACCTATAACAGTTCAACATTAAATTTAAGTTACCCTTTTGCGAAGTAATGAATTCCATGTTGTCCACTGCTCGATGGCACCAAGCTTAGTTCCATTATGCGGCCAGAAGGCGTCATTTACTTGAATAAGAAATTTTATTTATAGATATTAAAGATCAAGCCAGTTAATTCACTCATTTAGCTTCAAAACTTGGAGATTCGTTTGGAAAAAAGCGTATTTCTATTGTTCGAAAGAGTTCATCTATTTGCTTATTTTAATCGATTGTTTACCCGACACACTTAAACCGAAAAAAAAATATTCATGACGCATCCGATCTCTGCGCGATATAACTGAATGATATTTGAAACTCATTCGATTATTTCATTTGATTATTCATTCGATTATTTAAATAATCGGATGGAAGTTATACAAATATTATAAGTATTCCATTATCCCATCACTAAAAGGGTGGACATTTATCCATTCTAAGAAGAACTAGCCCTGCTCGTGAGTTTTGAGACCGGTCCAGGTAGAGAAACTTACACTTTAAAAAATGCTATTTGTTAGCTGCGTGTAATTGGAATGGAGGAAGTGTAGAGTGTTAATAAAGGAACGTTAAGTGCGACACAAACACCCAGTCCCCAGAACAGGGATATTAATCATATAGAATTAAAAAACCCTGACTCAGCCGGGAATCGAACCCGGGGCCGCCGGGTGACAGGCGCAGTGACTAGTGCAAGCATGTGCCGTCACTTGTATAAATACCTGTCTTTGGCCTCTATTTTTGAAACATTATTATTATTATTAACATAGAAATAAAGTGTTTCCGGACCTATGTCTATACACCATATTTTCTTCTTCTATGTGTGAAGATTGTGGAGCCTCTGTGGCTCAGGCGGCAGCGTGCCGGCCTCGCACCGCTGGATTCCGCGGTTCAAATCCCAGTCACTCCATGTGAGACTTGTGCTGGACAAAGCGGAGGGGGGACAGGTTTTCCTCCGGGTACTCCGGTTTTCCCTGTCATCTTTCTTTCCAGCAACACTCTCCAACATCATTTCATTTCATCTGTCAGTCATTAATCATTGCCCCAGATGAGTGCGACAGCCTTCGGCAGCTGGCACAATTCCTATCCTCGCCGCTAGATGGAGGCTTAATTCATTCCATTCCTGACCCGGTCGAATGACTGGAAACAGGTTGAGGATTTTCATTATGTGTGAGGAATGTGTCATGAAAGTTTAGTTTGCCTTATTGCTACATTAAGTATAATGTGGCCTAGCCTGGCGACTACAAGTATCTTTGATCTTGGGGTACTCGCACTGCAATCCCGACGTTCCTTTTTCCGTACTACCGAGCTTACATTCAGGAGATAGTGAGTTCGAACCCCACTGTTGGCAGCCTTCAAGATGATTTCCTAATTTCGCACTAGGAGGCTGTATCTTAAAAAGGCCACGGTCGCTTCCTTTCTACTCCTACACTTTTTATCCAATAGTCGTCATAAAACCTATCTGTGTCGGCGCGACGTAAAGCAAATTATGAAAAAAGAAAAAAAAAGTAAATCCTTACCGGGTCGCACCACAGTAATTAGCTTTTCCATCAGCTAAATCGTTGGGCGGAGTTCCATGAAATTTGGCACAAATATTCTCAGGGGAGACCAACTACGCTCTATTTCAAAATATAGATCTGAAAATATATGGCATCTGAAATGAATTCCAAAAAGTAGCGCAATATTTTAAAAACGAGATGGCGTATGCTTCTTTCTCGCTCAATCACGGCAAAACTAGCTGGACAAAATGAGCTTAAATTTGGTAGGAATATTGTGCCCTAGAACTGTATGGTTCAATATATTTCAGATATTCAGTTCAAGCATGAGCCTATTCTGATTTTCAGTACGTAACCATTTCAAAATAGCGATCATTAATATGTAATGAAATGTCGTATGGCTTTTAGTGCCAGGATATCCCAGAACGGGTTCGACTCGTCAGGTGCAGGTCTTTCTATTTGACTCCCGTAGGCGACCTGCGCGTCATGATGAGAATGAAATGATGATGACAACACATACACCCAGCCCCCGTGCCATTGGAATTAACCAATTAAGGTTAAAATCCCCGACCCGGCCGGGAATCGAATCCGGGACCCTCTGAACCGAAGGCCAGTACGCTGACCATTCAGCCAACGAGTCGGACATTAATATGTAGATATGTGTATAGTGAACTGACGTATGTTTTTTCCACTACAATACAAAATAACTGACAAATTGTTAGTCCTCTATCGCAAAATAAAGCTCGGTACGTGCACTTAAAATATTTTCTTCAAAGAAAGGTCATTTTAATTTTATTTGTACGCTAATGACTCTCAAGAAAATTACGTTTGTTAAAGCACGTGAGTAGTCCATCAATGGCGAGCATCGCTGACGTGGAAATATTGTTCAGTAGTCCTGGTGACTAACTGACTGGCAATGGTGGCAGTTGTGATCGGTTTTATAAGCTGTAAACCCGTGTGGTCACCAGCCCTGATAAAAAGGAAACCCACAGCCTGTTTCTAGTCATTCGACAGAGTTAAGAATGGAATGAATGAAGCCCACATCCATCAGTGAGGATATGAACTGTGCCGGCTGCCGAAGCCTGCCACACGCCCCTGGGGTAATGATTAATGACTGACAGGTGGAATGAAATGTTATTGGAGAGTGATACTGGAATGAAAGATCAGGGAAAACCGGATTACCGAGAGAAAAACCTATCCCGCCCCCACTTTGTCCAGCACAAGTCTCACATGAAGTGACCGGAATTTGAACCACGGAACCCAGCGGTGAGAGGCCGGCGGGCTGCCACCTAAGCCACGGAGTCTCTGGTCACTAGCCCTATTGATCAGAAATATAAAGATGACGACATGAATAAATTATCTCTCGAAGAAAAAAGGAATCATAATACAATAGTTGGGGGCTCAATATCTAGGTGTCAAATACCATAAAATCGCCGAGCTGGAAGGAAGTAAAATGTGATGAGATGACCTGTAATGTCCCAACGTAGATTAATACAAACTTACGAAAGCGAGCAGCCCACACAACAGGTCTGCTATGAGATTTGCATATACATTAGGCGTACAGCCTATTAGAACCCATAGGAATTATGTTACACTCGCTACATTACTGGCTAGACACACTTCCTACTAGCGAAAATGAGTTGGCATTCTAGCTTATTCCTAATCTGTCAATACTGGTAACGTGGTCTTCCGAGACCGAATGCCATTAGTATTAAAAAAAAAAACAATAAAATTCCTAAACATCCTGTTTCTAGTCCTAAGTCCCTAACAAAACTAATCAACGATAGCGTAACGCTGACTATTGTTTGTTAGAAGAGGCGTGCTGTATCTTTACTGCTGCCGCTCATCTCCGATAAATGGCATTACTACCGCAATTAAAAAGACTAATAGCTAGTAATGAACATATCCCTCCACGTAGGGTTAATATCGGGATGGGTACCCCACCGTAAAACTGGACTTAATTCACAAGTTATTCGGAAATAACAAGGAAAGACGAAGAAGCAATTTTGCTGATTTTCTTGATACTTCACCGTTACAATGTCCGACTCGTTGGCTGAATGGTCAGCGTACTGGCCTTCGGTTCAGAGGGTCCCGGGTTCGATTCCCGGCCGGGTCGGGGATTTTAACCTTCATTGGTTAATTCCAATGGCCCGGGGGCTGGGTGTTTGTGCTGTCCCCAACATCACTGCAACTCACACACCACACATAACACTCTCCTCCACCACAATAACACGCAGTTACCTACACATGGCAGATGCCGCCCACCCTCATCGGAGGGTCTGCCTTACAAGGGCTGCGCTCGGCTAGAAATAGCCATACGAAATTATTATATTACCGTTACCATAATGCGAATTTTGTTGCGACTAAATCTTCTGTAAATTCTTGGCTGAGAGTTGGCCAGTCTAATGTCGGGGACGCTCCTACATCACGACTAAGTATCTATCTTAAAACAGGTTGATTGTGTTTGGAGTAAATTACTTCCTAATGAGACCTCCCTCCCTTTCAATGTTTATATAGAACAGTAGGTAAAGGAAATCAAAGAGGAATTTGGGAAGGGAATCACAATCCAAGGAGGGGAAATTAAAACTCAGATATATACCGATGATATTGTTTTTTATTTGAGTCTACAAAAGATCTGGAGAAATTGCTGACTGTTATGGACACAGTCCTGGAAGAGTACAAGATGACTATAAATAAATCCAAAACAAAAGTAATGGAGTGCAGTCGAATGAAGTCAGGTGACGCAGGAAACATTAAATTAGGAAATTAAGTCTTGAAAGAAGTAAGTGAATATTGTTAAGGGGGTAGTAGAATAACAAACTGACGATGGCAGAAGTAAAGAGGATATAAAATGCAGACCAGCACAACCAAGAAAGGTCTTTCTTAAGAAAAGAAATTTGCTCACTTCGAACATTGATGTATAAATTGCTTGTTGCTTGTTGTTTAAAGGGGCCTAACATCTAAGGTCATCGGCCCGATATAGAAATTAGAAAGAAGTTTGTAAGACTTGAAGTGAAACATAGGCAATAACTATTACAAGTTCAAAAAGAAAGAGAATAGAAGTTTTTTTTTTAAATGTGGTGTTACAGAACAATACTGAATGTGAGATGGGTAGATCGAAATACGAATGAAGAGATTGAATTGCTGAGAGGAGGAGAAGAGAATGAGAGGATACATCTTAGGACACTCTGGACTTGTTCAGTTAGTTTTTAACGGAAGTGTAGGCGGTAAGAACGTTGGAGGTAGACCAAGATATGAATATGGCAAACATATTAGAGTAGCTGTATGATACGTGGAAATGAAAAGGTTAGCACAAGATAGGGTGGAATGGAAGCTGCATAAAACCAGTCTATGGACTGATGACCCAAACAGCGAGATGTATTTTTATCCGTGGTACGATTTCGGTATTCTTTTTTTTAAACTAGGATTTGCTAATAAATCTCACCTAGTTACTCCTAAAATCCGATTTACGAATCATTTTCCATCAAGTGTTGAGAACAACCTGTAGCAACTTGTAGCGGCTCTCGACATCGAGTGCTGACTGGCAACGCTGGTGAGGAACTCGCTCGAGCCATTGTCTGCGAGAAGAGTAAACTGCAGCTGTCTGAGTCAGCAGCAGGAGACCTTGACCCGCCAGGAGGTCCCACTGCCCGGCTAACCCTCCAGACTCCTTGACAGTGACTGGATGAGCGCTTTTCTGTTCAGGATCAAGGGGCGATCCAAGTCGTCGGACCACGCCGGGATTTAGCATACCTGTACATCCTCCCATTGTATTATGAGTGAAATCTACAGGATAGTAATAAAACTCGATAATTAAGGCTTAAGGGTAGCTGATTATTGATCTACAAAATCAGTATTTTTAAGGTTAGATTATGAAGTGATTGTTAATTCTTTTTAAGGATTGATAAAATTAAATTCGTGGCCGCGTCCTGAGGTGGTGCAGCTCTTTTCAAGTACACCCCAAATGGAGGTGAACTGCATGTTCTATTTTAACCGCATACCAGCCCTTCTGCCATTCTTTTATTTCCGGCACTACCGGTAATCAGACCCGGGCCTCCGAGGACGGCAGCTAATAGTTATAAACGTTACGCTACGAATTCTGACTTAAAATTGGTGTAATAATAATAATAATAATAATAATAATAATAATAATAATAATAATAATAATAATAATACTTGTGATGATACTCGTTGTTTAAAGGGGCCTTACATGCAAGGTCATCGGCCCAATAATAATAATAATAATAATAATAATAATAATAATAATAATAATGGCGTGTGACCTCCGAAGAGGCCTGGTGCAGGTCTTTCGAGTTGACACCGTATAGGTGACATGCGCGTCTGTGAGAATGGGGCCCTGCCTATAATGAATTCTAATGCTGAAGACCCAGCCCCAAGCCATCGGAATTAACCAATGAAGCTTAAAATTCCCGACCCGGCCGGGAATCGAACCCGGGACCCCCTGGACCAAAGGCCAGCACGCTAACTATTTAGCCATGGCGCCGGAAATAATAATAATAATAATAATAATAATAATAATAATAATAATAATAATAATAATAATAGTCTACGCAAAACGACACACCATATTGGTATTTTACTTCTCAGTTTAATTGGTCGCAAATTCCATACCCTATTAAAATTCAAATAATTCTGAAATATGTGAAAACTTTTTATTAATATCATCGTGATAATTAGTGTTTATTATTTCAGAAAGAAAAACAAATGCTTCCATTGTAGACGAACTGACCGGGCAAGAAACGTTTTATCTTCCCGTGTAAGTGAAGTGGTGGCGTGCCAGATGCGACCGTGCCGTATGCGACCCGTGCCACTAGCGACCGCATAATCTGTAACCGTGCCGGATGCGACCGGCGTTGACAAGGAAATTGTCATTTGATAAGTTGTGTCATCACACAAGGTAAGGTAAGCTAAACGGTGGCGTGCCAGATGCGACCGTGCCGCATGCGACCCGTGCCACTAGCGACCGCATAACCTGTAACCGTGCCGGATGCGACCGGCGTTGACAGGATGCGACCGGCGTTGACAAGCAAATTGTCATTTGATAAGTTGTGTCATCACCCAAGATAAGGTAAGCTAAACGAAGTGCAATGTAATTTTAAAGTCTTATAAGCAGCTACTGCCCCTACTTTACATAACACTTCTGGGGGAAACTCGTTTTGCAACACTAAATATGGTAATGCGTTTAGGTCTTTTCCCACCGGGCGAGTTGGCCATGCGGTTAGAGGCGCGCGGGTGTGAGCTTGCATCCGGGAGATAGTGGGTTCGAATCCCACTGTTGGCAGACCTGAAGATGGTTTTCCGTGGTTTCCCATTTTCACACCAGGCAAATGCTGGGGCTGTACCTTAATTAAGGCCACGGCCGCTTCCCTCCAACTCCTAGGCCTTTCCTATCCCATTGTCGCCATAAGACCTATCTGTGTCGGTGAGACGTAAAGCCATTAGCAAATAAACAGTATTTTCCTAAAGTATCTCCATATATGGAGCTGCGCCTCCATGTCTGGGAGAAGGTACCAAGCAGGTTAGGTCAGTGCGTTGCCGGACGACTAGTTACAGCTACTTCGGTAGGCTGCTGGGTTCGAATACCTCGTCGGCCATCCTCGAAAATTATTTCTCGTGGTTTCCCATTTTTTATCTCCAGGAAAATGGGCGTGGTATTTCATTTCGTAAATCCCACAAATATTGGCCGGGAATCAAACCCGGACTGCCTTGGTGAGAAGCGAGCAGTGATGCCACTGGACTCGTTTCTATTACTCCCCAATCTATCCGCTTCTTATTGCGGGTCAGGGTGTGTAGCAGATTTGTTATTCTTTTACGGCTGGATGCTTTTCTTGACGCCAACCATTAGAGGAGAAATGCTACGTGTTAATGTGGTGGTGGTGGTGGTGGTGGTGATTGTTGTTTTAAGAGGAAGTACAACTAGGTGACCATCCTTTATTTAACACTAATCAGGGAGAAAAATGGAAGGAATCCGACACTGCGAAAAAGGAAGATATCAACGAAAGAAAGACAAGAGCCACGAAGGGCGTGAAAACGAACGACTCTCTAGGCCTAGAAAGTTCTAATCCCGTTGGGGTTGGAATAGAACAAGATTTGACCAAGGAAAGTCGGATAGGATAGATGAAAATGAGGAGCCTGGCACAAGTAAGTGGAAGCAGTGCTAGGACTCAACTCAGTGCCCCGTGGTCACTAACCCACGCTCCCAAGTTGAGAGCCCCTTACGACACGCAGGGAATACCGTGGGTGTAATTCTACCGCCCCCCTCCACAGGGGAATGTGGAGTTAGTTAACTTTCTTCTTTAGCATGACTTTCCACGGGTTCATCGGTTTTCTGGTACTACTGGTACGTAACATACTGGTTTCTCATAGTACTCCACGCATTTGATTCCTTCTCTGTGGCACTGATTGGAATGAGCAGTGTGCACACTTAAAGGAATAATGGCAGAGGAGTGTTCACGGCTGTCTGCGGCCTGGTCATTCCAGGTCGGGAACTTTGGACTGTTAGATCGGCAGCATAGTACTGTTAAAAATGAGAAAATGAGCGGTTTTCTATTGTATCGAGTATTTCATAATTATGATAGCATTGCTTGTAACTGCGACATTTCTGTTGACTTCATTGTAATGACCTATGATGATTTCAGTTGGCAAAACCACAAAGACAGTCTTTCTGATGATGTAAAAAGACAGGTAGAGAGTGAGTGCCTGCCATTATCATCAAACTGCCCAACTCCACTGACTGGCAGTAGGCAAGTGGGCCTACCATCATAATGAAAACCTGCCAAGTTGATTGTGACTGACAGTAGGCAAGAGGACCTGCCATTATAATTTCCTAACCAAGTCTTCACATGCGAAAATACGTAGGGCCTATGGTGACTTGCCCGTCGCTTTTCTGAGTAACTTTAAAAGCTATGTAGTTTAATATAATCTTATTCACAACGTGTAGAGTATTTAACCTAGAATTCTGAATACAATGTAGAATTCCGTAGCGAAGCACGGGTACATTAGCTAGTCATATCTATATTTGTATCAGAATCTAATTACGCTGTACCGGGGACTCCAAAATTAAGTTTGAATCCCTTTCAGAAAACAATCGATAATGTTTGGTAACAAAACACACGAGTAGCGTTGCAAAAATATTGCAAATCTTGGCATAGGAAGACTTAGAAGTAAGAAGACGAGCTGCTCGACTAAGCGGGATGTTCCGAGCTGTCAGTGGTGAGATGGCGTAGAATGACATTAGTAGACGAATACGTTTGAGTGGTGTTTTTAAAAGTAGGAGAGATCACAATATAAAGATAAAGTTAAAACTCAAGACGACATATTGCGGCAAATATTCGTTTATAGGACGAGGAGTTAGGGATTGGAATAATTTACCAAGGGAGATGTTCAATAAATTTCCTACCGGGTGAGTTGGCCTTGCGGTTAGGAGCGCGCAGCTGTGAGC
Source organism: Anabrus simplex (assembly GCF_040414725.1). NCBI lineage: Eukaryota > Metazoa > Arthropoda > Insecta > Orthoptera > Tettigoniidae > Anabrus > Anabrus simplex. Next base: position 124,059,431 of record NC_090270.1, on the reverse strand, counting down.
TGGCATCCGGGAGAAAGTGGATTCGAATCCCACTGTCGGCAGCCCTGAAGATGGTTTTCCGCGGTTTCCCATTTTCACATCAGGCAAATGTGAAAGTCGATGTGTACTTTAATCAAGGACAAGACCGCTTCCTTCCCACTCTTAGCCCTTTCCTATCCCATCGTCGCCTATAATATATAAAATTTCGTGTGGCTATTTCTAGCCGAGTGCAGCCCTTGTAAGGCAGACCCTCCGATGAGGGTGGGCGGCATCTGCCATATGTAGGGAACTGCGTGTTATTGTGGTGGAGGATAGTGTGGTGTGTGAGTTGCAGGGATTTTGGGGACAGCACAAACACCCAGCCCCCGGGCCATTGGAATTAACCGATGAAGGTTAAAATCCCCGACCCTGCCGGGAATCGAACCCGGGACCCTCTGAACCGAAGGCCAGTACGCTGACCATTCAGCCAACGAGTCGGACATCGTCGCCTTAAAACCTGTCTGTGTCGGTGCGACGTTGTACCACTAGCAAAAAAAAGAAGATCCTAATTCTCTGAAATTACTTACGACTTCGGCCTACTTACTTATCGTGTCCTATTAGTGACGGGAGTGTCCGAGGACGTGTTCGGCTTGCCTGGTGCAGGTCTTTCTATCTGACGCACATGGGAGGCCTGCGCGTCTGGATGTGAGATTATGATAATGGGGTAGGGAAAGATGAAACCCGGTGTCGGCACGTACCCTACTCCTCTCGAATAATACCAAGGGGTCTGCTCAATGCTTTACGTCCCTATCCGACGGCCGAATCACCATCAATAGCATCATATTCCCTCACTTCATTTGAACACTGCGAAGAAGTTTAGATTTGAATCCAGGCTTTTGGTACACAATCTAGTGATTACAAATTGTATACACCAACTTTCCTACTCTGCCGGCCTACATTCTCATGGTGAAATTTTTTTCATCCGGGCTAAGTGGCTCGACGGCTCAGACGGTTGAGATGCTGGTCTTCCGACTCCAACTTGCCAGGTTCGATCCTGGCTCAGTCTGGTGGTATTTGAAGGCGCTCGAATACGTCAGCTTTGTGTCGGTGGATTTACTGGCACGTAAAATAAGTCCTGCGGGACTAAACTCCAGCACCTCGGCGTCTCCTTAAACCATAAAAGTAATTACCGGGACGTAAAGCCAGCAACATTATTATATTTTTCTTTCGACCAACGGCACTCGAACCTGCTAACAACGGTGTCAGACCTTTACTTTAGAAAAGACCAAGTTAGCTACTGATAAGCAATCTGCCACTTGGTTACAGCCCTTAATGCAGATCAATTGTAAATGATAGATGGGTCGCATGCGGCACGGTGCATATCCGCTCGGTCGCTATTGGCACGATAATGGCCGGGTCGCATCCGGCACGGTCGCATCTGGCACGTAACCAGCTAAACGAAGTGCAATGCTATTTCAATAAGTCCTATAAGCAGCTACTGCCCCTACTTTACTTAACACTTCTGGGGGAAACTCGTTTTACAGCAAGAAACATGGTGATGCGGTTACGTCTTTTCCCAGCGGGCGAGTTGGCCATGCGGTTAGAGAAGCACGGCCCTGAGCTTGCATTCGGGAGATAGTGGATTCGAATCCCACTGTCGGCAGCCCTGAAGATGGCTTTCCGTGGTTTCCCATTTTCACACCAGGCAAATGACGGGGCTGTACTTTAAGACCAGGGCCGCTTCCTTCTCATTCCTAGCCCTTTCCTATCCCATCGTCGCCTTAAGACCTGTCTGTGTTGGTGCGACGTAATGCCACTAGTAATAAAAAAGATCCGAATTCTCTGAAATTATTTACGACTTAGGCCTACTTACTTATCATGTCCTATTAGTACCAGGAGTGTCCGAGGACGTGTTCGGCTTGCCTGGTGCAAGTCTTTCTACCCGACTCCCTTGGGCGGCCTGCGCGTCTGGGTGTGGGATTATGATAATGAAGTAGGGAGAGATGAAACCTGGTTTCGGCACGTAGCCTACTCCTCTCGAATAACCAAGGGGTCTGCTCTATGCTTTACGTCGCCATCCGACGGCCGAATCACCATCAACAGCATCATATCCCCTCACTCCATTTGAACACTGCGAAAAGTTTTGGATTTGAATCCCGGCTTTTGGCATGCAATCTAGTGATTAGAAACTGTCTACCACCAACTTTCCTACCCTACCGGCCAACATTCTAATGGTGATTTTTTTTTTCATCCAGGCTAAGTGGCTCAGATGGTTGAGATGCTGGTCTTCCGACTCCAACTTGGCAGGTTCGATCCTGGCTCAGTCCGGTGGTATTTGAACGTGCTCAAATACGTCAGCTTTGTGTCGGTTGATTTACTGGCACGTAAAATAAGACCTGCGGGACTAAATTCCGTCACCTCGGCTTCTCCTTAAACCATAAAAGTAGTTACTGGGACGTAAAGCCAGCAACATTGTTAAATTTTTCTTTCGACCAACGGCACTCGAACCTGCTAACAACGGTGTCAGACATTTATTTTAGAAAATACCTAGTTAGCTACTTATAAGCGATCTGCCACTTGGTGACAGCCCTTAATGCAGATCAATTGTAAGTGATTGATGGGTCGCATGCGGCACGATGCTTTTCCGCTCGGTCGCTATTGGCACGATAATGGCCGGGTCGCATCTGGCACGTAACCAGTGAAGTATACCTCCAATTCCTTGGCCATATTTTTGAAGAGAACGACAGAATTTGGGAGAGACCATTTTGCAAAGCAAAGTTTAAGGTAGAAGACCACGAGGAAGAACATCAAGTACATGGTTTGATCAAGCAAAGAATATCACTGGCCAACCTCTTTGGCTAAATAGTTAGCGTGCTGGCCTTTGGCCACAGGGGTCCCGGGTTCGATTCCCGGCAGGGTCGGGAATTTTAACCTTAATTGGTTAATTTCTCTGGCACGGGGGCTGGGTGTTATGTGTCGTCTTCATTGTCATTTCATCCTCATCACGACGCGCAGGTCGCCTACGGGAGTCGAATCAAAAGACCTGCATCTGGCGAGCCGAACTTGTCCTCGGACACTCCCAGCACTAAAAGCCATACGCCATTTAATTTCATTTTTTCATTACAAGTGATAATGAAGTAAAGTTAAAACATAACTAAACAACAACAACAACAACACCAAGAGTATAGCAAACAATTCCAATGAAAGAAAATATTACAAGAAATACTACCTCTAAGTCCACCACCATCATATACAATTTCATGCACAACTTATATGTTCCAGTGCTTGGTGGGGGTCGAGTGGTTAGCTCTATGTCTGGCCGCCTTTGCCCCCAGGAATTAACCTGGTACTCATTTTGGTGTAGGATGAGTGAACCTCAGGGCCATGTGCACCTCCAGATGTGGACATCTCATTTCTTAACACTGATACTTGCTTCTAGCAATCGGTGCAACGGAGGACTTGGATAAATTGATCTTACGTCATGAAGTGCTCACATGCTGGAATGGTTCAGACAATGACGTCTGTGGAACGGATACACCTCTCTTTCCTTGTGATCTTCGCTGCTGCAGTTAGATAACATCAGGTGGGTGCAGATGACAGAATATCCGACGTAGGTGACGTCAGTCAGACCGCAAAGTAACTCGGACGTCATCTGCTTACGTGCTATCTTCTCCCACTGACCGAGATAAAAGTTATCAGGTGGCGAACATCCCATAGAATGCGCTATTCCTCTTCCTTGTTTCATCACCATCCTAAGTGTAGTATTACAGTTCCACAGACGTCATTTATCTCAACTAATTCACCATGTGCACACTTCACGAACATAAAAACAATATTATCCAACCCCTCCGTCCACGTAAGTGTTTCTCCTCCTTCCTCGTTCTCAGAGATTACATTCAGTATACAGTAGAGAGTCGGAGATTACATTCAGTATACAGTAGAGAGTAGAGGCGTGGATAAGCCTCGCCCCTCCATGAGGCTCTTGTATTCCTTATTATAAATAGATACTAAAACAAGATCAAATATTAAAAACATCAATTTGTAAAGACAACCGTTTAAAATGTGTTTTATCATTTGAATCATTATTATTATTATTATTATTCACATCCCCTCGTAAAAACCTCCGTGGTTCAGGCACCAGCGTGCCGGCCTTTCACCGCTGGGTTCCATGGTTCAAATCCCTGTTACTCCATGTAAGATTTGTACTGGACGAAGCGGAGGCGAGATAGGTTTTTCCTGGGCACTCCGGTTTTCCCTGTCATCTTTCATTCCAGCAACGGACTCCATTAACATTTCATGTGTCAGTCATTAATCATTGCCACCGAGGAGTGCGACAGGCTTCGGCAGCCGGCACAATTCCTATCCCCGCCGCTAGACGGGGCTTCATTCATTCCATTCCTGACCCAGTGGAATGAATGGAAACAGGTTGTGGATTTTCATTTTTCTATTTTTCATTCCACCTCCACCCACGGGAAATTGCATTTAAATGAACCACTGCGCAATTTTAAATGTTTCATTATTATTATTATCCATTTAGGAAGGCTCAGTTTGTGTCGGTAACATAATGGGTTGACTCGGCCTAAGCAAGGAGTCACCCTCTTGATTATGAAACTGTACAGATATCTACAAATATTTACAACAGAAATATTACAACACACATACATACATACATACATACAACTAATGCGCACAGATCATGTCCCTAAGCAACTTTTTATCTTCCCTTTTTGGGAATCTGTTCTTCAGTATTACTGGAACTGCGGCCTGGAACTTCATGCTGTTTGGTGCAACTCAGAGGAAAAGTCGTTCCTAGAAATTTTCTCACAAAGTGGCAGGCGCTCAGGAGCGTGGCTTTATGTAGTTCAACTTATGTGTGATGATGCAGGTTTAATGCGGCCAGTGAGCTGTGCAAGCATTTTGGAATAACACAGGTACATGATATTACTATTGGAACTGTGATGACTGATTCTAGTTTCCACAGGCGTTGTATTTCTATTGCCAGTTCTGTGTATTTTGTTATATTTGCGGCTATTGTTGTTTGCAGATTGGAGATGTTTGGACAAGCAATTTCTGTAAGGGATGCGGATGTTTTTGATTTATCGATTAGAATAATATCTGGCCTATTGTTGGTGAGCGTGACATCGGTTATGACTTCTCAGTCTCGTAGAAGATTGTATGAAGAGTTTTCGAGAGCGGGTGAAGGTGTGTATTTCCAATATGAAATTGATGACTGAAGGAATCCACATTTTACAGAAAGTTTCTGGTGAATGATTTTAGCTACCTGATCATGACGGTGCTTACAATCATTGCTGGTCAAGTGTGGGCAGCCGGAGATGACATGCTCTCTGTAGTTCTGGAACAGCGGCGGCAGTTGTCTGTGACGACTGTTGGATCATTCATGATGAATCTACGAAAGTTCCGTGCAGCAATTACTTGATCTTGGATGGCCAGAAAAAATCCTTCTGTTTCTGGGAAAAGACCAGATTGGGTCAGCCAAGCGTGCGACGCAGATTTATCGACATGAGGCTGATCAGTTCGTGGGGTATTTCCCGTGCAGAGGGTTTTGCTTCCACGTGACCATATTCGTCTCCTTTGTAGGTGGGATAGAAACAGGCATTTCCGGCGACGATAGATTGAGAGGTGTATAGTTTATAATATATCAGCTCTGCAAACAGATTCATGAAGACACGATTTTTCAGCTCACGAGTGGAAATATTTTCTTAGATTTGATTTGATAAATTGACAATGGATAAGAAGCCTTCTGATCTCGGAAATGTAAGACATTCGGATGCAGATTTAGGCTGATGCATATCGTACCGGGTGAGTGAAACTGATGTTTTAGTTTGTAACTCCTGAAGTTCTGTTTGGGTCCATTTTATGACGCCAAAGAAGTATTGAGCAGTCGTACAGCGTACGTATTGACTACCTTGGTAAGATGTTTATCTGTCAGTTTTGATGATAGTCCTTTGTTGGGGCATGCTGTGTATTGTTGTGTGACTTTTCTCTTGATGTCGGCCTCTTTCGTATGGGTGCTCTGATGAAATCCGAGATATATATGTATATTTCTTCTTCCTCCAGCTGTTGTATGGGTTCGTCACTTAAACTAAAAGATGTCCCTTGTGCTGAGTAGGAACCTCTGACGACAGTCTGATTTCTACATTTGTCCAATCCAAACCGCATGTCTATATCTGAAGATAACTTCTTGGTAACTGAAACGAGATGTTGGAGACAGGGTTTCGTAAAGGCATACTGCTTAATGTCATCTATATAAAGCAGGTGGTTGATTTTGAATAGCTCTTCTCGCTTGTTCTTAATGCTGAATCCATACTCACTTGTGTTCAATAGCTAGGATAGTGGATTTAATGCCATGCAGAACCATAACGGACTGAGTGAGTCCCCTTAGAAGATCCCTCGTCGTATTGGTATGGATCTTGTTGTAACATTGGTGTTTCTCAGAGAAACGCGAAGTGAGGTGTTCCAGTCTGCCATTACCGTCTTCAGCAAGTGAATAATTGAGGGGTCAACTTTATATAGTTCCAGGACATGTATGAACCAAGTGTGTGGTACCGTACTCAATCAAAGGCCTTTTGATAGCCAATGACGCACGTGCGTAGGTTCCTGGATTTTTTATGTGCTTGTTCGAGGACCACAGTGCCAATAATCAGTTGCTCCTTGCACCCCGTAGTATTCTTCTTGCAATCCTTTAGCTCTTCTGCAATGGTATGGTTTTCCTCGCAATGTTTCAGAATACTGCTGGCTATGTAAATACCGGGCGAGTTGGCCGTGCGCGTAGAGGCGCGCGGCTGTGAGCTTGCATCCGGGAGATAGTAGGTTCGAATCCCACTATCGGCAGCCCTGAAGATGGTTTTCCGTGGTTTCCCATTTTCACACCAGGCAAATGCTGGGGCTGTACCTTAATTAAGGCCACGGCCGCTTCCTTCCAACTCCTAGGCCTTTCCTATCCCATCGTCGCCATAAGACCTATCTGTGTCGGTGCGACGTAAAGCCCTAGCAAAAAAAAAAGCTATGTAAATATATTAAGAAGACAGACATGTTACAGGCCGATACTTCGCTGGATTTTGCAGATCCTCATTGTTTGGTTTCAGGTATCTGATGCCAGTGCACAGGAAAGCTTGGAATGATGCCGGGTTGTTTAAAAATGTCTGGAAATGTTGAATCAAGAGGAAATGAGCACATGTACATTTTTTGTAGTAATAATTGTGTATCAATGCCTGCGGTCTTCCAGTTCTGCAATTTCTTGATGCTCTGTTTCATTTCTCCGATCTCAACAGCCGCGGTTGCCATATGCGTCACCTTATTAGTTCTGTCTTTCAGTTCCCTGATGCAGTGGGCTGCAGAGTTGTGCTCTATTGGGTTCGACCACACTCCCGACCAATAGCTGTGAATTTCTTCCTCCCTGGGTGTATTTCCATCTTGTGCTACATCTTGTGTTCTCTCGTTCAGATTGTTGTATAACTGTTTCTCATTTCTTTTGAATATTGCGTTCTGTGATTTTCTTTCCGTGGTGATTTAGTATCTTTTGAGGCGCTTGGATAATGCGGTCAGCTTTTGCTTCATTGTTTCAAGAGTTTCTTGTAGTACTGTGCTTCCATTTTCCTCCAGACTTTGCTTTGAGCTGATTTTCAGGATTCGAATATTTTTTATTTAGGCGTTTCCCTCTTACTCCATTCTTGTAGTGCTGCAGGCGATTCACGTCCTGACAGATTTGGATTATGCGTTCTTTCAGGCGTTTTGCCCAAGGCGGTTCTCTCAATTTCTTCTTGACAGACTTATTGTTCGACAAGATTGGCTTTCCATTGTTCAATCTATCTCCGGCAAGTGCTGCTCTTTCAGGTATTCTGGCGAGACTTTCGAATTAAGATCTTCAATGAATTTATCAAACTTTTGGGACTGATTGCTGCCTTGGCAGGACCCAGTTAAGAACACCGTGGTCGCCACCCCATGCTCTCAAGTTAAGAGCACGTGGGGTCCTTTTAGTCGCCTCTTACGACACTCAGGGTTTATCGTGGGTGTTCCTTTACCGTCCCCACCCACAGGGGGATCAGGCAGCTAAATTCAACTAGTAGTTAAAAACTGGATATATCGGCAACCTGTGCTTAACGTACATAAAACAAGGACACATTTCAAACCGAAAACTTCACAGAACGCGGAAGCTTCGCCTATAATTATCCAGCTTATTGCTGTCAATTCAAGTGAAAGGCTACGACAGTATAAACACATCCTCAAAGACACAGAATGCCAAATAACTAACATTCATGCATCCAAAGGACTTAGATCTGGAAGTACGCAGGATATGAAAATAAATGCAAAAAATATCCGTGCGATTTGGTCACGTAGCTGTCAGCTTATATTCCGGAGATAGTGGGTTTGAATCCCATTGTTGGCATCCCGGAAGATGGCTTTCCGTGCTTTCCCATTTTCACACCAGGCAAATGCTAGATCTGTACCTTAATCAAGGCCACGGCCGCATCCTTCCCACTCGTAGCCCTTTCCTAGCCCATTCGCCTTAAGATCTACCTCTGTCAGTACGATGTAAAACAACTTGTAATAATAATAATAATAATAATAATAATAATAATAATAATAATAATAATATGCAGTTACAGGCATGAATAACCTATATCTTGTCAATATATCGATAATTATATTTTAAGCGACTTCTCCTCTCATTTGTGTTTCCTGAATTAAGTACCCTCTGTTTCAATCACCCTAATAAGTCCTAAATTCATGGTGCCAGTGAGAACCGAACTTGGACCATCGTGAGGGACAGTCACCTATGCCAGCTTGACTACGGTGACAGATCATAAAGGAACCTTGCAACAAAGGATTTTCAAGGTCGTTAGAGGTAATTAGGTGACAAAGTGATGTTGATGATGTGGCGGTTTCATCCGCCTTCCTGAAGTCGAATGCGTAATAATAATCCAAGTGCTCGTGCGTCATATTGAAATAATCATTATTTCTTGATATTTCCCTCTCCTGATGTTAACATTACTATGGGAGAGGATAATTATGACCTCATTCCCAGCGGTTTCTATGACGCACGTCGCTAACCATACTCTTAAGTAAACTCTGATATAATTCTCTACGTTGCTGTGGGTTATTCTCCGAAGCTTGGGTCTCTCTTTACATGTGGTAGAGAAGTGGAGCCTCCGTGGCTCAGGCGGCAGCCCGTCGGCCTCTCACCACTGAGTTCCATGGTTCAAATCCCGGTCACTCCATGTGAGATTTGTGCTGGACAAAGCGGAAGTGGGATTGTTTTTTGTTACTCCGGTTCTCCCTGTCATCTTTCATTCCAGCGACATTCTCCACTATCATTTCATTTCATCTGTCAGTCATTAGTCATTTCCCCAGAGGAGTGCGACAGGCTTCGGCAGCCGGGACAGTTCCAATTCTCATCGCTAGATGGGGCTTCATTCATTCATTCTATCCCTGACCCGGTCACTGACTGGAAAACAGGTTGTACGTTTTCGTTCATGTGGTAGAGAAATAGGAACGTTTCAGTAATCAATTCCGTATACAATTAATATTTGTTATCACAGTGCCTGCAATAGTTTTACTAATTAAATATAGATATTTGGAATATTACTCAGAAAGGTAGTCGGGGCGTGCTAGCCAAGTGGTATCACATCTGGTTTCTACCGAATCCCGCCCAGTGAATCAGATATTGTCTTTGTTAAAAAGTCGTTTGCCTCTGGTTCGGAATCCATATATGAAATAGGAAGTTCCGAGGCTATAATCACGATATCAACTGTCTCGTAAAACAACGAGCTTTCTTTATTTTCAGAGGTATAATAATAATAATAATAATAATAATAATAATAATAATAATAATAATAATACCAGTTTCGTGGCTGACTGGTTGGCATGTTGGCCTTTTTTAATAAGGGGTCCCAGGTTCGATTTCCGGCCAGATCTGGGATTTTAACCTTGACTGGTTATTTTCTGTGATTCGGAGACTGGATGTTAGTGCCGTCTTCAACATTAGCTTTCATCCTGTGTAGGTGAGGTGGTGAAGGTAATTACTGTTTTAAGAGGAAATACAACTGGGCAACCATCCTCTATTAACACTAATTACAAGAAAAATGGAAGAGGTCCAACACTTCGAAGAATGACGGTATCGGCAATAGAAAGGAAAGGCCCATGAACACTGTGAAAATTAAAGAATCTCTTGGACTCGCAAACCTAATACCGTCGGGGATGGAAGATGATGATGCTTGTTGTTTTAAGGGGCCTAACATCGAAGGTCATCGGCCCAGGGGGAGGGGGGTGGAAGAGAACGCGAGTTAATGTAAATAATAAAACAAATATTCCACAATAAAACATACTTTATCTTTTGAAAATTCAAATGATCCATTAATTTTGCCGGCCATTGTACTTAATCTCTCTTTAGTTTTTCGTCTCATGACTTCAACAGGTGAGGGGCATCTTTTATGTTGGTCGTGAATCAGTCTTCTCAAAAGAATTTTGAAGCCCAGTCTGGAGTTCTTTAGTCCTGTTCTTAGCTGTTGCTGTATTGCTGGTGAGTATCATTGCATCATCAGCGAATGCTGAACGATCTATTCATACACTCACCTTACCTCTCTGTCTTGAAAATCTCCGCCAGGTATTCCCTTTTTTCATTCCCTAACGACTTCTTACAGAACGCAGTTGATCATGATAGATGAGAGTCCGTCTCCTTGCCTTAACCAGTTTTGATTTCGAAGGGCCCAGAGATCTCTATCCCCCCCTCCCTACCCACTTCTTTCCCATGAACTTTATTTTTGAGAAAGTGATGCTGATTGTCTGCCTGATTACATTTCTTGTCTCGTTGTCCACTCCAAACTCTTCTAGAACTCCCATCAATGTTTCTCTGTCAGGGGAGTCTTATGCCTTTCTGAACTCCACAAAAACTGCCTCATATTTTTTATGCCCCGGGATCTTGTATTGTGTGATGCTCTTAAGGGTGAAGATTTTTTTTGCGCCTTTCCGGAAGCCTGCTTGATATTCTCCCAATTCTTGACTGAGTGTACCGATAATGTTTTAGTCAAGTTTTAGAGAAAATCTTGTATTAATTATTATTATTATTATTATTATTATTATTATTATTATTATTATTATTATCGTCGCTAAGACCTATCCCTGTCGGTGCGACGTAAAGCAAATTTTCTTTTTAAAACCTATTATTATTATTATTATTATTATTATTATTATTATTATTATTATTATTATTATTATTATTATTATTATTATTATTATTATTATTATTATTATTATTATTATTAAAGTAGTCAGGTACTTGTTGTTTTCTGTATCTGATACAATGGTACCTGACCAGAGTTCACTTCTGTTTTCACTTACGAGTAGGCTATCACTCGAGCCATCATAAGCTATCCTGTAAAGCATAGTCTCTTCTCACAAACTCTTCCTTGATGGGTTGTACCATGGTGTGAGCCAAATGAAACGCTACTTAACAGCAGCATAAAATTCGACCGGCCGAACGTAGTTTCCAGTGACATGTTACTCACACAACTGTCACTAAACCTGACGCCGTTTCAAGCAACGAGGAAATGTGATCACATTTTCGCCTAATTAGAGTGACTTTAACTGTTAACATCAGGAAAGGAACTTTAGAGGGAGATATTACGACAGAGATATTAAAGACTTTAAAGAACAAAAATGAAGCTACGTCGAAAACTGAGAGCTAGATTTCTAAATTAGCGAGAAATTTAGAAACCGCGTGATATTATATAGTCCAAGAGTGCTTACCAAAATCATACTAAACCCCATGGTGCAACAGCCCCAAAGGGCCTTGGCCTACCAAACGACCGCTGCTCAGCCCGAAGGCCTGCGGATTACAAGGTGTCATGTGGTCGGTACGACGAATCCTCACGGCCGTTATTTTTGTTACCTAGACTGGGGTCGCCATCTCATCGTCAGATAGCTCCTCAATTGTAATCAGATCCAGGTAAAAATGCCTGACCTGTCCGGGAATCGAATCCGGGGCCTCCGGGTAAGAGGCAGGCACGCTACCCCTATACCGGGGGACCGGCTAACTCGAAGAAATTTTGAAGTCCTTCTCTCATTGTAGTAAAACTGAGAATCCCAATTCAGACGGTGGTGGTGGTGATTATTGTCCTGTCTAAACACCGTCAGTGGAAGAAATTGAAAAAGTCTAAACTTCCGAAAACTGAAGTTATTGGCAAAAGAAAGGGAAGTTTCACAAAGGGCATGAACATAAAAGACAACCTATTCCTTGCAAAGGTAGTATCATAGGTCAAGGATGGCGAACCTATGACACACGTGGCACTAGGTGACACGTGAATACGACTTCTGCGACATATTATCGGGTGAGTGGGTTCGAACAGCGCTGTCGGCAGCCCTGAAGATTGTTTTCCCATTTTCACACCAGACAAATGCTGGGGCTGTACCATAATTAACGCCACGGCCTTTTCTTCATTCGTAGGCCTTTCCTATCCCATCGTCACCATAAGATTTACCTTTGTCGGTGCGACGAAAAGCACGTTGTAGAGAATACTTTTTGCTAGTTGTTTTACGTCACACAGATAGGTCTTATGGCGTCAATAGGATAGGAAAGGCCTAGGAGCTGGAAGGAAGTGGCCGTGGCCTTAACTAAGGTACAACCACAGCATTTGCCTGGTGTGAAAATGGGAACCCACTATCTCCCGGACGGAAGCTCACAACAGCATGGCCAACTCGCCCGGTTTTGTAAAGAAAAGACAACATACTAACATATCTTAATGTTTTAACATGAAAAAATAGGTCTAATTTCTACCAACATAGCATATTTTAACATTAAGCTTCAATAAAGAAGTATGCCATAATTAATTCTAATGCCGTATTTTTAAAAATAATTAGGTTAAAACAAAAATATGTCGTCTTATTAATATGTACCTGTTTTTTAAAATGTAATTTTCAATGATGTTTGAAAAATAAACTCGTGAAACATTCAGTTGATTGGATTCAAATGTAATGCAATGTAATATTTAAATGAAGTCGAATGAGCGGGGGGGGGGGGGGGTCATGATGATTTTAAAGGAAAATAACCTATGACACACTGTGACAGTAAAAAGGAATAAACAAGACCTTAATTGACACGGCAGTCGGAAAAGGTTTGCCATCCCTGTCACAGGTGCTGGAAGAAAACAAAACTTAACCAAGGGAGGTCGGATACGAAAGAGAGAAATAAGTGGAAGCAATGCAGAATCATTCTCAAGTTGAGAGACGCTGAGACTGCGTTGAGAGACTTCTTACGACAGGTACGGTATACCGTGCGTGTTTCTACCAACTCCACCCATAGGGAGGAATATCGATTTACAGGAACTCGATTTTCAAAATATCGTCGATATTCCACTGCTAGATGCACCTCGTTGTAGTCGCTTAACGCTTGGGTCACAAAATTACTTATTGTATGAGACCAAGGACTATCGACACAGGGGGAAATATCGATTTACAGGAACTCGATTTTCAAAATATCGTCGATATTTCACTGCTAGATGTTCCTTGTTACAGTCGCTTAAACTTGGGTCACAATTACGTATTATATGAGACCAAGGAGTACCGACACAGGGAGGGAAATATCGAATTACAGAAACTCAGAAACTCGATTTTCAAAATATCGTCGATATTTCACTGATAGATGTACCTTGTTGCAGTCGCTTAACACTTACCACAATGACTTGTTATACGAGACAAAGGAGTACCGACACAGGGGGAAAATATCGAATTACAGAACTCGATTTTCAAAATCTCTTGGGTCACAATTACTTGTTAAATGAGAAGCATCTAGCAGTGAAATATCGACGATATTTTGAAAATCGAGTTCCTGTAAATCGAACGAACAGGGGAAATATCGATTCACAGGAACTCGATATTTCACTTCTAGGTGTACCCTGTTGCAGTCGCTTAGCACTCGAGTCACAAGTGCTTGTTTTATGAGACCAAGGAGTACCGATACCTAAAACCACGGCCAGCACAGACATGCCAATAAGATGAAAATAAACGAGACTCATGTTACTGAGAAACTAGCAGACAAAACAAAGTGTGTGTGTGGCCGTCTTGGAACGTGACCGACCTCTGCAACTGTACGGGCTGTACGGTGCACACATCGTGGTGGTAGAGCGCCAGACAGGGAGACAATCCTTGACAGCTACATAATAATGTTGACTACAGTTTGGAGTAGTGTCGTACGTTTTCTCCACTGCTAATAATAATTTCGTGAGGCTATTGCTTTCCTGGTGCATCCCAGTCCTCAAGCCAAGGGAATTTACAGTTTAAGATTAAAATCTCTCGACCCGGCCGGGAATCGAACCCTACTACCCCAAGACCGAAAACCTAGACGCCGACTCAGGTCACGTAACCGGACGTCTCCTTTGTTACAAAAGTTGAAATGAACGGCCTTCAAACAAGTTGCTTGTGATATCAGAGAACATTCTTGTACGCGGAGTTCTGAAGAGAAATACAAGAATGGCTTATTGTAAAAAAGAAACCAGAGCCCCAAAAATAGCAATTTGGAGTTAACTGTGGATTTGATTACTGTTAAAATGGTCCTGACTTCACTATGGCAACATAGTGCAAACATTCAGATGTTTCTTCGTTTGGTAATAATATAATAATTTCGTGTGGCTATTTCTAGCCGAGTGCAGCCCTTGTAAGGCAGACCCTCCGATGACGGTGGGCGGCATCTGCCATTTGTAGGTAACTGCGTGTTATTGTGGTGGAGGATAGTGTTATGTGTGGTGTGTGAGTTGCAGGGATGGTGGGGACAGCACAAACACCCAGCCCCCGGGCCATTGGAATTAACCAATTAAGGTTAAAATCCCCGACCCAGCCGGGAATCGAACCCGGGACCCTCTGAACCGAAGGCCAATACGCTGACCATTCAGCCAACGAGTCGGACTCTTCGTTTGGTGTAAGAAGATAATAATTTTATTGATTTTCCGTCCCAGTATCTACTTGTACGGTTTTCGGATGGCACAATCTCCGTTCAAATTGGAGTGATCTACAACTTTGGTCTATGACTTTTTGTCGTATCTCTATCCCTTATATGTTAGATTTGTATCTATCAATTGTAAGTAAATTTGCACTTCTTATGCGCATAATTCATACTTTGAATCACTTATAGGAAAGATAGAATCATCAAATTCTACACGATCATTGGCCCACACAGTAGCCATAATGTGAGCCAAATGCTATGTTTGTAGCTGTCACATAATTATCCTAAAAGTAATGCACTGTAAGACAGTTTTACTCAAATTTCACGCTATTCAACGTTTCTAACTCAAGTCTTACCCCATTTATCGTTCTACATGTTTAGTCCTCAAACATTTTCATTTATCTCCAATATGTATGAGTTAGATTGAGTTCGAAAATTTGAATAGTGTGAAATTTGGGTATATTTTTAACATTATACATTATTTTTTGCATACTTATGTATAAGCTAGAATCATGAAATTTGATTCACGTATGGCCATTGGTCGTGTCAATGTGCGTACCAAATTTGATGACTTAATATTTCTTATAAGTGTGTCAAACAATGAAATATACGTGTTAAAATCACATAATTTACGTCCAGTCGACAAGTACAGCCAAATCTAACGTATAAGGGAGAGAGATACGACAAAAAAACATAGGACCAAAGTTGTAGATCACTCCAAATTGAATCGAGATTGTGCCAACCGTTTTGTGATAGGATTTACCGTTTAGCCACGAAACCTCGAAACGGAGGTCTGCACCGTCATTAGAATTGCCTCGATATTTCGATATTCTTCGGGGATAAAAGAGAATGTTTTTTGTTATTTGCTTTACGTCGCACCGACAAAGACAGGTCTCATGGCGACGACGGGGCAGGAAGGGGCTAGGAGTGGGAACGTAGTGGCCGTAGCCTTAATTAAGGTACAGTCACAGCATTTGCCTGGTGTGAAAATGTGAAACCACGGAAAACTATCTTCAGGGCTGCCAACAGCGGGGTTCGAACCCACGATCTCCCGAATACTGGATACTGGCCGCACTTAAGCGACTGCAGCTATCAAGCTCGGTAGTAAAAAATAAAATAACGATCTTGGAAGTTTTCCGTCGGTTACAGGCTAAAAGGTATAATTTTGCCAAATTTCAATTGTGTAGCTCGCCTGGCAGATAGTGCCGCATTCTTGTTTTTGGGCGAGGGTGGTGAAAATTAGGACTTGCAGGAAACTAAAGCCAAAAAAAATGTGCAGAGGTCATTATTACCCTTTAAACGGATAGCTGTACGAAAATTTCGACAAAATAGTTAATGTACAGAACACGGTCGTATCGATTTTATTTATATAGATAGATAAGGAATCTGCTCCACGTACAACACCTTTTGGTCTATGTTCGCTGGACTTAGCCTGAAAAACCGATGCACATGAGAAAAATGATGCACATGAGAAAAATGTTTTAGAAGTTGATTTACATTAAGGATGGTAGATTTCCTTTAATTTTGGATGTGCATATTTTGCGGGAGTGCAAAATCATGGTTTAGGTTTCGCATAAACCCCAGTAAATTTAGGTTTTCAGAAATAATATTGGCCGTAAAAACCTACCCAAGGATAGGTGGATTCCAAATATCAAGTTTGGTAGAAACATATCCAGTAGTTTTCAAGTTATAAGAACTCAGAGAAACAGACTAACAAACAAACCGACAAACAGACACCAAAGCTAAAAAAATGTGCAGATGGTCATTATTACCCTTTAAACGGATAGCTGTACGAAAAATTCTCCAAAATAGTCAATGCACAGAGAGTCGGTCGTAACGATTTTATTTACTGTGTATTGCACCCGCTCACCTCCTGAGTCCCAGACTAGCATTTATCTCAGGGGTGATCAGTTCGAAAACGATAAAAAAAAAATTATAAAGAAAATAAAAAAATATATCTCGGCGCATCAAATGAACACAGGGATGAACGGGGCATGCAAATTTAAGGTTACGGGGGACGACTCATTCATGGATACAAATTTTTGACTCCACAATAGGACTGGGAAGTGACAACTTAAATTCCATGGGCATACTGGACTAACTACAATGAAAAGATATGGAAACTGTTTCTTATTGAAATTGCAATGAGGAGCAATTTATTCACTTATTTTGCATACTACACATGATGACAATTTTACATTGGGACACTTTCATTCTGAAAAATAAATGACATAATACTTGGATTTTACCTCACTACTCTGGTAGGGTAAAACATCTGGTGAATTCGCCCCAATTGGTTACTGGGGATCGAATTCACATCCGTATGATTGGACGTTTCACCGCTGGAGATCTTCTTTCGGAGACGAAGGCACGACAGTAACTTTTTACTGTCGTCTCCTCGTTCCGTTTGGACATGAGACACTTCCGGTATGTACATTCTGGTGAGCCGGACACCCACCGTAGAAAATGTTATCGCCTCGAAAAAAAACGGGAATTTATAATACGGACAAACTCTAGCCTATTATTTCCAGATTCACAAACACACCAGGTAGAGTTCATTAACGCAAAAGCTACTTTAATATTTACACTTGTAAATACGACAAGACGTACGGAAAGGTTCATTACTATGCTCTGACCATGAAAACATGTGCCGTCCGTGGGTTATTTACGTATCTACTGCTAACAATCTCCCCGTGAAAACCCAACATCTGGTTCGGAGCAGTTCGACACAGGATGACTGTCCCTAGCATATCCTCCTATGATCATTAAATAATATCATTACCATTCTTTATCTGATCATTATCATATTCTCTGACTACCATCAATTAATTTATTATTATCATTAATTTCAATTATAATCCTGTATTTGATTATTATCATTTGTCATCCGGGATGATTATATGCCAACCCTTGCCGACGTTTCAAACGAAGGGTCGTTCTTACTCCTAATTTTTCCGCACAATATAATGATCAGCTTCCTCATAAATATTTTTATTATTATTATTATTATTATTATTATTATTATTATTATTATTATCATATTCGTAACAATGAATCATCGCCCATTAAATATCTTAATTTCCTTTCATCATAATTATTATTCTCAAATTATTATTGCAAGTTCTTTATCTTCTGCTCCTTCAACTTTTCATTATTATTATTATTATTATTATTATTATTATTATTATTATTATTATTATTAGTGGAAATCGTGATTATCGTAACCCGTAATCATCCTCGCTATAATACTTCAACTTCTCGCTCTTATTATTTTCATCAAAAAAATAAAAAATAAAAAGGTAGCTTCATTGGTTATTCTTCTTCTCCTTCTTCAAATATTTTATTTATTATTATTATTAGTTAAAAATCTCAAATCTCTCATTTCACCTCCCAACATCATTATTATGTCCAAAATATAAAAAAGTAAATTCTTCAAAAAAAAAAGTAACTTAGTTTTTATTATTATTATTAATTAAAAAAAATTAATTTCGCCTGTTACACGGTAGTTCACTCTTAATATGTTTAACGCATAACCCCTTTTACGATTCCGATTTATCTTGGCACTAAGCACTGGATTTTAGACAAGATTCACTTGGAGTATGATTATTGTTATTATTATTATTATTAAAAATGGAACGATGATATTTTAATTTCCACTCTTTAGAATTTAGTCACATATGTTAAATCCCGTTATGAACCACTAAGATCTGCTTTATATTGGTCGGGACAACACGGTATTCGGGACCGTACCTTCAATTTCGTACTGCCTTTAATTTTATATGGGGACACATGTCCTCCCAAGACACATCTCACAACCTATGGCACATCGCGGCTGGGCAAATACCTCCAATGCAGGCGATTGCTAAACTATTCCTTCAAATTTGAAGTCCATTTCCTTTCATCGGAACTCTTCAAACATTTAATTCATAAATTAATCCTCGGTGCGTGGATTCTACCACTAATAACACCGGCATATGCATTTATATCATCTTAGGCCTTGAGATTCATCTATTTCATCATTACAAACAATACGGCTCAATTTATTTCACGCCGGATATTCGTCCCTCATGACTTCCAACTCTAAATATGGGCTCAAATCATACTGGGCTTTTAACATATAGTGACCATTCTAATTCACGTGCCTTTATCGCTTTTAAACAAATATTTAATGGTTAAAATAAAGTCCAAAAAGTAAACTCAAAAATTTACGTAAAATCAAACTGATTACGCGAATGAAAGTCTTTAACGCTACATGTCATCTCCACATTGATTATTATATTTGCACTGGCTAACTCACGAGGCACTGTCATTATTATTATTATTATACTTAAACTCGCAAACGCACAAATATTATTATTATTATTATTATTATTATTATTATTATTATTATTATTATTATTACTTTACTTTCCTTTGTCAACTCACAAACATGATTATTATTAGTATTTTAATGACCTTCCGTACGCAACACAAATCTTACATACTCTGGCTCTTTCATAATCTGGCTGTCTGATAGAAATTATTCCTAATTAAAATACAAATGATCACCGCGGTGAATTAAATCAAATAAATGGGTTAGCACAAAAAAGGAATTTAACGCTTGAAATGAACTTAAGTCGAAGTATTACGAACAGCATGCATTAATTGAAAGAAATATATCCCATATTTACATTATATACAACAAACATATACTCAAATTAATTAATCTAACCCATTAGTTCGTCCGTCTAACAAAAAAATAAAATCATGGACTCGGGAGGCGGACCATGTTAAGTAACCATAATTAATTTACACTGAACCCCGTTTAGTCGCGATAACATCCCCCAAATATCAAAATTGTGTACTCATTCCTATGTAGAATTCCATTGTCTCGTAGCGGATGAGATATAGGCCTTACGGCCCCATGGTGATCTACTCGTCCATCATGTCGCACAATACAAATTTAACACAATAAAACACTTCTGGGTGACTACCCATGATTAATACCTTATTACACTATTTTACACAAGAATACTAATAACAAAAAAAACACTTATAGGTGCTCCTAGACCCCTGACACTCGCACAATATAATCTTCATATACGCCCGAAACACACGTCGTGGCACATTACGACGAAATGTCGTTCATTTGAACCGGCGCGTATCGCGTCTTCAACCGGCACTTCCTGGTTTATTTCTAAGCCGTCTTGATAATCGCCTAGCCCCTATAATTCCCTGCTGGGATAGTTATTCACCGTCTATCTTGAGGTGTTTACTTCAGGCTCCGCACACTGCCTTCCAAAGGTACTATCGGCGTTCCGTTAATTATTTATTATTCAATCACATGACATTTATTAAATTCCACATACAGTTGTACTGATTAGTTACACTCGGTACTATGGATAATTTCACTGTTCGTATTCATTCTCCTAATAATTCACGCACTTTCAGCTTTAACTGACTTCGAATGCGTCCCGAGGTACTGACTTACAGAATCAACGTGTCAGAGTCTCAACTACTTCATACGACTGACACGACTGGTGACCGATAACGACTGGTGACTGGTAAGAACTGAGTGATGTGAGGTCCGCTACTGGACTTTTATGGACGATATGATTTCCCGCCGGGGTCATCCGCGGTCAGCTCCTGGAGAGGGGGGTTGGTTATCCTAAATCGGCATATGCAGGTGGATTTGGATCTCTTGCTTTATCCTACTTAATACACTGGCGATACACATTCATGTGTCGTATTCTGAACTCCTATCGTTCGGTGATCATGGAAATATCACTTAATTTCTGTCCTCCACCTTTCGCGCGCTAACTCGGCGTCCCTGATGGCGTGCTCATCTCGACCAATGGCGAGATAGCGTGGGTCATTTCCACGAATTCATTACTTGAATTTATTACGATTACAATTAATCAACATGGGAACGATATCACAAAAATCCCCTCTATTCAATTATGTGGTTGGAATAATTTATTTATTGTTATCGGAGAAGCTAACTGGAGTTCACTCTGAGTTTTTCTTATGTTGGTTTATCTGCGGGCCTATGATAAATTTTCTCATTGGTCAACACCGCTTCGGTTAGTTTGAAATCTCTTCCTTGTAACGTTGACAACACCAAATGCCTCGGGCGTGGAAAAACTGGCACGTCACATTCTCGGTATTGGTGATACATCTGCTCGCCCTTGGTCCGAAATATATACTCTTTCACTTCCTCGAAGTCATTACTTCGTTGTTGTGAGCTCTAGCTTTAATCCTCTTATCTTCTGGCCAAGAAACATTTTCCCCCTAATGACAAGCTTACTGTGGCGATGGTTTGTCGCGATATGTCTAGCTTATGTTGAAATTCTCCCATCCACACAAAACTGACACTGTATTTCATTTAATATTTCTATATATCTGTATTTCTCATATCAAAATCAAATCATGAAACTAGGGCCTATCTCATCAGGGTACAGTATCGATATATAAGGAATCTGCTCCACGTACAACACTCTTTGGGGAACGTCCGTTGGACTTAGCCTGCAAAACCGACTGCTCATGATATCTCCCTTATTAATCCTCCTGTCGAAAAAACGCCCATGAGAAAAAAAAGTTTTAGAAATGGATTTCTATCAGTTTTGTCGATTTCCAGTCAGGTTGGTCGTGTAGGCCTATATATTGTGGGAGGGTAAAATCACAGTTTCAGTCCCCTACAAACCCCCAATCCATTCCGGGAATTTGAAATGGTATGGACCTTAAAACCTACCTTTGGACAGGTGGGTGCTAAATATAAAGTTTGGTTGAAGTATCTTCAGTAATTTTCAAGTTATAAGAAATACGCTTCACAAGCACCCGCTCTTGAGTGGTGGGACTTGCACAGAAAAACGGTCCGTTAATGATATCTTCCTTATTAATCCTCGTATCGAAATGATACACATGAGAAAAAAGGTTTAGAAATTTATTTCCATTAAGTATGGTTGAGAATATGTTGTGGGAGTGCAAAATCACGGTTACGGTTTCGTATAAACCCTCAGTCAGTATAACGTATAACTGTTGAGAAGTTTCGCCAAAATGGTCAATGTGCAGACACACGGTCGTTACGATTTTATTTATATAGATGGACTTCTAATTTTGTTCAATAATTGTTCCTTTTTCATGGAAAGAGCTGTAACATATTTTAATTTCGTTTTCCTTAGCCTTAGGCCTATCTTGTATAATATTCCCAAATCTATATATTAAAAAAAATTATGAAAACTACAGTCAGTCAGTTCGGCCATTTTATCCGGTCAATTTCCTTCATTTTTTTAACTGAAAGGTATTCATGCACAGATTTGTCATCAGGTACTATAAATCACTTAACTTCCGCCTTCCCCAAATCATTTTATTTTTTCAATTTTTTGTCTCTTTGAAGCAATCATATCTTTGGTTCTAATTGAGGTACGGAGTTTGTTTTGGCCTAAGAACACTCAGTGGATTAATCTCTTTCATCCCAGCTCTTAACTATTCAAATTGCTTGATTCTGAGGAAAGTTATGAGTGCACAGTTAATCTGACATCTCATTTCTTCGACATTTTTTTTTCATTGAAGCAATCATATCTTTCGTTCTAATTGAGGTACGCAGTTCGTTTTGGTCTAAAAACACTCAGTGAGTCAAGCTCTTTCTTTGGAGGTAATAACTATTTAAATTGGTAGATTCTTAGAAAAGATATGAGTACATTTGTCTCCATGACGAAGATCTTTGAAGGATGTTTTAACAGTTCGGCGCGTAGTGTTGTTCTAAGGAACGTTTAATTCAATTTCTTTGTGTGATGTATTTTCAAGTGTTTTGTTGGCATAGTATTACATTCTATTACCACAGCAGATCATGTGCTATATTTCATTAACTCGAAACTTTGCAAATACATCCATAAGGATAGTACCGAACAACACCATACTTCGTACATTGCGGGCGGAGCCAGCGGGAAACTGCTGGTATTAATTATATTAAAAAATAGAATAAGTATTTATATTCAAATTGTAACTGCAAACGGGACTCTAACCAAAGAAATTAAATATGTTTTTGCAATAAACATTTAAGTCTTATTGGATCATGAAACGTGTACATATACCACTGACAAGTTACTACAAAACTGTGATTTCTTTCATCCTCGCGTTTCTCTTGGAAATTAGTTTTATTCATTTCTCTCAGAAACTTACAGTTGTCATTCAGGTTCATTTTTATAATAACCGTTTCAAAAGCATTTAGAGAGGAGTGGTAGGAAGATACATTATTATTCCTGGCCTTTTGCCACTTATCTGGGTTCGACAGTAACGTGGATTAAGCCGAGTTTTACGGCCGAATAACCTTCCTGATGTCAATCCTATTCGGAGGTTTGCATTCAATATTGCGTGTTTCTGTGGTGGTTTGTAATTAAGACGAACACAAACGCCAGTCCCCGAGCAATGAATTAACCAGATAAATTTAAAATTCCCAAACCCGCCGGGAATCGAACCCAGGACCCTCTGAAATGAATCTTCCCAGTTACAGGCCATCCAAAATTAGTGGAAGAAAGTATTCTATTCATGCTAGTGCGTAACTTCATAATTCCTTTAAAGATACAAATTTCGCCAACTATGTACCCCGCAGAACTTAAGGCTATCTGGTAAATTTCTTCTTCTTCTTCTTCTTCGAACCACTTTTTTCATTTCCGATCTCTTCTTCTTCTTCTTCTTCTTCTTCTTCCTGTATTAGGGCCTACTACGGACCACGTTTCAATTTTAATTCATCCTTTGTTTTTGTTCCTTCCTTTTCTTCCTATATTCCTTCATTGTTTCACTATGTTTCTTTTTTTTCTTTCTTCAGACCACTTTGTGCCGGTTTTCTTTGCCTCCCTCCCATGGAATCCTTCCATCTTTAAAACTTTGTTCCTGAAAATTTCTCTTTCCATTACTTCTTCTTCTCTGATGTTGTTTCTTTCCAGGTCTTTTGATCTCTTGAATCCAGGTGGTGGTTGACTTTTTATTCTAAAGATACGTGAAGATCTTTTTGGTTAGTCTATTGTCGTCCATTCTGTAAATATGTCCAAAAATTAGCAGTCTCCTCTTCCGTACTGTTATAGATATGTTTTCTATGTTCTGATAAATTTCGTCATTACTTCTTAATTGCCAAAATTCTGTAGTTTTTAGAGGGCCTAATATTTTTCTTATAATTCTTCTTTCTAGTACTTCGAACCTTTCAAGTTTATAATTGAGTACTAAGCATTCACTGGCATATAAGCATTCTGGTTTCACAACTGTGTTGTAGTGCTTTACTTTAAGATTTTTAGATAAACATTTTTTGTTGTATGTATATTTTGTTATACCATATGCTCCTTCCATTTTGTGTATCCTTGCCTCTATAGCAGATTTTTCCAAACCATTTTCTTGGATTGTTTCCCCCAAATATTTGAATTGCTCTGCCCTTTCGATTGAACCAACATCTGTTCCTAGCAATTTTGGAGCATTTTTTATATTCGTCATGAATTTTGTTTTCTCTGCCGAAATTCTTAAGCCTGCCATGTTGGCTGTCTCTTCCAGTTCTTTTTCTTCTTCTTATAATTGGCTTTACGTCGCACCGACAGAGATAGGTCTTATGACGACGATGAAGCAAAGAAGGATTAGGAGTGAGAAGGAAGCGGCCGTGGCCTTAATTACGGTTCAGCCCCAGCATTTTCCTGGTGTGAAAATGGGAAGCCAGGGAAAACCATCTTCAGGGCTGGCGACAGTCGCGTTCGAACTCACAATCTCTCGAATGCAAGCTCACAGTTGCGCGCCCCTAACCGCGCGGCCAACTCGCTCGGTTCTGTGATTTTTCCTGCGGGTAGATATGATGCAATCAAATCTGTATAAATTAATCGGATGATTTTTTCAATTGCATCTCATATCCACGTGGTTTTTAATTACGAAGATAACATGGGGCCGGATGACTAAAAAAGGACAAAAGGTGATTCAACACTTACGCATCGATATTGGAACAATAGATTCCACGATAACGGAGAATCCCATCATGTCACCTCGGAGATAAACATCGGCGCCAAATTGGAGCAGTTGCACAATGTTACGAGAATGTCGGTGCTTCCCGTCCTTACCTCTGGAGAGGCTTCATAAACATCGTTATGAAGTATTTTAACAGATAAAGCTCGAGCTGCTGGCGAGTCCATTCTCGTTTTCACACCCTGACCTTGACCGATGTTGAAAAGAACAAAATGAAGTGGTAAGAAAGAAGTTCTTCTTATCTTATCTTCGGTCTAATGAATTGCTTAATTTCCGTTGGTATTTACTGCGGATATGAGACTGCTTTATCGATATTGTCCGGCTCCATGGCTAAATGGTTAGCATGCCGGTCTTTGGTTCAAGGGGGTCCGCGGTTCGATTCTATGCCGGGTTGGGGATTTTAACATTTAAGGTCTATTCACGCATACCCGTGACGTGTCAGTTCCGTGAAATTGCATCAGTGTCAGTGATGATTCATATCGTTCCTTTGAATCTGACTGTCGTGTCCACACTTGTCGGGCGCAGTGCCGTATTTTCTGTGTCAGTATCAGTGCAGTATCCGTTCCGTGATATTGAGTATTGTCGCCAACGATATTTTCGCTGTTTCACGGACGTGTTCTGCTGTTAAGTTTGTACGCGCTAGTGAATATAAAATGAGCGACGTAAGTTCAATGTGTGTGGTTAAATAAATATTTGTTTCATTGTATTTGTACTGTATTATTCACTTACCTCAGACAAACTGCTAACCGTTCTCTCGGTGTTATCGCCTTTCTCCAGCGGGCGTCTTGTCGTTTTAAATAAACTTCCAGTTCACTCAGCAATATGTTGTTGTTGTTTTTTTTGTTTGTTTTTTTGCTACTTGCTTTACGTCGCACCGACACAGACAGGTCTTATGGCGACGATGGGACAGGGAAGGGTTAGGAGTGGGAAGGAAGCGGCCGTGGCCTTAATTAAGGTACAGCCCCAGCATTTACTAGTGTGAAAATGGGAAACCAAGGAAAGCCATCTTCAGGGCTGCCGACAGTGGGGTTCAAACCTACTATCTCCCGAATACTGGATACTGACCGCACTTAAGCGACTGCAGCTATCGAGCTCGGTCAACAATATGTTAAAACAATTTTCAGACATTCTGAAATATTCAAAATATTTAGTTTGATCTTCAATTAGTTCCTTATACAGGGTAGCAAATTCGCCATTACGTTCTCTATTCTGCCATGCCTCATGCCTCATGTACCCACTTTTTTAAACTGATGCTATTCTTCTTCGCCTAGAATTATAGCAATAGCCGCCAATTCCACATCCGTAAACTTTGACATCTCGGCAATCACTGAACTGAAACTGAAACAATACTGATAGGGGTGGATAGTCATCACTGAGACGTCACATATGTCACGGGACTGATACGTCACGGCACTGACACGTCACGGATATGTGTGAATACACCTTTATCGGTTTATTCCTCTAGCTCGAGGACTGGGTGTGTATGCCGTCCTCAACATTATACAGAGTGTAATAATAAGATGTTCTTTCACGTGCTAATAAATCTACCAACACGAGGTTGATGAATTTGAGCACCTTCAAATACGACCAGACTGAACCAGGACCTCAACCGTCTGAGCCACTCAGGCCGGCTGATACACATTCGCTCAGCTAGTTTTAACTCTCTCTCTCTCTCAGTCGCAGCCTTTCTGATTATTAACATTCTCCAACCTGTTACGACAAATTCTAGCGATATGTCTTGGGAACGTACTCTTCTTCAGAGAACCGTTTTACGCGATATCTATATGCAGGTCAATTATCCCAATATATGTATATATTCCAATAATAAACCATTAATATTAATCAGCAATACGTTATTTTGTACTTGCACCTACGCAGATACGTATTAAGAAAACCCTTTATTGCGTTAATATTGCTGTCACGTTTGTTTTCTGTCCCTTGTGGATCCTGTAAGACTTTGGGAAAACCACCGAGACAGTCTTTCTGAGGATGTACTAAGGCAGGTGGAGAGTGAGTGTCTACCATTACAATGAAAACTCCCAAACTCGATTGTGACTGGCAGTAGGCAAGGGGGCCTGCCATTAGAATGAACATTCCCTAACCCGGTCTTCACATGAGAAACGACCGAGGGAGTTGGCCGTGAGGTTAGGGGCGCGCAGCCGTGAGCTTGCATTCGAGAGATAGTGGGTTCGAGCTCCACTGTCAGCAGCCCTGAAGATGGTTTTCAGTGGTTTCCCATTTTCACACCAGGCAAAGGCTGAGGCTGTACCTTAATTAAGACCACGGCCGCTTTTTTCCCACTCCTAGTCCTTTCCTATCCCATTGTCGCCATAAGACCTATCTGTGTCGATGTGACGTAAAGCCAAATACTACCGGTAAATAAAACCAAAAAAACATGAGAACTGACGCATGCCGACTTCCTGGTCGTATTACTGGGGTAACGCTAAGAGACGACAATTTAATTAAATCTTATTCACAACGTGTACACCAACCCTGTCCAACGCGGCGCCCGAAGTGCCCTTTTATGGTTACCTTCGCTGTTAATTTCCAAATTAAATTTTACTTAATATTTGAAAATAATACTTTTGGATTTCAATAAATATTCTTACTTTTCTCTTAAAAATACCGTCCTCAAAGTCAGGAAATTTGTTATATCCGTACCTCCAAATACACAAAGAGCTTTGAGTAAGCCATAAATGTGATCTAGGCCTAACTGACTCGTGTCCGCAATTAGTGAAGAGATAGAAGAAAGGTTCAGAAAAAGAGCTATTCGACATGGAAGTAGTTGCGACAAAGGGAAATCCTCCACAAACCTCTCACTGTGGGCGGGTTAGCGCCGGGTATAAGGCCCTCTCTACTCACGGATCCAAATATAGCCGCATATTTATTCTGCCAAACAGAACCGCTTCCTTATGATTCACTTTGATTGCAATGCCATAAACTACCTACCATGACAGAGTTTCACCTGGAGGACAATGGGATACCCAATTTGCCCACAAAGTAACTTTAATCCCAACAAGGCTGTCCCATAAACAATGAACAAACGATTTATGAATGTCTTGCAATTGGAATGTTCCCAGTTGCTAGCTTTCAGGCGAACATTCCGTATTACTTGTGAGCTTATGCAGGGCTTATGGAATACATTTTGAATGCCTTGTGTTGTGATAAGTTGTACATTCAACATGTTTCGTGTGCTTTTTTCATTACTATTTAAACTTTAAATTATTCAGTTTATAATAAGTTATATTTCATTAAACATAACTCTTCTTAACATGGCTAAAAGGCAAAGAAATTATAACTTTAACAGTGAATGGGAGGACCATTATTGCTTTATTGAAAACAAAGGAAATTCTGTGTGTTTATTGTGTAATGCTAGCGTGTCTATTCCTAAAAGAAGTAATGTACAGCGACATTTTTGACTAATCACAAAAAATTTGACAGTGAATTTCCTGTTAATTATGAACTAAGAAAACACAAAGTGAAAGACCTAAAATCTAAATTAGCATTGCAACAATGTGCATTTAAGAAACCAGTTCAGCAAACGTGTAACGTGACAATAGCTTCTTACAAAGTTTGTTACGTCCTAGCTAAAAAGGAAAAAAGCTTTCAGTGATGGGGAAGTAGTTAAAGAAGCTATGCTAAATGCCGCTGAATCTCTGTTCGAATCTCACAAAGATAAATCTGAATTGATATATTCAATCAAAGGACTTCAGTTGTCTCACCAAACTGTTGCTAGGCGGGTTGAACAGATTTCTAATAATATGGAATCTCAATTACATCAGGATTTGAAATCGTGTGAACATTTTCCCTCCAGTTTGATGAAAGTGCCGATATGTCTGACACTGCTGAGTTGTGTATATTTGCTAGAATGGTTTTTAATGATTTTACAGTAAAGGAGGAATTTGTCAAGCTATTGCCACTTCATGGACGTACTAGGGGAGAAGACATATTTAATGCTTGAGAGTAACCACTGTCAAAGCTTGTCGCTATAACAACAGATGGGGCACCGTATATGACTCGTAGAAATAATTAATTTCTTTCTCTTTGCGCTAAGGATGAATCATTTTCAAAATTTCTTTCTTATCATTGTATTATTCACCAAGAAGCTTTATGCGCAAATGTTTTAAAGTTCGATCATGTCATGAAAATTGTAAGTCATGTCTTGAATTATATAAGATCGTCATCTACTCGTCATCGATTGTTCAGAAATATTTTAAGTATATCAGATTCGGAGTATGGTGACGTCATTCATTCATGCAGACGTAAGGTGGTTTAGTAGGGGAAAACACTCGAACGGTTTTGCTGCCTGTTGGGTCCCGGGTTCGATTCCCGGCCGGGTCGGGGATGTTAACCTTCATTGGTTAATTCCAGTGGCCCGGGGGCTGGGTGTTTGTGTTGTCGCCAACATCCCTGCAACTCACACACACTACACCTAACACTATCCTCCACGACACTAACACGCAGTTACCTACACATGGCAGATGCCGCCCACCCTCATCGGAGGGTCTGCCTTAAAAGGGCTGCACTCGGCTAGAAATAGCCACACGAAATTAATTTTTAATCATTAAATTATACTTCAAGCAGGTATGAGCTAAATATTTGGGTAAGTCGGGAATCAAACACGGGGTGTTCATGTAAACGCTTGGGGTATTACCCTTCACCACTGAACTGGAATTCCGAAAATCAAGCTCCACCGGTTTACAATATAAGATTTACAGTCCATTAAACGCAGGTTGCGATGAAAGTGATAAAACATCAACCATATCTCTATACGGCTCGTGAGTTTTTCGTGTTCTGATAGCTGACTGCATTCTTTGAAACAAGACCGGGTGCCATGTAATCAGAGCGACGAATCCTACTACAACTTAAAGTTACGTTTCTAAAGAAGAAGGGAGCTCTTCTATTGTCCCTATGAAGCAGAATGAACCTCATTTAGACCCTCAGCGTCCGTACCATAGCAGAGGAGCGACTAGGAGACCTCTCTGACTGGGGGATGTTGAGTTGGGTCCACGGTCAGTGATGTTCATAAAAAGGACGTTTCAGTTGGGCCCATGGTCAGCTCGGAATGAGGGTCGAATTGCCCCCCAAGGAACTGCCGCCAATAATCACAACTTTTGGAAGTCAGTTAATTTTTATTTTATTTTATTGAGAAATGAATTTCTTTCTGCTTCCCCCACATGGAGGCTGCCAAAAAGACAAAGCTTCCATAAAAATTTGATTAATAATTACAAGGGCCGTTTAAAACGTGTCTATAAATGATAAGTAAGTTTTAAATGTGATGTAGAGTCCGTACTCAAAACCAGGCTAGGTTAGGTTTAGTGATTAACCCTTTATAAGGCGGTGGGAATTATTTTCCCACCTCGGTTTTTTGCTATTTCTGGGCGCTGGGAGTTCATTTTCCATGTATTGATGTGTGCTGCACTCTTGGGAATATCTGTGGAACTATTCTGATCTCCCTGGAATCTTTAGCTTCTTTGGAAAACATCTGAAGAGCGATATTGTACCAGCGCAACGCCTGATGTGAACAAGATTTATGAAGTGAAAATAGGGTAAAATCAACATTTTATAAGTCTACATGCTATTTACATGCATTTTCTTTGTTTATTGTGCATTTTCCTCATTTTGTCTGAGATTATTTACTTCCTTTTACCAACTGAAGATTTCTGAGATATAAATTTCTTTCACACTGTATGTGGGAATATGCTTCCCATAGCCCACATAGGTGTCCGAAATATGTTTGCTAAATAAAAAGTGAACTAACTGAACTGAAATTGTGCCCGTAGATGGGAAATATGTTCCCACTTCTGAATGGCAGACAGCAGGCAGTGGGAAGTATGTTCCCATCTTAATACTGACCTCTTTAGTCCTCGATAGTTATTTTCTGTCAAATTGTATTATTTAGCACTTACAGGGCCTGTAAATGAAGTTAGTTAGAAAGTAAAGTGTTTTATTGAGTACTGCCTTATAAAGGGTTAAGTAATGATTTAATCATAAATGACATTTTTAAAGCCTTATTTCATGTTCGTTAACAAGACGCTTCAATTAAGGCATTATTATGGTGATCATTAAATGGGGATGCAGTAATTTCAAACACTGTATTTAATTAATATTAACGTGTAATTTTGATACTGGTTAATATTAAGAAGGACATTCAAATAAAAACGAGCAGCCGAATATTAACAAATGGAGAAAGCTACTCCACTGAACAGGGGCGCAACTAGACCCTAGCCCTTCAAGGATCGACGGTAATCCGCATGGGAATGTTTTGACCGTGGGCGCAACTCGAATGTGTCCCTCTAACTAAAGCTTACAACCGAAACCACTTGCCTGTGGAAGGCGGTCCGATAAAAGAGACCATGAAACATAAAGTAAAGGAACCGACATCTTAGCCACAACTTACTTTTCAACCCCAAGTCAAATGGAACGTATGTCACGGGATTTTAGGAAAGATTTATGACCTTATGTATCACTGTAAATACCGTAATGGCTGACGCTTCGAGTTTTAAATAAACGCTTTAGAGTTGTTAAGGGGTAATAATTATTATTTAAGTGACAGGAAGGGCGGCTGCTTTTCACAATTGATTTGGCATGAAAAGAGTTAAAGAGTACGTTTGCGCGTAGAGGCGCGCGGCTGTGAGCTTGCATCCGGGAGATAGTAGGTTCGAATCCCACTATCGGCAGCCCTGAAGATGGTTTTCCGTGGTTTCCCATTTTCACACCAGGCAAATGCTGGGGCTGTACCTTAATTAAGGCCACGGCCGCTTCCTTCCAACTCCTAGGCCTTTCCTATCCCATCGTCGCCATAAGACCTATCTGTGTCGGTGCGACGTAAAGCCCCTAGCAAAAAAAAAAAGAGTACGTTTCTGTGCTATCTTTACATATCTTAGACGACAACGATTAGTTTTTATTCCTCGCCCTAAGGGGTGCGGCAGGCCACCAAATGGGTTACGCCCTTTCTCTGGCAGAGTGATTTGGGAGATGAGGGGAGAACTGTGAAATAAATGAGATGGATAAGGAAGGGTGTGAGGTTTTGATGTTATTTATCTTGTTTTGGCCTCTTGGCTAAGGGGGATGACTTGGGTCATTAAGAGTTATTTTTAATGGTATTCATGTTTGCATAACATTTACGAACAAAAGAATGTTTAACTCCCTGGTGGGTGGAGTCTTATAGGCCTACATTGTGTATCACCGAGCGAGTTGGCCATGCGATTAGGGTCGCATACCTGCATTTGGGAGATGGTGGGTTCGAATCCAACCGTAGGCAGCCCTGAAAAAGATTTTCCTGGTTTTCCATTTTCACACCAAGCAAATTAAGACGACGGCCGCTAACTTCCTAATCTTAGCCCTTTACCATTCGTGCGCCGCCTAAATCTTTCGATGTGTTAGTGCGACGTTAAAACCACTAACATTGTGTACATGCATGCACAGAAATGGTGTCCCGACATAAACAATCAACACTGTCCCACTCCAGTACTAAAAAGGACGCGAGGGAGTAATAATAATAATAATAATAATAATAATAATAATAATAATAATAATAATAATTTCGTGTGGCTATTTCTAGCCGAGTGCAGCCCTTGTGACGCAGACTCTCCGATGAGGATGGGCGGCATCTGCCATGTGTAGGTAACTGCGTGTTATTGTGGTGGAGGATAGTGTTATGTGTGGTGTGTGAGTTTCAGGGATGTTGGGGAGAGCACAAACACCCAGCCCCCGGGCCATTGGAATTAACCAATGAAGGTTAAAATCCCCGAACCGGCCGGGAATCGAACCCGGGACCCTCTGAACCAAGGCCAGTACGCTGACCATTCAGCCAACGACTCGGACCGGGAGGTAGTGAAAGGGTAGTGTTGAAGTACCGAAAAGGAGGGGAAGGGGGTGAATGGGTAGTGCTGAATTTACAGTGTGGGTATTACTATACAATCGTCACTGTGCCCATTTCAGTCACAACAGTGTTACAGCAGGCTGTCTACCTGCTGCAAAGCGTTAAGCGAGGAGGTGGGGGGGGGGGGGCGTCATGCTTTTTAAAAATATTGGGACGTCATTTCTGTGCATGCGTGTACCAAACTGTAACGTAGTAGAACTTGAATAAAATAGGACAATATACATAGTTTTAAGTATAGTAAAATAATAAATTTAGTAGAGATAATTGACGTGGACAGCAGGACAATAGATACATTGATTTTTAACGTGGATGATAGAATAATAAATATGAAATACTATAGACACTCATTTATGCATAGTAGAAGGACTAGAACAGAAAGTTTTGATATTTAGAGCAATAAACCTAGATAGCAGAACAATAAAACTGGACTGAGCAAGTTGGCTATACGGTTTGCGCCACGTAGTTGTGAACTTTCATTCGGAGTATAGTGGGTTCGAACCACACTGCCGACAGCCCTGAAGATGGTTTTCACACCAGGCAAATGCTCGGGCTAGACCTATACGAAGGCCACGGTTACTTCTTTCCCAGTCCTAGCCCTGCCCTATAGGCTACCATCATCACCGTATGATATGTTTGTGTCGGTACGACGTAAGTAAAAAGAAATAGGCCTGTATTTATGCACATTAGAAAATAGATTTTTACAACAGTGGATATACGAGTAGACAGGTGAACACTAAACCTCGACACAATAGAAAATAGGCGTGGCTGGTTGAACAAAATGTACTCTTCTGGATATATGGATGCCGTTAACCTCCACTCGCTCATCAGCCATCAGAATAGGTTGTTGGCGCTTGATGGATGGGGACCACTTACTCCGGTTGTCACTCGGTGGACGCGATTTAACGTCATGCCCGGGACATAGTAGTAGCTAATGAAAACAAATATGTATTTATACAGAATCCCAGCTCTGGTGATAATTGTTGGCAAGTTTGCGATTTTATCCACAATTTAGACAAAAAGAGATACGCAGATGCTTTTAGAAAGTAATCAAGGATATTCCAATAAAACTGATACCTTTAATCACGATCTTCAGGTATTTCCAATCCCAACAGCAGAAAGCTGTCCGATTCGTTGGCTGAACGGTCAGCGTACTGCCCTTCGGTTCAGAGGGTTCCGGGTTCGATTCCCGGCCGGTTCGGGGATTTTCACCTTAATTGGTTAATTCCTACGGCACGGGGGCTGGGTGTATGTGTTGTCTTCATCGTCATTTCATCCTCATCACGAAGTGCAGGTCGCCTACGGGAGTCAAACAGAAAGACCTGCACCTGGCGAGCTGAACCCGTCCTGGGATATCCCGGCACTAAAAAAAGCCATACGATTTTATTATTATTATTATTATTGTTACCGAGTTTTTGTGGTAGTTAAGCATGAAAGAAGGTGCTGGGTGGTGAATAGGTCTCAAGCTACTAAAGAGAAATTAAATTTTAAAATTTAACAAGGTTATATTTTCTTTTCAAAATTAGGTAACAACAAATAGAACAGGTACTTAGTAGCCGAAATACAACTTGAAATGTACAATTACAGGGATTAAAGAATTTGGGCTTCGAGCCCTGAAAACACAATTCTTGAGCAACTAGCTCAACTTTACGATATACCAATTTCAACAAAAGGGGCAGAAGACCCCAATCAAACCCTGGAGCCCTTGCTCCAAATTACACAGCAAAGCCTGCTCGAGGCATACAACTCTCAGTTTTAGAAAAGAGCCACTCGCTCTTAAAGTTAAGCCTCTCCCAGGCCACACCAAACTCAACTTTCAAGTTGTCCTCAAAGGACATATACACAGGGGTAAAATACCCAACCTACTGAGGTCTATTAGGAGAGAAAAGATTAATACATGACCTCTAAAATACAACTTGAGAGGAGGCGAACTTGCACTCCTAATACACTTTGTTTTTAAAACCTATTCTGGCTCTAGGCCGTTAATACAAGGGCTAATCCCATACTACAGAGGTGACTTAATGGCAATTTACATTACATTACGGGAGAATTGGTTGAGAAAAATAAGTTCACCTCAAGACGATGTGAGTGGGAACTCGAGAGGGTTAGCACTCTCTATCCCATAATGTAGCTTTACAAAAAAGATGAAAAGAGTAATTACATTTTAGGAAAAGGTTACATGATGGAAATGCTTCGAACCCGCCGCGAGAGTTAAACTGCCGACCTAGCAAGAAAAGAAGATATTAATAGGCCATTACCTGGTAGTAGATCGCTGCCGAGGAAAGAGGCGCTTCCCGCCTCCTGCTATGTACTTAATACACTGAAAGATGGAACAGAAGTGGCCCGGAGACCCCAAAATCAGCAGTTTATAACCTCTCGCGGAAGATTCTAGGCGTTAGGGGAAATAAAACACCCTCCCTCAAAGTTTTTATTGGTTCGGGAAAAGAAACCCCTACATAGAGGAAAAAGAAACACATTATTGGTGGAAAATTAATTAAAGAAATTCGGGATTGGCTAGATCCAAAATAAGGGGAAAAGGAGGGGTATACAGCCAACTTAAACCATGACAGAAAGAAATTTAACAAAGAACAAACTCTTGAAATAAAAATTTCTCCAACAAAATAGTTCTTTGATTTCGCACTAGGTCGCACTATTGTTGATCTTCAGTAGTGTCCTCTAGAAGAGAAAGTTCACACTTCTTACTTCAAGCGAAACAAAAACACATCAAAAGTGACACAGTTCAAAAACTCAAAATTTTCCATGTGGTGACATCTTCTGAGAAAGTAGAGAATTAATAGAATAGATAAAGTTCAACCTTCCTCCAGAAGAGGAGTTTCAACTGGCGCAACTTTTAAATAAACGGTGTAGAGGTGTACCG
The DNA here is from genome assembly GCF_040414725.1 of Anabrus simplex. Taxonomy (NCBI): domain Eukaryota; kingdom Metazoa; phylum Arthropoda; class Insecta; order Orthoptera; family Tettigoniidae; genus Anabrus; species Anabrus simplex. The sequence goes on along the minus strand of NC_090270.1, from coordinate 124,023,785 downwards.
CCCGGTACAGACCTCCCCCCCCAAAAGTTCCTCCAGGGGTGACACATGAAATCAGTTTGAAACAAAGTCCAAGAAATGATGTTGATACGAAGATAGATAGCAGAAGCATTTACAAGATTTCTTAATTCAGTTTCAAAATGTTGTTGTTGCAGGTGAATGAAAGTCTTTATGTTTGTAGAATTTGAATTTCTGAAGATAAACTTTTAATACTTAAAGGTGAAGAAAAATTTGGCAATGTCCACCAAATATTGTAGTTGAATTCCCAAGTATAGTTATTGCTTATGGTGACTGTCCATATAGCTGATGTAGATTAAGAAGGATGGCCAGACCGGCCGTTGCAGCTTGCGTCCAAGGGAGGCCGCTCGGACCCCTTAAGTACCCTGAGATACCGCTCGCCCGCACTATGAGGGGGGCAGAGGTGTTGAAGTACGCCGCGCCCGCGGTGAACAGATACAGGCTGCGGGCATGTAGCAGGTCGTGCGCCGCACATCAGCCTTGGCCGGGAGGTGAGCTCCGGCTCGCCGTGCACATGTCGTCCTCGCTGGAGAGGAGGGGGCCCATCCCCCTCCCCAGTCGCTGCACGGCGCTGCGCGGCTGCGGGGGCGCTGAAACATTAAAGCTAGGCGGCAGAATTGTGTTGGACAAGCATTTCCTTTGAGGGTACAGGCTTGTGGAGAGGTTGAGGGGCCAGCGGCGTGTAGATATCCATGGCATTTACTATTATGAAGCCACAGTGTAAGGTGGAGCAGGAGACGGGAGCGTGGTAATGGCCGTGGCAAGAACAGGATGGCAGTTTAACGGGTCGGGGCAGGTTTTACACAAGGCTTACATCTAAAACCAAAATATTACAGAAGGGGCAGAATGCCTTAAAGTGAAACTCAAAAAAAAAAAAATATATAACCTTCATATCCTTTCAAAATAATATGAAGCAAGTTAACACAGAAATTACACCGGTTTCACCTGGGACAGGTGAACTCTAAATATCCTCTCGGTGGCTGGATTACTTAGCAATAAGGTAACCGGCGTAAGAAAATCGAGAATGATACAAGGCCCATGAAATCTGGGGGCAAGCTTGCCCGCGGGAACAAAATTTTTGACCATAACCTGGTCACCTACCTTCAAAGTGGTGGGTCTCCGTCCACGATCATACCTTTCCCTAACCTTTTCATGAGACACTTTAAGATTGGCTTTAGCCTTCTTCCAAAGGTCTTTAATGTTATCCGGATCTATTGTCTCGGGTAGAATGTCATTCAAAGACCAGAGGTTAGAGATCGGCGAGTTGGGAACAAACTTGAACATCAAGGAAGCTGGAGTAAACTTGTGAGATTCATGAACCGCCGAATTCAAAGCAAAAGCTATCCAATGCAGGGACGTGTCCCACCTGGAAGGATCTTCATGATGATAGGCAATGAGTGCGGACCTGAGATTACGGTTAACCCGTTCAGCCAGAGATGGTTGAGGATAATAAGCAGATGTAGTTACATGAGAGATGGACAAGTCAAAACAGAATTTACGAAACAGATTTGATGTAAAAGCTTTAGCATTATCAGATACAATGTATTGGCACGGACCAAAAGAAGCAAAAATAGAATTTAGGCAAGTAATGGTGGACTGAGCGGTAGCCAGCTTAGTCGGAAATAACCAGGAAAATCTTGTAAAACCATCTACACACACAAAGATGAACTTGTTGGCATTACCCTTTGACTGGGGGAAGGGTCCCACATAATCGATATACAGGCGTTCCATGGGGCGCGACGCTTGATGAGAAGACAAAAGGCCTACTTTAGTGGACATGGTGGGTTTACTGATCAAACAAGATTTACAAGCTTTTACAAGTTCCCGAATTTCACCGTCCATACCTTTCCATATGAACATTTCACGAATCTTTTCACGAGTTTTAAAGATTCCAAGATGCCCCCCAATGGGGTCTCATGATAGTATCTGAAGATCATAGGCACGAGAACAGCTGGAACGACAACTTTCATCATCTTGTCATGCCTCGAAGGGCAACATAAAACACCATTCCTCAGAACATAAGGGACGACATGCTCCCCAGAAGAAAGGGTTTCCATTATCGGAGCCAGCGTCGGATCTTCACGTTGGTATTTCTCGATATCCCTAAAGAGCATGGGGGCATCAGTTAAAATGGCATTAACATCAAATAGTGTGGACTCGGGAAGTGATGAACGGTCGACCGGTTCATGGTTCTCAACGTCGTTTGAAAACATACGGCTGAGTCCATCAGCAACCACATTTTCAGTACCTCTGATATGCCTGACATCGAATTGGAAGGCAGAAATACGGATAGCCCAACGGGCTATACGACCAGTACGACGCGGCCTACCTAAGACCCAGCTTAAGGCTTGGTTATCTGTCTCCAGGTCGAATTTGACATGTTCCAGATAGAGACGGAACTTTTCTAAGGCAAATAAAACTGCCAAACCTTCGAGCTCATAGATGGAATACTTGGCTTCTTGAGCCGACAAAGTCCTAGATGCATAGGCGATGGGGCGCCTCCCTAGTTCAGTCTCTTGAAGAAGGACTGCAGCTACCGCTGACGACGACGCGTCCGTTTGGACGATGAATTTCTTCGAGAAATCAGGCATAGCAAGAACAGGGGCATTACAGAGAGCTAATTTCAGATCTTCGAAAGCGGCTTGTTGAGAAGGTCCCCACTCGAATTTGATGCCTTTCCTACGAAGAAGGTTTAAGGGCGCCGCTCTATTAGCAAAATTAGGAATGAACTTCCTGAAGAAATTCACCATGCCAATGAACCTGGCGATACCTTTGATGTCCTTGGGAGGTTTAAAATCACGGATGGCCTGTGTTCTAGAATGATCGACTGCTACACCATCAGGTGACACAATATGCCCTAGGAATGACATAGAGGGCTTAGCAAAGGCAACCTTGGACAACTTAACAGTTAACCCAGCCTTACGAAGGCGATTGAGAACTTCTCGCAAATGATCTAGATGTTCTTCAAAGGTTTCGGAAAATACGACGACATCATCCAAGTAGTGATATAAGTACTCAAATTTGATGTCGGAGAAGACCCTATCTAGTAGCCTAGTGAGCACAGCTGCCCCCGTGGGGAGCCCGAAAGGCACGCGGTTGTATTCATATAAATTCCAGTCCGTGGCAAACGCTGTAAGATGTTTAGACTCTTCGGCAAGGGGAATTTGATTATAGGCCTGATTCAAGTCCAAGATGGTGAAGAACTTGGCCTTACGAAACCATGAAAAGCAAGAATGAAGGTCGGGAAGGGGCACAGATTGCAACACCACCTTCCGATTGAGAGCCCTGTAATCAATGACAGGCCTGAAGCCTCCTTGAGGTTTCGGTACTAGAAAAATAGGCGAAGAATACGCAGACTTAGAGGGCCTAATAATACCGTCCTTCAACATCTGATCGATGATTTCTTTCAGAGCCTTCATTTTAGGTGGAGATAGCCTATACGGTGGAAAACGGACAGGAATAGAATCCGTGACCTCAATTTTGTATTCAATAAGGTCAGTAACACCAAGAGTATCAGAGAACACCTCGGGAAACGACTGACACAACTTACGAATACTATCAGCCTGCTCCTCAGGTAGATGTCTAAGGTCTAACAACATCTCATCCTGGGTAGGCGAAATAGATGAACATGATACAGAATTACACTTTAACAAGGGAATTCTACAATTGGACGCAAATTTGAATGTGCACGACCTACTCTGGAGATCGAGCACAAGACCAGTGTGAGAAATGAAGTCCGCTCCCAATATGATGGGGCAAGACAAATGCTTGGCCACAAACAATTTGATTTTCCATGTAAATTTAAAAACACGAATTTTGACATGTAAGGAACCTAGAATTTCTAATGGAGATGAATTAGCCGAAACATATTTAACAGGAGATGAGTCAAGGTCAGGGAGTTTACAAACAGATTTCAATTTAGAATACCAATCAGCCGAAATAATGGAACAAACACTGCCTGAATCTAAGAGAGCTGTTATAGGCTCGTTATTTAACTCAATCTTAAGAAAAGGAACAGGTGCGGGGGTATCCGCCGCAATCCTAAGACACTCTCTGGGGCATTCAAAAAAAGAATTTGAAGATTGCTCATTCCCTGAATTCTCGACCCTTTTGCCCGGGGCTGAGCCTTGGAAAGCAGAATTAGTCGACTCAGCCGAAGCCGCTAGTCACTTTTTATTATTGGCATGGGTGGAATTTGCACCAGAGCAGGAGGGGGTGCTATTTGAGTTTGGGCAATTCTTGGCGATATGTGAGAAAGCCCCACATTTAAAGCAGCCTTGTGATGACCCTGCTCCATTCCTTGTCCCACTTGACTTGATTAGAGGACACTTATTCCGCAGATGATCAGGCGACCCGCAAGCATAACATTTACGAGGATTGACTGGTCGGCGAGGTGGAGGCCGAGTGTTACTAAAAGAAGGCGGGGGTTCTTTCGCGACACGCAAAGAATCGGCGTATCTAACTCCTTCCGCTGAAACGGCCAATGCTTCAAGTTCAGAGAAAGTTTGCGGGCACGCCGCGAAACACAAATATGACCTATAGGATGGTGAAATACCTTCCACAATAGCTTGTACAATTTGATCCTCAGGGAAGTGAAGAGCAAACACCCTAGTATAAAACTTAATATCTTGGATGAAGTCAGCCAAGTTTTCATCCAAGCGCTGTACACGGTAATAGTACTTCTGAATCAGGGAGGACCTGGCCCTAGCCGGGATGAAGTTAGCTAGCAAATGGGCATGGAAATCCTCAATAGATGATTGCTCGGCAATGGCTCTTACGATTTTATCAGAGAGAATACCAATAGCATACGGATAGATAATTTGCAAAATTTGACATGGCGAAAGAGAAAAAACAAGAGCATGATCCTGAAATTCCACTAGAAATCTTAAAAATGAAATTACGTCACTGGTGGTATTAACGGAAAACTTGGATATACCTCTGAGCAACATTGCCAATGGATGAGGCAAGCTGCTAAACCCGGGCGACATAGTAGGTAAAGGTTTCAATGGCAAGGAAGTTAATTCAGCACGTACATTGTTCAACGATGCGCGGCGTTCAGACTCGTTGTCCAATGGGGCAGAGATAGTTTGAGCAGCAACGGTTATCCTATTGCCTTCTCCCTTAGCAGGTTCTTCCTCACTACTTACATTCACAACGGTGGGCTGATCAGATTTGGGAGGAACTTCCCCAGTTAACAATTGAGTGACTTTACTAGACAATTCAGAGATAGTTTCAAGGAGCGTATTAGCTTGCTTCCTCTGAACGTCATTCACCTTCAGAGACAACAGATCATTAACTCTATTTGAAAAGTGATATAGCCTGCCTTGCACACGCTTAATTTGATTAGGAGACGGATCGTTTTCATCAAAAAAGCTGACTACAGATGCTAGCCCAGTAATATTCTCGACGATCGTGGAAAGAGACTCATCAATTTCTTTCTCTCCCAAATTGGGGATGGAAATGGGCAAATCAAGGGACTCTCTAAGCTTGTTGGTGTCGATTGCAACCGTGCCTCCAGATTGCACATTTCTGATAGTTAACTCGTATATCAACTCCTCTTTGCGCAAATAGTTAAGGAGGAGAACATCGCGAGGGCCGGGCATGATGACAGAACAATTTTGAAAAACTCAAAAAATTCCAGCAACTGAGACAATTATTAGAGTTCGAATCAAAGCAATGTTTAGCCGTCAAAAGGGGCTAAATTGAGACCCATTCAACCACGCTCTGCTACCACTTGTTACCGAGTTTTTGTGGTAGTTAAGCATGAAAGAAGGTGCTGGGTGGTGAATAGGTCTCAAGCTACTAAAGAGAAATTAAATTTTAAAATTTAACAAGGTTATATTTTCTTTTCAAAATTAGGTAACAACAAATAGAACAGGTACTTAGTAGCCGAAATACAACTTGAAATGTACAATTACAGGGATTAAAGAATTTGGGCTTCGAGCCCTGAAAACACAATTCTTGAGCAACTAGCTCAACTTTACGATATACCAATTTCAACAAAAGGGGCAGAAGACCCCAATCAAACCCTGGAGCCCTTGCTCCAAATTACACAGCAAAGCCTGCTCGAGGCATACAACTCTCAGTTTTAGAAAAGAGCCACTCGCTCTTAAAGTTAAGCCTCTCCCAGGCCACACCAAACTCAACTTTCAAGTTGTCCTCAAAGGACATATACACAGGGGTAAAATACCCAACCTACTGAGGTCTATTAGGAGAGAAAAGATTAATACATGACCTCTAAAATACAACTTGAGAGGAGGCGAACTTGCACTCCTAATACACTTTGTTTTTAAAACCTATTCTGGCTCTAGGCCGTTAATACAAGGGCTAATCCCATACTACAGAGGTGACTTAATGGCAATTTACATTACATTACGGGAGAATTGGTTGAGAAAAATAAGTTCACCTCAAGACGATGTGAGTGGGAACTCGAGAGGGTTAGCACTCTCTATCCCATAATGTAGCTTTACAAAAAAGATGAAAAGAGTAATTACATTTTAGGAAAAGGTTACATGATGGAAATGCTTCGAACCCGCCGCGAGAGTTAAACTGCCGACCTAGCAAGAAAAGAAGATATTAATAGGCCATTACCTGGTAGTAGATCGCTGCCGAGGAAAGAGGCGCTTCCCGCCTCCTGCTATGTACTTAATACACTGAAAGATGGAACAGAAGTGGCCCGGAGACCCCAAAATCAGCAGTTTATAACCTCTCGCGGAAGATTCTAGGCGTTAGGGGAAATAAAACACCCTCCCTCAAAGTTTTTATTGGTTCGGGAAAAGAAACCCCTACATAGAGGAAAAAGAAACACATTATTGGTGGAAAATTAATTAAAGAAATTCGGGATTGGCTAGATCCAAAATAAGGGGAAAAGGAGGGGTATACAGCCAACTTAAACCATGACAGAAAGAAATTTAACAAAGAACAAACTCTTGAAATAAAAATTTCTCCAACAAAATAGTTCTTTGATTTCGCACTAGGTCGCACTATTGTTGATCTTCAGTAGTGTCCTCTAGAAGAGAAAGTTCACACTTCTTACTTCAAGCGAAACAAAAACACATCAAAAGTGACACAGTTCAAAAACTCAAAATTTTCCATGTGGTGACATCTTCTGAGAAAGTAGAGAATTAATAGAATAGATAAAGTTCAACCTTCCTCCAGAAGAGGAGTTTCAACTGGCGCAACTTTTAAATAAACGGTGTAGAGGTGTACCGCCCGGTACAATTATTATTATTATTATTATTATTATTATTATTATTATTATTATTATTATTAGCAGAAAGCTTAAGAGCTTTCAGCACTATGAATGAGATTCACACCGAAAAGGGAAATAAGGTATCAATTGAAGGATCAAAAGGAGCTTTGCACCTCGAGTGGAAAGGTTTAATCCATGGTCATACGTGGAGTAATCACTGCGCAATGGGGAGGCTTGGAACTGATGAAACGGCATGTTGGAAACATGAGCGCGCTGTTTCTATTGCCCGCATAAGACTGCTCAATTAATAAGCTGAGTTCCTGTAAATAATCTTTTCAAGTAAATAATTGGATTTAATAGATGCATTTCTTCAATAATAACTCATTTTTATAAGGAGAGAGTACACAAAATTTTACCTCCTAAAAGAGTGCAGCTGATATCCCCAAATGTACATAATATCTTCTAATATCAATCAATCAGTCAATCAATCAATCAATCAATCAATCAATCAATCAATCAATCAATCAATCTCCGCCTGTGTATCATTACGGTTAGTGCTATTAGCTGCCGTCCTTGGAGACCCGGGTTCGATTCTCGGTACTGTCAGAAATTTAAAAATAGCAGGAGAGTCGGTATGTGGTTAAAATGGTACATACACCTCAGCCCCATTTCGAGGGTGCCTAAAAAGTGCTGCACCATTTCGGGACGAGGACACGAGTTTGTCAGGCTCCATGGCTAAATAGTTGAAATGAAATGAAATGAAATGAAATGAAATGAAATGAAATGAAATGAAATGAAATGGCGTATGGCTTTTAGTGCCGGGAGTGTCCGAGGACATGTTCAGCTCGTCAGATGCAGGTCTTTTGATCAGACGCCCGTAGGCGACCATAAGAGTGCTAGTCTTTGGTCCAAGGGGGCGCGGCTTCTATTTCCGGCTGGGTCGGAGATTTAAACTTCCACTGGTTAATTCCGAGGGCTCGGGGACTGTATGCGTCTACCCTCTTCAGCATTAGAATTCATCATAGATGTGGCACCGTCCTCACAAGCACGGAGGTCGCCGAACATAATAAGACCTGCACCAGGCCTCTCCGGAGACCACGGATCATTGTTATTAATTCAATCAATCAATCGATGTCACCACTGATCTGCATTTAGTGCTCTCACGTAGATGGCTGATTCCCTGCCAATTCTTTAACAAGTCTTTCAAAGAAGTTGGAAATTTAAAATGGGTAAGTTGGTTATGCTATTACCGCAATAGTCTAATATTACCTATCGTTCTGTGTTTTGAAATATTTGTGGCTGCTCTTACGGGACATACCATCACCCCACATTCTACAGTATATTTGGGAGCATATCAATTCACGCAATATTGTCTGCTTGCTTACATACAGCTCAATCTTCCCTATAAATCATATTTCTGATTATGACATACGCATGTTGCGTAACCTAGCAATCACAGTGTTACGACACAGAATTCCTATAGGCCTACCTACTTTAAAGATAAGGGTTGTTATCAGAACCTCGCGTTAATTATCCCGCGCTAAAGCATGATAAGCGGTAATTTCCAGAATGTGTATGAAAGATCAGCAGGTGAAGTCTTCTCTATTCCACATTAAGTTTGAATAGCGTTACTATAACCCTAGAGTACTATCTGTCTACACAAATGAAATACTGTACTCAGTAAAAATGTTATTGGTTTTACGTCCCACACGCTATTCGGAGAGGCTGAGGTGCCAGAATTTTGTTGCGCAAGAGTTCTTTAACGTGCCACTAAATCTATCGACACGAGGCTGACGTATTTGAACACCTTCAAATATCATCGGTCTGAGCCAGGATCGAACCCGAACTCGAGTTCAGAAGGCCAGCGATCTGCCGCCTAACCTACTCAGCCTAGCCAGCACCTCCTAGCAATACTGTATGCAACCCTCCTCTCTATTTCAAGCGATCCATATGATGAATGGTGTGGAAGTGTTGCGAAACCAAGGATCGTGATGAGCTCGAAGACTTCACTGGCTATGTAGCTTTTAGGGTAAAGAATGTAACTTTTTGATGCCTACTAATAAATAAAATCATGAATAAAAATATATAAATAAAATCACTCAAAAACTTAATAAAATTAATAAGCATAATTAACCGAAATGTCCGTAGTATGGGCGCCAGAGTTCATCAGAATGGATCCCTCGATTTTAGATATGAGCATGATAAACTTTATATCCCAGGGCGTGTACATAATGCTGCGTACTGGTACATCTGCTGCAGGCCTTACCTAACCTCCTGAAAACGACTAATTAGGTAGGAACTGCACCTAGGTTCATCAATAACACTGATTCTAAAATAGCTAACTATATTCTTAACAAATTCCGTGCATGAGCACCTCATCAACATACAACATTACACATATAATACACACATAAAATATTGCTGGAAGACTCCATATTTACAACAACAACAACAATAATAATAATGAAAATCGTGGGAAAACGAAAGCGAGAACTAAGCTACCATTTGTAAATAGTCCGATGAACAATGTACATGTATGAAGATAAATACCCTTCACTGTTTCTATATCAATTCGACTTACCGATTCTCATAATCGGCAGTTATCACATCACACAGATACTGTACCTTGTACTACTGTGTTCACATATTTTAACACTTGTTGTAAAGATATATACACACGTCTGTCGATCCTCAACATAAATATGGAAAGTCTGAGATAGCTTTCACCAACATATAATGCTAGGCCGCCACAAGTGCTACAATACTTAATGTGCAAGCACTCTCCACAATCATCCACTTTCCACGAACATAACAAGACTACGCTCCACGAACGTTTGAAGTCCAGTCCATTGCAGTCGTGTCACTCCAGTACCGTGTATCAGCACCACTTCCTTCCCGTACAGTGCGTCAGTTGTAGTTGTAGTTGTAGTTATCTTCCTTCTCGTTCCTTTACAATCACCTCTACAATCACCCTTACAATGTCTCAGGTTGCCGCCGTATGATCAACCTTTATAGACATCAACATCCCCTCCTCTCAGATGATACGTCTGGATTGGTGCTTGCCAGCCAATCATTGGTGGTCCTCTTCTCAAGCCCAAGCCCTGAACTACTTCTTCCTCCCAAGACAATAACAAACTCTGGGGTATATTCCACGAGTCACCAAATTTTCCTAATACAACAACAAGCTCATCTCATCAGGCTGGGATATATACATGACTCATGAATTTCCCGACACAAGTACATCACAACAAACACTAGGGTAGCCATATGACTCATTCAAATTACCAGAGTTATTAAAGCAATGTTTTCCCACTCGTGCAAAACAAATTACTCATACCTACATATGTGGATATCTTCCAGCTTACCAATATAAATGGCAAAATATATAAATGAAATAATAATAATAATAATAATAATAATAATAATAATAATAAATCGAATACTGACAATAATATCTCTAACTTCTACATATAATTCTGGAGTGTGATATATGTACTATCACAAGAAGAAGAACCTCGATAAAGAAAGCGATTATGGAGAGAAAATCAGGTCACCCTACAAGGGGTGGAAATTAGATTTCAAAGACGTTCAAGAGACCGAGTTTCACTTAATACAATACCGATAAAGAAAGAAGAAAAGAAAAGAAATTCCACTGATGCTATAGATAATCATGTTTGATAATACGTTTTTTTAAATATCAGCATTATTTTTTGTGTATAACACACCTGTTATTTTTTATGAAAGGCAGTTTATTATGTTGTATATGAAACCAGTGCTAAGAATCTCAATATGCAGGCTCATTAATTTATATAGCCTGTCCAATGTTAACGTGGAATTTGTCAGTTCCTGGAACTTGGAGGAGAACATTTACTGTACTGTTTGTGTTGTGGACAGTTATAGTTTCCTAATATTGTTTGTAACAACGGTCATACTTCTTGCAGTTATCAAGCTTTAATGTTCGAGTCTGTAACAATTAGAGCCCCCTCGTTATTGTTATCATAGGTGTTGACAACATGAACACATGGAATGGACATTGCACTGCGATCACAGTCTTAGCATTGTTGCAACCTTTTATACAGATCGAAAAACTTTCAGAAACGCTGCTTGATTCACACTGTATTTGATCTCTTAGATTTAAACATTTTCTTTCCCAGTAATTCGGCCTCTTCTTTAATCTGTACAGAGTCGCCGGGATCCAGTAAGCGATTTATATAAAGAAAGTGCTCGACGTAAGTCATGGCCCTTTACGACTGTTTAGGAGGGTTCTGCGTGACGTCAGAGCTCTGCTTTGCTACTGCGCATCTCCCCCGTGATCCCTATCTTGTATTCTACGTACCTTGGGCCATTTTTCTTGGCCTTTTAGACCAGAGCCGCTATCTCATCGTCAGATACCTCCTCAATGTTTCTCACGCAGTCTGAGTGGACCTCGATCCAGCCCTTAGATCCAGGTAAAAATCGCTGTCCTACCATTAAATCGAACCCGGGGCCTCCCGAGAGTCAGATTAGCTACCTCTAGACAACGGGGCCTTCATTTTACTCAGAATATATACTGGGTCCACCCAGATTTCAGACCCAAACAGTAAATATAATATCGTCTGGGAACTCGCTTCATTATTCTAGAATACCGTTAATTATGTTTCCTCTTTCTGTAGGTGAAGATAAGTGTATTCAAATAAAAATACGCAGCTCCCGAACCAGAAGAATTTACCACATGCAGTTAAAATCCTCGACTCGGCCGAGAATCGAAACCCGGCCTTCTGAACCGAACCGCTGCTTATTCAGCCAGAAAAACGAAATACCATTATTATTATTATTATTATTATTATTATTATTATTATTATTATTATTATTATTATTATTATTACTCCAATCTCCTTTTAATCCTCCACATTCTTATCACTTTCTCCTAATACAAATATGTTAACATATTTTGTTTTTCAAATGCTCTCCAAATGATACCAAGTGGTCCTTCCAGGAGAGAAGACTAAATGGGGGCCCAAAGGGCTAAATGGGGAGTGTGAGTTGGGACCATTGTATGAGCTCTGGCATTGCTTTTTGCTTTTGTACGTTCATTGTCTCCATAATTTTATTAATGCGCAATAATTATAAATTGTTGGGTACATGGTGGAAGAAGTCAATCATTACGAATTGACCACCTTGATTTCTATTTAAGTCTACTTCTAAAAATTACCTAGACTTAACTTATGAGATATGAAACGATTACAGGTGTTGATGATCTCACCTGTTATATTAATACAACAATTGGGAATATTTCTTAATTATAAGACACAGTCGTATCATATACTTGCTTTGTGCGGGTCGGGCGGAGGAAACTGTTTGCGTGACGTCATTGGAGCTACAGTTCGGCCTGTGCAGGACGAAGACAGTGCTATCAGCAATGATACTCCTGATATGGTTAAAAATGTTTGTTACCATAGGTGATAAATGCACTCATTTGATAACGTATTTCAATAATCTACCGAGCTAGTTGGCCGTGAGCTTAGGGGCGCGCAGCTGTGAGCTTGAGTTCAGGAGATAGTGGGATTCGAGCCCCACTGTCGGCAGCCCTAAAGATGGTTTACCATGATTTCCCATTTTCACACCAGGCTGTACCTTAATTAAGGCCACGGCCGCTTCCTTCCCCACTCCTAGTCCTTTCCTATCCCATCGTCGCCATAAGACCTATCTGTGTCGGTGCGACGTTAAGCAAATATTAAGAAAAGAAAATTCAATAATAATAATAATAATAATAATAATAATAATAATAATAATAATAATAATAATAATAATAATAATGGTTTTACGTCCAACTAACGCTTTTCCAAGATGTCGATAACTTCTTTCATCCTCTCATCTTGAATAAAGAAAATGAAACAGGGGCATAGCGAGAAGGAAATATTTAAGACCCCATAATTCCATCACCAAGCGATATTATAAATTCATTTCACTTGACCATTTAGTACAGGTATTTAGATAATATTATGTGTATGAAGCATGTAATTTTAATTGAATTTATCTTGTATTGTGTATCTGTCCCTAATATTTAGTTTTTGCAGAATTACTATGTTTTACGTTTATTTTTGCACTTATAAAATTCTCTACAATCCATTTTTTTTACGTCGCACCGACAAAGAAATGTTTTATGGAGACGATGGGACAGGAAAGGACTAGGAGTGAGAAGGAAGCAGCCGTGGCCTTAAGTAAGTGCCTGGTGTGAGAATGGGGAAACCATGGAAAACCTTCTTCTGGGCTGTTGACAGTGAGGTTCGAACCCACTATCTCCCGAGTACTGGATAGTGACCACACTTAAGCGACTGCAGCCATCGAACTCGGTCGATTCACCACAAACGTAAGTCAAAAATAAATAAATAAATAAATAAATAAATAAATAAATAAATAAATAAATAAATAAATAAATAAATAAATAAATAAATAAATAAATAAATAAATAAATATTCTCAGAAAATATAAATTTCGTGTCCACCAAACAACTTGCCATGGAACATCGTACAATTGTGATATGACATACGATGAATGGTTAATGTTAATTCCAGGTATGTTTTTGTATGTGTTTTGAGTTACATAAACTAAGTCGAGACTGAAAAGTATGGTTTGTTACTTAACAACAAGAAAATGATTAAAAGTGTCGCACCGACACAGACAGATCCTATAACGACGATGGGATAAAACAGGGCGAGGAATAGGGGAAGAAGCAACCGTGGTCTTAATTAACGTGTAAACATGGGAAACATAGGAAAACCATCTTTAGGGCTGCTGACAGTGGGGTTCAAACCTAGTACCTCCCGAATGCACACTTACAGATAAGTGACTCAAAGTCAATTCACTCGGCTGACTGAAAATACAGTATAATGCTCAGTAAACGTGGTAAACATATTGTTCACTTAATATCAGGCTTACGATTCAGATTCCGAAAATATTTAGCGAAAGGAATTGAGACGCGTACTTGTTGCGTACGGATAAACTGTTCTATTCCTCCCACTCCCACATGTTTCACCTAATTGAAATTTTAAACATCAACCAGTGCGATACATACATTCTCAACAGGTACGAAGTAAACCAAGAAAAACCACGAAATGAAGACATTCATTTTTAATAAAATGATGGAATAAAAAAGACTTACGGTAACGAGATAGGATTTCTTTAAAGCGTAGCTTTTAAAGTTCTCCCAAAATTAACGAACCGTTGCATCTATTTAAGATATTATTCCGGTACGTATTCCTTGAAGCGTCCACCTCTGTGTTATGGCGGTTAGGGCGATTAGCTGCTGCTCCCGGAGGCCCGGGTTCGATTCCCGGCTCTGCCACGAAATTCGAAAAGTGGTACGAGGGCTGGAACCTCTCAGCCTGGCGAGGTCTACTGAGTAAAGTGCAGTTCGATTACCCCCTCAGCCATTTTCGAAATGATTTTCCGTGGTTTTCCATTTCTACTCCTCCAGGCAAATGCTGGCATGGTACCAAAGCTAAGGCCAAGGCCGCTTCCTTCCCTCTTCTTTGTCTATCCCTTTCAATCTCCCCATACCCCACAAAGCCCCTGTTCAGCATAGCAGGTGAGTAGGCGGCCTGGACGAGGTACTGGTCCTCCTCTCCATTCGAGAGATAGTGGGTCCGAATCCAACTGTCGGCAGCCCTGAAGATGGTTTTGCGTGGTTACCCTTTTTCACACCAGGAAAATGCTGGGGCTGTACCTTAATTAAGCCCACAGTCACTTCCTTTCCACCACTAGCCCTTTCCTATCCTATCGTCGTCATAAGACCTATCTGTGTCGGTGCGACGTAACTAGATTCAAATAATAATAATAATAATAATAATAATAATAATAATAATAATAATAATAATAATAATAATAATAATAATTCATTGAAGCATTAGTCTAGCATTTTAGACAATGCTTTTAATGCCATATTACATGTATTCCCTTTCATATTAATTATTTCAATTACAACTTTAAATGTAATAATAATGTTACTGGTTTTTTTTAGTCCCACTAACTACTTTGACGGTTTTCGGAGACGCAGAGGTGCCGAATTTAGTCCCTCAGCAGTAGTTTTACGTGCCAGTAAATCTACCGACACGAAGATGAGGTATTTGAGTACCTTCAAATACCACCGGACTGAGCCAGGGTCGAACCTGCCAAGTTGGGGTCAGAAGGCCAGCGCCTGAGCCACTCAGCCCGGCTTTAAATTATTCCGCTTTAAATTATTATTATTATTATTATTATTATTATTATTATTATTATTATTATTATTATTATTATTATTATTATTATTATTATTATTATTATATATAATTCGCTGGGGCCATCAAGGACCACGTTAAGTCTTGTTGCATTTGACACTGAACTTGGCCTTCTTTAGAGCCCAAATTTCCCTCATTCTTTGCGAGTGGGCCTGCTTACGCACCACTGTCCAAGGGGCACCATGTCTTCTCTTCGGCTGCTCGTCTCGGTTTAGCCCGTTCGTCAATATTTTCTTGCGGAAGAGATCTCTGTTAAGGGCGTCTTCAGCTGAGATATGTAGCATTTGCAGGTCTTCTTTGGTATTTCTAAACCAGGGAATTGTGGTTTTGGGGTTTGAATCAAAAAAGTGAAAGATTTCTTTAGTTAACTTTCTTCCGTCCATTCTTTTATCATCATCATCATCATCATCATCTGTTTACCCTCCAGGTTCGGTTTTTCCCTCGGACTTAGCGAGGGATCCCACCTCTACCGCCTCAAGGGCAGTGTCCTGGAGCTTCAGACTCTTGGTCGGGGGATACAACTGGGGAGTATGACCAGTACCTCGCCCAGGCGGCCTCACCTGCTATGCTGAACAGGGGCCTTGTGCTGGGATGGGAAGATTGGAAGGGATAGGCAAGGAAGAGGGAAGGAAGCGGCCGTGGCCTTAAGTTAGGTACCATCCCGGCATTCGCCTGGAGGAGAAGTGGGAAACCACGGAAAACCACTTCCAGGATGGCTGAGGTGGGAATCGAACCCACCTCTACTCAGTTAACCTCCCGAGGCTGAGTAGACCCCGTTCCAGCCCTCGTACCACTTTTCAAATTTCGTGGCAGAGCCGGGAATCGAACCCGGGCCTCCGGGGGTGGCAGCTAATCACGCTAACCACTACACCACAGAGGCGGACCCATTCTTTTATTATTATTATTATTATTATTATTATTATTATTATTATTATTATTATTATTATTATTATTATTATTATTATTTTGTTTTTGTTCCTCCTGACAATCATCAGAGCACTCAGGACGTCAACGTAACAAACATGTTTAAGCATACCACCAATATCAGTGTTGACAGTCGCCTGTCTGAAACGGAAAGGAGAAACTGTTTCCACCTGGACGGCTGGGGATGAATTCATGTATTAAAATGCGAATGCGATGGAAATCGTGCAGTGAATTAATGAAACTCCATTCTAAATACCGCTTTCGCTGGACAGACGATAAACACACCCAGTTGGCAACTGCTTTCACCCTCTCCCCTTAAATGAAGAAACTGAAACAGGAGCTTAGCTTGAAAGGTAATATCTAAGACCCCTGAATTTCATCACCAAGCGGTATTCTCAGAAAATATACATTTCATGTTCTCACAACCTTACATTCCGTGGAACATATTACAAGACGTGTTATATGACATACGATGAAACGGACGGATAGAATGATTCAGGGAATTGCTTCGTATCAAATAACTGTGAGAGTCTTCGCAGAAATACGGCGCCTATGATTTCAAAGCTTGATCACTCGACGATACTTCGTCTGCTAATAAATACTTTTCGGTTTTAGTAATGGCAAGGTTGAAATTAAATTCCTCCCTGTCCCTACTTCCTTTGATACCGCTATTTTTCTTCCCTTCCAGCCATCCATTCTTCCTTTGATTGTGCATTTCTTCCTCATTTCCCCCTTTATTCTCTTCTTTCTTCTTCCTATCTACCTATGCCTGCTGTAAGCAGTGCATATTTATCGCCCTCCTTTACTTTCTTCCTACTTTCCTTTGTTCGTTAACTCAATTATTTTCATATTTTTTCTTCCTTTCGTCTTCCGTTCGTTCAGTATTAATAATCCATGTTCTTTCTTTCCTTCTTTCTTTCTTTCTTTCTTTCTTTCATTCTTTCTTTTCCATCATCTTTCTACCTTTCTTCCCTACTTTCTCCCATTTCTCCTTCTCTCATCCTTTACTTTTTCCTTATACATTTTCCCCTACCTTAATTCTTCCTTCTTTTATACCTCTTTTTCTTCCATTCCACCCATCCATTCTTCCTTCAATTGTGCATTCATTCCTCTCTTCCCTCCTTTCAGTTCTTATTCCTTCATTCTATCATCTTCTTCTTTCTTACTGTTCCTCTTTATTCCTCCAGTTCACCGTCATTTCTACCTCTTTGCTATCTTCCTTCCTTCCTTCTTCCTTATCTTCGTTTAAATTTTTCACCTCCCTTTCCTTTTCTCCTTTCTTCAATCCTTTATTCTCGCTTTTATGGTACTTCCTTTCTACTTCCGAACTACAATTTTCCGGCTTCCGTCAACCTATCGTTCCTTTCTTTTTTTCATTTCGTTCTTTCTTTTCTTTCGATAGCGTCTTTCTCGTTCTTTCATACTCTCTTCATACCTCTATTATTCTTTCACCCTTCAATCCCTCTTATCCAAAATCTCCACTTCGCCTTCCTTCATTCCTTCTTTGTCTCTGTGCTAGGAGACAATTGCTGAAGATGATCGTATTCTCAGTTATATGCACTCCATCAAGGTAACGTTTATCTTTATGTACTGTAGGGAGTGGTGGTGATGGTTGTTTTAAGATAGGCTACCATATTACCCGTTTTTACCAGGGACCACCCCTTTTTGAGACCTGTCCCCAATCCCCGTTCAGTTTTGTTAGATCCCTCGGTTTAATGCAATTATTTTGAACCCTGGTAGTCAATACATGGGAAAACTACCTACGGGCATCTAGCCTTCTACCTAATTCTTCACGCCCTTTATTTTATTCTGTTTTATTTTTATAAATTTACGAATTTGTTTTATTTTGCCTGTTGCTTTACGACACAGATAGGTCTTATGGCGACGATGGGACAAGGAAGGGCTAGGAGTTGGAAGGAAGCGGCCGTGGCCTTATTTTAAGGTACAGCCCCAGCATTTGCCTGGTGTGAAAATGGGAAACCACGGAAAACCATTTTCAGGGCTGCCAACAGTGGGGTTCGAACCTACTATCTCCCGAATACTGGATACTGGCCGCACTTAAGCGACTGCAGCTATCGAGCTCGATTTACGTATATTTACTGTCATCCCCGCTCACTAGCGAGTCTTTTCTGAACACAGTTTAAAATTGATAACACTGAATGCGCCACTCAGTTCTTGTTTTTATTTCTCTGGTTAACTCTTGAACAAAGAACCAGATTGGTAAGCAGCGGAAAAAATGTGGTATTTTTAAAGAGCGTTAACATTATTAATGACTCTGTACGTTCAGCCGGCCCCTTGGTGTAGGGGTAGCGTGCCTGCCTCTTACCCGGAGGCCCCGGGGTCGATTCCCGGTCTGCACAGGGATTTTTACCTGGACCTGAGGGCTGGTTCCAAGTCGACTCAGCCTACGTGATTAGAATTGAGGAGCTATCTGACGGTGAGATAGCGGTCCCGGTCTAGAAAGCTAAGAATAATGGCCGAGAGGATTCGTCGTGCTGACCACACGACACCTCGTAATCTGCAGGCCTTCGGTATGAGCAGCGGTCGCTTGGTACGCCAAGGCCCTTTAAGGGCTGTAGTGCCATGGGGTTTGGACTCGTACGTTTTGATTAAATAAGTGCTTTAAGAACTCACTACTAGATGAACTGTGCAACTTTAATAGAGAAAAGTGTTTGCAGAGCAATGGCACCAATGAATGTCCAGTATGTTGATTGTGTTGAATTATTAAGAGTGGTACACAACTTCTTTGTCACACCTGCACATAACACAGCTGAAGAGAGAATATTTTCTCTTCTAAATTTTCAGTGGACGGATGAGAGAAATAAGCTCACAGTTAAAAATTGTAAAATTGTCCGACTCGTTGGCTGAACGGTCAACGTACTGGCCTTCGGTTCAGAGGGTTCCGGGTTCGATTCCCGACCGGGTCGGGGATTTTAAAATTAATTGGTTAATTCCAATGGCACGACGCGCAGGTCGCCTAAGGGAGTCAAATAGAAAGATCTGCACCTGGCGAGCCGAACCCTTCCTGGGATATCCCGGCACTAAAAGCCATACGAAATTTCATTTCTTTGTAAAATTGTTAGTAATTGTACTGCACAAGAGACAAATTTTAATATGTGTGTAACCATGACACCATTGTGTAAAACGGATTTTCTAAAACGAAAGTCCAAACCAGTGAAAAATATGTGAAATAAACCACTCGATATAAATTTCCCCCGTTCCCAAACCTCTCTCTTTCTTAAACCGTTCACCTTCCAGGGTTGTTCCCTGGGATTCAGCGATGAATCCCACCTCTACCGCCTCAAGGGCAGTGACCTGGAACGTGAGACTTTGGGTCGGGGAATACAACTGTGTAGGTGGACCAGTACCTCGCCCAGGCGGCCTCACCTGCTATGATGAACAGGGGCCTTGTCGGGGGATGATAAGATTGAAAGGGACAGACAACGAAGAAGGAAGGAAGCGACCGTGGCCTTAAGTTACTGTAGTTACCATCCTGTCATTTGCCTGGAGGAGAAATGGAAAACGACGGGAAACCACTTCGAGGATGGCTGAAGTGGGAATCGAATCCCTCTCTACTTAGTTGACCTCCCGAGGCTGAGTGGAATCCATTCCAGCCCTCGTACCACTTTTCAAAATTTCGTGGCAGCGCCGGGAATCAAACCCGGACCTCCGGGGGTGGCAGCTAATTACACTAACCACTACACCACAGAGGCGGGTTTTAAAACTTTAATTTTCAAATATGGTAACCCTAGCCATGCGTTGATTCGAGTTCACTTCCTATACTATCATGCTAAGGGAATACACGTCTTAAATATTTGAAATGATCCAACTGTTCCAGTTTCGTTCCCCTATCAGATATTCCTGCCTGCTGTCATTTCTTGATGGATACAGTACTTTTGCATCCATCGCTTGGCACAGGCCAGAGTAAAGTGTAGCTTCCACCGAAGTCCCAGTCAACATCCATGGCTGTTACAATATGGAAGTACCGAGCTCGATAGCTGTAGTCGCTTAAGTGCGGCCAGTATCCAGTATTCGGGAGATAGTAGGTTCGAACCCCACTGTCGGCAGCCCTGAAAATGGTTTTCCGCGGTTTCCCATTTTCACACCAGGCAAATGCTGGGGCTGTACCTTAATTAAGGCCACGGTCGCTTCCTTCCCACTCCCAGCCCTTCCCTGTCCCATCGTCGCCATAAGACCTATCTGTGTCGGCGCGACGTAAAGCAACTAGCAAAAAAAATTTTTTAAAATATGGAAGTTGCTGGGGTATGGGTAGTGCTGAGTAATGACATTCGAAGCATGACTAGTGCATCTGAGTGTTATGAAAGGTGCTGCTCATAGGGTCAGTCGTGCTGCAATAGTACTTTCTGGCCCAGTGAGGAAAGCAATGGCAAACTACCTCACTCCTCATCTTGCCTAGTACGCCTCATTTTGGTGCTGCTATGGGTTTTTGGGGTTTCCTTATAACCGCATAACCTTTGGTGGTGCTATTTGAAGATCCAACCAGCCTCTGGACTGATGACCTAACAGACAGGCAGACATCAGATACTCAGTCTTCTTAGGTTTCTTCCCTATTGACAGTACTTCAGTCTTGGAAATGTTAAAATAAACATGACGATGTTTCTTTATAAATCTCAGACAGTATTTCATGTCTTCTAACTAGAGATATACTGTACTGTACTTGAAATTGCCGTGGCTGAGACATTGAACCGCGGCTTGTGACACAGCCTGTAGAGGGTTGAAACGTAAGATTAAACAGTATTGATTTCCCAAATAATCGATGCAATTAGCCTTAATGCGATGGCAAGCTAATTATAGAGAAGCTATGAACAGTATCTCGCAGAGCTTCCTCTTCAATGCGGAGTAGTACGGCTTCCATGAGAGTGTCGAATGGTCATAATGTGTGAACAGCTGCCTGGTTAAAACACTCACGCTGGGGAAAAAAGAAAAAGTCTCATTTGTCAGCGATTTGAACTGAATTTGAAATTCTGTCTACAGTGTCCTGTATGGGTGACAGATTAAAGATATCTTCGCTAGTTCATCAGCTAGGTGGTCCGGAGTTCACATCCAGATCAATGTATACGAGATTCTCGATATAGAAAGAAATGTTAAGGGTCACGCGAAACCCAATTAGAAGAATTCAAGTCATTTCATCATGACACTCAATTTTGACTCAGTTTTACTCTATCTGTAATCCAGCAAGCAAGTTCGCAGTTTTACCTGACTGTTGAAATCGTGATCACCGGGCGAGTTGGTCGTGCGGTTAGGGGTGCGCATCTGTGAGCTTGCATGCGGGAGATAGTGGGTTCGAACCCTATTGTCGGCAGCCCTAAAGATGGTTTTCCGTGGTTTCCCATTTTCACACCAGGTAAATGCTGGGGCTGTATCTTAACTAAGACCACGGCCGCTTCCTTCCCACTCCTAGTCCTTTCTTATCCCATCGTCGCCATAACACCTCTCTATGTAGGTGCGAGGTAAAGCAGATTCTAAACAAAACAAAAAATAGATCGTGATGATAGGCATGGGACCTCTAAATTTAAGTGATTGTTAATAACGTGATCATACCCATGGGACCTCTAGTTTTATGTGGCTGTTGATATCGTGATCATAGCCATGGGATCTCTAGTTTTATGTGGCTGTTGATATCGAGATCATAGGCATGGGACCTCTAAATTTACGTGAATGTTAATAATGTGATAATACCGATGGGACCTATAGTTTTATGTGGCTGTTGATATCGTGATGATAGGCATGGGACCTCTAAATTTACGTGACTGTTAATAACGTGATCATACCTATGGGATCTCTAGTTTTATGTGGCTGTTGATATCGTGATCATAGGTATGAGATCTCTAAATGTACGTGAATGTTAATAATGTGATCATACCCATGGGACCTATAGTTTTATGTGGCTGTTGATATCGTGATCATAGCCATGGGACCTCTAGTTTTATGTGGCTGTTGATATCGTGATCATAGCCATGGGACCTCTAGTTTTATGTGGTTGTTGATATCGTGATCATAGGCATGGGACCTCTAAATTTACGTGAATGTTAATAATGGGATCATACCCATGGGATCTCTAGTTTTACCTGCTTCTTGATATCGTGATCATAGCCATGGAACCTCTAAATTTACGTGAATGTTAATAATGTGGTCATACCCATAGGACCTCTAGTTTTATGTGGCTGTTGATATCGTGATCATAGGCATGGGACCTCTAAATTTACGTGACTGTTAATAACGTGATCATACCCATGGGACCTCTAGTTTTATGTGGCTGTTGATAACATTATTATAGCTATTGGTCCTCTAGTTTCACCTGATGAATGATAACGTGATCGTAACACGGGACCCCTAGTTTTACGTGTGATCAATGATATCCTGATCATAGCCATGGGATCACTAGTTTTACCTGAGTGTTGATATAGCGATTAAAGCCATGGGGCCCCTACCAGGTGTATGCATAAGTTTTTGCCGGTTTTTTGTAGTAAAGAAAACACGTAATTTTCAAGGGAAATTCAGTTTTTGTTTATGCAAAATATTGGCCATCGGCTTCTACAAACTCCATCCATATTTCAGGTAAGTTCTGGATACCATGCCAGAAAAACTGCTTGTCCTTTGCGGCAAACCATTCGTCGAGCCATTTTCCAACTTCCTCGAAATTGCTGAAGTGCTGTTCTGCGAGCGCGCGCCCCATTGATGCGAAGGGGTGATAGTCAGATGGCGCCAGGTCGGGGCAGTACGGCGTGTGCAGAAGGATGTCCCATCCAAGCGATTTCAAAGTGATTTCACTGGTTTTGCTGTGTGAGACGGGGCATTGTCGTGTAACAAAATCACTTTACCATGTCTTCTGGCCCATTCCGGTCGTCTTTTGATTAATGCGAGATTTAAATTATTCATTTGTTGGCGATGGCGTTGTGCATTAACGGTTTCACTGGGCTTCAAGAGTTCATAATACACAATACCACTCTGGTCCCATCAGACACAAAGCATGCATGCTCTTCTTGCCGAAGCGATCTGGCCTTGGTGTTGAAGGACCGGCTTCGCCAGGTGACAGCCACGGTTTTCTCCGCTTCGGGTTTTCAAAATAAATCCATTTTTCGTCATCCGTCACAATTCGGTACAGAAAAGATTTTCTTTCGTGGCGTTGAAGCAGCATTTCACAAGTGACTATGCAATTTTCCATTTGCCATTCATTCAAATCGTGTGGGACCCATTTACTGAGTTTATTAATCTTGCCCATTGCTCGTAAACGCCTGCGAAATGTTAATCGCGACACATTTAATGCTTGTGCTAATTGCTGTTGAGTTCGAGTTGGGTCACATTGAAATCACCACGTTTAAATTGTCGAAACCATGTCTCACATGTTCCAAACGATGGAGCATGTTCGCCAGCAAACGACGACTTTCCACAGGCTTTTTCCTTTGATAAAATAAGAAAAGCAATGCGTGCGGCAAATGTTCTTTTTGAGGCACAAATGTCGACGTAATCTCTGAGCAATACAGCACAGACTCTAGTGTTTGGCGGACTCAACTTGTGTGTGCTGGTAGGTTAATATCAGACGAACAAACTTGACGTATGTGTCAAATTAATACGCTGCGTACTGTTCGCTGGCACCATCTTTCAGTGAAACCGGAAAAGACTTAAGGCTCGCTCCCACCTAGTGGAATCGAATCGAACCGAACAGCCGAAATTTCCACTCGACCGCTCACATCTAGTGGAACAGAATCGAACGGGATTCTACAGGAAACTTCACAGGCTTGCAATAGACAGTCTGATAGAAGGTGTGAGGAGGTAGAAAATTACGAGAGATCGGAAAAGTTTCTGGGTACATGAAATTAACAAGACAACCAAAAGGAGAGTATTCAAACTTATTTGAATGTTGAATGCGCGATGAAGCTAAGTTTCGACGGTAGCCCTACTTCAGAGTTACTGTACTGCAATTTCAACAACTATTTCAGATAGTAGAATTTAACAGAAAAGTTCAATTTTACAGGGGGAAATGCTACATCAGATGCAATGGGAGGCCGTGATCATTTTTAAAACTACTTTAATGCATTAGATTGCGTCCCGTGGGAGGATGAAATCATTAATCGAGGTACCCTCAACATTCCTTTTTATTATTTTTTTACTATTTGCTTTACGTCGCACCGACACAGATAGGTCTTATGGCGACGATGGGATAGGAAAGGCCTAGGACCGTGCCCTTAATTAAGGTACAGACCCAGAATTTTTCTGGTGTGAAAATGGGGAAACCACGGAAAACCATCTTCAGGGATGCCGACAGTGGGTTTCGAACTCACTATCTCCCGAATGAAAATTCACACCTACGCAACCCCAACCGTACAGCACAAATACGAGAGTTTGAAACCTAGGGAATGCCACTTACGAAATCGTTCACTGAAAATATAATAAACACTGAAAGATGCATCCTATGTGAGATGTGATGTCAATTATCGTACTGATATACTGTATGTGGACTCCAACATAACATGATTTGGTGATGAAGTCAACAAAAAATATGAATTAAATTGTATATAGACTACAGAAACCTGCCACAAAATTGAATATTATAATAAGTTTGGTTTTCCATAGCCTTGCTTATATCCTCCCAGGCATTATTTTTTACGTTGTTGCAGTAATGCTTGTGGGTCTTGTAGTATAGGAAATTATATTTTTGAACAAAACTAATAAGTTTTTCCGTGTCTAGTATCAATAAGTTAAATAAACGATCACAAAACAAAATTTTCCCGACCGTGTCCAAGAAACAGCTGACTCTCCAGCTGAAGCTGATACACATTTGCCGCCAAATGATCGTCCTAAAGATCTCGACTCGACCCGACCGTCTACGAAGTTGCACGAATCTTGATAATTCTGTTCGATTGCGCTCCGCTAGTCGAAAAATATTCTTGGCAGAGATTCCTGTTCCGTTCGGTTCGATTCGATTCGACTCGTGGCGATCGCTATCTCTATCTCCCATTTAAACACATGTTAAAAACAAATTCTGTTCGGTTCGATTCGATTCCATTCCACTAGGTGGGAGCGGACCTTTACGCATACACCTGGTAGTTTTACCTGAATTCCATTCCACTAGGTGGGAGCGGACCTTTACGCATACACCTGGTAGTTTTACCTGACTGTTGATAACGTGATCATAGGCATGGTACCTCTATTTTTACCCCGTTGATAACGTGATCGTAGCCATGGAACCTCTAGTTTTACCCTGTTGATAACGTGATCGTAGCCATGGAACCTATAGTTTTACCCCGTTGATAACGTGATCGTAGCCATGGAACCTCTAGTTTTACCCCGTTGATAACGTGATCGTAGCCATGGAACCTCTAGTTTTACGTGAATGTTATAACGCGATCGTAGCCATGGACTCTGGTTTTACCCCGTTGATAACGTGATCGTAGCCATGGAACCTCTAGTTTTACCTCAATGTTGATAACGTGATCGTAGCCATGGAACCTCTAGTTTTACCCCGTTTATAACGTGATGGTAGCCATGGAACCTCTAGTTTTACCTCAATGTTGATAACGTGATCGTAGCCATGGAACCTCTAGTTTTACCCCGTTGATAACGTGATCGTAGCCATGGAACCTCTAGTTTTACCTCGTTGATAACGTGATCGTAGCCATGGAACCTCTAGTTTTACCTCGTTGATAACGTCATCGTAGGCATGGCTCCTCTAGTTTCTTCTTTCCTCACGTATTATTTTATATTTTGCTGACATATTATTGCTGTACGTATTGTGTAAATATTAGAAAAAAAAATCCTTTCTGTCCCTCTACACACATACCGTATTCCAAATACAGTACTTTTCGCTTTTTTAAATTATTTTTGAAGTTTTAACTTTTGCAAAACAGACGAAGCTGCGAAGGGCCATCTGCGGTCTTCACGTTGATTGGAGAATGGCCTGGCTTCTTCCGAGCACATGGCAAGAAACATGTGTGGTTGTCTAGGAACTGTCATTACCTTACGTGATTGCCGCGATTGCATCACACTGTTGCCGGATGCCGCTGATGTCAACATGTAGATGAAATGCAGTGATGATACGGATTACGAAGCAAGTTATATTCACTGTCCACGAGGAATAAACAAGTTAATGACATATCACACCTGGGTATTTAACATCTCAGAAAAGAAATAAATTACGGAAGTTTGATGGATTTGAAGCCGGCCCCGCGGTGCAGAGGTAGCGTGCCTGATCGTGCGTGATTACAATTGAGGAGCTATCTAACAGTGAGAAGGTGGCCTCGGTTTAGGAAGTCCAGAATAACGTCCGAGAGGATTCGTCGTGCTGACCACACGACACCTCATAACATGCAGGACTTCCGGCTGAGCAGCGGTTGCTTGGTAGGCCATGGCCCTTCGAGGCTGTTGCGCCATGGGGTTTGGTTTGGGTTTGATGTATTTGAGGTTAGGCCTATGGCCAAAATGTAAATAAGTAATAAATCATTCACAGCAGCATATATAAGGAAAAATTCACATTTTACTATTTATTACTTCTGTCTGTCAGGTCAACAGCCCAGAGGCTGGTTGGATCCTCAAATAGCACCACCAAATGTTGTGGGGTTATAAGGAAATCCCAAAAACCAATTGCAGCACCAAGATGAGGGAAATATAGTTTTGAAATGGCAATATTAAGAAATACTCTTTCTAATTAGAATCTGATAAAGGACGAACTCCTTCCAAGTCGGATTCCTCTCTCTCCTCTTTCTCACTGCTGCCCTATCAATCGGATTAATGACAAGGCGATCGAAAGTATATCGCACAGACAGTCCGATTCCCAGAATCCCATCTCTTCCGTCACCACGTGAAAAAAGGCACGCCACATTACAGCTGTTACACTCACCAGAGCCTCGTTAATTCTACGAGTTTTACTATCACGTGCAACATATCCGTTTACCACGCTCCACACTAACTCTATTGAGGTGAATTGAGGTAAAGTTGGGTATGATGCGCAAAGGTATCACCGAGATATCACTATAAAATTTGTCACAAATGGAACATAACAATTGCTTTTACACATATCAAGTGAAAAATTCCTGGCACATTAAGAAATACCGTCGTTATTTGAGAAATATGAAAACATACTTAAGGCTTGTAGACAGGACTGGTTTATGTCGTATTCCGCTGCTGATGCCGTCTTTTGTTCTTTTCTTGAGGTCCAGGGCTAGCACCGAGGAATGCGAGTGCTATGTCTGTGGATTCTCATTATCTTTGTCCATTATGAGTAGAGCGGCTAGTTCAAAAAGCAAAATGGAGGTGAACAGTATTCATTTTTCGATGAGGCAAATGAACAGGTTATTGTTAAATTACAAGACCTTAAGCTATTGCCGAAGTAGCATGATCCCTGGACCAATAAATAACTTAATGAATCAGTTAGGGCACAAGTCCACAACTCGTCGTGATCAAAGAACTTCAGCGAACAAAGACATTACACACGAAATTGTTCAACGTGTGAGACAAAAGACATACGTGTGTCACCGTGAGCGTAACACCAAATGTACTTGTAAAGTGGTAAAGTACGCATACATAATATACTCCAAAAATGAAATATTTCTTAATGTGCCAGGAATTTTTCACTTGATATGTGTAAAAGCAATTGCTATGTTCCATTTGTGACAAATTTTATAGTGATATCTCGGTGATACCTTTGCGCATCGTACCCGTAAAGTTTCCGTCGAGCCTTCGCGAACGGACGATGTCATAGATTCAACATGGCGGGTCAAGCATGAGGGCATGGGTCCTCGGCATTCTTCACATTGAATTGCGTGCTTATATTCATGACAATGAATCGGTTTTTTTCATATTATTCTGACTGAAATTATTTGAGAAATTATATTTTGGACATCGTGCATGTAGGATCGCATTATCCTATGACTGACTAACGAACTACTTTGATGTCTCCGCGCAGTCGTTCTGCGGTAGCATGAACCAATAAACGTTAACATGAGACGTCCCGACAAGCCGCCGACAGCTGCATGTCAACCTACAGTATGGCGTTCAGAATCTCAAGAGCATCTTGAGGGGGTGTCCGGACATTCCGTACCACTTGATTTTTGAGGAAATTTCGTACCACCTAGGTCGCTATCTACCCGTGAACGGTTTTTCCGTAATCCTCAATTATTTACGCCAGGACAATCCGTTCCACTTGATGTGATATTGGAATTCCACTTCAACGCCAGCGGACGTAATGAGCCTGACAGGCAAACTTTAGGAATCTGAAACAAAAACATTTGCTGAAGAATACTTCTATATTATTTTAGTAATTGCCCTTTAAACTTATATTTATATAAATATCATCGCAAGAAAGTCGATTTTTTGAAGCATAAATCCTGAAACAAACAATAAAATAGAAATATACATTGTGAATATTGTCCGGCTCCATGGCTAAATGGTTAGCATGGTGGCCTTTGTTCACAAGGGTCCCGGGTCCAATTCCCGGCAGGGTCGGGAATTTTAACCATAATTGGTTAATTTCGCTGGCACGGGGGCTGGGTGTATGTGTCGTCTTCATCATCATTTCATCCTCATCACGACGAAAAACCTGCATCTGGCGATGTCCTCGGACACTCCCGGCACTAAACGCCATACGCCATTTCATTTCATTGTGAATATTTATAAACTACTGCATTATTTCATTATCACGTAAGTAAAATAAAAATATTCTGATGAACTGGCCGATATGGGCTTGAAGGTCACGCGGAAACAGGAAACTATTGAAAGGTGGAAGTAGCTTAGTCCCCGCGAATGACGTATATGTGAAGAATTAAGACGTGTGCCAGTCAGATCAGTTGGGCCGGTTACTTGCCAAGAGAGACCTGATTGTACATTTTCCCCCGCATTCTTAGCGTTTTGGCCTTAAATATCTCTTGCTTTATTTATGACCCGTCTATGTTTTCTAATATCTCTATTAATTGCAATCCAAACTATACATTACACTGATTTAGTTTACAACGACGAGTTCTGAGTTGATTTTAGATATTACCTTTGTGTGTGATATAATGTATGCTTGTTATATTTGAACTTTCGTCATAGAAATGTACTCATTAATTATTATTCATAAACTTTTCACGCAGTCGTTGCGATTCTTCTCCGTAAAGATTTATATCGGCTTTATTTACCGACGACTCCGGCTACATGGCTAAATGGTTAGCGTACTTGCCGTTAGTCACTGGGGTCCCGGGATCGCTTTCCGACAGGTTCGGGAATTTTAACCATCATTGGTTAATTCCTCTGGCATAGGGGCTGGGTTTATGTGTCAACTCCATCATTTTTTCCTCATCGCGACGCGCAGGTCGCCCATGGGAGTCTAATCAAAAGACACTCCCGGTACTGAAAGTCATGCCCCATTTCTTTTTCTTTCTTTTTTTTACCGATGACTAACTCAGTGTACATAATTAAATGTTGTGCACGGTTTGTGGATATAGTAGTTCGCTATTTGAACAGAACAAAGAAAAAAATAATTCCCAACCTGGGAGGCAGTGCAATAAATGTTTGGCCCATTTTCTAACCTTTTCTAGTTCTGATTTAGCTTACCTTAACTTGGATGATGATATTGCTGGTTAAATTAAAACTGGGTTGTCAACGCCGGTCGCATCCGGCACGATTACAGATTATGCGGTCGCTATTGGCACGGGTCGCATGCGGCACGGTCGCATCTGGCACGACACCGTTGCGCCCGACGGAAAGCTTGGTGACACTTGTGTCCACACATCAAAGATTAAGCAAGTCAAGATTGGATTCCACACCAATTCAAAACCAGGGCACAACATTTTGTGACGAATGGACAAAAGTGTCGGGGATTGACTTAACGTGCCTTCTCTTATCTTGATTATCTTGGCATGTTTAATGAATGTTTTTATTACGCCAAGGTTTAAATTCATTGTACAATATTTTGTGACTCGTGGACATAAGTGCCACCAAGTTTTCTATCAGAGATTGATTTTAATGTGTACCTTTTTAGATGTCTTTGTTTTATGGTTTTTTATGATTTTAGTTGTGCCAATTTTTTAAAAAAATCTTTACGGTTGATGATGGTCCAAGCGGCCGAAACCGGTCCCATGTACTAATTACATGACAATGTAACTGTTTTTTGACCAAATATAATTACACGTTTTATGTGGTATTGAATAAGTGGACCCATTTTACCTACGAATTGTAACTACTATCAATACAGATCATAACTAAATGTTTATCGTACGACTTCGCACGTAATCAGCCGATCCAGTGGTACGAAAAGTCCTAGAACCTCTTGAGGGGTCGATAAAAATGTAATGAAGCACGGCTAGTTTTAAATATTTTAAAAATGTCCTCGCGTTGAAACCAGCGGCAGTGATTCCTACATCCTTACTGGTTAATTATCCTCAAATTTATTCGAAATTTTTATTGTCCCCTTGTCGTCGCACTTGAAATAAAGATAAGAATCTAGTAGAGGGGCACTGCTGTCTGTCTTGTAGCGTAGGTATTTATGAGTGTCAGGGGAGACGTCTGAACTGAGCAATAAAACCCTATCGGAGAGAGGGGTATTTATAAATGTGCATCAGTGCTTTGCTCGGGGTCGTTGTCTGGAGCTGAGGTCCCGGATCTTTCTCATGGTAGGAGCTAATTGAGTACAGGAACAATAGGTAGAGTAATTGGATTACCACAGCGAGATCTTATCCCTCCGGCCCACGTACGAATTACTATACCTTATGGGCGCATCGATAATTTTAACCTCATCCATATAACTCACAGCTCGCTTTGTTCTGTTCTAACAAAACACAGCTTTGGACTTGGCTTCTTATAACTGTTGCCAGCTGGCTAGAACAATCGGTTCGGCGCTGTCCTTCTGTCATTTCGCGGGATGGAAAACTGTCACAGTCGATAGACATCCAACGGAAGTTACTGTACATGCGGGAGACCTATATTAGTAGATTCACTGACAGGTTATAACAAGTTTCGACAAACTTCCGCACTCCTGCATTTCTGAAGACTGATAGAAGTTATAGGGACGTTAAGCATTTATCTATACTAGCAACAGACGTACCATGTTAAGTACGCCAATTCTCGTCCAATCGCCTCAATTAAGCAACTTTGGGTGCGATCAGTACTTCGATGGGTGACCGCATGGGAACACCACGTGCCGTTGCCAATATTTCCTTTATGCCTTTACTGGTGAGACATACTGTAGTGTTTACAGTGCACTGTCTTTAAGTATAATGTAGAACAAGTTTATTACTTTCATCAATCTATCTCTGGCCCATCCGTGACTTTGACAATATGAAAAGTGACTGAGATGTGAGTGAAATTAGTAATGTAGCTCTTCATGCAGCTAATCCCTGTTATGAATGGTTTGAAAATGTCACTCATAGGTGGGTTGGTACGTGCATTTCAGTGGGCTTGGCAGACTGATATGTACTACGCAACTTCATGCTCGGTGAGGGAAGCAACGGGAAACTGCATCCCTTCTCGTTTCCCTCCTACGCCTCTTCATTTACACATAGGCCACCTCTGACGGCTGATGGTGGAACTATTGAGGAACCACCCAGTCTTTGGGCTGAGTAATACGCATACATATTAATACAGTTTGCGGCAAAACAAGCCGTATTGAAATGCTCTGACAATCAAGATACGTCATTATAGCATGCAAGGTGATGACGGTAACACGTATCTAATTGCGTTAGGGCAGCATGAGTTCAAACTGTGCACTGTGACGTCTCACGCGTTGCCAGTGGCGTCTCGTGGACTAAGTAGCTGGGTGTTGACACCAGTTGCGAAAAAAAAGTAAACAATATAGGAACTTACCTTATTTATTTAAAAAAATCTCATCGGTACACAATCCCACTGAATCACTACAAATTACAGCTCACCAAGTCACAACACTCTCGCAACAAAAATTAGAGTCAGGGTAGGCTGGCACATGTGAACTCCAAAAATATTCCTTATGAATGGGGGTGTTCTGAAAATTTGCGTTACGGAAGTTAGAGTCACAAAATGAGCGACGGAGGTGTAACCCTAGCAACCGTGCAGGCTTTATCTTATGCTGGTGGTCATCTGACATTAGCAGGCCATGACCAAGAGACATATTTATGATCATTTGATTTTTGCAAAGGAAAAAGTGGTTTATTTTTTCAGTTACATGGCGCATACTGAAAATCTGATCCTGACAGCCCCTCTTTGTCTGAAATCACACTGGTTTTCTTCCATTTTACTCTCAAACAAAATGCCAGTGAATATCTTTCCTGTTATAATGAACAATGAAATACGCCGACAGTTGTTGCAATCCCTCCTGTTCCCTTGCTTATAGATCCTTTCCACTTTCTCGAGCGTAATTTCACCAACATCATCGTCCTCTCCATGACTCGGTTATTCGTGACGTCAACAGAAATAGAGAAAATGTCAATATATTCCTTCCACCTGTCCAATGATTCCCTGGTATCTACTATGAGTTCACCTGATTTATCCAAAACACTATTTAAATTGTATAATTCACTAACAACGGTTCTTCCTTTTTTTACAATTGGCTTTACGTTGCACCGACACAGATAGGTCTCATGGCGACGATGGGATAGGGAAGGGATAGGAGTTGGAAGAAAACGGCCGTGGCCTCAATTAAGGTACAGCCCCAGCATTTTCGTGGTGTGAAAATGGGAAACCACGGAAAACCATATTAAGGGTTGTCAACAGAGGGGTCTGAACCCACTATCTCCCGAATGCAAGCTCACAGCTGCGCGCCCCTAACCGCACGGCCAACTCGCTCGGTAACGACAGTTTTAATGCAGTATTTGGTAGAAAACTATAATGGTTAGGACAGTATCCGGTAATTTATACAATGCCAACTTAACCAACGGTGATCAAATAAAATGACCTTATATCCAAATGTAGTAAAATAAACGCAGCTGCTGAAGGAGTGAGATGAGGAAAAATAACGTGGCAGATCCTATAACGAATGATTTAAAATCTCCCTAAATCTACTGCAACTTCCAAGAAACCAAACCCCACGGCACTACAGCCCTTGAAGGGCCTTGGTCTACCAAGCGACCACTGCTCAGCCCGAAGGCCTGAAGATTACGAGGTGTCGTGTGGTCAGCACGACGAATCCTCTCGGCCGTTATTCTTGGCTTTCTGGACCGGGGCCGCTATCTCACCGTCAGATAGCTCCTCAATTCCAATCACGTATGCTGAGCGGACCTCGAACCAGCCCTCAGGTCCAGGTAAAAATCCCTGAGCTGGCCGGGAATCGAACCCGGGGCCTCCGGGTAAGAGGCAGGTACGCTACCTCTACACCACGGGGCCGGTCTACTGCAACTTACAGTGAAAAAAAAAATTAAAATCCACACCCTGTTTCCAGTCATTCGACGGGGTCAGGTATGATAAGTGGTCATAATTTGGCTACATAAGGCGCTGCTTTGCGACAGCAGACAACAGAAGGTTTTACTCATAAGTCTGGTCATTCGCACGTGGCCGTGACCTTCTTTAAGGGTTTACGACAACTTGTACCTCTGCAGGATCGCACAAAATCTGTGATCCAGTTTACTACACAAGCAGCATTTGCCCCTACATATCCCAGTTATGCAAACTACTAAACTTTGTAGGTTTAAAAAAAATATTATTGGCTTTACGTCCCACTATAATAACTACTAGTGTTACGGTTTTCGGAAATTCCAAGGTGCCGGAGTTTTGTCTCGCAGGAGTTCTTTTGCGTGCCAGTAAATCTACCGACACGAGGCTGACGTATATGAGCACCTTCAAATACCACCGAACAGAACGAGAACCGTGGGTCAGGCGGCAGCGCGTCGGCCTCTCACCGCTGGGTTCCGTGGTTCAAATCCCGGTCACTCCATGTGAGATGTGTGCTGGACAAAGCGGAGGCGGGACAGGTTTCTCTCCGGGTACTCCGGTTTTCCCTGTCATCTTTCATTCCAGCAACACTCTCCAATATCATTTCATTTTATCTATCGGTCATTAATCATTGCCCCAGAGGAGTGCGACAGGCTTCGGCAGCCGGCACGATTCCTATCCTCGCGCAAGATCGGGGCTTCATTCATTCCTTCCCTGGCCCGGTCACTAACTGGAAAACAGGTTGTAGGTTGTAGAGCCAGGATCGAACCTGCCAAGTAGGGGTCAGAAGGCCAGTGCCTCAACCGTCTGAGCCACTCAGCCCGGCAAATCCACTCACGATCATCTAGCAGGAGCGCTATATTTGAATGTTTGCACAGCGGTTAAGGACATTTAACTGTCTTAAGAGGTGACTGAAATGAAAACCCCATTAGCTTTGGCTTGGCTACGTCAGTTGGCGACCACAAAACCTGTAGGTGAGGCTCCCTACCTTCATCTTTTTCATCCCACTTTTCTTATACAACTCTTGTTCTCTTGCGACCATGACGATTTTTGGTTTCTGAGGTCTAGGGAGTCTTTCATTGTCCTACCCTCCGTTACCCTTCTCTTTCTTTAACTGATACTTTCATTCTTCGAGAGGTTGAACCTGCTCCTTTTTCCCTTTTGATTGAAGTCAAGACGGTATGTTTGCCTTCTTGTACTTTCTCTTAAAACAATAATCACTGCCACAATAAAGAGACGACAAAATTCAACCAGATTCCGAATAACGTAATGAAACTCCGACTGGCGCCAAGCTATAACAATGTACAGACTGGCGGGAGCTGCCATTCCCTTCCGGGGCGATGACTAATCACTGTACAATGTTACTAGGATGAAATTGATAGGGTACATAGATATAGTCTACAGGAAGAAGTCTGCTGGCGAGCTCAAATTTCACGTGATTTCACCGAAATCTGAGCACGGGATGTACAGTTGGGCGCACGAGAGTTGGAGTCTGACATTTGAGCGGCGAAAGCTGTAACTACGAAGTACGCTGCGTTGTCATAGTTACCTCACTCTGCGGTATATCATACAGGCTGAGTGTTTAATAAAACAGGTGGTGGTGGTGATTATTGTTTTAAGAGGAAGTACAACTCGGCAACCATCCTCTATATAACACTAATCAGGGGGGAAAATGGAAGGGATCCGACACTTCGAAAAATGAAGATATCGGTCAAAGGAAGACAAGGGCCACGAAGGGCGTGAACATGAAAGACTCCCTAGCCCTCGCAAACCTAATAGCGTCGGGGTCGGAAAAGAACAAGAGTTGACCAAGGGAGGTCGGATAGGATAGATGAAAGTGAGGAGCCTGGCACAAGTAAGTGGAAGCAATGCCAGGACTCAGCTTAGGGCCCCGTGGTCGCCAATCCACGCTCCAAAGTTCAGAGCCCCTGGGGCCCCTTTTAGTCGCCTCTTACGACAGGCAGGGTATACCGTGTGTGTTATTCTACTGCCCCCACCCACAGGGGGTTTAATAAAACATGAAGGCCTATTGCAATGAAATAAACCTTGACCCATTCCTAAGCTCGTGCTAATAATTCCAGCATTTAAGAGAGAACGCGTCATTGCCGATAAATATGTGATTTCATAATCGGTAACAAAATCGCCAGTTTCTGACAATAACCTCAACAAATGCACGTGTTAAATACAGAATAGAACTGTACAATTAGCCACTGATTACCTTACAAAAAAATAAACTAACAACGAAAATGATGTTCAGAAAACAATCACCTAAATACATAAAGCAGTAACAACTAACACAGCTAACGCAGTACCACTCCAAACAAAATCATAAAAATGACTAAGTGCAAGCCAACCCACGTGGCAATAACTTCCTTAAATGTGGCATCTCTGTTATCGTTGCCATAGCAACAGACCATTCTCGAGCAGCGTTAGTCAACTTTTGCTCGCCGGTGCGGTGGCGCTAAACGTCAGACTCCAACTCTGGTGGGCCTTAGTATAGCGGTGTTACATCTGATGGTCAAGAGCCTCAAAACTCAAAAGGTATCAGAGTCAATAAGCATTATGATTATTTTAATTATATAACTATTAAGAATTTAGGATAACGTAGGTGGTAAGCAAAGCAAATCCGTCTCCATACAGGCCATGAAGATGGAAGGCCTTTGAAGGAGTGGAAAGTGGAGTGTTTCGCTATTCATAACCGCGGCAGTGATAAGCGGAGTCGCACACCGATGTTGTCCACATTTCGCGAGGTTAATTTACGTGGGTCAAAATGAAATCCCATTTGAAAATTCTATCGAATTAGCTTTAATTTTCAAGATTTTATAGTTTCCGTTTTCAAACACAAGCCGTCGTATAAGCCAGCATTCAGAGCTTTCTTATAACATAGTGTTCGAGGCGCTGGTTCCGCAATGGAAGCTGCTCAGACTTAAGTCTCCAACAAGCCATTTAATTTAAAATTGTTCTCTAAACAGACTTTCAACGTATTAGGTCGTGTTACGTACATGTAGTACGTGTTGAAGACCTGTAGCTCAGATCCTTTCAAACAGAGCAAAGATGGCCTAGGCCACCATAACTCAATTGGTAGAGCAACCGACGCGAAATCGGGAGGTTGTGGGTTCGGATCCCACTGGTGTCCGGCTGGCCATTTTTGTTCTGTACTCTGTGGTGTAGTGGTTAGTGTGATTAGCTGCCACCCCCGGAGGTCCGGGTTCGATTCCCGGCTCTGCCACGAAATTTGAAAAGTGGTATGAGGGCTGGAACGGGGTCCACTCAGCCTCGGGAGGTCAACTGAGTAGAGGTGGGTTCGATTCCCACCTCAGCCATCCTGGAAGTGGTTTTCCGTGGTTTCCCACTTCTCCTCCAGGCGAATGCCGGGATGGTACCTACCATAAGGCCAAGGCCGCTTCCTTCCCTCTTCCTTGCCTATCCCTCCCAATCTTCCCATCCCTCCACAAGGCCCCTGTTCAGCATAGCAGGTGAGGTCGCCTGGGCGAGGTACTGGTCATTCTCCCCAGTTGTATCCCCCGACCAAGAGTCTGAAGCTCCAGGACACTGCCCTTGAGGCGGTAGAGGTGGGATCCCTCGCTGTGTCCGAGGGAAAAGCCGACCCTGGAGGGTAAACAGATGATGATGATGACTTAACATCTCTTCAACACGTACTACATGTACGTAACACGACCTAATACGTTGAAAGTCTGTTTCGATTACAATGCGGTCGTGAAAATTCAATATTCATTAAAATTGTTCTACTTCCTGCTGTTATTTTTAAAGGTATGTCTTCTTCATGAAAAGGCCCGTTTGTTACGAAGGTTAGCTTTCATCCGTTCCCTCTCTTCGTTTGAATTTCAAAAAATAGCGATGAGGGTTTCTTCTCTGACATGAGGACAAATACCGCCCTCATGGCAGATCCTTTTATCCCCCGCCAGTGCAGTACAATGGAGATTTTCCAACTCGTCAGGTATTTCTCGAAAAGAGATGTAAAAGGGCATAGTTTTCGCCCTGGGACTCCTATGTACTCGCTCTCAACAACAACAAAAAAAGTACGTCCTTAAATTTACTGTGTATCACATAACTCAAAAAGAATGAAAGTCAGTAAGCAATCCGCTATAAAAATATCGGGAACTTCAACCAATCAACAGCTGTCTACCGTCACAAGCAGAGTTGGGAAGTAATTGAATAAAAGTAATCGGATTACATTCTTAGTAATTTTTACTTATAATCGTTACTTTTTACAAAAAAGTAATTCTCGTTTGTAATTTACTTCTTCACATAAAATAGTAATCGTCACATTCTTGTAATCGTTCCTTTCTAGCAATAGTAGCGATTGGGGGGTGGAGGTGGGGCACTTTGTGGAGAAAACATTGCATGTTT
The DNA here is from genome assembly GCF_040414725.1 of Anabrus simplex. Classification (NCBI taxonomy): domain Eukaryota; kingdom Metazoa; phylum Arthropoda; class Insecta; order Orthoptera; family Tettigoniidae; genus Anabrus; species Anabrus simplex. The sequence goes on along the minus strand of NC_090270.1, from coordinate 123,985,697 downwards.
ATTCCATTTTGGCCGGTTGAAACTAGGAATTATAGCAATTATTTTTTTAAAGCCATTTTTACAAGCCCTGTTATCTTATCAGCTAATACTTTTCTTTATTTCATTAATGGGGGGGCACCCAGCTTAACAAAGGAAAAAAATAGGTTAATATTCATTCGATTGTTAAATATGCTACAGTTGTTGTTGATAACTGCTGCACATATCCCAGTATTGGCATGCTTCCTGGCAATCAGAAGCAACTTCAATAATGTTAGAATTTTAATAATTTTAATATTTTAAAATAAAATATTCAAATTTATCCGCCTTTTTAACAGTATATCACTGTTTCCCTTATAAATTCCGAGTTTATAAGAACTTTCGTACTTTTCCTTTTTTTAAGTGTGTATCAAAACTCGAGCTAGAAAATGAACCTCAATCATTAACATAGACTGTGATTTGGATTTTTTGTCGCTTTCATATTCCGAGCACCAGAAAATATTAATAGCTTTTTAAATAAAAATGTTAAATAAAATCGAATTTAAATCCTATTGATCTGAATGAGGTACAGATTGTAGTACAACTCTATGGGACGAAACTCTGAAAAAACCATAATTATCCGTGAATCAGTAAGAGAGTTATGAAGGAAACCGTGATATATTGTCAAAAAGGCGGGAAATTTTGAACATTTTATTTTAAAGTGTTATAATTAAAATTTTGACATTATTGAAGTTGCTTCTGATTGGTCTGAAGCATGCCAATCCTGGGGTACGTGCATCATTTGTCAACAACGTTTGTAGCATATATAACAATCGAATGAATAATGGCCTATTTTCCTCGTGTTGAGCTAGGTCTTCCCCCTTAAATCATTAACAAAATTATCAACGGAAATCCGCACCAAAGGTTTGTCGCGGTTAACCGATTTGTGTAACGCCAGAGCAAGTAGTGGACACTTTGCATGTGCTGTGAGGAAGGGTAGCAGGGGTAATTTTTTATATTTTTGCTAAGGTCGTGGACACTGAGGAATGATTCACCTGCTTGCCGCGCGCATTTGCCAGTCTCATAAGTGTATGTTAGCTTCTTAGTGCGTAGTCAAATAATGAAAAGATTTTTAATTGTATACTTACGCCGTACTTCCTTTTTGATTGTAATACATGTGTAATATTGTTCCTTTGGTAAAAGTTTGATTGTATAGCTTAGTATTGAATCAAAATCTCAAGAAACTATTATTCTTTTCTCCAGGGTTGGTTTTTCCCACTAACAGCGAGGGATCCCACTTCTAGCGCCTCAAGGGTAGTGTCCTGGAGCTTCAGACTCTGGGTCGGGGTACAACTGGGGAGAATGACCAGTACCTCGCCCAGGCGGCCTCACCTGCTATGCTGAACAGAGGCCTTGGTGGGGGATGGGAAGATTGGAAAGGATAGGCAAGGAAGAGGGAAGGAAGCGGCCGTGGCCTTAAGTTAGGTACCATCCCGGCATTTGCCTGGAGGAGAAGTGGGAAACTACGGAAAACCACTTCCAGGATGGCTGAGGTGGGAATCGAACCCACCTCTACTCAGTTGACCTCCCGAGGCTGAGTGGACCCCGTTCCAGCCCTCGTACCACTTTTCAAATTTCGTGGCAGAGCCAGGAATCGAACCCGGACCTCCGGGGGTGGCAGCTGATCACAATATCCACTACACCACAGAGGCGGACAAGAAGAAACTATTATTACCGCACTTAATTAGGTAAACTATCAACCTTTACCTCTCTGACGAAATTCGCTCAGAGAGCATTAAAAAACGTACCATTTTGTAACGATTTTTTCTTTCAGTTTTGATGTTTATACCCCCGCCCCCCCCCCCCCCCCAATGCACTTCTAATTCCCAATCGCTGCTACTACTTTCCTGTGATTCATATACATCGCTCGGAAGCAAAAGCGGGGAAAAAATTTATGATGAAGATAATATTTTCAGCTCTACAACAGCAGAACCAGTAGCTTCATCAGTGCCGGATGAGGTACTTTATTTCCAAAGACGTCATACTTATCGCAACGATGTTCTTAAAACTAAACATAAGTATTCCTTCAAGTGCCCCTGTAGGGCGTCTTTTCAGTAAATGCAAAGATGTACTTTCGCCAAGTAGATCGAGCCGTAGTAGAGAGATTTTTAAGAACAAATTATTTCATTTGTAAAATAAATGACAAAATTATATGAAACGCTAAAAGCTGTTAACTAAAATAAAAATGATGGGAAAATATAATTTCGAACGTTCCAAGGTATCATGCTTAGTTTTATCTATACCCGTAATCAGCGCTTTTCTTCTGCTGGTTTGTAACGGTGCGCAGTACCGACACCTTTTCCCGCAAGTTTTCTTTTTTAAACTGCGATTTATTGACAGAGAAATTTACTATAAATATTCCAGCGTTCACGAATTGTTTTAGTTTTCATTCTCGCAAGTTAGTACTATGCTTACGTTTTTCATAGCCTTCATACGTTGGTAACGCAGCCAGAAAAACGAAGTTGTTCACTTTCCGATTGTTTCCAATGTCAGACCACATATCAGTTCTACATCCGCTCTATAACATTCACGTGAATTTTGAATAACTCTACTTTTTGTTTAATCAGTTCAATCATTATTCAAAATGAGAAAGATAAGAAGTTACCTGGTGCATGCACTGTGCACGGTGCAAAAGACGACTTCGCTTTGTTGACCAGAGTGCAGATCCCCACTCCTCGATTTGGAGCAATAGCGATGTCTCTCTCTTTCCCCACACCTGTCTCGCTCGCTCCGGCTGTCTCCCTCTTCGTCACTTGCTCCGTAGCGCTTTAAATCCGAGCCGAGCTTAGCCGAGTAGCCCAGGGACGAAGCGTTGGTCCGAGCCCAGCCCAGTGGGACCGATGCACTGTGCACAGGAACTCTGTGCGTCAGTTTGCACGCGTGAGATTTTGGGCGTTTGAGAGGCCCTGCTGTAAAACATAAAACTACACCGAAAATTCACGCTGTGAAAAGGATCACGAAACCAAGACCGAAGATTCACGGGATCAAAAGGAAATTGATTCTGATAATGACTGACCAGATTATTGGACACCTTCCAAAAGAAAAGAAATACTTCTGTGAAAGAAAGGAGTGGATGGTGACGATGAGAGTATAACGTAGTCTATGTTAGAAGTGTGGGAGTTGCTGTAATAGCACTTATATGGTGAGTGCCGGCACCTTTTCTCCCAGAAAAATAGCACTGGCCGTAATATTAAAACAAGCGTTTTAACAGATAGGGCTGGTGGGAGGAGCATTGCACGTGCCATTGCATGGTGTTGCCACTTTTCTGCATTCCTTTCTCCTTCTCCTCACTTCTGGCTCACATGTTCAGTCCTTCAGACTGCTGCGTTCTGTGGTACATAACTAAAAAGTGAGAAGTTTGGCAACTCCAACCAACACGAACCGGCCAGCAGGCTTTTCTCCATGGCAACCATATTCCCTACTCCCTTCTCCCGACCCAGGCAGGCAGTAAACGGACCTCCGTCTAAGAACTGTCAAAACCCATCTTTCAATATTACAACTATAGTGATGATAGACTCTTAATGTCTCGATGCTAAAAGCAACACACACTATAATAAAGTAAGAAGTTATCCTTGCAAACTTTTGTAATATTCCAGTTCTACGAGAGAAAGAAAAAGTCAGTGATTACCTTAAGAGTAGCGTTCTAAAAAGTAGTTGTAATTTTTATGATTACTAATTGAGAAATAAATGTTTAATTGTAATTAAGTAAAATATTTCTCAGATAACTGTAATTCAGCCCGATTACTTTTTACTTGTCCTTTTCCCGTCATTGGTCACAAGTTTATCGTTTATATGCGTGATCACTTTCATTTTATCACACCTGCGTGCATTTAAAAAAACATAAATTCATTAGAATAGCAAACTCAGCTATCTTCATGAATACATTTGACCACAGACCGCACACACAACAGGACGTAACTCTGTTATTCTGATGAAGCCAACAGCCGACATGTTGGGAGACTGCGGACCGAAGATTCAAATGCAAAAATATATTAAAAACAGTAATTTCTGTGCTAAAAATGTTGTTCTCTGTATAGGTTAAGAATATATGTAGGCCCCATTTGATTTGTTTTACTTATTATCATGACTTATTTAATGTTGTAGTTATTCTCTCAATAGTCAAAATAAATACAAGGAGATCGCAAGATCAATTCTAGAGCTCCCCTTATATTTATAACTTGGTTCATAATACTATTCGTCCGACTCCTTGGCTGAATAAATAGATTTGAGGCCTTCGGTTCAGAGGGTCCCGCTTTTGATTCACGGCCGGGTCGACTATTTTAACAGCCTCTGGTTAATTCCTCTGCCTCGGGGACTGGGTGTTTGTGTTTATGTCAACATACGCGTCTTCACAATCACACAACACACCACACTACCAACCACCAGAGAAACTCGCGGTAGTGAATACATCCCTTCATGTAAGATTCGTGTCAGGAAGGGCACCCGGCCGTAAAACAGGGCCAATTCCTCTTGTAGGGATTCAGTTATCACCCGCGACCCCACCAGGGTGTGCGAAAAGTGGTAGAAGAAGATACATGTTACTTTTCGCCCTATGGATAGGGGCGCTAGAATAAATCCAATTCTGTCGTAAGAGGGGAATGAAAATTGATCCCAGGGGCGTAGATTGGCGATCACGGGGCTTATAGCCGAGTCCAGCAATGCTTCCATTTACTTGTGCTACCCTCCTCGCTTTAACTTTTCTATTTTACCTTCCTTGGTCAACTTTTGTTCTTTTCCGACCCCGGCGGTATTAGGTTTGCGAGGCCTACGGAGTCGTTGATTTTCACACCCCTCATTGACCTTCCCTTTCTTTTGTGATGTGGGGCTGATGACCTAGATGTTAGGCCCTTTTAAACAACAAGCAACATTTTTGTGATATCTTCGACCTCCTCTATTTTCCCTCCGATTAGTGTTAATAGAGGATGGTTGTCCAGTTGTACTTCCTCTTAAAACAATAATCACCACCATATGTTTCTGCAAGACCTATCGTGTCAGAAATAACATACCGTTTTCTTTAAAAACTACGTGAGAGAAGAAATGTAAGTAAATACAGTGAAGTGAAAGAAAGAAAAAGCAAGACACAAACAAAATATAAGGAAGATTCTACAGTGACTCGAACCCGTCACACTATATACACTCCCTTTACTGCTACTATCCCCTGAAGAGGAAGGCGGGCCACTCAGACGGTGACGTCATCTCTCAGGCCAGGAGATTTGTATCGGAGAAGGAGATGTTCGGAGAAGATGAGAGGGAGGAGCTAGGAGCTGTCCCGGCATTCGCCTTAGTGCAGGAGAATGGTAAACCACGAAAAACCATTCTCAGGACAGCTGACGGCGGGGATCAGCCCCTCTCCGTGTCCCGAATGCAGAGGCGTAGAGCCACGGCAGACCCGCGACCACCCCTCCTCTGCTCGGTTGGTCGGTCGGAGTGCAGAGGCGTCGAACCACGGACGAACCGTGGCCACTCTGCAACCACCAACCTCACACTCCCCTTGTAACTAGGACAGAGTGGTTAAGAGCTGAGCAGTGAATGGAACAGGGATATATTGTAGAACCATTGTTACACAGTCACCACAACTCAGTTTATTGAAATATTATAAAGTCATTACTTAATTAATTTACTTGCAGTTTCCCACTGGTTCCGCCCGCAATGTACGAAGTATGGTGTTGTTCGTTACTATCCTCACGGATGTATTTGCAAAGTTTCGAGTTAATGAAATACAGCACATGATCTGCTGTGGTAATAGAATGTAATATTATGTCAACAAAACACTTGAAAATACATCACACAAAGAAATTGAATTAAACGTTCCTTGGAACAACACTAGGCGCTGAACTGTCCTTCAAAGATCTTTGTCATGGAGACACATGTACTCATAACTTTTCTCGGAATCTACCAATTTAAATAGTTATTAGTTCCAAAGAAAGCGCTTAATCCATTTAGTGTTTTTAGACCAAAACAAACTGCGTACCTCAATTAGAACGAAAGATATGATTGCTTCAATGAGAAAAAATGTTGAAGAAATGAGACGTCAAATTGAATGTGCACTCATAACTTTCGTCAGAATCAACCAAGTTGAATAGTTAAGAGCTGAAATGAAAGAACTTGATCCAGTGAGTGTTCTTAGGCCAAAACGAACTCCGTACCTCAATTAGAACCAAAGATATGATTGCCTCAAAGAGACAAAAAATTGAAAAATTCAAATAATTTAACGAAGGCGGAAGTTAAGTGATTTATAGTACCTGATGACAAATATGTGCATAAATACCTTTAAGTTAAAAAAAAAAGAATGAGGGAAATCGACCGGATAGAATGGCCGGACTGACTGACTTAAGTTTTCATTTTTAAAAAAATATATAGATTTATTTATTTTATTGCTTTTTTTCCCAAAATATTAGGGTATTTACTGATCATTTTCAGTAATTATTAGGTTATCAACATTCGCCTTCTAGTGATTAAGTACATGCACTAAAGCAGCCAGGCATCCCTTGCCTCATAGGAGGAAAGAGTCCCCAAGAACAAGGGTATTTCCTAGAATTATTGAGTGCATAAATGAGGGGAAATTCAAAGCTGTCCCACCTCTCTACCAGAGAAGCGAATCAAGGATATCCTGGAGGGCGAACGAGGAACAAAACAAACTTTTTGTCGTAATGTCGTGGGGAATCCATGCAAGTCGTGCGGGGAATACCGATACCTCTACAAGTAGCATGGGATGAAGTGAACAGGGAAATATCGTCAAGGTCGGCTTGACGCACAGGAATTGCTCCATTTCGTGCCGGCGAGAACGGTATAGTGCATTCCAAGCGGATCGCTGTTAAACTTGGATTTTCCGTCATTTAAAACAAGCACCGTGAAGAGCGTTCACGGCTGGTTAATTGATGAGCTCAGCACCAGTGAATTAATTGTTTACTGTGCCTAATAATAAGAAGAAGAATGACGGTCTGACTGACTCAGACGGTTGAGGCGCTGGCCTTCTAAACCCAACTTGACAGATTCGATCCTCGCTCAGACCGGTAGTATCTGAAGATGCTCAAATACGTCAGCCTCGTGTCGGTAGATTTACTGGCACGTAAAAGAACTCCTGCGGGACAAAATTCCGGCACCTCGGCGTCTCCGAAAACCGTAAAAATGTAGTTAGTGGGACGTAAAGTCAGTAACAGTATTAAGAAGAATAAGAAAAAGAATAATATACCAGGTCCTTGGCTAAATGGTCAGCGTAGCAGCCTTCGGTTCAGAATGTCCCGGGTTCGATTGCCGGCCGGACCGGGGATTTTAGCCACTACCAACTATCACAGAAACGCGTAACAGTGAATACATCCTCTAACAGCGTTGGTGTCAGGAAAGAAATCCGCCCATAAAACCAGGCTTAATCTATGCATAGTGCCGACCCCAAGAAACTGGAAAAAGGTCAGGATTATTATTATTATTATTATTATTATTATTATTATTATTATTACTATTATTCGTTATGCCCGATTAAGGAGTGCGATAGAACATATTTACCTGACGTGATTCCTTTTTTCTTTTCCCAAAATTTCTTTTCTTGCGATCTTCTGACCAGGATTTGTTGGTGGTAGTTCTTGGATGGTGTGTAAAGCAATGTTTGCCGACTAATTTTATGAACTTAGATCTAACACACTGTCATCTGTGATGCCTATTTCATGAAGGTCTTTACAAATTCGAGCAGCCAATTGTTTTCTACTTTCATTGATAAGGCAAGTTTCAGAATTCTTTTGGTCAATCTCTGACATCATTCTGAGATTGAAAATGGAAATCTACAACCTGTTTTCCAGTCATTGACCGGGTCAGGGATGTAATGAATGAAGCATATATAGGCTGTTATTACAATGGGGTCGCCACTCCCAAGGTGATATATTAATGAGTGATAAATGCTATGAAATGATAATGGAGAGTGTTGCTGGAATGAAAGATGACAGGGAAAACCGGAGTACCCGGAGAAAAACCTGTCCCGCCTCCGCTTTGTCCAGCACAAATCTCACTTGGAGTGACCGGGATTTGAACCACGGTATCCAGCGGTGAGAGGCCGACGCGCTGCCGTCTGAGCCACGGAGGCTCCATTCTGAGAATATGTCCGTAAAATTTCAAACGTCTTTTCCTAAATGTGTCTGAGATTTTGTCTGCGTGTTGGTACAGGTCATGAAATTTCCTGATCATTCAAATTCCCCCTGTACAGACTGGTCTAAAAATTGTCCTCAACATTTTTCTTTCTTGCGTTTATCCATCTTTAATCAGTGATCTGCCCAAAATGTTCAGTGTTTCAGATGCAAATAGTACTCAGTCTTGATTACAGTGTTGTAATGGCTTAATTTTGCATTTCGGGATATGGATTTTTTTAAATTTCCATTCCAAGTGAGTCTGTATGCTCTTTGTAGTTTAGAGATCCTTTCTTTCTTTCTTTCTTTCTTTCTTTCTTTCTTTCTTTCTTTCTTTCTTTCTTTCTTTCACGATTTAGTCCTGAAGGTTAGATGACTTCTCCCAGGTTAGACACTTGGGATATTATGCCATATTGGGTTTTCATTTGTTGTCCATCTAGGTACCGATGAGATCCTTTCATGTAGTGAGTTTTCTGGTACGAGATTTGGAGTCCTGTTGTGGATGCAATATTTTGGAGTTTTTCAATGGATGCAATCTGTTATTATTATTATTATTATTATTATTATTATTATTATTATTATTATTATTATTATTATTATTATTATTATTCGTTTTGTTCATTCAAAGGGCGCTTTGGAATTTGTTGGTCGGCTTGATGGCTTTGGCCTTATTATCCTCCTAAAATCTCTTCATGAATTCATGAATTATTTCTTGCGTCATTCTAACCGTTTCTTACCATTTTCTTTTTAGGTTTCACGGTAATTTTTTTATTTAAGATAGGCCTACCAATGTTCCAAAGGCTTCGTGATATCTTATTGTTTTCCGTGATGTTCATTTCTTGTAGGTCTTCCTCTGTTTCTTCCAGCAAGTTCATTTTGATATCCTGTGAGTTTGTTATGTTTAAATATCTTCCGGTGGGTGAGTCTGTTGCTGTCTATTCTGTAGACATGTCCATAAAGTTTCAAGCGTCTCTTGCGAAGGATATTAATGAACCTATATCTTGGAATTTCGACGCTAGAAGTCTGCAGTTCTCTTATTTCAGATTCCATTTTCACGTGTCGGGAGATACACCCTCCTGATAATTGAAAATGGATATGTTTGTGAGCTGGGGTCTATCTGGAATGAGCATGGACAGAAAATCGACACAGTGGTCATTATGGCAACCAGTGTCGTCATATACCAGGGGCGTAACGAATGTGATACGAGCCCGCTTGCCAAAATAAAAATTCGGGCCCCCTCAAATAAAATGTAAAACCTACGAATATCTAAAATAAATTTAAAAACAGGAGGTAGGCATAAATAATATTGAATATATTGTCAAATTATGTAAACAAAAAATTATTTTACTATTGTAAGATTATTAAAATATAGTTTTAATATGTTTTATTTGGCTGCCTCCGTGGTTTCACGGCTAACCTGCTGAACCATACACAACTTAGTTGTTCGTACTTAAAATTGGCTTCATTTTACACTTGCTACAGAACTATACTCTCTAATCGATACCAAAGACTCGGTTTTAACAATTATTCGATTACAACACAGAAAAACGAGCTCGATAGCTGCAGTCGCTTAAGTGCGGCCAGTATCCAGTATTCGGGAGATAGTAGGTTCGAACCCCACTGTCGGCAGCCCTGAAGATGGTTTTCCGTGGTTTCCCATTTTCATACCAGGCAAATGCTGGGGCTGTACCTTAATTAAGGCCACGGCCGCTTCCTTCCTACTCCTAGGCCTTTTCTATCCCTTCGTAGCCATAAGACCTATCTGTGTCGGTGTGACGTAAAGTCAATTATTTAAAAAAATATTTGGTGCAGGTCTTGTCAGGAGCGTACCGCGGTCTGGCGAGAGACGGCCAGCATTGTTTACAGCTGTGCTATGACTAATGCTAGATGCAACCAAATGGCAATTCCTCTACGTACAAATCGTAAAACAAACTATTTAGACTGATTATACAAAACTGCGCGGACCACTTCCGTGCAGAGTGATATTAGACTAGATATAGGCCTATTGTGAGAGTACATATATCACACCCTCGCACTGTATTCAGAAGTCGAAGATATTATTATTATTATTATTATTATTATTATTATTATTATTATTATTATTATTATTATTATTATTATTATTATTATTATTATTTCATTTTTATATTTCTAGCTCAGAAAGAAAGAGAATAGAGGCTTTTGAAATGTGGTGTTACAGAAGAATGCTGAAGGTGAGATGGATAGGTCGAATCACGAATGAAGAGATACTGAATCGAATTGGTGAGAGGAGATTTGACTAAATTTGACGAGAAGAAGAGATAGAATGATAGGACACATCTTAAAACACCCAGGACTTGTTCAGTTGGATTTTGAAGGAAGTGTAGGTGGTAAGACCCGTAGGGGTAGACCAAGGTATGAATATGACAAGCAGATTAGAGCAGATGTAGAATGCAAAAGTTACGTAGAAATGAAAAGGTTAGCACAGGGTAGGGTGGCATGGAGGCTGTATCAAACCAGTCTATGGACTGATGACTCAAACAACAACAACAACAACAACAACATTTATTCTTAATATTTTAAGCTGGAAGGTCTCTTGATAAATGAGTCGTTGATAATGCCTATTGTGATGTTGTTGAGTAAGTTTCTGGGAATACCGAACCCTTTCAAGATATTCCAGGTGTATTGTGTAGTTGTAGTAGTGTAGTAGTAGAGGTTCAGGGCGTAAGAGTATCTTCCACTCGTGATTGGATGGCTAGGATCAATCTAGAAGTATCATGTGAGAGTAAGGGGAAGCTGGCGTCTATATAGGTTTGAGAGAAAACAGCGGAGATTGACTGAAAACTTTGGTAGTAAAAGGAGATGTAACTTTTGTGGAACGTGGTCTTATTATGTTTGTTGAACGTGGTTGACCTACTAACTGTGGAGTTCTTAGGCACTTGGTATTGTATCACTTGTGGCGGCTTGGTGTTCGGACTCGTACTTGGGCAGGTGAGTGTTACAAAAGCATGAAAACCGAGCAAGTGGCTGCACGGTTCATGTAGCTGTCAGCTTGCATTCAGAAGATAGTGGAGTGGGTTCGAACCCCCACTGTCGGCAACCCTGAGGATAGTTTTCCATGGTTTCCCATTTTCACACCAGGCAAGATTAGGCACACATAGGTCTTATGGCGACGATTTGATAAAAAAAAGGGCTAGGAATGGGAAGGAAGCGGCCGTGGCCTTAATTAAGGTACAGCCCCAGCATTTGACGTGCACACCGAACAATTCAACCATCCCTTACTACAAGTCAGAGTATGAACTTCACAATATTAAGGTCATCGGTTTAATGATCGATGCGGAGAGGTACGATCCCACTCTTCTTCACAAAGTTCTGGAAGGACCTGCATGTGGACAATTCCTTTGTTCTAAGAATTGCAATCACTGACCTAAAAGGTTCAATTGCAATAATTTCAACGGGTCCTAAAATACAAATTGTTTTCCAAATTTCGTTATTTTTAATTATGAAATCATAGTGTTCAGCAGGCTTTGTCTTATGGCAATCTGTGAAACGGGAACGCATATCGTTTGTTATCAAGCAGTACAATTAATTAAAAATCACTCCGGATTTACTGAGAAGTCTTACTGTGTAATTCTAGAGCGTATGGCTTCTAAATTAAACACGCTAGAATTGAACATAAAAGCTATTCTCGCACTTTCCTCCCTTCCTGCCTTGTGTTCTTCTTGTTTACTTGTGCATAACCTGAGACATCCGTTCGGGCCATTCGTGGGAGAAAATAAGAATGGGATTGTCAAACACTTGTAGCGTGAAGTCAAGTGATGTTGACGTTATAGCATCCGGTGTACGGAGCACTTTGTGCTTTGTTTTTGCAACAGTTGCAGACCCTATTATAATTACCGTAGTGGCGTCACTCCGTTATCGTTCGCCAGGCGCACTTTTACGAAAGAGAGAGAGGAAATCAATTCAATCCATCGATAGAATGTGTATCAGATTGGGGATATCCATCTCTGAGAATGTGTACTTTATTGTACAATAGAGGATTTGAGGCTAGTAGCAGCGTATTAACAAACGCCCAAAAATAGAAAAAGAAACGTTCAGGAGTAAATAAAGATAAAATAAAGGGTTGATTAAAAATCAATTCTTCTTCTTTGCGATGAGGCCTGCTAGGGAACACGTGTTTCCTCCTCCGTTCTTTCCAGTATTCCTTCATAATTGCACTATAATTTCTTCTCTCCTCAGTTCACTTTGGACCGAGTTTACTTTCCATTCTTCCTTGGATCCTTCGATTCATAAAACTTTATTTTTAAATATGTCTTTCTATAGTTTCCTCTTTTCTTATTTTATTTCTTTCTAAATATTTCTTGACTTCTTTTAACCAGCTCGTTGTTGACTTCTTCTACCGAAGGTACTTGGCTATCTGTTTTGTCAATCTGTTATCATCCATTCTATAGATAAGTCCAAAAAATAGCAAACTCCTCCTTTTATTTCTGTTATATTTTCTATGTTCTGGTATATCTACTTATTTCTTCTTATTTTCCATTGTTCTGTTGTTTTCATTGGTCCTAACATGTTTCTCATAATTTTTCTTTCTAGTATTTCCGGTTTATCTATACCAGGGCCTCTCAGGGTGCATGCACTGTGCACGGTGCAAAAGACGACTTCGCCTTGTTGACAAGAGTGCAGACGCCCCACTCCTCGATTTGGAGCAATAGCGCTGTCTCTCTCTTTCCCCACGCCTGTCTCGCTCGCTCCGCCTGTCTTCCTCTTCCTCACTTGCTCCGTAGCGCTACAAATCCGAGCCCAGTTGAGCCGAGCTTAGCCGAGTAGCCCAGAGACGAAGCGTTGGTCCGAGTGGAGCCGAGTGGGACCGATGCACTGTGCACAGGAACTCTGCACCTCAATTTGCATGCGTGAGATTTTGGGCGTTTGAGAGGACCTGATCTATACTATAGTTCAAAACTAGACATTCACTTGCGTAAAGACATTCTGGTTTCACTACCGTATTGTAGTGCCTTTTTAGATAAGCATTCCTTGTTGTAAAAATTATTATTACCGGGCGAGTTGGCCGTGCGCGTAGAGGCGCGCGGCTGTGAGCTTGCATCCGGGAGATAGTAGGTTCGAATCCCACTATCGGCAGCCCTGAAAATGGTTTTCCGTGGTTTCCCATTTTCACACCAGGCAAATGCTGGGGCTGTACCTTAATAAAGGCCACGGCCGCTTCCTTCCAACTCCTAGGCCTTTCCTATCCCATCGTCGCCATAAGACCTATCTGTGTCGGCGTGACGTAAAGCCCCTAGCAAAAAAAAAAAATTATTATTATTATTATTATTATTATTATTATTATTATTATTATTATTATTATTATTATTATTATTATTATTATTATTATTATAGTTACGTGACCCATCATTTGCAAGAAGAGAGACTACGACATGTATTATAATTCCAATTAATATTTATAATATCACTTTTAAGTTCTTTACTGTACACAGTTTAATAAAACTTACTTATCTCCAAATGTGCTCCAGTTGGGATGGATGGCTCTTCCACTGACACCCTTAATTCTGAAGGAAATTCTCTCCAACGCTTTCCTCTCACCTCCCCCAGAAATATGCAGGGATGGTATAGTTCATGCCTTTTTCAGATCTTCTCCCTAGCCTTTTCCAGTCATCTGGAGTCAACTCTACATATGGAATTGGCCCTGTTTTATGTCTGAGTGCTCTCCCTGACGTCAACTCTACGTTCAAGAATGTATTCACTGGTGGTTATCAGTGGTTAATTAATATGCATCCTGTACCTGTGCTAACTAATCCTTAATGAAATAGCGTCTTTTTTTTAAATCGCAAAGTTGACTTGAGCATGCAGTTCCGTGTGGGATGTGAACCTCACCTCATTAATTTCACGCGAGGTGTCCAAACGCGTGCTCTCGTTGGAAGTTGTGACGAGTCCCGCCTTCCCTCGGCATAATTATATAATTATCTCAGCGCCTTGTCAATATCTTATCCAATAGCAGATTACATCGCAATGGGTGGCTCTCCGTGCATGCATATCACTCGCGTGACGGAACGATCAGCTGATTTCTGTCAAACTGCTATTTTCCCGCCATGTTGATAGTGATAGTTGTTTTAAGAGGAAGTTACATTTTTATTTTTATTTGCTAATGGTTGACCGTCGCAGGTTTTCGGCAATGGAAGGATGGGAAAGGCTAGAAGTGAGAAGACAGTGGCCGTGGCCTTAATTAAGGTACAGCCCCAGGCATTTGCCTGGTGTGATAATGGGAAACCATCTTCAGGGCTGCCGACGGTGGGGACAACAGACGTGTCGGTCAGATAACGATCGTGTACCGTTCCACTAAACCATACCTGCCTAATACGTATAATTATTGATGTGTTAATGAATTTTCTTGGTTCTTTATTTAGGTGTTTGAGGTGGAGTCACTTCCTGTGGTCCTTACAACAGCACACCACTTCCGGTGGCGCCCTCCACCTTCCGCTCACTCGTATTGCATAAAGGAAGTCGCAATACTCTTCTGGCGCCGTCTTTACAACTATACACCTTTCAGTCTAGCTGTAAGACACCCGGCCCCTGTCGTGTCCTCACCATAAACATCTGTCTATTGAGCAAAGGCCATAGCAGACAACGATCATTGTTGTTACCCGAATTATCCTACAACGCAATATACCGCGATATGGTAGACTGTCTAATTGTTATTAATCTTTCTTTCTTTCTCCGTTAGGGTTTTTCAGGGACCAAGTGAAATTCAATGCTTCATCCTTGGTTGTTCCTTCTTCTTTCTCCAACACTCCATCTGTTCACTGTCTCCTTTTCCCCTCCACCGAGCTCGATAGCTGCAGTCGCTTAAGTGCGGCCAGTATCCAGTATTCGGGAGATAGTAGGTTCGAACCCCACTGTCGGCAGCCCTGAAGATGGTTTTCCGTGGTTTCCCATTTTCATACCAGGCAAATGCTGGGGCTGTACCTTAATTAAGGCCACGGCCGCTTCCTTCCCACTCCTAGCCCTTTCCCGTCCCATCGTCGCCATAAGACCTACCTGTGTCGGTGCGACGTAAAGCCAATAGCATTCATCAGCTTTTCCCCTCCTCCGACCATATCGAGCCTGTTTTCTATCCCTCCCGACCTTGGGATCCTTACATTTTTAACACTTTCTCTCTAAAAATCTCTCTCTCTCTCTCTCTCTCTCTCTCTCTCTCTCTCTGTTGCTGCTTCTACTCTTATATTGTTTCTTTCCAAATCTTTCTTGACTTCATGAATCCAGGTTGTTGTTGACGTCTTGTTACAAAGATAATTTTGAAGATCTGATTGGTTAACTCGTTGTCATCCATACTGTATAAATGTCCAAAACATATCAATCACCTCTTCTGCATTTTTTTCTGTTATGTTTTCTATGTTCCGGCATATTTCATCATTACTTCTTGATTTCCAGATTTCTGTAGTTCTTAGCGGACCGAGTATTTTCCGTATACATTTTCTTTTCAGTTCTTCTAATTTATTCAGCTCGTAATTCAGTAGGCCTACTAGACATTCACTCTCGTATAGGGCATTGCGGTTTGACTCAGGTGTTACAGTGTTGTATTTTGAGGTTTTTAAATAAACACTTTTTGTTGTGGATATTCCTAGTTTTACCCCATGGCATCTTGAGTATCTTTTCTTCTACAGCGGACTTTTCCAAACCATTTTCTTGAATTGTTTCTCCTAAGTATCTGAATTTATTTACTTTCCTTATTCGACCAATTTCTGTTAAAAGGAATTCTAGAGCATTCTTTCTATTCTCATAAAATGTTTTTTCTACAGAAGTTCTTAAACATGTTCTTCCAATCTCTTCCAAGAGATTGCCTTGTATTGCTACATTTTTCAGGTTTTCTGAAATTATTATTATTATTATTATTATTATTATTATTATTATTATTATTATTATTATTATTATTATTATTATTATTTACAATTTGCTTTACGTCGAACCGACACAGATAGGTCTTATCACGACGATCGGATAGGAAAGGCCCAAGATTGGGGAAAAAAGCGGCCGTGGCCTTAATTAAGGTACAGCCCCGGCATTTGCCTGGTCCGAAATTGGGAAACCACGGAAAACCATCTTCAGGACTGCCGACAGTGGGGTTCGAACCCACTATCTCCCGGATGCAAGCTCACAGCTGCGCGGCCCTAACCGCACGGCCAACTCGTCCGGTGTTGTTATTATTATTATTATTATTATTATTATTATTATTATTATTATTATTATCCCTTATATGTTTTTCGGTTTCGTTTTTATGAGATATTTCAACAATTGACGCTATAAATTATTTTCTTTACTACAGTCTAATGGACCCAAACTCGTAGGCTGATAGTCTGCGAAGTGGCCTTCGGTTCAGAAGACTCTGGGTTCGATTCCTGGTCAGACTTGGGATTTATTTGCATCTGGTTAACTCCTCTGACTCTGGGGCATTACGTGTGTGCTAGTCTTAATACACAGCTCTTCATTTATATACACCACATCACACTACCAACCCCTAGGGAATACTCATTTTTAAATAGTGCTTTGATGTCGCACTAACACATACAATGTTCTCGGTGAAGTAAGGATGGGAAACCAGTATTTGCCTAGCGTGAAAATCGGAAACCACGGATATCATCTTCAGGGCTGCCAACGGTAGGTTTCGAATCCGGCATCTCCCGAATACAAGCTCACAGCTATGCGACACGAACTGCGTAAACCAACTCGCTCGATATCCCAGGAAGGGCAACCATCCGTAAAATTGCGCTTCATTCACATATGGTGCTGACCTCAAGTATCAGGAAAAGACCTGGAAGGAAGAAAGACAGAAAGAAAGAAAGAAAGAAAGAAAGAAAGAAAGAAAGAAAGAAAGAAAGAAAGAAAGAATTTCACCAGCAGACGCCTCTTGTAGTGTTCTACAGGTCTGGTCCTATGACATTTTCTCGTATCTCCTATATTTATGGGTTAGATTGAGTTAGAATTATTGAAATGGGTGAAATTTGGTACAGTTTTCACACATTTTCATCAAATTTCGCTAACATATTGTGCCGTTTCACAGTTCTTTATAAGAGCTGTAGTAACAAAGATGGAGTCTCTGCCATCAAAATGTCAAATAAAATGCATTTAACGTCAGTACGGGCCGAAATGTAAGTCTTTTCGTCGGTCGGTTACGGAAATAACCGCGTATAGAAGGCGCAGGAAAAAATGACAAATGGACATTATTTAAAACCATTATTCAAAAAAAAAAAATGCTCATCACTTATTATATAATCTGACTTCGATGTGTTAAGAAGACGCAAGACTAGATTTGAAAGGGATTATCCAGCGGAGCTAAATACTATAAATTGGAAACGAAAGATAATTCGCGACTACACGCCAATCTGCTGATATCAAGATTTAAACGCCGCGCGGGAGATTAAATACGTAAAAAGAAGAGATAAATAGACTACAGTAGAACTACGTCACGGAGTGGCGCAGGGCCTCAATAAAATTTTCCCGATTCTGTTTAATGTTGAAGGACACCTACTGATCAGTTGTTGAGTGCATTTACGCCAATAAGAAGATAGCGGAAAGAGATTTATTTTCAAACTGGAATATATACAGAACATCTATCTTAGTCGATTTGGAACTAGTTTGTTGGATCAACTGTACCCTAACGAAATCTATACCACTTGAGCAACACAAGAGATATATTAATTGAAAGATGTCAGCAATGAATCAAATATTTTATTATTGTTCTGTTTCATACGCTCGAGTTTCAACCATGAGTCGGTAAAGAAGCAAGGCAACGCTACTTGGATCCTGATGAGGCGATACGATGTTGGCTGTCCCGGATGACCCGTAATCAGTGTTGAGAAGCCACGATGTACCCGACCACTTGTGGAGGAACCAGATGACGAGATCCTAATCTCAGATGACCGGAGATGAGGAAACACCGAGACCATCTTGAGCAAAGCTAAGTCCATTATCCAAGTCGTTTTCGTAAGTAAGAGTATATTATTTCCTTTTATTGTATGTTGATGTTTGTTGATGTTGATGTTTTGTGCGAAGACAGTGCGTAGATAAACGTCTAGCTGAGATGATTGGAAGTAAGTACTCATCCAAAGGAAATGTCAATTCCATTTGTAGGCGTGGTCACCAAGTGATTTTCCGATCGTAATGTTTTCCAGTGATATGTGAGGAGAGATAGCTAGAGTTATTATTATTATCAGTGAAGAGTAAAGAGTGAAGTTGGCATTAATACCTGTGTGTCCTAATTTAATCAATGTCAATCAGTTCGAGATCGTATATTGGAAGTGTTTTATGAAGGAATAAGGCAGTAGACTACTCCGAGTTCATGTTAAGTCTAGCACTATGACAGTAGTAAGTAATGTAGGCATTTTATGAATGTCACGGCACGTTGATGTGCAAGTTAAGGGAGTGATTTACATATGATGAAGTGAAAGAGTTGTTATATATGAAATGTGAGTATATTTAACGCGTTATAGATATGATGTAAGGTTGTTAATGATTTATGATGGTTGTATTTATTGTTTTCTTCGAGAGAGAAATAGTCATAGTTGTGCGAAGTGAGATCTCGTGATTGCAAATGATGTTTCTGAGAGTGTCACTGAATTCTCGCCAATTCCTTGTAATAGTTCTGGATCCTACGCATTTTACTTAGCTCAGGATATGATCTCGAGACGTGTAGTGCAATGTTTTTGTCCATGTTAGGATTACCTAGAGAATCATATATGTACGCAAGATGAGATTTGAGCCTTCACTGATTTATTTAGGATGATCTTGAAAACTCTCACTGTGTATAACATTATTCTGGACAAAATTCAACCTACTAGGCTAATCACTGGTGACATAGATTTTCAAAAGAGAATTATTTTTTTTTAGTCGGAGATAGTGTCATCTGATCAAGTAGATTTTCCATTGGTAGTATGTGTTATGATAACTATGTATGATATGTGTGGTGACGTTTCTTGCAACCTTATACGCACGTAGTCTAATATCAATAAGCTAAGGCCACATTACCTTAAGTTCATAAATTAAATCTTACAATAACGTTACTTGAAGGGTGATTACGACTTACAATGGACGTAGCTTAGCTTATGGTGTGTGACACAGGGAAATATGAGCAACTAAGAGGCAACTAAGTATGCGGAAGTGAATATTTTAAACTGTAAAACATACAAGAGAGTACTTGTCAGATCAAAGGAAGAAGAACTTTGTGATAGCTTTTATTGAGAATTTTTAAACCTGCATCCAGACAAACAGTCAGTGAAAATTAAGTAATGCGGCAGTTTAAAGAGTAAGGAATAGGTGGTAACTAACAGAATCTAATAGGCCTACTTATTCCAAGAATAATTGATTCAGACAACTTGAACTCCAATCCTGAACTGAACATTAACTCGGCAATTCTACAAGCGTTTCTTTATTTTCTCAAGAGAGTATCGCTAGGAATATTGTAAATAGTAACTAATACAATTTTTTATTTTTCTTCCTTGAGGATGCATCCTATATTCTTGGTATACTTGATTTTAATGTTTATTTTCTTGCCAGTACGGCACATGTAAATACAATTAACTGCATTCACATTAATTTATTTTATTGTCGCCCAACTTAGTGAGTTGTATGCGAAGGAAAACATGTCTTTTTCAAAAGTTTCCCAGATGTTACATAGTATTTATTCTAATAATTTATAATTTTGAGATCAATGGACTTATGAAAGGAAATAGTGTAATCCGAGAAGACATTTATTTAGGATGAATTCGGAAGATGTAATTTTTCTGAAATGTTGTTGACGGATATAGACTATAGGGATGACAGTGAGTCACTCACTTCAAAAAATTTTATTGGCAAAGTTTGAGATAATTTTCTTGAATGTTTGAGTTAATATATAAAAAAAAAATATGGAATGGTGAAACCTAAACATTCTTTCTCTGTGTTCTTAGAATAAGAATTAGTGGTAAGACTGTAGTTGTTTCAATCGACGGCAATTTCTCTAAGAGCTAATAAGAGTATGGTATCTAACTAGTTACGAGTTAGAGACGTCTTTCTACGTTAGTTAGAAACTACCATTACCTGGACGTTTTTCCATTACGGAACTCACACCCGTAAAACTTGGTCACCGGATTATTTGAATTTAGAGCTAGTCAGGATCTCTTGTGTCCACGCCTGGACATGGGAACGGCGCAATATGGCCACTGGTCGTGTCAATGTGCATGCTGAATGTGATGATTCTATTTTCCCTATACGTATGTCAAACGATAACATATACGTGTAAAAAGTACAAAATTATCTTGGAATCGAGAAATACAACTCTATTTAACGTATAAGGGATAGAGATACGACAAAGATCATAGGACCAAAGTTGTAGATCTCTCCAAATTAAATAGCGATTGTGCTATCTGTTTTGTGATACGACTTACCGTTTAGCCACCAATTACCCCAAAACGAAGGTCTGCACCGTCATTAACATTGCATCCATATTTCTATATTTTCCGGGGCCGAAAGTTATACATTTGAACAGCTTGGAATGTTTCTCAAAGAAAAGAGTGTCCAGGTTTCGCGATTGGCACTCGCATACATACGGAGTAATTATGGAAGAAATTAATACAGTTAAGAAAGTTGAAATTAATAGAAACTACGATTATAACTGAGGACAGCCGGATAGGACATATAAATACCAAGTGGATGCCTTCAATAAATTATGATGGCAAGAGTTACGGATATAAGAAGGCGGTAACAGAGAAGAAATTTAGACGCTGGGATTCTTAGGTAAACAGATAAGATGACTTACGGTGTTATTACTTAAGCCTAAAGTGGCAAGACAGAGGTAAGAAATTAAAGCGGAAAACAGAAGTAGAATAGAAATACGGTAAAAATTACAGCAAATGCCAGAAAACACCTTACGGTGTGAAATGATGGGCTACACTCCGCGGTATTGTTCAAATATTTACAACACCCCTTAGTGCTATTCGAGGACGATTGTAACCCCCAACGGTATTCCGTCAATATCCCGCAGAATGGCCGTTTGACGTCTTTCTTATTTTCTACCCAACGAACAACCACGAGTTTACAGAAATGATGACGAAAATGGCAATACGTTACTTCCCTGCCGGTAAGCAGAGACGTTGCCATGGTAACCTGTA
Organism: Anabrus simplex; assembly: GCF_040414725.1. Lineage (NCBI taxonomy): Eukaryota > Metazoa > Arthropoda > Insecta > Orthoptera > Tettigoniidae > Anabrus > Anabrus simplex. Next base: position 123,964,435 of record NC_090270.1, on the reverse strand, counting down.
GGTTCGTTGTCGGTCTGTCGGGCACTCGATCCAGAACATGAGACCCGCAGAAAATAGTAATTTTCTCCGTCGTTTGAAGGCTAAGCGAAATTAAGTACATAACAAAGGTTGTTGAAGGGACGTTTCACCACATCAAAACCTTCACCTCGATGACTATACTGTAAATATGAAGTTTGGTGGAGATCTATCCAGCCGTTTCGCCGTGATGGTGGAACAGACAGACACGAAAAATAAAAACCACTGATACGGTCTTGGGTTGACCTAAAACGGATAAATATCTGAAAAATGGGCAAAACAAACGAAATTATAGACAGCGGACCCCCTACAACTTTATTTAGATAGATTAAGACGGAGATGAGGTCAGAAAGAAAGTAAGTTAGGAATGGTTGTGGAAGTAAGGAGAGATTTTAGGAAGGACTAGAAAATTGAAATTAGTAAAAAAAAAAAAGCAGCTAAGAATAATATGATGGCAAACATAATTGGCAATCATACGAATTTTAGTGGAAAATGGAAGGGTACGTAGCCTAAAGGTAATTTAAGGCAGAAACAGATTCCAGGAAAGAATTTCCCGGGATCATACGTGAACAAGGGGAGTGCATGTGTTAGGACTTAAAAGAAGGCAGAAGTATTCTGTCAGCAGTATGTAAAGATAGTTGAATCTAATGGTAATATCCAGGAAGAGGAGGTTACTAATACTGGCGAAGTCCTGAAGCTTAACTATGATAATATAAATATTAACAAAAATATACTAAAGCTGAAAGCTAGAAAGCAGCTGGGATTGATAAGATTTCTGAGGATGTACTAAAGGTAATGGGTTGGGATATACAGGAATGCCATATATAAAATATGTATTTGATTACTGTTTGCTAGAAGGAGCTATACCAAATGAATGGAGAGTTGCTATAGTAGCCCCATTGTACAAGGGAACGGGTGATAAACATAAAGCGGATGATTACAGGCCGGTCAGCTTGACATGTGTTGCACCTAAATTCTGGGAGAGCATTGTATCTGATTATATTAGACACGTTTGCGAAATTACTAACTGGGTTGACAGACTGCCCTTCCCGTCAGTTCACTATACGCTCCTGGCTTGAGTTCGTCGTAAACTCTTGTGTGGTGGTCGCAGTATCACGTAGTTCTGGGGTTACTGGAGCCAAGCAGCTCGGGGATTAAGGCTGGATGTCCTTCTTAACACAATATGATTTCAGGAGTCAAAATGTATAACCCAGGTTCCATCGGTACTCGAATCTCAGCCATTCGTATAGAAAGCCAACAGCTAAGAGTTAAGCCATGGTGCTAATCATCGCTACCTTCCCCTAAATGCCTCTGAAAATGTATCGAAATATAATGAAAACCTTGTACCTCTTAACTACGAAAGTATGAAAACATCCCGCGGATAACAAAGTTGCAATAACCGATCACAAATATCTGTGAGAAAAATAGACGTGTGCCTTGCTTGGGACCCGATTTGGCTGCAAAGTACGAGCATTTCCCAACAGTTTTAACCGAACAGTTAGCTTTCATAAGAGGCAACTGGAAACGAGTAGCCTATCCTACGATAATGAGAATCAGTTTAAGGATTTTCCCTATTGTCGTATGTGAAAGCATTTCCGAGAATCCTTGCCCATAGCAAGAGTCTCACTGCGTCGACGAGGATATTTTAAAGGATTTTAATAGCAAATTACATAAATAATATATGTTTAGAATGTTTCCTTGTTTACAGTCTGCGCTGTCTTCTGCGTTGTACCAGTGATAAAATTTTGCTGGGTGTTGCGAAGTGGCCTAAAGGAGGGTTTTAAGCTACTGAGGTACGTGGCTACTCAAAGTTGCAATGTTCATACGGCAAGTGAAACAATACACTCAGAGTAAAATGTAGAGTGTTGAATTTTGTATAAACCCAAACCCCATGGCGCAACAGCCCCTAAGGGCCATGGCCTACGCGGTGACAGTCCTGAGTTGGCGAGGACGCATATTGTGCTGTTAATCTGTTAGAAAAAGTTGTAAAGAACATACAGTTACAAAGTCAAACAACGCAGGAAAATTATAGATCTTTTCAAAAATATGAATTTGTAAGTACAGCAAACTTTCGATTATCCGGGCCAATCACCGGACAAATTTGCACGGATAAATGAAAACACGGACAATACGATTTCGTTCATCTTAATGCACAACGAAACTTTTAGTAACACAGAACATACAATACCGTACTGTTTGAAAATGCCATAATATCAAACAATTAACACATTCAGTAATCACTTTTATCAATAAAGTAGGCCAATTAATATTACTTACAACGTCTGCTGTTGGTAAAACCTTGAGGTACTAAACGTAAATTGGGTAAATAGTCACTTATAAGAAGGGGAGTTGGGGATTGGAATAATTTACCAAGGGAGATGTTCAATCAATTTCCAAATTATTTGCAATTATTGAAGAAAAGACTAGGTAAACAAGAGATAGGGAATCTGCCATCTGGGCGACTGCCCTAAATGCAGATTAGTGAATTCTAATAGTTTCTGTTTGATATTTTTAATGTCTCTAACTGTCTGAATACTAATCCCATAAGCATTCGCTTATTTCTTTACTGATTCTCCGTTCTCTAACTTTTCAATTATTTCAAGCTTTTTTCTTTCGCTTCGTAGCCAGAACTGCTATCGCAGAACACCACCAAAGAACTGCTATACAGTACATTGTTTAGTGTTTAGTTCGCGAACAAAGCACGCCGCCAGCACACTTATTGTCGTGAGTGTCCAGTTCACACGTATTAAAAATACCGTGACAAAAATAAAGGAAATAAAATATTAATAATAATAATAATAATAATAATAATAATAATAATAATAATAATAATACAATAAATCTCGAGGGTGTACGGATAATCCGCAAACCGAACAAACCGCATCCGGATAATCGGGAGTTTGCTGTAATCTAAAATGAGAATGTTGCTCCTTATGACAAAATAAAGCTTTTAATACGATATCAAGTAATATAAAAATTTTAGATGTTGGAAAAAAAGAACAGTATCAAAAATTAGAAGTAAATTAAAACAAATTACACGTTGTTTTACGTCACACCGACACATAAATGTCTTGTGGAGACGATGGGATGGGAAAGGGCTAGAGTGGAAAGGAAGCGGCCGTGGCCTTAATTAAGGTACAGCCCCAACATTTGCCTGGTGTGAAAATGGGAAAGCACGGAAAACCATTTTCAGGGTTGCCGACAATGGGGTTCGAACCCACTATCTCCCGGATGCAAGCTCACAAATGCGCGCCCCTATCCGCGCGGCCAACTCGCCTGGAAAGTAATTAATAGTACAGCTGTTATATTTTGTGGAGCCTTAATAGTATGTAGGTTTTTCTATACCTCGAATATTCGATGATAACTCGAAGTATTTTCAGCCCTCGCATGGATATCGAAGTTCGAAGGTAAGTTATATTATTTGTGAAAGAAAAATTAACAATAACATGGCAGCTATAGGATTATACAGACACAAACTGTATCGGATAGAAACAAATATTACAATTTATAAAGGTCTGAACATTTTCTCTTTTCATATGGTTCATAGTATCTTTATAGTGTTGTCTGTAGCACACTTTGTTGCTAATATCAACTACTCTCTACGTTTCTAGCACTTAAATGTCCCAAGTTTCCATTGAGACAATGTCTTCTTCCCTTTGGTCTTTACCTCTTCAAGCTTCGTGTTTTCCTGTTCTGCAAATAAATCATTCCAGAATTCCAGTTCCTTCCTTGTTGGATGGTACAAATTCCATTTGGACTTCATTTTAAATGGATTTTCTGGTATTTACAGTCACTGAGTGTCCTTTTAATCTGATACAAGAGGTAATACTCCAAACCAAGACTTGGTATTTTAAAGGCTAGGAAGAGCTCCCTCCACTCCAACTGTAAAACAAAATGGCGTACATTATTTTACTGATAAGTATACATAAGAAAACATGTTTAACTTATTTCTTATAAAATGACTGTCGGTACTCTTCTAATACTGAACCCTTCAAATCTCAGCCGATGTAATCATTTCAACACCATTCTTTGTTAGGCAGACTTCCAGCCCTCCCAGTCTGATAACAAGTAGCCGCAATGTTGACACTCTGACTGATAGTTGGTTACCATTGATACCGTATACAGTCGATACCGGTTATAACGCCTCTGAAGGGCCCGCCAATTAGGGATAGTCACACAAACCAGTCTTTTTTGTTGCTAAAAAAATACCATTTCTATAAGTTTTGGGCTGCGCACTTACATGGTTAACAGAAGAAGTTAAACTTAAAAAAAAAAAACCATAAGTGAAAGTAGTGCTGTATTTGTGGAGTGGGGCTGAGGATTTTTTCTTTATGTTTGCACAGTACGTACAGCAATAATATGTCAGCAAAATATAAAATAATAAGTGAGGAGAAGAAGTGATCAATAATGTCCCGCATGGTCTTGGCTAATAAATGAGATTTTTCCCTGTCCTTCCAAATGGTAAAAGGCGTGAGGCCTCCGAAGAGGCCTGGTGCAGGTCTTTCGAAGTGACGCCATATAGGCGACCTGCGCGTCTATGAGGATGGGACCGTACCTGTGATGAAATGAAATGGCGTATGGCTTTTAGTGCCGGGAGTGTCCGAGGACAAGTTCGGCTCGATAGGTGCAGGCCTTTTGATTTGATGCCCGTAGGCGACCTGCACGTCGTGATGAGAATGAAATTATGATGATGACGTTGCATACACCCAACCCCCGTGCCAGCGAAATTAACCAATGATGGTTAAAATTCCCGACCCTGCCGGGAATCGAACCCGGGGCCCCTGTGACCAAAGGCCAGCACGCTAACTATTTAGCCATGGAGCCGGGCCCCTACCTCTGATGAATTCTAATGATGAAGACGACGCATACACCCAGCACCTGAGCCAGAGAAATTAACCAATGATGGTTAAAATTCCCGACCCTGTCGGGAATCGAACCCGGGGGGCCTGTGACCAAAGGCCAGCACGCTAACTATTTAACCATGGAGCCGGACCCCTACCTCTGATGAATTCTAATGATGAAGACGGCACATACACCCAGCCCCCGAGCCATCTGAATTAACCAATCAAGGTTAAAATACCCGGCCCGGTCGGGAACCGAACCCGGTGCTCTCTACACAGTAAACATTTAGCCATGGAGCCGGACTTCCAAATTGTAGAACTCGTTGAGTGTGATACATCCAATTCCTACGCGACGCTGACGTTTGTTTCCCCATTTTACCGAGCTCGATAGCTGCAGTCGCTTAAGTGCGGCCAGTATCCAGTATTCGGGAGATAGTGGGTTCGAACCCCACTGTCGGCAGCCCTGAAGACGGTTTTCCGTGGTTTCCGATTTTCACACCAGACAAATGCTGGGACTGTACCTTAATTAAGGCCACGGCCACTTCCTTCTCAGTCCTAGCCCTTTCCTGTCCCATCGTCGCCATAAGACATATCAGCGTCGGTGCGACGTAAAGCAACTAGCAAAAAAAGAAAAAGTGTTTCCCCATTTTAAAATCGTCATATTATTTGCGACTTTTCTTCAATATTAAACACTTTCCCTTTATTCTGCGACATATTCACAGCGATGCTCGCCTTGACTATTTAATAGACAGAGTGATTGGTGGTGGTGATTTTTGTTTTAAGAGGAAGTACAACGAGGTAATCATCCTCTTTAATAGACAGACTGATTTGAAATCTACAAGCTGCTGAAAATAAACTTTACATTGTTGTCAGCAATCCCCAAACGCATAACCAAAAAAAATCAACATTGGACGTTATAATCGCTACATTGTCCGACTTGTTGGCTGAACGGTCAGGGTACTGGCCTTCGGTTCAGAGGGTCCCGGATTCGATTCCCGGCCGGGTCTTGGATTTTAACCTTCATTGGTTAATTCCAATGGCACGGAGGCTGGGTGTATGTGTTGTCTTCATCATCATTTCATCCTCATCACGACGCGCAGGTCGCCTACAGGAGTCAAATAGAAAGACCTGCACCTGGCGAGCCGAACCCGTCCTGGGATATCCCAGCACTAAAAGCCATACGACATTTCATTTAATTTCATCGCTACATTTGAATGTGATAGAAATAAGCCGTTTTGTACATGTCTGTCGTTATAAGCGATGTCGAAATAAGCGATTTTTTAAAAACGGTGTTTATATAGGATTCGGAGAGGACCGTTAGACTTCGCCGTTATATCCAATAAGTGGTTAAAAGCGATGTCGCAATAAACGGTTTCGACTGTGATTATATGATAAGGAGCGCAGGTTAAGATGCCCAGTCGCCTACTTCTTTCTTTTGCACGGTTGCTGTAGTATTAGGCGCATTATCTAGAATTAATAATGTCAGGATTGGAGCCAGACGTACCAAAGACAGGTATGCAGTTTGCCTGTTCCATTGTCTGACTCAGGAATGCTATCATATATGAGAATAACCCAGCTGGAGCCGGACCTACCCAAGGTCGTGAGCTTAGCGCGGGCCATCCCAACCTCTTACAAGAGATGGTGAAGTTAAGTTATGAATAGCAGATCACTTCTTGCCGAAGGAATTTCTGCTGCCCACGAACGTGCATTCTGACTAACGGCAATTAAAATTTATTACATCCTTAAATGGTGAGGTGGAATTTCATGTACGTGAAAGGTGAGGTGGGGTCAAAACTGGCACCAACATAAATATACTAATAAAATGTACATATTCTAAATGTATGTGAAACAACCAAAGAAACACTCATAGCGACGTTCTGAGACGTTATTACATAGCCCATGTGCATGCATTAACCAATATGCTATGGTAAATGCACAGATTGATACTCTTCCACCAAACTCGAGAAGGAATTGAATAATCCTAATTTTCAGGTGATTCCAAAATGCATTTATACTAAGAAACCAATATCAAACCCTATCAGAGTCTAAAAATACAGAAATGAGGATTATTTCTTCTATTTTTCTTTGATTTAACAAGCGGTGAAAGTTCTTCTCAATCTGTGGACACTCACGGCAAGGAACCGAAACATTTTTGACACACTGGACGGCTGCAAGCTTACCCGGAGGCCCTGGGTTCGATTCCCGGCCAGGCCAGGGATTTTTACCTGGACTTGAGGGCTGGTTCGAGGTCCACTCAGCCTACGTGATTAGAATTGAGGAGCTATATATAGCGGCCTCAGTCTTCCCATCGTAATCATCATTTAGTAGCTTACACCGTTCACGAAGTTCGGAAAATCGGGATCAGTGATAGAAACCTTTCCTCGAGAATTAAAGCTGAATAGAAACATGAGAACTTCAATATTTGCACGAAGAGATTAAGTTTATGGCGTCAAATTCGTAAAATACAATATAGTACGCAAACGATGGGATGGAATGGGATCAATAACGGCACCACTATACTTTCAACACCGAGCTCGATAGCTGCAGTCGCGTAAGTGCGGCCAGTATCCAGTATTCGGGAGATAGTAGGTTCGAACCCCACTGTCGGCAGCCCTGAAAATGGTTTTCCCTGGTTTCCCATTTTCACACCAGGCAAATGCTGGGGCTGTACCATAATTAAGGCCACGGTCGCTTCCTTCCCACTCCTAGCCCTTTCCTCTCCCATCGTCGCCATAAGACCTATCTGTGTCGAGGCGACGCAAAAAAAAAAAACAAAAAAAAAAAAACCTTTCAACAATGGATAGAACGAAGACGGGCAACGTTAGTGAAAAGTCACTTCAAGCAAGAATTAGCCTTCGGCTGAGGGTAAGGTACTGTACAAGGAAAAGCAGCAGTTAGGGTGTGAACGTCGTAGAGGTGTACAGTCTGAATGGTGCCATAAACGACCCCACCTCACCATTTGAAGTTCAAAAACATACAGAAACGAAACATGAAATTGTCCATTTCTTTTACAGGTATGTACAGTCTACAGAATGAGCCTCCGTGGCTCAGGCAGCAACGCACCGGTCTCTCCCCGCTGGATTCTGTGGTCCAAATCTCGGTCACTCCATGTGAGATTTGTGCTGGACAAAGCGGAGGCGGGACAGGTTTCTCTCCGGGTACCCCGGTTTTCCCTGTCATCTTTCATTTCAGCAACACACTACAATATCATTTCATTTTATCTGTCAGTCATAAATCATTGCGCCAGTGGAGTGCGACAGGCTTCGGCAGCCGGCGCAAGTCCTATCCTCGCCGCTAGATGGGAACTTCGTTCATTCCGTAAATGACCCGGTCGAATGACTGGAAACAGGCTGAAGATTTTCATTTTTCATGTACAGTCTACAGACTGAAAAGCTTATATTTCTATCTATGAATGTGAACGTACATATAGGATGGGCTGAGGAGCTCTACGAAAGGGAGAGTGCAGGGAGGGGGGCTGTACCGATAGAGAGTAGAAGGCCTAACGGCAATTTTTTGCCATTTTTGCGGCCAATATATTATTTAATTTAATTAAAATAATGTTGTAAATGTGTTGCTATAGGGGCCTATTTAATTTTGCATTCCGAGAATGTTAGTCTTCTTCTTCTTCTTTTCCTACCACTTTCCCCACACTCGTGGGTTCGCGGGTGAGAACTAAGCCGCATATGTGGATTTGGCCCTGTTTTAGACCGGATGCCCTTCCTGACGGCAACCCTGTATGGAGGGCTGTAATCACTAATGCGTGTTTCTGTGCTGGTTGGTAGTGTAGTGTGTTGTGTGAATATGAAGAAGAGAGTGTTAGAACGGACACAAAGACCCAGTCCCCGAGCCAGAAGAATTAATCAGAAACGATTAAAATCCCCGACCCGGCCGGGAATCGAAGGCGTGACCCTCTGAACCGAAGGCCAGTACGCTGACCATTCAGCCAACGAGTCCGACATTCCGAGATTGTTAGTTGTCTTTATTAGTTTTAAATTTGTGATTACATTTCCTGCCTGCTGTCATTTCTTGATGGATACAATACTTTTGCATCCATCTCTTGGCACAGGCCAGAGTAAAGTGTAGCTTCCACCGAAGTCCCAGTCAACATCCATGGCTGTGACAATATGGAAGTTGCTGGGCTATGGGTAGTGCTGAGTAATGACATTCAGAGCATGACTAGTGCATCTGAGTGTTATGAAAGGTGCTGCTCATAGGGTCAGTCGTGTGCCGCAATAGTACTTTCTGACCCAGTGAGGAAAGCAATGCCAAACTACCTCACTCCTCATCTTGCCTAGTACGCCTCATTTTGGTGCTGCCATTGGTTTTGGGGGTTTCCTTATAACCGCATAACCTTTGGTGGTGCTATTTGAGGATCCAACCAACCTCTGGGCTGATGACCTAACAGACAGACAGAATTACATTTCTTCTCCATAACCCTTGACTACTGACGTCGCATTTCTGTAGCGTTAATACCGACGTGGTTCCCAAGAATTAGAATTTAGAACAAAGTATTTTATATCTGTATTCCTTAGATTTTGGTGACACCAAATATCAAAAGTTGATACCCTGTTTTGAATGGCACCCTAATGTACACTTTAAAGAAAACTCAAAATATTTTTCTTCCGGAACTTCTTTCGTCGATTATTTTGCTTTGAAGTGTTAATTGAAGCATTTCATGTTTGAGTTTTCTCATAACGTGGCCTAGATAAGATATTATTTTCTGTGTTCAATTGCTCAAATTACCGGATGCGTTGGCCGTGCGGTTAGGGGGGCGCGGCTGTGAGCTTGCATCCGGGATATAATGGGTTCGATCCCACTGTCGGCAGCCCTGACGACGGTTTTCCGAGGTTTCCCATTTTCACACCAGGCAAATGTTGGGGCTGTACCATAATTAAGGCCACGGCCGCTTCATTCCAACTCCTAGACCTTTCCTCTCCCATCGTCGCCATAAGACATATCTGTGTCGGTGCAACGTAAAGCCACTAGCAAAAGAATGTCCAAATTAATTCAATGTTTTGACATATCGAGTTCTGTTTTAGTACCCCTTTCTTACTTATTACCGAGCTCGATAGCTGCAGTCACTTAAGGGCACCCAGTATCCAGTATTCGGGAGATAGTGTGTTCGAACCACGCTGTCGGCAGCTCTAAAGATGGTTTTCCATGGTTTCCCATTTTCACACCAGGCAAATGCTGGGACTGTACCTTCATTAAGGCCACGGCCGCTTCCTTTACATTCCTAGCCCCTTCCTGTCCTATCGTCGCCATAAGACCTATCTGTGTCGGTGCGACGTAAAGCAACTTGTAAACAAAAAGTATGTATTATTTATTTAATTATTAGTTAATACAATGCCGGCCCCACGGTCATGGGGTAGCGTTCACTCAGCCAACGTGATTATAGTTGAGGAGCTGTCTGATGGTGAGATGGCCACTCCGGTCTAGAAAACCAAGCATAGCGGCCGAGGGGATTTGTTACGCTGACCACGCATCACCTCGTAATCTGCAGGCCTTCAGGCCGAGCTGGTAGGGTAAGGCCCATTAAGCTGTCGCGCATGGGGTTTGTTTTGTTTGTTAATATAATGGACTAACTACAGAGATAATTAATCTGAACAATTAAACACAGTAAAGAACATCTTATCTAGCCCACATTTTGTTGAGGCTCAAACATGAAATGATTCAACTAATACTTTAAGGAAAATTAGTTGGCAAAAGATGTGCCAGAAGAAAAATATTTCAGCTTAACCCTCTCCAGGCCTATGATTCCAAATGGACTCACTAACTTTCATGTTTTCTGTGAATTTCCCAAGTAACTCCTTCATATTCCATTTGGAACCACTGTTCTATTTTCTTTATTTTTCCTAATATTGTATGGATTTTTCCACAGAAACTTTATTCATAACTATTTGAAGGGTATTTTCAAGAATTTTCTTTTTCATGTGTCAAATAAATTTGTGATGGAAAGGGTTAAGTGAAAACAGTAGGCGAGTTAGTGGTGATTATTGTTTTAAGAGGAAGTACGTACAATCGAGCAACCGACCTCTTTTATTATTATTATTTCAGTGGTACTAAGGAAGAATCCGATATGTCAAAGTACTCGATTATTCAGGAGGCGCTTTTTCGGTGAGCTTGCTGAGATTTATATTATATTTCAAACCAAAGCAAAGTCACCTCCGTACAGGTCATGAAGGCCCTTGGAGGAGTGGAAGGTAAAGGCTTCCACCATTGTTAACCTCGGCACGTGATGGGGTAGAGTGGTTAGCTCTACGCCCGGCCACCTTTGCCCCCAGGAATTAACCTGGTACTCATTTTTGGTGCAGGCTGAGTGAACCTCAGGGCCATATGCACCTCAGGAAGTGGAAATCTTGTTTCTTAAATTTTACGACTTCCTGACGGGGATTCGAACCCACGTCCTTCCGGGCGAACCGAGCACGCCTTTACCGCCTCGGCCAGGCAGCCCCTCATATTATATTTCAATGACCTCTAAATTGAAGCGGCATATATTTCCGAATGTAATAAAAAGAAGAAACAAGTTTTATTCTTAAAAACATTTAAGCTGTTTAATTTATTTTTTTCAATCTTGAAATTACCAGCGTTTCGCCCTTCTCTCACACTTGATCACATTCATTGCTCTAGGTTGAATTGCCTATTGTTAAAAACTAACAAGGTGATTATGATGTTGATGATGATGGTGATGGGGGAGATGAGCTTTTAACAAACAGTATGCAGTGAAAAGAATGGGGTACACAATAACGAACTGACAAAATTCTGTACGTAACTAGATGGCAGTGGATAATAAGGATGATTCTAAAAACAATCTAAACACGTTTTTATCATAATATACACCACTGATTCTAGAGTTAGATAGGAAACTAATGACCTATGTGACTTAGTGCAGCTTAAACTAAGTATGAATTTATGTAAATGATTAAGTACTGTACTGGGTCATTCATTCTCATTCACTTGTGCATTCATACAGTTTGGCTACGCACGTACTGTCCGGTTCCATGGCTAAATGGTTAACGTGCTGGCCTTTGGTCACAGGGGTCCCGGGTTCGATTCCCGGCAAGGTTGGGAATTTTAACCATAATTGATTAATTTCGCTAGCACGGAGGCTGGGTGTATGTGTCGTCTTCATAATCATTTTTCATCCTCATCATGAAGCGCGGGTTGCCTATGGGCGTCAAATCAAAAGATCTGCATCTGGCGAGCCGAACTTGTCCTCGGACACTTTCGGCACTAAAAGCCATTTCAATTTCATTACGCACTTACTGTTGACCAAAATATTATGTGCACTCGAGTTTGGTCCTCTGAAAATACAATAACACCATCATTTTCCTCGCTTCATTTCACGTTAGGTCATGTAGGTTTCGAATTTTTAATTTAAATTGTAATCTTTTTTATCTCGCAGATGGAACGCAAAAAGTGCCCGTTTCAACCAAGCTTCAACTATAAGACATTGTTTCTCCGAAACCCCTCATTTGATCGAATCCCGGCAAGTAATTTTAAACGAGGCTAATGCTGTGCAGTTCCTTTTTTCAGAGGAAAAGTAGAAGAGGTCCGATACTTCGAAGAATGAAGATATCGACAAAAGAAAGAGAAGGATGACGAAGGGCGTGGAAATGAAAGACTATCTAGTCCTCGCAAACCTAATGCCGTCAGGGTCGAAATAGAACGAAAGTTATCCAAGAGAGGCTGAATAGGAAAGACTATCTAGTCCTCGCAAACCTAATGCCGTCAGGCTCGAAATAGAACGAAAGTTATCCAAGAGAAGCTGAATAGGAAAGATGCAAGTAGAAGCAACACCAGACTCAACTATAGGCCTCGTGGTCGCCAGCCAACGCTCTCCAGTTGTGAGCACTTGCCTGGGGGATGCCGCTTTCAGTCTCCTTTTATGACAGACAGGGGATACCGTTAACTATTCTACCTCCCTACCAACAGGAGAGGAAAGACGAAACACAAAGGTTTTCCCTAGCTGTTTGGCAATCTCGAAGCTGTCTAATGATCATTTATGGCTATTCGCAATCTGGACAAATTTTATAGAATGTGAGCAATCGGGACTGTGCACAGTCAGAACACAACCGCTCGTGACTGGACGTCATGATGTATTTTCAGTTCAGTTTCTTATTCCGGTATAAACCAGAAATAAAAGTTACCGAAGTACAAACCACAACGTGGTACCCGCATCCCAGAATGAATTCCTGCTCCAATGTTTCTAGGAAGTAAAACTCAGCTGTAGGTTGGTATACTGTAGGAGTAGAGGGAACGTCACTTTTCCCTTAAACGGAATTATGGTACACCTAACGTCATTGACTTCTGACGTGGTATTTCAGTTGCATTAATACAGATATGTGGTCATAGGGACCATGATTAAATGGCAGGTAGTCATTAACAATTTAGAATAAAATACGTTATATTTGTATTTCCTAGATCTTAAACGAACTAGAAATTAAAAACTAACCCTTTTTTTTTTTTACATTTTGCATCGATTTATTTTATTTAACAATCTAGCCCTGATCTGGCTTCCGTAATTGCACAGAATATCATACATGATATTTTTTTTTTTTTCAGATTCGCATTACGCGATCGCTACACAAATTATTGCTTAGATTGCTGCAGAATGTTTTATTACACTGATGACTATTTCATCCATTAATTTTCTTGTGAGTTTGTACCGTCTCTTCAGTCAATGGTAAATGTTGGGATTGTACCTCGTGCACCGACAGAGTGACCAGTCATTCGGATGCTCTAGAAATTTTAACAAGCCGAGCGAGCTGGCCGTGCGGTTAAGATCGCGCAGCTGTAAGCTTTCATTCACGATGTAATGGGTTCGAATCCTGCCGTCGGCAGCCCTAAAATGGTTTCCCATAGTTCCCCTTTTTCAGACCAGGCTATACCTTAATCAAGCCCACGGCCTTTACCTTCCAAATTGTAGCTCTTTCCCATTCTTCCGCCGCCGAAAAGCCTTCGATGTATTAGTGCGACGTTACATTTGGCTGGACATAACTGCAAGCAAGAAGGTGATTCGTGCTTTTTTTTTTTTTTTTTTTTTTTTGCTATTGACTTTACGTCGCACCGACACAATTAGGTCTTACGGCGACGATGGGACAGGAAAGGGCTAGGACTGGGAAGGAAGCGGCCGTGGCCTTAATTAAGGTACAGCCCCAGCATTTACCTGGTGTGAAAAAGGGAACCTACTGTCTCCCGAATACTTTTCTTTTTTGTTTTTTTGTTTTTCCCGCACTTGCACATATTGGTGTCGGAAGTGTATCCCCATTTCTTCAAATTCACCTTGGACCTACCCACCCCCCATCGCAACCTGCTCACCGTTTTCCAGGAAACCCATCCATTGTCATGTCCTAAAGGTAAACTTTCACAAGGGATAATCCAGACTTAATTTTTAACTCTCCCTTTCCACAATGCTACTTCGATTTTCCAGGCGGTTCAGGAAGGCTTTTTGTAGAATGAAGGAAACTTTTTCTCGACTTGAGCCTTCGATATGATGGTTTGTACCCGTATAGAGGATGTTTTTCTGAGGTGTCTGTCTTTGTTCTTTCAGTTCTCGCTGTCACTTTACTTCTGATATATGGTGGAGAAATTACGGCTAAGCAGTAAACATTTCCTACAGGCGTAGGTCTTAGGGCAACCAGTGATGACCGTGAGTCGGCAGGTATCGTTCAGAGTGAAATCTACTTGCTCTGAATTTGACTAGATGTATACCAGGCAGGGCATGCGTATTCTGCAGTGGAGTAGCAGAGGACCATGCCAGTTGTTCTGAGCGTGTTGTTTCTTGAGATGCTTTCTGTTTCGTTTTCAAACAGTGAGCGTTATAAAACAGATGAAAACACAAGAAATTCATGGATACAGGTAGCGCCTTATAAATTTTCATGGAAATAAATACGTCACAAATTAAACAATAGTTTATGTCTTTTGTTAATGTTTGTCTTACGTAATGCAACATAAAAGCTTTTCAGTCCGTCGCACACCTACAGTAAGTTCAATATAAATATTACACACTAATATACCCGTAAAAACACACTATTAAACAAGGAATATCAAAAATACACACTATTAAATAAGGAATACCAAAAATACACACTATTAAACAAGAAATATCAAAAATACACACTATTAAACAAGAAATATCAAAAATACACACTATTAAACAAGGAATATAAAAAATACACACTATTAAACAAGGAATACCAAAAATACACACTATTAAACAAGAAATATAAAAAATACACACTATTAAACAAGAAATATAAAAAATACGCACTATTAAACACGGAATATAAAAAATACACACTATTAAACAAGGAATACCAAAAATACACACTATTAAACAAGGAATATAAAAAATACACACTATTAAACAAGAATTATCAAAAATACACACTATTAAACAAGGAATACCAAAAAACACACTATTAAACAAGGTATACCAAAAATACACACTATTAAACAAGGAACGACGTGTTTCGCATTGTATGTTGGAAGGGAGACAAAGTAGGAGTTCATTAAGGTAAGTTCCAAATGTCAAATTCCTAGATGTTTAGACAGAAATAAAACAGAAATATTTCCAAATACTGAGTGTGACTTTATATAATCTGACGAAGTTCTTTTAAGAACGAAACATTTCATTGTTTGTTTAACAGTGCATATATTCCTTGTTTAATAATGTGTTTCTTTACAGGTATATTATAGTCTAATATCTAAATTTAACTTGTGTGTTCGACAGACTGGAAAGCTTTTACGTTACATTAAACTGAGTCAATACTGGAAAGTACGGCTTGTTTCTTAAAAAAACATTTGTCTTACGTCTCACCGAAACAGGTCTTACGGCGACGATGGGATAGGACAGGTCTTGGAGTATGAAGGAATCAACCATGGCCTTAATTAAGGTACAGACCCAACATTTACCTGGTGTGAAAAATGGAGACTATGAAAAACCATCTTCGGAGCTGCCGACAGTGGGGTTCGAAACCACTATCTCCCGAATACTGGATACTGACCGCACTGAAGCGACTGCAGCTATCGAGCTCGGTCGGGAGGAAACTAAAAGACCACCAGGGTTTTCAAGAAAAGCCACAGTTGAAGATGGGAAAGACGTGGGTGGAGGAAAGAAAAGAGCAACACCAGCAACGAAAGAAGCAGCACTGGGAAAGCCCAAGGAAGACAGCTGAAAAAACGTGGTCCTTAGTATGTACGAGCAAAGATTATCATCATCATTATCATCATCCACAAACGATAATATTTAATTAATAAATATAAAATACTCCAGTGCTTATTTCGTAAACTACCAACTCATTGCCTGTGCTTCATACTGCTATAAGGGAAGGGTCACAGTATATAATTAATTATTTCTTCGAAATCTGCCAGTGTCTTAGTTCCTTTACAAAGTTGCTTTTCTGGGGAAATCACTGTACTAATTTGGGAAGAGAGTTTCCTAGAACCTCACTGCTCAGAGAATATTTTGAACAAAGTTAATGATAAAGTAATCTCGTCGCTTTACAGACAAGCAGCTGGTGTTCCCGCCTCAGTGGGGGGTTACAGGATAATGAGCATAACAGTTAGTAGGAAATAGTAATGGGAAGAAGCAGTTCACCTGTGGGAACTAGTTCATTTGCTCTAGCTCCCAAGAAAGAACTACTTCACGAACTACTTCGCGAACTACTTCAAAATGTTTAACTTTCCCGCTAGAGCACTCTGCAACCGCTGAAGTAGTTCGTCCGCGAAGAAGTTCCTTCTCATTCCCTTCATACAAGGCTTCATCGCTTCGCGAGCTTTCCAGAACGAGGAAGTACACAAAGTGGACAACAGGTAGCACGCAGGTGCACTTCTCTATAACATTCGTAGATGCTACAGAGATGAACGTTCCTATTACCGGTAATGTCAGTTCACACTCTCTTCCCCCGCCCCCAAACCCTCAGGAATGTATAGAAAAAATCTATTTCTTTTCAAAGATAATAAAAATGTCTGTGAAATTTTGTCGACTTGAAAATGAGATGTTTTAAACGCTGATCTGTTATCGCAAGAGCACCCTTTTCTTGGTGGTGATTTCATCCCCTGACAAACAAATTTATAACATCTGAGCGTTGGTCAACTTTTTCTCGCCGGTGGCGCTAAACGTCAGACTCCAACACTCTCGCTCCCAAGAAAGAACTACTTTACGAACTACTTCGCGAACTACTTTAAAATGTGTAATTTTCCCGCCAGAGCACTCTGCAACCGCTGAAGTAGTTCGTCCGCGAACAAGTTCCTTCCCATTCCCTTCACACTCGTGAAGTTCTACAGTTCGCGAAGTAGTTCTCGAGAGAGGAGTAAACACTTCACAGTTCGTGGGAGTGAAGTAGTTCCCGAGAACTAGTTCGTTCGCGAACTACCCATCACTAGTAGGAAACATATTTTCAAGATGCCTGGAATCACGTGAAGAAATGTTATAGTCTCTTTTTTTTTTTTTTTTTTTTCTGAGACAGACTTGTCGTATTCTGACATACTACCAAATACAGTAGAGACAATACACGACACTGAGCGAGAAATTGAGGGACAGCTATTGGAGCTCACTCTAGCGGATAGACCTGAACGGTACTGATTCTGTCATAAGAGCACGTGTATTTTTGTGTGAAGTTTTTGGTGTTATTTATGCATTTTCAGTGAGTTGACATAATTAAATAGTAGCGTGTGTCATTCCTTGATATCTCCTCTCAACATGAGGGGAAAGGTATGTGCTGTGTTTGGCTGCAGTAATTACGAAGTAGAAAAAAATGCGCGCTCGTTCTTCAGGTTCCCTCATGACAAGAACATGTAAGTAATATTGTGTTTGCATATATATTCTTCCAGTGACAGAGATTTTTATAGTACTTCATAATCTTCTGACCTGCTCGACCCATGTTTTAACGGGCTTAAAATATAATACGCATATTTTATTGTATAGTGCAGCAGTTAACCTTCAATACCGATGTGTTGTTGTAGGTGTGATCTGTGGGTTTTGAAATGTCACAGAAGCGATTTGGATAAAGTGTACAAGAAAGAAGGGACGTTACGCTTGTATAAGAATTATAAGATCTGTTCAGATCATTTCCAGGCCAGCGACTTTAAAAATTCTCGACTATACAGCCAAGGGTATGTTACATTTTTCCTCTAATTGTACGTAAATATTCCTCAAAGCATCACTATCGACAACATTTTCAAACTTTTCTTTCTTTTATCCCTCTTCTCAGATTAAAGCCGGGATTTTATAGATTTTCTTTCTGTTAGTAGGCTTCATGTTAAGAGGAAAATTGTCCAGCTATTAAATGTTAATTCATTGCATCATATGTGTAAGGAGTGTGTCGATATTTTTATTGACAAATGTCTTAATGTGATGATACAATGTTTTTAAATGAGAAAAAAGACAAATCCAACCGTAAGAGTTCAGGCAGCTATGCTAAAGCTAAAAAAGTAATGCATAAATGAAAGATCAAGCCATTTCACAGCAGTCCATTTCACACCTTGTTTATATGTCTAATTTCAGTCTTTGAATAATAACCTTTTAAATAATTCTTCATTAATTTATCCATAATTGCTTTAGCAACTTCGAAGTTAATATCTCAATACCACTGTCTTTCTAGACGTAATTTATTTATCCATTTCCGTGTATACATTTCCATTGATATTTGAATTTAGCGCGGTTTGTTCAGGTCAAGTCACTAGGAGCGCCACCGTCGAATTGTCTCCCATTTTAGCAAGGCGAAATCCCTAAGTGTCGTGTATTGTCTCTACTGTATTTGATACTACTCGTCACGGACTCAATAAAACGAGTACTGGCGAGAAGAATTTATTTATCGTATGGCAGCTATAGAAAAAACGAACAAAACACTGTATACAATTACTGTATATCTTAATGTCGAAGACCAGTATCCCGTTTGAGATTTATATGCAATTTGAAATTTTCTTACGTTGACCTCGGATGGCTACACTGTATACCCTGACATCATTCCACCGAATCCTTACCTTATAATCCCCAACCTACCTGTATAAACGTTTGCATAGCCTTTCTGAATACCATGAGTAAAATACCAGAGCACTGAATACGACATTGCTCGCTATTCCTTAGCATAAACTGCAACAATTCCTTCAGTAGCTGTGAATGCAACTTCCTTCCGCAGGAGGTCAGAGGGCAGGAGAGACACGATCGCGATACGGGCCCCCCTCAAATAAAATATAGAAACCTATGAATATAATATAACATATTATATAATTAATTACAGCAGGTAGAATTAATGCAGTCCGCCTCTGTGCTGTAGTGGTTAGTGTGATTAGCTGCCACCCCCGAAACCCCGGGTTCAATTCCCGGCTCTGCCACGAAATTTTAAAAGTGGTACGAGGGCTGGAACGGGAGGTCAACTGAGTAGAGATGGGTTCGATTCCCACCTCAGCCATCCTGGAAGTGGTTTTCCGTGGCAGCAAGTCCGAGGGAAAAAGTGACCCTGGTGGGTAAACAGATAAAGAAAAAGAAGAATGCAATCTATTGTCAAGTTATGTTAAGAATATTGATGTTATTGGCTTTACGTCCCATTAATTGCTTTTACGGATTTTGGAGACGTCGAGGTACCGGAATTTAGCCCCGCAGGAGTTCTTTTACGTGCCAGTAAATCTACCGACACGAGGCTGACGTATTTGAGCACCTTCAAATACCACCGGACTTAGCCAGGATCGAACCTGCCAAGTTGGCGTCAGAACGCCAGTGCCTTAACCATCAGAGCCACTCTGCCCGGCAGTTATATAGAAAAAGGGGGGTTATTCGTTATTGTAAGATTATTAACAAATAATGTTCAATAGGTTTTATTTGACTGTTTCCGTGGTTCAACGGCTGAGCTACTGAACTACCAAACATGAACCACTTAGATCTTCGTACCTAACTTTAACTATACCCTGTAACCGATACCGAATTCTCTGTTATAATAATTTATTCGACTACAAAAAAAGAACGAAATTAAATAAAAAACTGTTCGAATTAAGTTTGAAAAATATCATACTGCACAACTGATAAGCCTTGTCTACTAACTTCGCGCAGAGAGAGCTCGTTCAGAACTGAGTTGACTGATTGCTACTACACGAACTTCTTATTGGCGTTGTACATCTGTATCGACCTAAATAAAATAAGATTTTTGCCTGTACATTGCTCAGAATTTAAAAGGAATGGTATTTCTGTATCGGATGAGTCCAGAGTAATAAGCAAATGCACTTTTTAATTTTCCGTCATTACCGTCTGTCTGTCTGTCTGTCTGTCTGTCTGTCTGTCTGTCTGTCTGTCTGTCTGTCTGTCTGTCTGTCTGTCTGTCTGTCTGTCTGTCTGTCTGTCTGTACGTATGTATGTATGCATGTATGTACGCGCATCACGAGAAAACGGCTGAAGGGAATTAATGAAAATCTTATGTAAAGTGAGGGAATGAGCCATTTATGTTTTACAGGCTACATTTTTACCGTAACTTACCGGCTATGATAACAAGTATTCATGAATTTTGTTGTTGTTGTTGTTGCTAAGTCCTTATCAACGCCGAGCCACGAGTAATTTTAATGAAAATCGGTATGTAGAGTCGGGGAATAAGAAACTACAGTCTAGGCTATAAATATTATTCACTCTGGTTGAAATGGTAGTTTAGGGGAAGGCGCCTAAAATTTAATTCTTAAATACCTATGTTATTAGTCCTATCGAAAAGTACTACGTAACAAAAGTTATAGAATATACAATTTTCGATCATTTATGTTTTATTCAGTTTTACCATACCGACTATGGTAAGAGTTGTATTTCAGAGTCGGAAGAAAACTAAATGGGAAGGCCTACAACGTCGAAAGCTCATAAAATTGATCAGCAATAACATTACATTGACCATTGTTTGTTGTGATGTTCTTTGTCTCTTATGCTGCCACTCATCTCCTATAGATGGGATTACTGCTGCGTATCGAATATAACAGCCTGCCTGAATATTGGCGGGAAATAGCCGGGGAGTTAGATAGCTTGCTTCCTTAGCACGCCTTTCCTCTGGTTCATAAATTTTCTGATACTAACACGTACTGGTACGTAACACACTGGTTCATCATAGTATTCCAGCAATTCGATCCCTACTCTGACGCGCTGATTTGAATGAGTAGTATGCAATGTCAGCGCAATACGGCAGAGGAGTGTTCACAGCTACAGTATCTGCGACTTGGTCATTCCAGCTCTGGAACTTTGAACTGTTAGATCGACAGCATAGTACTGTTCGTTAAAAGTGAGGAAATGTGTGGTTTTTCATTTGATCGATTATTTCGTATGAGAGCATTGCTTTTAAGCGCGACATTCCTACTGACGTCATTGTAATGACCTATATTGATTTCAGTTGGGAAAAGCACTAAGACATTATTTCTGAGGGTGTAAAATGGCAGGTGGAGAGTGAGTGTTTGCCATTATAATGTAAATTTCCCTACTTGATTGTGACTGATGACCAGAGGCCTACCATTACAATGAAAATTCCTTAACTCAGTCTTTACATTAGAAAAGACGTTTGATGACTTCCCCATCGCGTTTCTGGGGTAACGGTAAGAGCTATGCAATGTAATACAATCTTACCCACACCGTGCGCACTACCTAACCTATAATTATGTATACAAAGTAGAATTCCGCAGCGAAGCACGGGTACATCTGCTAGTAGTGTGTGTTAAAAGTTAAATGTTCTGCAAGATTTGTGCATAATACGATCTCAAGTGCACTACATAACAAAGTATCATTTTCTAACGAAAACATGATATTTTGGTATCTATTTTCATTGTGGTAGTAATTTTTCAATCATTTGGTGCAGGTCTTTTGCATGGAACGTGCGAGAGACGGCAAGGACAAGAATTGTTTACAGTTGTGCTATGTTACACTCACATAAAACGGCTGCTAGGTGCAACCAAGTGGCAATTCCTCTACGTACAAATTGTAAAGTCAAACAACTATTTGGACTAATTCTACAAAACCGCCCTGATCATTTCCGTGCAGATTGACATAAGGCTAAATATATATTATTATTATTGTTTTCACGGGGCGAGTTGGCCGTGCGGTGAAAGGCGCGCAGCTGTGAGCCCGCATCCGGGAGATAGTGGGTTCGAATCCCACTGTCGGCAGCCCTGAAGATGGTTTTCCGTGGTTTCCCATTTTCACACCAGGCAAATGCGGGGGCTGTACCTTAATTAATTAAGGGCACGGCCGCTTCCTTCCCATTCCTAGGCCTTTCCTGTCCCATCGTCGGCATAAGACCTATCTGTGTCGGTGCGGCGTAAAGCAAATAGCAACAATTTTTTTTTTGTTTTCGCGAGGAATCTGCGGGCTCTCTTGAAGGTCCGTGCCCGCCTGCATTGCAGGCCCTGCAGGTCTTACCTTACGCCCCTGTCAGAGCGATACCAAACCACGGAAGATTTAAACGAGTGTGCTCGAAATATCTCCATAAGATGAACTCGCAGCACGACCGTTTTCTTCTTATTATTCTTCTTATTCTTCTTCTTCATCTTCTTCTGATAGCTATGTGAACCCAGCCGCGCCCCACTTCCTCGGTGTATTCAACATTTAAAAGTAGGGGTCCTAAGAGGCTCGGGGCCCCACCGCAATAATTAAAAATGGGTCGCCTCGTTTCCTGATAAGGAACGTTACAAGTTTATTTCGTAGTACAAGGTGGTATATTATTACAATGAACAGCAACGACGATAATAATAATAATAATAATAATAATAATAATAATAATAATAATAATAATAATAATAAGTTACACAATTTAGTTTTCAAATCCGAAGGAATGAAGATAATGCACTTATATATGGTACGAACACACACACACACACACACACACACACACACACACACACACACACACACACACACACACACACACACACACACACACACACACACACAAGAAATTCATATTCCAATTCATTATAGTAACCAAAACACGCTGAGCTTCACAATATTAAGAAATAATCTCATTCCTAGCAGGCTTGAAACTTCGGTATTTAGAGTTTAGGTAAGGAGGCCGTCTTTGTTATAGCATCTTCGCTGACCACTGGGTTCTCGGAACTACACTAGCTAATTACTTCAGAATCCTTGTTGATTGTCGTGAGTGGCACCAAGGGATGCTTATGATTGGAACAGGCTGGGAAACTCACATTCTTTCAGAAATAACAACCGTACTCCTATTAACTAAATAAGCTCTGCACTACGACGGCCAACGTTTGGAATAACTCTCTGTGTTCCTCCAACCCTTGTCCCATTGCTCTACGGGATCGGGTATGAGGTGAGATGAATCTGTCGTGGCGGGTTTTTATAATGTCAACCTCAATGAATGACGTGATATATGATAGTAGGAAGAGAGAGGGTGAAGCCCGGTGCCGGCACATAGCCTACTCCTCCCGAATAGCACTAAGGGGTCTGCTCAAGGTTTAACGTCTCTGTCCGACGGACGAATCACCATCAAGAGCGTCATATGCCCTTACTCCATATGAGCACTGCGGAGAGGTTTGTAATTTAATCCAGGCTTTTGCAACGTAATCTAGTGATTAGAAATTGTATACCACCACCTCCCATATCCTGATGGTGAAATTTTTTTCGACCAACGGGACTCGAACCGGCTGACCTCGGTCAGACCGTTTAGGCTTCAACTTCTTAACGATCATGTCCACCAAGCGGGCTTTTGGAATAACTCTCTGTAATACAAATAATAATGTGTTATGTGTTGCAGCTTTATCAATATGTCAAATCACTCTTCAGCTATTGAAGTAAGAAACAGTCATGGGCCCCTCACAGCCATGCCCCGCCCCGTGGGGTCTGCGGGGTCGTTATCCGCGCCACTGCATTTAAAACAATGGATTCACTATTGTTCAGAAATGAGCATCTTCAACCAATTACTTTTTCTAAGATATTACTTCAAAATAAAAATAAAACCATCATTCTTCCGCTGTCCTATTTCACACACAATGCCCCGTTCACTAACAAGTCGTCAAAAGAACGATCAGATTTCCTTGTCTTGACTAATAAGGTGCAAGCTGCGATGATCACGTGATCCAGGAAACAGTTACGTGGATGACGATACTCTTTTACGAACTTTGACTAGATTACGTTTCAAAGAAGTTACGTCGATAAATTATTTGAAGTACAGATGAGATAAAGCGACTTCAGGTGAAAGTATTGCTCAGTGACTCACAGATACAGATATTCGTGGGTGTGGAGTGTGCGTCAGGCTATTTTGTGCCGCCTTACCTGTCCCTGTGTTGGCAGGTTGTGTGCTATATTCTATAAATATCTCTTTCTCCAAGAAGTATAAACAATGTGACGAATGACTCATTCCCGCAAGGAAATGTCAGAAACGTCTCCTGCACGCTATATAACCTTGAAGTTCTTCTGAACAGTTTCTTTACTCCTAATTCTCGATCCCGTTCATAATCAACGATTTATAAGTAACTCTGTTCCTAATCAAAGCACGTGTCATTGCGCATTGAGGAAAAAGAACGAGGAAGATTCCCATCAAATATGAACCGATCACTTGATTACCTTCGATATTCAAAGTACAAAGGCCATTACAGATACTGTAGCTACGTTACCAAGTCTGCTAAATTTGTTATAATATATATCATTTTAAGCAGAGCCTCCGTGTCTCAAGCGGCAGTGCGCTGCCCATTCACGGCTGGGTTCCGTGGTTCAAATCCCGGTCAATCTATGCGAGGTTTCTGCTGGACAATGCGGAGGAGGGACAGGTTTTCCTCCGGGTACTCCAGTTTTCCCTGTCATCATGCATTCCAGCAACACTCTCCAGTATCATCTGTCTGTCATTAATTATTGCCCCAGAGGAGTGCGACAGGCTTCTGCAGCCGATACAAATCCTATCCTCGCCGCTAGATGGCGGTTCCATTCATTCGATCCTTGAACCGGTCGAATGACCGGAAACAGGATGTGGATTTTCATTTTCATCATTTTAAGCATTAAAAACGTGTCCTAAGGAATATATCTCCTTTTTAAGCAATCTCATTTTACTTCATTAACTTATTCAGCAGTTAGATCACAATTATGTCGCCGTTGTACGCCTCATTTTGGCGCCGCCATTGGTATTTGGCGGTTTCCCCATAACGGCATAACCTTTGGTGGTGGTATTTGAGGATCCAACCAGCCTCTGGGCTGATGACCAAACAGAAGGCATGATGGTAAGTTATTAGGTAACCGCCCCGCCCCCCTCATGTGAGTGAGAGCGATAGAATGCATCCACGGTATCTTATCTGTTATAAGAGGCACCGGGCGAGTTGGTCGCGCGGTTAGGAGGGCACAGTTGTGAGCTTGCATCCAGGAGATAGTCGATTAGAACTCCAGTGTCGACAGCCCTGAAAATGGTATTCCGTGGTTTCCCATTTTCATACCAGGCAAAATGCTGGGACTGTACCTTAATTAAGGCAACGGCCGCGTCCTCCCTAATCCTAGGCCTTCCCTATCCCACCGTCGCCGTCGATGCGACGTAAAGCAAATTGTAAAAACAAAACAAAACGTTATAGAGGCGACTAGAAACGGTACTCCTTGGGGTCGTCTGCTTGGAACCGTGAAATGGCGACCAAAGGTTACCTAGTTGAGTCTAGCATTGCTTCCATTTCACTTGAGAGAAAGCATATAACAGGATACCGAGGGAAAAGATGTTCACCATACTGGGGGACTATGGAATCAAGGGTAGATTATTAAAATCTATCAAAGGCATTTATGTTGACAATTGGGCTTCAGCGAGAATTGATGGTAGAATGAGTTCTTGGTTCAGGGTACTTACAGGGGTTAGACAAGGCTGTAATCTTTCACCTTTGCTGTTCGTAGTTTACATGGACCATCTGCTGAAAGGTGTAAAGTGGCAGAGAGGGATTCAGTTAGGTGGATATATAGTAAGCATTCTGGGCTATGCTGGTGACTTAGTCTTAATGGCAGATTGTGCCGAAAGCCTGCAGTCTAATATCTTGGAACTTGAAAATAGGTGCACTGAGTATGGTATAAAATTTAGCCTTTCGAAGACTAAATTGATGTCAGTAGGTAAAAAAATTCAACAGAATTGAATGTCAGATTGGTGATACAAAGCTGGAACATGAAGATAATTTCAAGTATTTAGGATGTGTATTCTCCCAGGATGGTAATATAGTAGGTGAGATTGAATCAAGGTGCAGTAAAGCTAATGCAGTGAGCTCGCAGTTGCGATCAATAGTATTCTGTAAAAAAGGAAGTCAGCTCCCGGACGAAACGATTTTTACATCGGTCTGTTTTCAGACCAAGTTTCCATTACGGGAGCGAAATCTGGGTGGAATTAGGATATCTTATTCATAAGTTAGAAGTAACAGATGTGAAAGTAGCGAGAATGATTGCTGGTACAAACAGGAGGGATTAATCGCAGGAGGGTACTCGTAATGAGGAGATAAAGGCTACGTTAGGAATGAACTCGATGGATGAAGCTGTACGCATAAGCCGGCTTCAGTGGTGGAGTCGTATGAGGCGAATGGAGGAGGATAGGTTACCTAGGAGTATAATGGACTCTGTTATGGGGGGTAAGAGAAGTAGAGGTAGACCGAGACGACGATGGTTAGACTCAGTTTCTAACGATTTAAATAAAAGAGGTATAGAACTAAATGAGGCCACAGCACTCGTTGCAAATGGAGGATTGTGGCGACATTTAGTAAATTCATAGAGGCTTGCAGACTGAACGCTGAAAGACATAACGTCTATAATGATGATGTATGTATGTATGTATGTATGTATGTATGTATGTATGTATGTATGTATGTATGTATGTATGTATGTATGTATGCATGCATATAACATCACAAGATTAGTATCCTCATAAAAAAAAATTCAGTTCCTTTTTCACTTCTTTTCACCCCTGTTAAGTGTATTTTCCGAAAAAAGTACATGTTTCTGTATTTTCACAGGACTGTCCAAAAACCAATTTCTACGTCTGTAACATGTTAAGTTTTTGAAATATACTCATTTTAACTATTCACCCCGTTTTTCACTTCTTTTCACTCCCCCTTTCTTGGATTTGTCCAGAAAACAAAAAAATACGTGTTTATTTTTAAATGAGGTTCCATGTACCAATTTTCACGTCTATAACAGCTCAGTTTTTGAGATATAAGTGTCTTCATAAAAATTATTCAAGCTAGTTTCACTTATTTTTACCCCCCACGCCCCAAGAGGAGTTTTCGAAAGAAAAAAAAATACATATTTCTTTATTTTTAAAGGAGAACCCCAAATACCAATTTTCACGTCTTTAAACTTAATTGTTTGAGATATAGCTAGACATACACATTTTAAAAATTCACCCCCCCCCTTTTTCACCCGCATAGGGACGGACTATCCAGAACTCCTTTCTTAGTGAGCACCTACACCATAATATAAGTGTAGTTCCAAAACTGAATTACTTTATGTTCAGTAGTTTTGACTCGCCGATGATGGATCAGTCAGTCAGTCAGTCAGTCAGGTGGTGGTGGTGGTGGTGGTGATTATTGTTTTAAGAGGAAGTACAACTAGGCAACCATCCTCTATATAACACTAATCAGAGAGAAAAATGGAAGGGGTCCGACACTTTGAAAAATGAATATATAGGCCAAAAGAAGACAAGGGCCACGAAGGGCGTGAAATTGAAAGACTCCCTAGCCCTCGCAAACCTAATAGCGTCGGGGTCGGAGAAGAACAAGAGTTGATCAAGAGAGGTCGGATAGGATAGATGAAAGTGAAGAGTCTGGCACAAGTAAGTGAAAGCAATGCCATGACTCAGCTGAGGGTCCCGTGGTCGCCAAACCACGCTCCAAAGTTCTGAGCCCCTGGGGCCCCTTTTATCGCTTCTTACAACAGGCAGGAGATACTGTGGGTGTTATTTTATATAGATAGATAAAACCTTACTGTACTACTTTAATTCATTTCCTTACTAGTTCTTTGAACTTTTCCACTACTCTATCAAAAATTCATTATCAATCATTAAAATGTTGTCAGTATCGAATATATTTTTAATTAATTCTAGAGGACTCGTGCTGCTCCACAGCCGAATTCCCGCACCACTTCCGAAATCGCACTTCCCATCCGTTGGGCACCGACCACCATACCCCGTTCGAACGGTGTCAGCTCATGACGACGTTCCAGATTACACCTGTCACATGCACAGCCACTGCCCACAAGGTCTCCTGTACAACCGCCGCTGGCACAGGGGGTGTGTGGTGCGCATCAGTGCTCCGCTATCCCATGACACTTGCTCAGTCAGTGTAGCTTTAGAGTTATTTCTGTATGTTTAGTTTTAGCTGATTTTGTTTTGCATGGAACTTTGTCCTTGTGGCAGCCAGTATTGTGTGGGAAGCAGCTGATCCTTTCAAATAAATATAAGTAAGTTAATTGCATGCATTTACACGTTACGCTACGGAAATGACGTACACGATTCCTACTGTCACTAGGACTGTCCAGTAGCGGCAACTAAGGGTGGCGAGGGGGAGGGGGCAGTAGCCTCCCCCCCCACTTTGTGGAGAAAACATTACATTTTTATTCCATTTTAGCCGGCTGAAACTAGGAATGATTCGAGTTATTAAAAAAATTGTACGAGCCCCGTTATCTTGTCAGCTAGCTTTTTAGTTTATTTTCTTTAATTATTAGCGGAAATACGTACAAAATGTCGTTCGTCGCGGCTGATCGATTTGCATAGCGCCTCATTAAGTAGTGGAGAAGTTGCATGTGCTATGAAAAAGGGCAGCAGGGGTACGGTATGTCTTTTTGCCGAGATCAAGGACAATGAGGTATGATTCACCGATTGTCGCGCGCATTCACCGTCTGGCAGTCTCTTTATTGTCTGTTAGTTTATTTGTGTGTAGTCAGATACTAAATGATTTTTAATTGTATAATCACACCGTACTTCTAATTAATTGTAATATATATGCATATTGTTCCTTTGGTGAAAGTTTTATTCTGTAGTCTAGTATTGAATCAACATCTCAAAAACTGTTATTACCGCACTTAAATTGCTAAAACCTTTACCTCTCTGTGGAAATTCGCCCAGAGAGCATAAAAAATGTACCACTTTGTAGCTTTTCTTCCAGTTTACATGCATATACCCCACCCCCACCCGCTATATCCCGCTAACCCGAGTACTTTTTGTTGTCCGTAATTCCCCCCCCCCCCCTCCCTTCCTTTTAATTCCCAGTCGCCGCTACTGGGACTGTCGCCTATTTAGCCTAGCGAACCCGAAATCTGTGAATTCAACACTAATCTCGGCCATTTTTGGCATTCTATTTCTCACCCCTTCTGACCCACATGCAGCGTTGCTAACCTCTGAGATGGTCAGGATCGTACAATAACCCCAAAAAGATCGTATTTTTTCAAGAGAGCATAGTACAACTTAAAATAACTATTAAAATATGCCCTATAAGTCTCTACAGACGCACTTACGCAGCAGCTTGCATCTCAGGAAACTGACTGGTTCGATTCTTGGTTAATAATACGAGATTTCCGAAAAGTCGAGTACCTCCGGTTGGGGCCGCACGTAAAACTCCGCGCTCCGCGGATTACCTATAACACGATATTTAGGTGCCCCACTGCCGCAACTCTACAATTAAACAGATTAGGATGGAAAATAAATATAAGTCATTGTGTTAATATGTAAGATTCAGTATCAACGATACGAAAATTAATTTTATTTAGATTACTCAAGAATGGGATAATTTGTAAAGAAGTAGTCAACATGACATATAAAGTTACTGAAGTGCCTTACCTCACAGCTGGTATTCGTCATCATCTTCTTCTGTGGAATAGTGTTGGCTACTGAATGCATGATTCGAAGCAGTGTATCGATTCCTTCAAGTGTCCGAGTGAATCGATTCACAGGAACGGCGAGCTCACGGCACACGATTCAGCTTACTCCCAGCGGACAGTGCTGAGTGGCGCACTCACTGGACGTTGACGGGGAGCCGTGCTTCCGCTGCAGCGAGACATGAATCATGGCACATCTAAAGAATCGTGAACGAGCGCGGCTCAGTGAGACACATGATACACACGGCTCCTTATCGGCTCTCTGGACACGCGGAGACCCGAGCTTCCGCTGCAGCGAGACAGTGAATCGTGGCACATCGAAAGAATCGTGAACGAGCCGGCTCAGTGAGGCACAAGATACGCACGGCTCCTTATCGGCTCACAGGACACGCGGAGAGCCGAGCTTCCGCTGCAGCTAGACATACAGTGAGCCATGGCACACGGAAAGAATCGTGAACGAGCCGGCTCAGTGAGACACAAGATACGCACGGCTCCTTATCGGCTCACTGCAGCGAGACATACAGTGAGCCATGCTACACTGAAAGAATCGTTTGCTATAATGAACTCTCGAGCTCAGCTCATTTGAAAATAATACCCATTTGCATTCACTGTCCTCTTCTTACAGGGAGGTTTAAATAATAGATGGATTTATTTGCAGTGTTAAAAAAGTTAGTCACAACATAATTCTGAAGTAGCTAGTAAGTAGGTAGGCTATTAGGTTATACTATTTATTAGTTTAATGAATCTTAGTATTATAACTTAGTTGACATTTGACAATTAAACTCGACTCTAGCCTGCCCTATGACATATGAGTCATGCTCATTGACCACTCAAAAGTACCTCTTTTATATTGGGAAGAACGGCTCAGTATTCTCTCAGTTCATATGTCACATCGTTGCACAAGACTTCAGTCATATGTGGACAGACGCAATAACAGAATGTTGAATCAGAAAACCAGCGGGCTACTGTACATCTCGGGTAGCCTATACAAATCGGTCGAGTAGAACGGGCGAACGGACTGAACAAAGCTGTTTTTAGAAAACATTTTTTAAAAAATGGCAGTCAATTTTTCAATCTGCAGAGCCCTACAGAAAGTGCACTACATGCCAAGCCTCTTGAAGGAATTTCGTACACCCTTTAGCTGTTCATTGTCTTCTTAGACTGGCAAGGGATATCGTTTTCTTTTAGACCTGTTCTGTTATAGAGTGAGCAGAGGCGATGCGAATTGTTTACCTCTATTCGCTCCGTTTTGACTCAGGTGGTTAAATCAGTGACAAGCTAATGACCTTCACACGGTTGTCATAAACACTATTAAGAGACAGCGTGCGGAGGGGAACAGCCAGGCGCCAGTCAGCATTGTCTGCGAGAAGGATATGAAGGTCAATTCTTGCCCGTTACGGTTCCGGTCTATGTATAAGATCGACATGTCGCCACCAAGCCGTCTAGTAAGTTTTGTTTCCCTAACGTATAACCGATATAAATTTCAAAATGATTTGCAGTAGTTGATGATCAGAAATGTTATATGGCTGTTTTATTTAATCCTCAGAGTGCTGACTTAAAAATGTAATAATTACTGTTTTGACGCAACGTCCATAAAATCAGGTTTCATTACGGTTACCATATTTGAAAAAGAAAAACCGAAGGGGGGGGGGGGTTGTTAGCATACTGTTATGTTTAGAAAACGAGGGGAAATTTTATCGAATGGTTTATTTCACTTATTTTTCTCTGGCTTGGACTTCCCTTTTTAGCAAATCCGTTTTAGACACAATGCTGTCACAGTACAGTACACATGTTATATTTTTCATATTGTACAGGACAATAAATTTACACTTTTAACTGTGAGCTCATTTCGCTCGTCCGTCGACTAAAAATTTAGAAGAGAAAATATTCTCTCTACAGCTGCGTTATGTGCAGGTATGGCAAAGTAGTACTGTTCCACTCTTAACAGTTCAACACAACTACTGGACATGTACTGGTGCCGCTTCCTTGAAACACTTTTCTCTCTAGTAAAAGTTGAACAGTTCATCTTCTAGTAAGTTTTTAAAGCGCATTAGTTATTTATTTCATCCATTTACCGTACAGGGTTGGTTTTTCCCCCGTTCTCAGTGAGGATTCGCACCTCTACCACCTCACGGACAGTGTCCTGAGCGTGACACATTTGGTCAGGGATAAAACCGGGGAGGAGGACCAGTACCTCGCCAAGGCGGCCTCACCTTCAAGGCCTTGTGTGGGATAGAAGTATTGGAAAGGATAAGCAAGGAAGCAGCCATGGCATTAAGTTGGGTACCATTCCGCCATTTGCCCGGAGAAGTAGTGGGAAAACACGAAAAAAAAAAAAAACTTCGAACATGGCTGAGGTGGGAATCGAATGCCTTCTACTCAACTGGCCTCCCGAGGCTGAGTGTACTCCGTTTTAGTCCTCGTATCACTTTTTAAATTTCGTGGCAGAGCCAGGAATAGAACCCGGGCCTCCGAGGGTGGCAACTAATCACTAAACTACAGAGGGTGGACTTCTCAAGAGTTAACCAGTGAAATACAAGCAAGAACTGAGTGGCACTTTCAGTGTTGTCAATTTTAAATAGAATTCAGAAAAGACTCGCTAGAGGGCAGACTTGATAGCAAATATTCTCAAATCTATAAAAATAAAATACGAAGTGTGAAGGATTAGGTAGAAAGCTAGATTATTTTTCTTTTAATTTATAATTTCCTTTACGTTGCAACGACACAGATAGGTGTTATGGCGACGTTGGGACAGGAAAGGGCTTGGAGTGGGAAGGAAGCAACTGTGGACTTCATTAAGGTACAGCCCCCCAAGCATTTGCCTGGTGTGAAATGGAAAACCATCTTCAGGGCTGCCGACAGTGGGGTTCAAACCCACTATCTCCCAATGTAAGCTGATGGCTACTACTTTCACCATATGATAGGAACCTGCGTGTAAGTGGAATTGCGGAGGTGTAGAGTGTTGAATGTGAGGAAAGGATGGGGACGTCTATATTCATCTTTGTCTTTCATCGGACAAAGGATTTTCCTTAAGATTTATTTAATTTCTTGTTCATAGCAGGGCATTCCGCTGCATACAAAGCTTGTAGTCTTATTTTTTATGACAATGCAATAACGTCTGAGTTTTGCGTTCAAATAATTAATAATAATAAATTATTATTATTATTATTATTATTATTATTATTATTATTATTATTATTATTATTATTATTATTATTATTATTATTAAACTGTAGTGTTATATTGCTCATCGTTTTCTCGTGCTTCAGAAGCTTAGTCACTGGATAAGAAATCGTACAAACATTCTGACATGACAGATTACTTCCTTTCATATGAATATTTCGGAAGAAATGTAACGTATCGAGATAGTTTAGTAAATGCTTGCGTCAGATCCAAAGCTATTTTTAATAGCGTATGATTAGGTACATGCTCTCTTTAGAGAAACAATCACGGACTTGTTTATGATTTCAATACCGTTCTGTTTTACTTAGAGGGAACAGAATATGCTCGTTGAATAGGCGGGGTCTCATTTAAGTCTTTGATCTTAAGGTGGACGAACGTCAGCTTGACATTCAGTCGCAAAAGAGATGACGCACGACCGTGGACACGTTCCAAGCCGTGGGATTAATACGTAAACATCTGAATGACTAGAAAGTATGTGCATACGCATTTTGTCGCCTTCATTCATGGCCCCGACGTACTTTGGATTCATTCATGAGCACGCTATAACAACCGCAGCGTTGCCATTATGCGACAACCGTTATCAAATCGTTAGTTTTAAAAATGGAACCATACCAAAGAAAATCATACGTATTTCCTGTTAGTGACGCTTGAGAGATGTGCTATGACGTGACGTCTATAAAATCAGGCAACATACGTTCGAAACTTCGTGTAACGAAATTGTTCACGTTAGAGCTAATAGCCCTGGAACAAATTCCGATCCGAATGGTTGAAATACCGGTTGACTGAAAATAAGGACATTAGAGAAAGCATGGCACTCAGTGGGCCTCAGTTAAATTCATGGGGTAGGGAGGTTTTTTTAAGTTAATATTTTGAACTTCAGAATTTGATTTGTGATTAATAACTCCGAAATCGTGTCCGGTTCCTTGGCTGAATGGTCAGCGTAGTGGCCTTCGGTACGGAGGGCCCCGTGGCATCACAACTCTTCTCAGACTTCAACTTCATAAATTATAATCGCACGGAATGGAACGACTTGCACGGAATGATATGGAGTGGTGTGGTATGATTTGCGCATATACAATCAGCCATCCACGTCCCGAAGTGAACAGCCTAATAATAATAATAATAATAATAATAATAATAATAATAATAATAATAATAATAATAATAATTTCGTGTGGCTCTTTCTAGCCGAGTGCAGCCCTTGTAAGGCAGACCCTCCGATGAGGGTGGGCGGCATCTGCCATGTATAGGTAACTGCGTGTTATTGTGGTGGAGGATAGTGTTCTATGTGGTGTGTGAGTTGCAGGGATGTTGGGGACAGCACAAACACCCAGCCCCCGGGTCATTGGAATTAACCAATGAAGGTTAAAATCCCCGACCCGGCCGGGAATCGAACCCGGGACCCTCTGAACTGAAGGCCAGTACGCTGACCATTCAGCCAACGAGTTGGACAATATTAATAATAATAATAATTTATTGTATCGAAGTTAGGACTCCGGGCCCTTTCTTACACTTAACCACTTCCTGCATATAAATGAGTATTCATTTACAGTATAATTTTTACAGTTTCACAGATTTTTACAGATTTTTTTTTTTTACAGATTACTTAGTTCACAAGAAATAACATCAGTAACATTTGTATCTTGTTTTTGTCCGATCGCTACAAAAGTTGACTAAGGGAAATCGGACAGGAAAGACGAAAGTGCACATCTTGGGACAAATAAAACAACGGTAAACTCAGCTAGGACCCCGTTGTCGCAAACCCCCGCCCCCAAGATGAGTCCCCTTTTAGTCGCCTCTTAGAACAGCCAGGGGATATTGTTGATGTATTATACCACCCGCCACCTATAGGCGATTGGTTCCTGTCTGTATGGAGAGATTATGTCGACTACTCTCAGTTTATTTATGCCATACGCATAGACGTAGAGATCTTAGGGTAGGGTTACCACATTACTCGTTTTTACCACGTTTATGAGACCCTTCTCCCAACACCCGTTCTGTTTTCGTAGATCTTCCGGGTTTTTCGTCTACCATCAAATTATTTAATTTATATGCCTTTGCTGGCGAGATGTAGTGTTTACAGTGCACTGTGTCTTCTGGTATGGGCTATATCAAATTTGTTACTTTCATTGACCTGTCTCGGTCTCATCCTTGGCTTTGACAATTTGAAAGTGACTGAGGTATGAGTGATGCTAGTAATACCATTCCTTATGCAGCCAGTCCCTGTTATGAATGGTGTGAAAATATCACTCATAGGGTCGGTTGGTGCATGCATTTCAGTGGGCTTGGTAGACTGATATGTAATAGCAGCGGCTGGCTCGGTGAGGAAAGCAACGGGAAACTACTTCACTCCTCATTTCCCTAGTACGCCTCTTCAGTGACGCCTAGGCTATTTATGACAGCTGTTGGCGGAGTTGCAGAGGATCAAACCAGCCTTCGGGCTGAATACCCAACATGCACATTTATTTTGATCCCTGGCAGTCAATACATGGGAAGACAACTACCTACGGTCATCTAGTCTTCTAGCTAATAAATTTGCAATACTTTGTATGTTGCTTGTTGTTGATGATGATGCTTGTTGTTTTAAGGGGCCTAACATCGAAGGTCATCGGCCCCTAACTTTGTATGTTATTCAGTTTTATTTACAGTATATAGTTTTGAGTATGGTTGCTATCATGTCTGCCCTCTGGCGAGTCTTTGAACTCAGTCTGAAGGTGACAACACTGAAAGCACCAGTTTGTATCTAACAAGTAAGTTGAAGCTTTTGGCATAAATATGTCTTATGGCTGAGGGACATCTGAACAATTGCGTCACGAAATTAGCGATACAAAATGTGTGACGTGATGTTTCTTACCAGCCGTGCAGGCTGTGATGTGAAGTATTGATGGATGACCATGACTGAGAGACATATTAACAAAGAGGCGCGTCGGAGTACGGACGATAGATGTGAGCTTGCAAGCTGTCATGTGAAATATATGTTGATTGTGTTGAATTGTTAAGAGTGGTACAGTACTATTTTACCATAAAAAACCAAACAAACCCCATGGCGCAACAGCCCCGAAGGGCCATGGCCTACCAAGCGACCGCTGCTCACCCCGAAGGCCTGCAGTTTACGAGATGTCGCGTGGTCAGTATGACGAATCATCTCGGCCGTTATTCTTGTCTTTCTAGACCGGGAATACTTTGCCACTCCTGCACATAACGCAGCTGTGGAGGGAATATGTTCTCTTCTATATTTTGAGTGGACGGACGAACGAAATAAGCTCACAGTTGAAAATGTAAATTTTTTGTTCATTGTACAGTACTATGACACAGTATTATCTCTAAAATGTCCGACTCGTTGGCTGAATGGTCAGCGTACTGGCCTTCGCTTCAGAGGGTCCCGGGTTCGATTCCCGGCCGGGTCGGGGATTTTAAACCTCATTGGTTAATTCCAATGGCCCGGGGGCTGGGTGTTTGTGCTGTCCCCAACATTCCTGCAACTCACACACCACACATAACACTATCCTCCACCACAATAACACGCAGTTACCTACACACGGCAGATGCCGCCCACCCTCATCGGAGGGTCTGCCTTACAAGGGCTGCACTCGGCTAGAAATAGCCACACGAAATTATTATTATTATTATTATTATTATTATTATTATTATTATTATTATTATTATTATTATTATTATTATTTATCTCTAAAATGGATATTCTAAAAAAAAATTTGCAGTATGGTAACGCCTGTCTTTTTTCATTTTCAAATTTGGTAACCCTACCTTAAGGTTATCCT
Organism: Anabrus simplex; assembly: GCF_040414725.1. Lineage (NCBI taxonomy): Eukaryota > Metazoa > Arthropoda > Insecta > Orthoptera > Tettigoniidae > Anabrus > Anabrus simplex. The sequence continues at coordinate 123,927,827 of NC_090270.1, read as the reverse complement.
GTGGTGTAGGGGAAGCATATCTGTCTCTTCCTGGAGGCCCCGAATTAGATTCTTTTGACACACTAGAGTTACATTTAACAATGGTTTATGGTAACTGTTACCATGGCGGAGTACACGCACCGGGCTAGTTGGCCGTGCGGTTAGGGTCGCGCAGCTGTGAGCTTACATCCGGGAGATAGTGGGTTTGAACCCCGCTGTCGGCAGCTCTGAAGATGGTTTTCCGTGGTTTCCTATTTTCACACCAGGCAAATGCTGGGGCTGTATCTTAATTAAGGCCACGGCCGCTTCCTTCCCACTCCTAGGCATTTCCTGTCCCATCGACGCCATAAGACCTATCTATGTCGGTGCGACGTAAAGCAAGTAGAAAAAAAAGAAGTACACGCATGTGCTGTACGGCTGTTTGACCAAGTATTTCCTCCGAAGAAACGCATTATATAATAATAATAATAATAATAATAATAATAATAATAATAATAATAATAATAATCGAACAGGCCATGGATTTTGGACATTTTCATCAGATAGAGTCCGAGCAAGTTGGCTGCGCGGTTAGGGGCGGATAGCTGTAAGCTTACATTCGGGTGATAGAGCGATCAGACCCCACTGTCGGCAACCCTGAAGATGGTTTTTCGTGGTTTTCCATTTTCACACCAAGCAAATACTGGGGCTGCACAGTAAGTCCACGGTCGCTTCCTTTCCTCTCCTAGCCCTTTCCTATCCCATCGTCGCAATAAGACCTATTGTGTCGGTACGACGTAAAGCCAATTTAAAAATGCGTAGAATTAAATAGACAGTACTTTTATTCACTGGTGAGCGAAGCTTAAGGACGAAACAGGTTTCCTCCTATAGTGCATTACACGAAGCTTATCTTTATCCCACTTTATTTAAATTTCACATTTCCCCCACTTACCGTGCTGAAATGCTCTGAAAAACCCAATTCACCACAATCTCCCTAAATATTTATCTGTGCAATAGGTCAGCAGATTCAGCTATTTTATCACTGTTATTAAGATAGACGTAGTCAGGGGCAAGACAGATGATATACACAATTACCAGGAGTTTCCTTGCATGACATTCTTTAACATGCCATCTGTCTTGCTCTAGTGCACCCCTGCAATACTAAGCAACAAAGGGGATTAACATGATCCTAATAACGTTTACATTGATTATCACTTCCGTGGAATCTTCTTATCTCGAAGCTTCTTGAAGGCGAAAATGTAATCCTAGTGCATTTCAGCCTCACAAACATGTGATAAGAAAGTAGGGAGATAAGTAATCGACGCTTTCAATCCAAGAAACGAAACATATTTCATGAAGTGAAAAGGTCAAAGATAAGACTATTAGAATCATGTCTATTTAAAAATTATCATGAATTATACAATTCCTCAGAAATGATAAAAGTCTGCAGAAAAAGGAACTGAAATAAAATAAGAAACAAGATGAACTTCTTAAAACAGTATAGTAGCAATATTCTCTTGGAAAATTAACGTACAACTTTGTCTTTCTAGTATCTGATCTTAATTTTCCCTGGTCACTATTATAAGGTTATATCTATACTAATATCATAAAGAGGGATTTTTTTTGAGTTTGTTTGTTATGGAAAGTAATCTCGAGAGACACTCAACCGATTTGTGTAATTCTTTCACCAATCGAAAGATTATTTCTTTCAGATTATTATAGGTTAAAGTTCAGGCTCTATCCTTTGATGACAGCAATCGGCGAACTGACATTATCGCCTACAATCCAGTTCTTCACAAGGATGCATCATAGACCCTGCCATACGGTTTGAGACTTACGTTAATCAACCCGAGGAAGTTAATGCAGAGAAGAACATCTATGAACCTACTGTTGAATATTTTAAAGAAAATTAACAACTTACAGATATATCAGTCATTGGTTTGATGATTGGAGCGAGAGGCACCATCCGGAAACTTTTTACAGACTCCTGTAAGCAGTTACGACTTCCGAAGAACTTTCATCACTACCAATACAACTGACGGCCTAAAAATGCTCAATCTCAATTTTTAGGAATCCTGCATATGAACCTAAAAGGACTTCTTTCTTTTCTTCAATTATACTGTTACTAAAGTGAATAGGTTCATGCCTAATGAAAATTTGTCTTCGTGTTAGCCTGCAAATGCTGTAGAAAGAATTTAAACTAATTCAATCGAAATTGTTTATAATGAAACCAAAAGGAGCGCCAATGAAGATCGTTACACGTTCGTAGCCAATAAACGCACAAACCGTTTTTTTTTAATATAAGAATGCCATATTTGTAAGTTTTAGTCTCCACATTTACAATAATTAAGTTAAAACTTCAAAAACGTAACTGAAATTAGTATCGTACTGTATTTAGAGTACAGTACAGTATTTGTGCAGAAAGACTACGAGGAATTTAATTGGCATTCGCTTGAAGAACAGGTCCATTGATCGGCACATTGTTTGTTCTTTGTTGCTTAAACCAGCTAATTAAAGATTCTTCAGTATCTTTGTGCTCAGATGATCCGGCTCTCTTGATTCTTTAAGTTTGTTCTTCGAAAAGAGACTTATTTTCTCTTGTCCTTCGAAATTGTAGAAATCGTTCGGTGGGATACACTCAATTTTTCGCGACGCTGACGTTTGTAGCCTATACCCATTTTCTAATTGCCGTATAATGTGTGAGTTTTCTTCAGCATTTAACACTTTCCATTTATTTTATTTTGAATCATCTTCACAGCGATGCTTGCCTTAAATATTTAACAGACTGATTTGAAATCTATAAGAATAAGAGTTACACTATTGTCAACAGTCGCCAAATACGTAAAAAAAAAAAATTAAAAAAATGAACATGGCTCGTTATAGCCGATACATTTATCCGAAAATGTGACCAAATACCTCGTTTTGTGCGATATGTCGTATTAAGCGACTTTTTCAATACAGTGTTTATATAGGATTTAGACGGGACCGTTAGATTTCGCCGTTATATCCAATATGTCGTTAAAAGTGATGTCGTTATAAACGGTTTCGACTGTAATTATGCTAGCGTGCCTGGGTATCACGTAATTTAAATTAAAGTGGAGCAAGGTCCGTAACACTTAAAAGTGAATATGCTGCCTTAACCATTTTGCATACATTAACAACATATGGGTAATATTTGTAGCTCTTAATGAAAACTGAACAAATACAGATCGCAACAGCATATGCTTGCTTCAAGAGATGAACTTGTAATAAGCACGTTTATGCTTACTGATATTACGGTTCATAACAGCAAAGTGTACTCACGAATATCGTAATAACTTTCAAGATCCGATGAAAATGAATCGCATAGGAAGCGAGAGTATTTAATAACCAATCATAATATATAATGCTGCAGTATGTACTTTCAGTCAGTAGCAATCATGAAGAAGTGTTGTCCGGCTCCATGGCTAAATGGTTAGCGTGCTGGCCTTTGGTCAGAGGGGTCCCGTGTTCGATTCCCGGTAGGGTCGGGAATTTTAACCATCATTGGTTAATTTCGCCGGCTCGAGGGCTGGGTGTATGTGTCGTCTTCATCATCATTTCATCCTCATAACGACGCGCAGGTCGCCTACGGGAGTCAGATCAAAAAGACCTGCACCAGGCGAGCCGAACATGTCCTCGGACACTCCCGGCACTAAAAGCCATACGCCATTTCATTTCATGAAGAAGTGTTGAAGACAAATATCTTACACGCGCCTACTATACTCTCATACACATACATTCAAGTTTCACATAGCGTTCGCTTGGTGCTAGGTCGAAATTCATATCCTCCTGGATCGCTGTTTCTGAACAAGGACTGCAGAGAAAATATATACATGTTCTACCATTTTCAAAAAACTACTGAACACATTTTGATATCATCTCCAGTGTTCATCAGTTCTATGAATAGGCACAAAAACGAATTAAACGTGTGCAAAAGCCTCGGGTACATAAACGCTGAATGAGCAATTGAATTAGGAATAACTGCGTTTTGGCGAACTGGCATTGTGGTGGGCCAGGGAGATGTAATAGTACGGGGACCGTTCACGTGGGATGATATGAGATCCCTGATACATCTGTCAAAGTCCCTCATCAGCGAACGATGCAGGGAACTGCTATCAGAACGTGTCCATCCAAATTGTTCACCTCCAACACCCTGAAAGCCTATAGCAATACTGGCCCATCGCCCCCTAATTTTGGGTGATTGAACCGATGAAGCCCCCAGAGTCACCCGATCCAATCCTACTGAGCACATCTGGAATGCTGCCGAGAGGGATGTGCGAACTCTAGACCCTGTTCCGACTAATCTCCGTGCCTTGGGGGAGCATGTGCAGCAGTCGTGGATCATTATAGTTTCTAACGTTTCCGGTGTCTTGTAGAGTCCAATGCCACGCCGCATTGCCGCTGTCATCAGGCCAAAGGGGATTGCTACACGCAACTACAGTAGGTAGGTATGTCTGATTCAATTGCTCATCAGTATACAAGGTGGGCCATTTAACAAGACAGTTACAAACATCTCGTAAAATACACCTCCTATCAACAAAATTGTGTGTCATTCAGTTGCCAGTGAACACTGGAATATTAAAAATGTGGTACTCTTTGTTTCAGATGTCAGATGATAATTTATATACCCAGAAAGAGATTTTTAATGCCACTGAAATACACAGTGAACGTGAGGCAAAAATTAGAGCCAGATCTGTTGGAAACATTCCTCCTAAAGAGCCACCCGATGCAACCACGGATGAAGATTCCAATTTATGACATGATAAAATTCAAGGACAACTGCAGCATTTTCCTGGTAGAATATTGAGAGTGAGGACTACTGTTGAATATGAAGAATCGTAAGAGGCAACAGTTCAGACGAAGATCATAATTTGGAAATTACCATCAATTTATGGAATCTTCTCACAGCTGTAGGTTTTTGCTATCTTTCTCTGTATGAGTGGCACTATCATCATTCAAATGAGCAAAATAATGTAGGATATTATAAAAGAAAATAGTTTTGATTAGTAATGGATTAATACAATAAGATAATATGCTTAGAGTTCAGTCCACGAATCAGATTGCTTTTCTCCATTTACCTAGGATGACTAGATGTCCTACATATTCCGGACGTATCGTACATTTCGGCTTTATGTCCCAGAGCCGGGGAAAAGCGCTCAAATATCCTAGATTTGAAGATATCTTGCTTTAGTATTTTTTGAAATGAATAGTTATATAAAAACAAACCTGAAGCTGCAAATTTGTTAAGTGAAGGGAAATGAGCGATTTCTTTCTCAAAGTTTTGAGTAGTATTCTGAATTCCTGAAAAAGGAAGAGTATTTATTTTCAGTACCAGGCCATAATGCTAAGGAAGAGAGTTTTATTTTATTTAATATCTGCCCAATGGACTGATACTCGTAATCATTTAAACACTGAAACAGTGAAAGGTTTGTTACTTGTGAAGTACAATTTGAAACATGCTGAATGAGCATAATTTTGTAGTTATCGTAAATATTGAACAAGGCTGATTTATTGGTAAAATCACATCAGCGGGCAAATATGAATATGACTACGTCACGTAATGGAAAGAAAACCACCGAGCTCGATATCTGCAGTCACTTAAGTGCGGCCAGTATCCAGTATTCGGGAGATAGTAGGATCGAACCCCACTGTCGGCAGCCCTGAAAATGGTTTTCCGTGGTTTCCCATTTTCACACCAGGCAAATGCTGGGGCTGTACCTTAATTAAGGCCACGGCCGCTTCCTTCCCACTCCTAGCCTTTCTCTGTCCCATAGTCGCCAGAAGACCTATCTGTGTCGGTGCGACGTAAAGCAACTAGCAAAAAAAAAAAAAAAAAAAAAAAAACAGTTTTTAATAGTACGATGTATGTCTTTTTAAAATCCATTCTAGAACAAACCAGCAACTCATTTGATGGCTTGCAATATCACGACAGATAGTGTTCGAGGTAAAATGTTGTTGTTGTTGTTGTTGTTGTTATTGTTGTTATTGTTGTTGGATAAAGTGTCCTACATTTTGGTGAAATATCAGTGTCCTCTATTTGAGTAGTGGTCATCGGGTCATCCTATGTTTACCCGAACCATGTACAAGGTTGACCTTTCAAGACAGGTACGATAGTTAGTACAAAATAATGTTCTCTCTCCATGTGCGATCCGCTCTTTGTTACAATACGGTATATTTAATAGGAACTCTATTATGAATGTTGCCTTAGGAGAATTAGTGAAATGTAAGAGGAGAAGTCTTCAGTTTGAAAACGTTTTGGAGAATGGCATATTATGTTTTGAATATTCCAAACAAAAGTGAGTTGTAAATGTTTGTCACCCCTAAGGACTCAATCCCAAGTGGCGTATTAACTTCTATAGGACAAAGGGGGAACGCCGGCTGAGCCCGTTAATAGCATTCAATTGAAGGGTTCCTTTCAGCAGCTCCAACTGGATATCAGGGAGTAATCTGTTCTCAGAACTGCTTTTATTCGCGAGAAAGTATTTTCAGGTAGGTAGATACACATCTGATCTTCGTTAAATAATTAGTCTAGTTGCAGTGTATTCCTTTATGAGAGTGAAAATTCAACAACAGGTAAAGATAAAAAAAAGCGTTTAGAAGCTACAGATATGTGGTTTTGGGGACATATTGACATTACTGTTGGGTGCACAGTTTTCTGAATGATAGTTCTGGTACTGTATTTTGTGGACTTAGGTCACTTTTATAATACGAAAATAGCAATCAAATTTTAAGGTCGAGGTCACATTTTTCTTTATAAAGGGACGTACGAGATAAACATTCACTCTTACCTCTAAAATAAATGAAGGCCTAAAGAAAAACAGAACTCTCCAAGGAAGGTCAGATTTGAAGGATTTAAAAGAGGAACTTGGCAGAAGTAAGTGGATGTAATACCAGAATTAGTTAGAGAAACCGACGTCACCTCTCCACGTTCCCAAATAGAAATAATAATAATAATAATAATAATAATAATAATAATAATAATAATAATAATAATAATAATAATAATAATAGCCAAAATTATGTTCGTATTAAGATGGATATTATGTTCGTTCCAGAGGGATGAACGTATCTCAGGCAAGAAGATAACCAATGTGTATAGCAGCTGGTTCGGAGAATTACAACATAACGTTCAACGGAAGTGATCTGATCTAGCAAACAGTTAGGGTTTCACCGAGTTAGCGTGCGGTTTCGTGTGTTTTTGAGAAAGTTCGAAATTAGCAAGGAAGCCTTATATCACACCATTTTAAAAGAACATTCTGTTTTCCAACTTCCACTTACAGTATATCGGCTTCGAGCGGAAAATCATTTCCTTTTTTCAACACTCGAAAAAAAAATCGGTACGGGTTCTTTGCCATCAAGTCAGCCTATTTCAGTCTATATGAAATGTCTTCTTCTTTATCTTCTTCCTGTCACCCAGCCTTCAGAGTCCTTCAGTCAATTCCTAGTTATTTGGAATTGTATATTCCACAAACCAAAAATTGTCTTCCATTTCTTACATGGTCTCTTACTATTTTTACCCCTGTGGATGGGGCAGTAGAATATATCCACGGTATCCCCTGCCTGTCGTAAGACGCTGATAAAAAGGGTACCCCAAAGGGGCTCTCAACTTGGGAAGGTAGGTTCGCGATCACGGATCCCCTAAAAGCTAGGAAGCTAGTGATTGTTGGTAGAATAAAGAAGGTATGATCACACTATTCTGACTGGAAGCCAAATGTACTCATCCTAAATAAAGAGGTTATCCTCCTCTTCAGTAAATCTATACATATAAAATAACATGTCCTGACTGACTTACCAGTGCCGACTGACTGACTGACTGACTGACTGACTGATTCATCATCGCCGAGCCAAAACTACTGGTCAGAACGAAATGATTTTTTACTTTATGTCGCACCGACACAGATAGGTCTTATGGCGACGATGGGATAGGAAAGGCCAAGGAGTGGGAAAGAAGTGGCCGTGGCCTTAACTAAGGTACAGCCCCCAGCATTTGCCTGGTGTGAAAATGGGAAACCACGGAAAACCGTCCTCAGGGCTGCCGACAGTCGGGTTCGAACCCACTATCTCCCGGATGCAAGCTCACAGCTGAGCGACCCTAACCGCACGGCCAACTCGCCCGGTGAAATGAAATTTTGGAGATACTGTACATTTATATTAGAGTGTACGTTCTCACTAAGGGAGGATTTTGGGATATTCCGTCGCTAAGGGGGTGAAAAAAGGTGAATTGTTTAAATAAGCATAATTTCACAAACCTAAAAGTTTACAGACGTAAAAGTTGGTATTTAGAATCACCTTTAAAAATAAAGAAATAAATATTGTTTGCTTTTGGAAAATCCCCTTTAAGGGCAGTGAAAAGAGGGGAAAAATTGGTTGAATACCTTTTATGAGGAAACTTATATCTAAAAAACTAAAGATGTTACAGCCATGAAAATTGGTATTTGGAATCTCCTTTATTAATAAAGAAACAGGTATTTTTTCTTTGCTTTAGGAAAATCCAGTTAATGGGGGGTGAAAAGGAGTGACAAAGGGGATGAACTTTTAAAAAGATTATATCTCAGAAACTTAAATTATTACACACGCGAAAATTGGAATTTGGAATCTCCTGTAAAAGTAAAGAAATATAGATTAAAGAAATATAGATAATTTATTTTCGGGAAATCCACTTAAGGGGGAATTGAAAAAGGGGGTGAATTTTTAAAATGAGAATATCTACAGAACATCTCATAAACTTAACATGTTTACAGACGTGGAAATTGGTATTTTTAATCTTTCAAAAATAAAGAAACATGATTTTTTGTTTTAAAAAACACTTAAGGGGGAGGGGTGTAAAAAGGACTGAAAAGGGAATTGAATTCTTTTTATTAGGATAGTGATATCCCAAAAACTGAAGATGTTACACAGGTGAAAACTGGTATTTGGAATCTCCTTTAGAAATAAAGATAAACTTATTTCTTTGTTTTTGGAAAATCCACTTAAGGGGGGTGAAGGAATTGAAAAATTAGTTGAATTCTTTGTATGAGGATACCCATATCTCAAAAACTAAATATGTTGCAGGCGTGAAAATTGGTATTTGTGATCTCCTTTAAAAGTAAAGAAACATGTATTCTTTTGTTTTCTGAAAATACCCCTTAAGAGGGATGAAAGAACTGAAAAATTAGTTGAATAATTAGTATGATGATACTTATATCTAAAAAACTAAAGATGTTACGTGAAATCGGTATTTGGAATCTCAACTAGAAATGAAGAAATACGTATCAACTTAGGGGCGGGGGTAAAAAAGGAGATGAATTCTTTTTATGAGGATACATATATCTCAAAAACTGAAGATGTTACAGTCGTGATAACTGATATTTGGAAGCTCCTTTATAAACAAAGAACACATTCCTTTGTTTTCAGAAAAATCACATAAGTGGGAGGGTGAAACGAAGTGAATGAAATTCAGTTCTTTTTAAGGCGATACTTACATCTCAAAAACTTTTTTTTTTTTGGTAGTTGCTTTACGTCGCACCGACACAAATAGGTCTTATGGCGACGATGGGACAGGGAAGGGCTAGGAGTGGTAAGGAAGCGGCCGTGGCCTTAATTAAGGTACAGCCCCAGCATTTGCCTGGTGTGAAAATGGGAAACCACGGAAAACCATTTTCAGGGCTGCCGACAGTGGGGTTCGATCCTACTATCTCCCGAATACTGGATACTGGCCGCACTTAAGTGACTACAGCTATCGAGCTCGGTTCTCAAAAACTGAATATGACAGACGTGAAAATTGGTATTTAGAATCTACTTTAAAAATAAAGAAACACATTTTGTGGGGGAGGGGGGGGTGGACGGAAATCAACTTAATGGAAGGTGGAAGGTGAAAAAGGGGTTGAATTCTTCTTATAAGGATACTTTTATCTCAAAAACTAAAGATGTTACAGACATGAAAATTGTTAATTGGAATCTTCTTTAAAAATAAAGAAACACGTATTCTTTTGTTTCCGAAAAATTACTTCAGGGGGTGAAAGAATTGAAAATATAGTTGAATTGTTTGTATGAGGACACTTATATCTTACAAACTGAAGATGTTACAGACGTGAAATTTGGTATTTTGAATCTTCTTTAAAAATAATAATAATAATGTTATTTGCTTTACGTCCCACTAACTACTTATATGGTCTTCGGAGACGCCGAGGTGCCGGAATTTAGTCCCGCAGGAGTTCTTTTACGTGCCAGTAAATCTACCGACACGAGGCTGTCGTATTTGAGCACCTTCAAATACCACCGGGCTGAGCCAGGATCGAACCTGCCAAGTTGGGGTTAGAAGGCCAGCGCCTTAACCGTCTGAACCACTCAGCCCGGCTCTTTAAAAATAAAAAAGCGTATTTATTGTTTTCGGAAAGTCCACTTAAGGGTGAGAGGGTTGGAAAAAAATGAAGTTGAATTATTTTTATGATACTTATATCTCAAAACTGAAAATGTTACTGACGTAAACCATTTTTTTTTGGAATCTCCTTTAAAAATAAAGGAACTAGTAAGTTTTTGTTTTGTTTTTGAAAATCCACTTAAGGGGGTGAAAAGAATTGAAAAAGCGGGTGAATTTTTATGGGGATACTTATATATCAAAATATCTTCTTTTAAAAATATAGAAACATGTTTTTTGCTTGTTTTTGACTTGAGAGAAGACTGTTTTTCACATGTACAGTTCTATGTCGCATGGTCATCTTAGCCCCGTCTGGCTCCATGGCTAAATGGTCAGCGTGCTTGCCTTTGGTCACAGGGGCGCCGGGGTCGATTCCCGGCAGGGTGGGGAATTTTAACCACCCCCCCCATGGCACTACAGCCCTTGAAGGGCCTTGGCCTACCAAGCGACCGCTGCTCAGCCCGAAGGCCTGCAGATTACGAGTTGTCGTGTGGTCAGCTATTCTAATCACGCAGGCTGAGTGGACCTTGAAGCAGCCCTCAGGTCTAGGTAAAAATCCCTGACCTGGCCGGGAATCGAACCCGGGGCCTCCGGGTAAGAGGCAGGCACGCTACACCTACACCACGGGGCCGGCTGAATTTTAACCACCATTGGTTAATTTCTCTGGCACGGGGGTTGGGTGTATGTGTCGTCTTCATCATCATTTCATCCTCATCATGACATGCAGGTCGCCTACGGGTGTCAAATCAAAGACCTGCATTTGGCGAGCCGAACATGTCCTCGGACACTTCCGGCACTAAAAGCCATACGCCATTTCATTTCATCTTAGCCCCAGAAGGCAATACCACAAACGTGATTTACAAAGAGTTTCTGGGATAAATGAAACTCAATTTTCGGTGAGCTTTTGATTTTTCAGATAATTTCTTAGAACAGTGCTGAGGAACGATTACTTTTAACAAATTACGAAATCCATACGAGCGAAGCCGCGGTTAACTGCTAGTAGAAATATGGTATATAAGAATAATCATGTCCGATCCTTTAGCTGAATGGTCGCCGTTGAGGCCGTCGATTCAGAGGATCCTGGGTTCGATTCTCCACCGGATCGGGGAATTTAATCGAGTCAGATTAATTCTTCTGGCTCGGGGACTGGATTTTTGTGCTTATACCAACACTCTTCTCTTCATATTCAGACAACATAACGCACCACTCTACCAACCCCCACAGAAACATGAAATAGTGATTATTGTACATCCCTTCACATAGGGTTGAAGTCAGGAAGGGCATCCATCAGTAAAAGAGGAGAAATACATATGTGCGCAACCGCGACCCCATAGGTGTGGGAAAAGTGGTAAATGAAAATTAAGAATAAGAAGATACAGGAATAACCATACTACATGCTACGAATCCGTGATTGATTCCACTTACTTGTGCCATGTTCCCCGCATTCATTCTTCCTATCCGATCTCTCTGAGTCAACTCTTGTTCTCTTGCGATTCCGACGTTAGGTTTGTGAGGTTTATGGAGTTTAGAACTCCATGCAGAAGGAACAACATGTGGAGACTGCGACGCTCGTGCACACGAAGCCATGACAACTACCAATAACAAGGTGAAATGTGAGAATCATATCGCAGCTTAAATATAAATAAACAGGTGTTTAAACTCTGATCGAGCAACTTACTGCTGTTCTGTTTCTATTTTCCACCGTAAATACCGTTGATTTCCCCGTAACTCCGGCAGATTACCAAGCGATATTAGATGGCGTAAGCTATACTTATTTTTTAAAGAGGTGTGATTCCCCTACCACTTCCCTTCTTTCCGGGCTTGTGGTAGGTACCACCCTGCTTGTTGTTTCTGCGTCTACGTTAGAACGGATTCATTTAAAAAGGTATTTATATTGTTTTATTTTCGAAAAAGTCCACTCAGATGTTTTTTGGTGGAAAATTCAGTGAATTATGCATTTTTCTTTTTAAGTCGTCGTCTCCAAACGGAGGTACACGATCCACACGGCCAGCTTTGATCTTGACGTTGCAGCCATGCCATGTGAATTTATTGGAATATCTCTCAGGATCTTTAATGCAGTGGTTTCCCGTTGCCTTCTGCATCCTAATGTCGTTGACCAAACTGGTTCCTCCGCCTTTGGGAACAATTTCTTGTCCCCAGGACAATAGAGTGCCCTTACCCATACCCGCTCATCCACTCTCAAAGAGACTGTTGGCACTTGGTATAGGGGATCTCCTTATACCAAGAGATAATCGGACCCTTCATTCGTTAGCCGCCTGCATATAAAATATTATTTTTTTGGTGGAAAATTCAGTGAATTATGCATTACGATATGTTATTTATTTCAACTTTCCCCAACTAGACATTGCCCCCGAGGACAGCATACAGTAACACAAGTTAGATTTTAAAATTAATTGCGAGTTGATTACATAATGGTTGGTTATCACATTTGACATAATATGTTGCTGCATTAAAAAGTTTTTGGAGATATGGTTCTTCAGGATTTCGATTGAATATTTCAAGGCAGTCACTGCGACTTCTCTTATTAATGCCTGATCGAGGTTAAAAGATTTGCAGGACTTGACGAAAAAAGAGAGGAATGGATCCTGTAACGTCAACCATTAATCCGATGACTTCGATATCATCTAGCTGGAATTCTTGTTGATTGAATGGGATGGTTGGTTGACATGTCGTTTTCTTTTCCTCATGTACCTCAATGGGTTGTGTTTCGGATGTTTCGAATCGTCGGATCTATTATGAAGCCCTTTCGGTGGTCTTTGAAAGCTATCATGCCTGTTCGACACGTGCTGCCTGTAATAGAGAGATCGTGAACCTCCTCGAAGACAGTAAAGCCGTCCCTTAACACTTGAGGAATGGCAGATCATATTTATAATAATAATAACTTTATTGCAGCATTAACAAATGTGCCTAAAACATTAATTTACAATTGTTCAACATTTGTTGAACTACCCGTCGCTGAAGGAAAGCATTTATGCCAATAAATAGTTTCAGGCGAAGTCGATAATAGGGACATTCTTTCAAGAATTCAGAACTGTTCACATTAAATATCTCACGTCAGTACTTTTAGGAGTCAACTCAATAATCAAATTGTAAATCCTCCTGGACAGCCAAAAAAAAAAAAGTTAATCTGTAACACAGAGCCTCTCAAACGCCCAAAATATCACGCGTGCAAACTGCGGCGCAGAGTTCCTGTGCACAGTGCATCGGTCTCACCCGGCTCGGCTCGGACAAACGCTTCGTCTCTGGCCTACTCGGCTAAGCTCGGCTCAACTCGGCTCGGATTTTGAGCGCTACGGAGCAAGTGAGGAAGAGGGAGAGAGGCGGAGTGAGAGAGACAGGCGTGGGGAAAGAGAGAGACAGCGCTATTGCTCCAAATCGAGGAGTGGGGGTCTGCACTCTGGTCAACCAAGTGAAGTCGTCTTTTGCACCGCGCATAGTGAGAGGCCCTGCGAAACAGCTAGTTCGCGAAACAAATATGGTCGTAAGTATGAGCACGTTGGTGTGAAGTAAGGTGGTTCTAGTTGTACAGGAGATTTGGTGAAGGGGAAAGGGATGAGAGGCCATTCCTTCCTTTTCTCAGTGTCCTGTACTCTCTGTCCATAACTCACCTTCACCATTCTTCCGCTCAGTCCGATATTCAGAATTCAAAAGTTATATAAAACTAGCAACTGTGCACGTCGTTGACGGAAGGATCACTTAGCATGTGCACGATTACATTTTTGTCGATCTCTCATGTTTTTCCTGCGATTCTGAGGCACGTGAGTCGTGACGTACTTGCTTCTTGGCTCTCTGGCCGTTTGGGGTTTCATCTTTTTTGTGTGTGTGTTTGCACTATTGCTGCTCTTGATTTGATCTCTTCCTTCCAATACAAAAACCAAGTACAGTAACCGGTTAATATTCGAAACGTTTTTTATACAACGTGCTTTACGTCGCGCCGATACACATAGGTCTTATGGCGACGATAGGGTAGAAAAGGGCTAGGATGGGTAGGAAGTGACCGTGGCCTCAATTAAGGCACAGCTCCAACATTTGCCTGGTGTGAAAAAAGGAAACCACGGAAAACCCTCTTCAGGGCTGCCAACAGGGGAGGTTCGAACCCACTATCTCCCGGATGCAAGCTGATAGCTACGTGACTGAAACCGCGCAACCGCTTGCCCGGTATTCAAAAAGTAGACTACGGACAGATGTACAAAGCCTTTAAACGGTTGCGGGATGATGTCCATAGCAACTCTACATAGAACTAGTTATAGGCTTCTGACTTGAACTTTCGCAGGACCAGGAGTGATATTTCCCTTATTTTTTACTTCATCTAAAGACAAAAAAATCGAAATAAATGTTATCATGAGCAATTTTCCTGTAAATCTGCCCGAAAAAGATACACATCGAGTTTTATGTTTAAGGTCCCATTTGCAGCCACCCCTCCCAATGTTGAATTTTTGAACGACTTATAGCTAAGATCCTACTAGCTCGGCTTCTAAACTTAAATGCCAAGTTTGCTAAAATACATCTATCCATTTTTCCCATGATGCTGTAACAGGCAGACACACACAAACAAACTGACAAGCAGAAAAAGTATTACAGTGAACCCGACATAGGCTATTATTTGTCCTGTCCGGTAAAAAAGAAAAAAAAGAAGTATCAGGTTAATATTCGGAAAACGCAGACAGAACGACTATTATACTGTATATAGTATACAAACATTGAGTAAGTATTAAACTAAAGAAAATATCATATTGATGACATTTTTCAGCATATAAAACAGCTAATATACCCTTCACCATCAATCATTTGTACATTTTTAGTTTTAGCCAACAGATTCAAACTGTGGCCCAACTTTAAAATGTTGATTATTAAGGTTCGAATGTCATATTTATTTTCTGAACTCATTTTACTCGAAATCTGAAAAATAACTATTAATGATGGGTCCCTGCCCCGTTGAAAGCAAATTTCCATTTTATTGTTTTGATTATATTTTGGTTATTTTAGTGATATTACTTCAAATATGGTTATATTTTTTAGAATTTTTGTTTAAATTGAGGCATCGCTTTTAACAAAGTATGTGTTATCTGCGTCGAGTTTCAAAACAAGGAATTTCAAAATACTGTAGCTGTAGTACATGTGTTTTTCTTTCTTTTCCCGAAACCGTTAGGTAGCAGATTTAGAAGACATGATGCCGAGAACGTGATGCTGTACGAACGTACGCCGACAGATACCAACAAGCATGCTAATTCTATACTACATCTATAATAATAAAAGGAAGTGTTCGCCTGTGTGTGTATGCACGTGTACGCGATGCCCAGCTGAATCTACGACATACATTTTGAACATAAGTAGATGGAAGGGGGTCCGAATGCACCTCGAAGTCGGATTTTTCATTTTGGCTTTTGTTGGTGAGTTATGAACGAAAAACCGTCGGAAAACATGTGTTGGAAAATAACAGTCCAACGTGCTGTCACCAGGATTAAACGCATAGATTCACTGTCGCTAGGCAACGATAGGTAGAGAACACAAGTCAAGGAGCCATTTTCAGTCCATGGCGTAGGAAGCCATTTTCGTTCCCCGACACGAGGAGCCACATTCATAAGCGTTTTTTTGTCTGTATGTGTACGATGCCCAATCAAATCTACGGCACGCAGAGATCTGAAATGTTTAACATGGGCGTAATCTTAGATGAACTTTTATGCAGGTAAAGATCTGTTTTCACGACATTATTATTATTATTATTATTATTATTATTATTTTTATTTATTTATTTATTTATTTATTTATTTATTTATTTATTTATTTATTTATTTATTTTCCACTAATTGTAGGTACAATTTAGGGATGGTGGATGGAGAAAAGGCCTAGCTTCATATACACGAACATGCCTTCTTCCCCACTTAAAATTACAATATTAAATTATACAGTTATATTCTACATAGTGTGCTTATATAAGTTACAGTTACCGTTACTTTTTTTTTAGGTGGCGTCACCAGAGATCTTTTACATGCCGACATCGTACGACATGGAGTGTCGAAAGGACTATCTTCCGCCCTTCAAAAATCCGACTACCTCTGCCGGGTTTGATTTTAGGACATATTTGCTTGCATATTTTGCACTTCTTTAGGACAAACTTCCCAACCCTATTGTTTTTTAAAATCGTATGGCCTCACCTACCGTGTGCAGACATTTCAATTTGACGCCATCTGGCTGTCTGCTCGTCAATTTACTCTAGACCCACTAGATGGCAGACCGAGTAAACCGAAACTCTCTTGGGCGTCTACGGCTGAGATTTAATTAATTTTGTCGGGTAAACACCAAATGTGTCGCCAGAGATCTTTTACATGCCGAAAGCTTGAAATTTTCGTCACCAAACGGAAATGAAAAACAATTCATGCAGTAAAGGGTTAAATTGTTGGCAGCTTATTTCAAATCAGAGGACTCATTGCGAGAAATATCTTTGTGCTTTGAACAGTATTTAGTGCTGTCTAACGGAGGCGGTATGGCGTGTTCAACTCACCCGACATGACACTGGTGTGATTCTCCGCCAGGAAATCGAGAAGTTTAGAAACGAGATTTCCACATAGCTCGCACTCAGTCTTCAACAGAAACAAGCATTAGGTTAATCTCTGGCGGGTACAGGTCTAGGAATAACCACTTTACTTCTCTTAAGAGCCGAAATTAGAAATCATGGAAGTATCTGCCTTTCATTCCTGCCTGCATAGCTTATACGGAGATAGTTGTTTAATTGTAATTTTTAGTTGTCATATCTGTTGCCGTTCAATGAAATATTAATAACGTTTGCGGAAACTTCAGCCGCTGGTCTGAGTAATAAGTAGACAGTTTTCTTTCTAGTTTTAGTACAGGCTTATTACAGGTTTAGATTTCATTCCGCAACGTTCAGAGTTCATTTCCAACCATATATTAACTTCGCAGTTGGAAAAAATGCTTACCTAATTACTTTGTCAATTGCGTTGAAGTAATGAAATAACGGAAAAGTTTGTTAGAATGAGGAGAATTTCCACTGTCTCTAGAGATAGCTTTCCTGGAAATGGCCGTGTGTTTACAACGCAATTAGTAGCCATTATGTCCTATAGTTTGGGCTCTTCTTGCTAATCACCCCCTGCTCGGAAGAGAGGTCGATGCCCTACCAGCCACCCTTACTCCTGCGTCGAGCTATTCTTGCCTTTTCCCCATTAGTCAGTTTGTCACAACGTGCTCACACCCCCCACGAAGTGGCTTCTCTTGCAATTATACAGCTGAATTGCGACACAAAATTCCTTTCCCTTCTGCCGGTACACCAGTACTTGAAGAAGTGCTCCGATCAACAGTACTTTTACAGGCCAGAAACATCTCGTTATAAATGCAGTTGACTTGTTCAAATATTATAATGTTGTTGTCTGGGTCATCAGTCCATAGACTGACTGGTTTGGTGCAGCACCCCTGACACCCTACTCTGTGCTAAACTTTTCATTTCTACTAACTACTATGTTCCACACCTAATCTAATCTGTCTGACGTATTCATATCTTGGTTTAACCCTGCCGTTCTTCCTGCCAACGCTTCCCTCAAACACCAATTACTATATATATATATATCTTTTTTCTAGTGGCTTTACGTCGCACCGACACAGATAGGTCTTATGGCGACGATGCGAGAAGAAATGCCTAGGAGTTGGAAGGAAGCGGCCGTGGCCTTAATTAATGTACAGCCCCACAATTTGCCTGGTGTGAAAATGGGAAACTACGGAAAACCATTTTCAGGTTTGCCGACAGTGGGATTCGAACTCACTATCTCCCGGATGCAAGCTCACAGTCACGCGCCCCTTAGCGCATGGCCAACTCGCCCGGTTAAAAAAAAAAACAATTGAACAAGTCCTGAGTGTCTTAGGATGTGTCCTATCGTTCTATCCCTTCTTCTGGTCAAATTTCGCGCCAAATCGTTCTTCTCTCACCAATTCGATTATCTCTTCATTTATGGTTCGATCTATCCATCTCACCTTCAGCATCCTTCTGTAACACCACATTTCAAAAGCTTATATCCTCTTTCTTTCTGAGCTAGTTTCACTTGCAGACAATGCATCACCTGACTTTGTTCGACTGCACTCCTTTGCTTTTGTTTTCTATTTATTTATTTATTTATTTATTTATTTATTTATTTATTTATTTATTTATTTATTTTCATCTTGTTCTCCTACTCCAAGAGTGTGTCCACCATTCAGCAATTTCTCCAGATCTTCTGCTAATCTTAGAGTTTTGATTTCATTTCCTTGGATTGTGGCCGACCATGGAGGGTAAGCAGATTAAGAAGAAATATTATTATTATTATTATTATTATTATTATTATTATTATTATTATTATTATTATTATTATTATTATTATCCAATTGTATTTACACTGATAGAATCAACTACGGGCCATAAATACACAAGGTACATGTTTTTTTAATTCTCAAACTTAAATATTGCCAAAGGTTTTTCAATCTCAATTTAGCACTCGGTTTAGCACTTTTTCCTCACAGAATTATCCTTCTGTTTTGCAACTTTCTTTCGTAAAGAAAGTCTGCGTTGACTTTCTCCTGATTTTATTTCACATTCACGTGGATCTTATGTACCTCTGTCAGCCAGATGGGATGGGTTTTCCGTTACTCCTGAAGAATGAGTATTCTGTGCGCCTATCTCCCTTCGGGTGATCGTAAACGATTACCCTCTTCTTTCTCACTGCATTGGTGATCTTTCTGATCCTCGCATGTAATTCCTGTTGGACTTCAGGGGGACACTTTCCTGAGACCTAAGTTCTTCCTGAGGAACTCGTTTCCTTCTTGTAAACGGAAGGATCTTCTATTTTGATCAGTGTCTCTGCAGCCTAAGAGACATTCTGGGACATATTTCATTAAAATCACAATTTTACAGGAGACAGGTGACAGGAAAATGTCAGACAGGTTTACATGTTGACAATTTTGTGTTTCATAAAACCTTACAGGTTTACAAAGTTGTCAAGACAATTTTGTAGATTTTTATGACAGATTTATAAATGTTGCCATTGATGCTCTCACGGCCCGTACTATTAGACATGATGCTCTATAGGCTTTTGGGCTAATGCCGTGTCAAGAAAATAAGGTGAAATTCTTTACGTTTCGCAGAGAACTGTGCTCTGCGTCATCAGAAGAAAATCAATTGTAAAAAAATCAAAATTCTCAGAAATAGGAACGGACGACGACATCAACGTGGAGAGTCGAGATTTTCTTCTGATGACGCAGAGCACAGTTCCCTGCGAAACGTTAAGAATTTCACCTTATTTTCTGACACGACATAAGCCCAAAAGCCTATACAGCATCACGGCTAATTTTATAAATGTCAATTTCATAAAATATTTGAACTGACAAGTAAAAAAGCTGACATATTTGTTAAATTGTAGGCTACATACTGTGTTAAGAAACAGATATACTGTATGTAATTAATTTTTGACATATTCCTTATATGTAGCCTGTAATGCGTATGTAAGTTGGGAGCTGATTTTCGTGAATGTTTTGTAATTTAAATTCTCTTACAGTAGTAGTGAGAGCAATGAATAAATTGAAATGAAACCATGCCGGGGCTTAAGGCAACGGATTACTCTACCCTTCAATTTCAGGGACTTTGCATTCAAAGAAAAATGTCTTATTATCATGATATCAGCTGAATACATTATGAATTCAATAGGACAGCGTTTGCTGTCACAAACCCGAAGCAATTATTCACTCACACTTCAAGAACAAAGTTTTTGTGCGCTGCATTGCCTGATATTAATCTTACTAACATTACTTGCCATTCTGCCTGAGTGAGTAGGAGCAAAATATACGGGCGGTTAAATTTTAGTCTTGGATTTTACCGCATACTTTTACGTAATAATACTCAATCGCATTCCGTGATCGATATAGCGCTTCAAAGCCTTCTAGAGCGTAATACAGTAAACTTCAGGCTTGATATAAAATTGTCGCATTTATGAAACAAGCGTGACAAGTTTGACAAGTTACAATATTTTTTTCTATCAAGTAAAGGATAGTTGTAACATGAAACAGAAAATTGTCATGACATATTGACAAATTTGTCAGATCTGACATAATTGTCAAATTTGTTACACCTGTCATGTTTTATGAAACAGTGCCCAAGTCGAACTACGGATGTTTTTCGTCATATTTGGCTGAATCTGGGGGAATCTGAGTTGGTTTCAGGATTAAATGGAGAGTATAGAAGTGGTGGATGTGCCTTAATTATTTTAGCCGAGTATGATCGAATTGTGCTGGCCCCGTGGTGTAGGGGTAGCGTGCCTGCCTCTTACCCGGAGGCCCCGGGTTCGATTCCCGGCCAGGTCACGGATTTTTACCTGGACCTGGGGGCTGGTTCGAGGTCCACTCAGCCTACGTGATTAGAATTGAGGAGCTATCTGACGGTGAGATAGCGGCCCCGGTCTAGAAAGCCAAGAATAACGGCCGAGAGGATTCGTCGTGCTGACCACACGACACCTCGTAATCTGCAGGCCTTCGGGCTGAGCAGCGGTCGCTTGGTAGGCCAAGGCCCTTCAAGGGCTGTAGTGCCATGGGGTTTGGTTTGGTTTTATGATCGAATTGTATTTATAAGAATGTTATGTATTTGTTTAAGGGCGAGGTTAAAGTTTATTTCTTTAAGTTGAATTTGTTGCCTTTTTACATTCATTTTGCCTTTCATGATAAGGGAATAAATAAACAAGTACGGAGGGCCACGGCTGTGTTCTAAGATAGATTCCTATGAATTGAGAAAAGAATAAATTGTAGCATCTGTTGACGGAGTACAAGAAAATTGCGTTCTTCGGGTGTCCTTTAATGTCCTGGCAGTGTGGTCCTGACGTCTGGGATATCTCTGGGAAGCAGATGCGAGATTCCCCTGGCACTCTGACAGCAGAGGCGCTACGTGCGTCATGTGCTGTTCCGGAAACTATGAGTAGAGTCAAGAGTTTAGCAGCGCCGGCGGCTGGATCGAACCGACGTTATTCAGAAATTCTGCCTGTCTATTCACAGACTTGATAAAAATAGACCCGTATACAAATAAACAGCCCGTTCATTGACAACAGGAGCAGTAAAAAGAACAGGCGAGCGTCATTCATATCACGAGTGGAAGACGCTAGGAGTATGCGCAGACTCAGGGCGTACGATATGATAATTGCAGATATGACTTGCTATTGTGTACGTTTCATAATATTCGAGTCTCAAAATATCTGAAGTGAAATTGACAGAAAACAGTATTAAAATATCCGCAAGAAATGCGTAGCCGAAATAAATAAGGGTTCGGAAGTTGAGGAAAATCCTGCCCGAAGACGAGGCCGAACATAATAAATGTTCAATCTGGGTCATTGTAGGCCAGAAAACGGTGGGTTTTATTTGTCTTTTTTTGCCTTATTCGGCGTTTCTTGGCTTATTTTTCATTTTTTAGGAATTTTTAGGTCTTCATGGATTTTTTTTGCAACTCCACCTTTCTTCGAATACATTTCCACTGTCCATTCTCAATTCGAATCGTCATTAGTTCATCCATCACCTTTTAAACAAACTTTTTCTAGTAAATACATATATTTAAACCATATCTGAAAAAGAGAGAAAACGAAATGAAATGAAAAATTAAAATAAAATAAAAATAAAAATTACACTAGTGCTTGAAAAAACAGGGGTATCAAATTATATGCAGCGTAAGTGAAATATTCAAGGAATAATTTTTTTATGTTAGTGTTTCTGAAGACGAAGATCTTACTTGATTAAAGTATAAACCCTTAACATCCATTGATATAGAGCAGGGCCTCTCAAACGCCCAAAATCTCACGCGTGCAAATTGAGGCGCATGGTTGCACAGACGACTTCGCTTGGTTAAGCAGAGTGCAGACCCCCACTCCTCGATTTGGAGCAATAGCGCTGTGACCGCTATGACCGTGCACGGTGCATGCACCAGGTGCATGCACCCTGAGAGGCCCTGGTGTAGAGAGAAGTTTCTTAATGCTTCGCAACGCGCTGTCTGAAAACCAACGATCCTTTACACCTAAGAACCTGGAGATCACTATTGTGATACACTGCAAAGCCAACTGAGGTAAGGTTTCTGACTCCCAATTTCTGTAACCCTAGTGTGGTTAAGCCAAACATGATTCCAGTTATACTAATTTCAATTTCTTTCTCCAGGATGTCCATTGCGGGGTCGCTAAATTCATTCTAGATGGAAAAAACATTTCATTCTAAATTCTGCAAGTATATGGAATTCATTTTTAAAATTATTTTTCTAAAAATATACACTGTCTGAAAGAAGAAGGATTTCACTCATATATATATATATATATATATATATATATTGCACTGTATGTTGCATACCAGCAGAATTTTTCAACATTATATTTCATTAATAATATGTAATTAAAACTAAATTATTAATGAATTTGGATCGCATTTTACGTCCTTTTTGCCCTTTTAGATCCTTTTTGGTTTATCTATAGGTCTTTTTATAGCTTTTAGGAAATATATAGGTCTTCAACTTCCGAGCTCTAGTAATGCGCAAGGCCATGATTTCGATGACCTAAAAAGGTTTAAAAGATGATCCATAAAACGATGGCAAAATTCCAGTCAAATGATCCGAAAACTTTTAAAAAGACTTATAAATTTTAAATGAAATGTTACAATCAATTTACTAATCGAGTTGGTATAGCCTATATTTATGTTGTTGACACCATTTTTACACATAAATAAATGCAAACAGACAGTTTCTTTCTATACTAACATAAATTTAATAGATACCTAATCTAATTTCATACTTTGATGAAGATGCATATAAATACTGGTTAACTATGTGCATATGTAAGTGAATATTTGTAATATTATGTTACTGAAGAAAAATATATTTGTATTTCATATATGACTTTATTTTACAAGGACTTCATAGTAGATAATATCATTAGGTTCATACCTGTCTGAAGCACAATAAAAAAAGTTCTTCAGCTTATCCCAGTTATTTTCTGGGGTGGCTGGAGCCACCCAGGCTCCTTTTCTTGGTTTTGGCCGAGGGTTTGAGAAGGGATGCCTTTCCTGACGCCACGTAATTTTAGAGATGAAAATCTCAACGCAGGATCAACCGGGATTCGAGCCTCGGCCCTTCGGGTGGGAAGCCAGCAGCTAAGCCACTGAGCTAATCACGCCCCCCTTGTCTGAAGCACAATAAATAAATAAATAAATAAATAAATAAATAAATAAATAAATAAATAAACATTTCAGCCCATTGTTTAATACTGCAAATTCAGTTTTTCTTTCAAGAATGTCTTTTCTGTTATGTGTTCCGGTAAGTCGGGAACATCTGAAGGACAAATTTTTAAAAATAACTTAAAGTTGCAATAATATCAAATAGAACAGAGTAATCCAAAATGTGTTTTGATACACGCATTCTTTTCTCTATTACTACATAAACATTACAATTAAACTTATTAACTATTTCAATCCGGTTTGTACATTGTTGTTTGGTTTTTCTTTAAAGTTTATTTATTTTGTCCTAGACTTTAATAGTGTTATATAGTCTAGAACAACATGTATCTTACTCTCCCTAAGTTGTATTAGTGCTACTTTTGTCTCATCAGTCTTTAAGAAATAAAAAAGAATAACGACATTACAGTACAACAATTTATCTATTGCTACATTTAATATTATACTTAAACATCTTCACGTCGTGTCTATTTATTCGCACAACTGTGACAGATTAATGCATAATCATTTATCGGGAGATGATGTTCATTTCAAATTACCAATTAATTTTCAGATAGCAATTTCGACAAGCTATTACTAGTAAATAGGGGCTGCCTGGCCGAGGCGGTAAAGGCGTGCTCGGTTCGCCCGGAAGGACGTGGGTTCGAATCCCCGTCAGGAAGTCGCAAAATTTAAGAAACGAGATTTCCACTTCCGGAGGTGCACATGGCACTGAGGTTCACTCAGCCTACACCAAAACTGAGTACCAGGTTAATTCCTGGGGCAAAGGCGGCCGGGCGTACAGCTAACCAGCCTACCCCATCACGTGCCGAGGTTAACAATGGTAGAAACCCTTACCTTCCACTCCTCCAAGGACCTTCATGGCCTGTACGGAGGTGACTTTGCTTTGCTTACTACTAGTAATTATATTCATTTCCCCTGTTTCCATCCTCCCCCCCCCCCCCCCGCCGACTTTATTGATGGTATTCTCGGTTAAACATGTCTCTTATCCTTGTTATGTTTGTTTTATTTTACTTATTTCCTTTTGCCACATACCTTTTAAAATACAAAAGAATTGCAGTTGGTGCAATCCGTTCCTTATTCAACAATATAACGATTATGTAGAATTATTTCTCTCTTTCTAATTTTTCTTTATATTCACTTCCCATATAGTTTACTCTAATTGCCTACGTCTCCCTACAAACTCTCAATAGACGCACCTCTTCCATTATCTCCCCACAAAATAATGATGATAATGATGCTTGTTATTTAAAGGGGCCTAACTAACATCGAGGTCATCGGCACCCCACAAAATAAACAACGGTCCTCGTGACGTCTCTCTCTCTGACCCTTATTCTCCTATAGTCCCATTAGCCACCACACCATACTTCTTTCTTCTCTGTTCGGAAGCCTTTCTTTCTTAACTGACATTTTTTAGCAATTTCACAGAATTCTAATAACGTCCTTTCAGCCTCACATTGTGCTATAATAATTTGCTTCTCAATATCTTTCACTCTAATCGTTAATTGATATGCTAAATAAAATAACCCCAGCCCCCGCTTCCCCTTTTTAATCTCAGCCAATATTTTATTACCTTTCCAACTATATCTGCTTGTACGCTTATATCTTCACATAGCATTCTGACTCCGCTGTTAGCTATCAGAATTTTGCAGGATTTGTTATTAATTACGTCTAGTTTTTTTTTGAAATCTACTTGAATACCCCATACTTCTTCCCCATAGAATGCTCTTGATATCGCGATAGAGTTTAAAATATTTTTATGTAGCTTATAATCAGTGTTTGTCATCTTCTTTTTCAAACATGCCGTGCTAGACAGGATAATATACAATACAATACCGCTTCAAAATCCTCAAACATGTAAGCAAATGACTCATAAGTATAAATTCCTTAAAATGGCCAAATAATGAGCTATAATTATTTTAGAAAATGACCTAAAAATACAAAATGGCAAAAAATGGCCCAACCGGGCGAGTTGGCCGTGCGCGTAGAGGCGCGCGGCTGTGAGCTTGCATCCGGGAGATAGTAGGTTCGAATCCCACTATCGGCAGCCCTGAAAATGGTTTTCCGTGGTTTCCCATTTTCACAGCAGGCAAATGCTGGGGCTGTACCTTAATTAAGGCCACGGCCGCTTCCTTCCAACTCCTAGGCCTTTCCTACCCCATCGTCGCCATAAGACCTATCTGTGTCGGTGCGACGTAAAGCCCCTAGCAACAAAAAAAAAAAAAAAAAAAATGGCCCAATGAATTAGCTTTTCTATAATGTGGGAAATATGATAAGGATTTCTTTACAAGTTACCAATGTCTGTTGTGAACCAATTAAAAGATGACACGTCATCAAAATTCTAGCCCTAGTCTCAAAATATCCGAGAAGTATAGGTAGCTGCATAGGTGACAGGGACTTAAAAACAAATATTTTTAAGTTTACTAGCTGGCTTCCCGTATTTCGCTACGATGAGGCTGAATTGTTATTTTTATTCATTTCATTTGAAAGTCTTTTTCGACTACTTCGGCGACCAGTAGCTATGCAATCCACAAATGTCACTTGAGCTGTGGAACTGTTCTAGAAAACGACACCGAACAAACAATGCCACTGAAGGATGGAAGGCCAACCGTCCGATAAAAAGACCTCATCCCCGCTTCAAGGACTTGATAACTTGTTTCAAAAAGAAGTTGAAACATCTGATTTTCATATAACCAGTGTGGATATGAATCTAGAATGTTCGATTAGAAGAAAGAAATATTGCATTTTAGACGAAAGAATCAAAAGGCCTGCTAGAGACATCGATTTTGTTTTTGAGAAGTCTCTTACGTCATTAAACTGGACTGAAATTTGTGGCAACATTCTTACGAAAAAATTGTAAATATTTTCATAGTAAAATTGGTAAATAATCAAGATTGTAAATATATGACAAAGCAATAGCTGCATATTAAAAAAATGGAACTAGGCCTAACTTTGTAGACTGCAAAATTGTACACGTACGACAAAGCAAATGGGACTAGGCATAACTTTGCGCGGGTTCATGGCGTAATCCCTACATGTAATTCTATTACTAAATTACCTGCCAACTCCGCCCTCGTTGTAGTTCATACTACTAGTGGAATAAACAGTGTATTCAGTGAAAATTTACCTAATCCTAGCCCATTTCAGTGCAAAAAGCTCCAGCATTCTTTTACATTTTAACCATTTATATTTTAAATCGTGTAAATTAAGTTTTGCTGCAATATTTTTTTTTTGCTAGTTGCTTTACGTCGCACCGACTCAGATAGGTCTTATGGCGACGGTGGGACAGGGAAGGGCTAGGAGTGGGAAGGAAGCCTCCGTGGCCTTAATTAAGGTACAGCCCCAGCATTTGCCTGGTGTGAAAATGGGAAACTACGGAAAACCATTTTCAGGGCTGCCGACAGTGGGGTTCGAACCTACTATCTCCCGAATACTGGATACTGGCCGCACTTAAGCGACTGCAGCTATCGAGCTCGGTGTGCTGCAATAAGAGGTCCACTTAAATAGTATGTGCTGTACAAAAGAATAGACAACTTCTGAATTTTCTGGGAAATTATTTGTTGTTTCTCACAAGTTTACATAAATGGAACCACCCCATTCTTGCACCGGAGCCTTCAATTGCTTTTTAGGCCTGGTTTTATCTTTGCTCCTTAATTTCATGTGTTTCGCTCTGAATTTCCATGAGGATATCTGTCTTTATAACTATAATTCAAGGCCCAAAATTTACAGGAACCGTATCTAGCTCCGGAAGTTCTGTCTTGGAATCAACTCTAGAACTCCGAGAAATTTGACATTCCCTGTTTAGTCCCCTTAATAGTTCTATGCCACTGTATACTAATTGAATAATATACAGCCTAGTACACACAGCCGGCCCCGTAGCGCAGGAGTAGTGAGCCAGATGCCCCGGGTATGAATCCCGGCCAGGTCAGGGATTTTTATCTGAATCTAGGGTGGTTCGACGTCCACTCAACCGATGTGATTACAACTGAAGAGCTATTGACGGTGAGATAGCGTCCGCGGTCTAAAAAACCAAGTATAACGGCCGAGAGGATGCGTCGTGACGACCACACGACACCTCGTAATCTGAAGACCTTCGGACTGGACAGTGGTCGCTTTGTAGGCCATGGCCCTTCGGGGCTGTTGCGCCATGGGATTTGGTTTTGTTTTGGTATAAACATAACTTGCGTACAGGCTATCCTTCGAAGTTTCATAAAGCAGCAGTGTGTGCTTTGTGTGTTTTAGGTGTCGACTCAATGTACTGTAGTCTGAGCACTGACCAATTTTTCACTGTTCTGGATGAATCAACATTTTCTAATTTTGGACCATTCACTTTATTGAACATGACATGATTAAGGCAGTGATATCAGTGTTAGCCAGGAGATCTCAAGGATTGTCTGGCTGCCAGGAATTTGTTGCTCGCTTAGCACCACCTAGGGGAGACGTGTAGGGTAGCTTAGGGTTAAATCTACGGACGTGAGCAGCATCGGTCTCCCTACAAGTGGAAACAAGCCCGTTCCCCAGGATGCAGTTGTGGAGCTTCCAAGCAGTCCATTCGCCAGTGTCCTTTTAGCTCATACAAAGGTGAACGCGGTGATTTTTTGGAAGCAGGCCCAGCTGTGATAGACTTTACTAACAACTTAAAAGTTAAACTGTAAATAGGGTAAATTTTCTATGAAATAATATGTATTTTTTAAATGCCAAACGGTAAATAAATAAATAAATAAATAAATAAATAAATAAATAAATAAATAAATAAATAAATAAATATTAAGGTTGTCCGATCCCACTGATGACCTCAAATTGTTATTTATTAGGTTCATTAAACCAAACCCTCTCTCACTAGAAACACTAGACGCAGGTCACGCTGACACAATACGAAGCAACTTGCCTAAAATTGGAAATCTTTTCTTTTTGACACAACACTCCTCAAAAGCTCTTTGAACTTCATCCCCTTCCCAAGCACTTTGAATTCCTATCATTCGTCCGGAGTGCTTTGTTTTACTTTATCAAAGTCTATAGAAGAACCAACAAGTTGTTACTTAACATGCTGTGCCGAGGTTTCCAATCTTCTTTTTTCAAACGTTATCTAGTTCGTTCCCTTCTGCTAGTCAGGTGAAAGTATTACATACTCTAGTGCACATTTCAATGCAACTGTATATTTGCTCTTGAGAAACTTTTCCTCTAGGTGTGTTTTTTCTTTCTTTCTTTTTTTTTTTTTTTTGCTAATTTTGCTAATGGCTTTACGTGGCACCGACACAGATAGGCGTTATGGCGACGATGGGATAGGAAAGGCCTAGGAGTTAGAAGAAAGTGGCCATGGCCTTAATTAAAATACCGCCCCAGCATTTGCCTGGTGTGAAAATGGGAAACCATGGAAAATCACCTTCAGGGCTGCCGACAGTGGGATTCGAACCCACTATCTCCCGGATGCAAGCTCATAGCCGCGCGCCTCTAACCGCACGGCCAACTCGCCCGGTCCTCTAGGTGTTTTGCTCCAACTTGCGCAAAAGCTTCTGAACAGCTCTGCCATCAGCTGTCATAGATGACCTAGGCATCACGGAAGAGGCGTACTAGGGAAATGAGGAGTGAGGTAGTTTCCCGTTGCTTTCCTCACTCGACTCGGTAATGAAATAGTTTTGATATTCAAGGTAAATCTGAAATCTGAAGAGAAGAACTGGCACTAGTATTCTGCCCTTGTAATTGCAGACTCGTAACTCAACGGAATTTTGTATATACCCCTTAGTCCTGTTTCTTGATACGGTGTCGGGGATGAGGTAAGATTAATTTATATGGCATGGTTTTACGGTCAGATGCCCATCCTGCGCCAACCTCAGTCGAGGAGCTAATGAAGATGAAATGAATGATGATGGAAAGGAATCGGCTGTGGCTAATGAATAGGATCTGTCCCGGCATTTGCCTGAAAATGAAAGTAGGAAACGACTGAAAACCATTTTCAGGACAGCAGACGGTGGGGTTCGAACCCAAACGTCTCCCGAACGCAGAGCTTGCCTCCATGGCCGTAGCGCGGCCACTCGACTCGGTAATGAAATAATTTTGATATTCAAGGTAAATCTGTAACTTTGAACTTCATCCGGTAACGAATTTATTATAATTTGTTTTTAATCCATTCATCCACTTAAATCAAAATCAAATCTACTAGCAGGTAAAAACTGAGAATACCAAAGTCAGAGACGCCTAGGCCCCAGACTCGTACAGTGTCCAGTCACCATGGCGATGAGGCTAATTAACCTGGAGCCGCACGTTTTACCCCATGTTTCGCAAACTACTCGCAGATATTCCAAGTGCGGGTTTTCCCTCTCATTTTCTTCAGAATTTCGTCATGTAAATTCTAGGATATTGGATTATCTGAAATCCTGGGGCAAATTGCTCAGGTCTTGGTCCAACTATTTATTTTAGAAATCTCACAAAGGCCCAACTTTCCGATGTCACAGTGCCTTGCATTTACTTTATGGGCATATTTTCCGCAGCTAAAAAGCACTTACCTGCTTTTTCAGGCTGTTAATATTTAAAATGCTAAAATTTGCGGAAGAAAACATTCATTACCATTAAAGAACCGGGGTATCGGTTAAAGAAGATCTTTTTTTACTACGTTATTTGCTTTACGTCGTACACGGCGCACCGGCACACACAAGTCTTAATAGCAACGATAGGATAGGAAAGGGCTAGGAGTAGGAAAGAAGCGGCCGTGGCCTCAATTAAGGTACAGCCTCAGCATTTACCTGGTGTGAAAATGGGAAAGCACGGAAAATCATCTTCAGGGCTGCTTGCAGTGCGTTTCGAATTCACTCTCTCTCGAATGCAAGGTGATAGCTACATGACCCAAACCACGCAGGCACTTGTTCGGTAAGAAGGGAACCTTGAAAGTGCAGAAAATTAGATACTCCTTAAACCCTGCAAATCTCATATCAGAATAGACAAAAGGTGCTCGGACATTAAATGGTCACGTTTACAGACTTTCGTGTGGTGGGGCGCAGGGTGTAATTTTTAAGATAGCAAAATTCAGTTGAAATTGTTGTAAAAGCATGTACTGCAGAACGACAATAATGCCAATGAAAATAGAATAATGTCTAAGAGTGGCCCTATTTACAGACCTCAATCTAATATTATCAACATTTCACTTTAAATATCCTTAATATTTTTCAACACACATATTTCATGTTAGCAAACACATTATAATTCCAAGCATAGGTGCAGGTTCGCCTCTGTAGTGTAGTGGTTAGTGTGATTAGCTGCTACCACCGGAGGCCCGGGTTCGATTCCCGGCTCTGCCACGAAATTTAGAAAAAAGTGGTACGAGGGCTGGAACGGAGTCCAGTCAGCCTCGGAAGGTCAACTGAGTAGAGGTGGGTTCAATTCCTACCTCAGCCATCCTCGAAGTGGTTTTCCGTGGTTTCCCATTTCTCCTCCAGGCAAATGTCGGGATGGTACCTAACTTAAGGCTACGGCCTCTTCCTTTCCTCTTCCTTGTCTATCCCTTCGAATCTTCCCATCCCCCGCAAGGCCCCTGTTCAGCATAGCACGTGAGGCCACCTGGACGAGGTACTGGTCATCGTCCGCAGTTGTATCCCCCGATCCAGACCCTGAAACTCCAGGATACTACCCTTGAGGCGGTAGAAGTGGGATTCCTCTCTGAGTCCGAGGGAAAAACCGACCCTGGAGGGTAAACAGATAAATAAGAATAATAATAAGAAGCATAGATGCAGACTTGTAAATGTTATTCGGGGTACTCTCCCTTCAAGAATCAAGTTATAAGGTATGATATCATACTAAGGAACAGTTCTGAACAACATGAAAGAAGTATTTCATTATTATAGGAAAAAAAAAAAAACTTTGTTAGCGTTGGTAAACATAAACACGCTGTTCATAGTCTATTTATTCAATTTGATGAGCACCAACTGAGTAAGTTTTCATGTGCAATGTGGATTAATAAAATCATAATTCATAACATAATTAATGTACCTCAGAAGAGACACCCTATTGTAAATTAGATCTTCATTGCAAATGTCTGCCTGCGAATTTTATTTCTGGTGATAAATTCGTTTGTTGTTTCATCCAAAACTAAATTAGAGCTTCTTCCCTGTAGGAATGAATGACAGATACATATAATTCACTCGCTGTTGTTCCATTGTAGTTCTAGTGTACGATTTGAGCCTGTGGAGAGAAAATGTGCATTCAGCAGCAGAAATAGTCTCAGGGTTTGGGTAATTGTGGGAAGAGGTTGAAAATGTCAAAGGACACAGCTTATGGATAATATTGTTTTTTTTTTTTTCGTGTGGCTATTACTAGCCGATTGCAGCCCTTGTAAGGCAGACCCTCCGATGAGGGTGGGCGGCATCTGCCATGTATAGGTAACTGCGTGTTATTGTGGTGGAGGATAGTGTTATGTGTGGTGTGTGAGTTGCAGGGATGTTGGGGACATCACAAACACCCAGCCCCCGGGCCATTGGAATTAACCAATTAAGGTTAAAATCCCCGACCCGGCCGGGAATCGAACCCGGGACCCTCGGAACCATTCAGCCAACGAGTCGGACATATTGGGGGTGCTGAGCACCATTTATGCCACAGTGCCTTGCATTTACTTTATGGTATATTTTCCGCAGCTGAAAAGCACTCAAGTGTATTTTCGGGTTCTTAATCTAAAAAATGCTACACTCTGTCTGTCAATTAAAATAACATATATTCGAGTGTAATACCAGAACAGGAAAATTAGTATATTGTAGTAAATAAGCGCGTGCTTTTAAACAGATATAGTGTTTCTGTTTGATATGAGTAAAATTAAGAAAATAAACATTTGGCATATTCGGTGTAAAATTCACTTTTAATGAATTTGACCTACAAACAATGTTCTGAGCGTCGGGAGGATTCAGTGAAATGACTCAAATCGGCACAAGTAAAGAAAATGTACCCCTAAACTCTACCACTTTGCTAACACCAATGTACACAAGACTTTCCCAACAATCAGAGATAACTTATTTGATTTTAAACGCCTACGTCCGGAAGACCATTAACAATTTCTTCTTAAATCATTTCAGGCCTAAACCACAATGAAACAAAGAAATTTTAAGAATTAATGTATTGGTAATGTATGTCATCATGTGTACCTTGAACTAAACACTTGCTACACACAAATGAGTAATACAAGGCTACTGCAGCTTTTCGCTGAACACCCGTGAATCAGAGTCGCTACTCGTGAGTGATTCACTCTGAAGAGCAAGGCAGGCATGCTCATGTCCACTAACTTGTTGACTCCGCATTCTGCATGCGATGACCTCAAGAAGAACGCGGTTAACGAGTAAAAGTGATTATATGCTCTTTCAGTTGAATTAATGTAACATATTCTAACTGTGAAGTCTTACGTGGCACAACATCGCAATCGATTTCTAGCATGATATACTCCTACTTGTCTTACTGCTGTAAACAAAGACGTAGTTTCAGAAGGGATTTAACTTAGTAATATCTTCCTCCCCTTCGCTCGCTAAGCCAGTACTCTGAAACTTGACCCTCCTCTGTGCACATACAGTGGCTCAGAAAAGTATTGGTCTGTCGAGATATGCTACATGTGAGGAGGAGGAATCGAAGGGAATTATGGTAAAAATTGACATATACTAAAATCCTTGATTATTTTTCGTCTTGTGTAACATGTACATTGTAAAAAGAACATAATTCTTCCATGTCCTTATAACTAAAAAACATAACTTAAAACAATCATCTTCACTTGTCACCAAAAAAGTATTGGTCTGAATTAACACAATGCAGTTTCTTGATCCTTTGTGAACGTTTCAATACCTGGTAGGTCCTCCTTTCCTGTATATAATCTCATCTAACCTATTCGGCATCGATCGTACCAAGGTTTCCGTAGTTTCCTGTGGTATGCTATTCCATTAGGTAAGTAAGGCTCCTTACAGGTCTGCTTTGTTTGATATTGCATATTTTCTCACGTTTTCTCCAAATAGTGCCACAAATTCTCGATGGGGTTGATGTCAGGAGATTGTTGTGGAGTTTCCATCCAACGCTGTGTATTATACAATAGCCATAACTTCATGTTCAGGACTTTGAGTTTGGGGTTGTTATCTTGCGTAAACGTATACATTGCTGACAGTCCTATTTTTTGTACAATTGATGGAAGATGTGTCTTGAGGATGTTAATCTATGATTTGTGATCCATAGTACCTTCAATAAAGACTAATTAACCTACGCCATTCGCACTCATGCAACCCCAGACCATCAAGGAACCGCCTTCATGTTTCACAGTAGCTGCAGGTTCTTCTCTTCAAGTTCAGAATTAGTCTTTCTCCACAGAGTCACTCGTCTGTCTGACCTGAAGAGGGGTAAATTTACTCTCATCGATAAAAGCGACTCTCTTCCCATCCTGATAGTTGCCATTTCTATGCTCTTTAGCGTACGCAAGTCTCTTCTTCCTGTTAGCCTTACTGATGTACGGCTTTCTACGGGCTGTTTCGCCCGCCTACCCTTTTTTGCGTAGCACTTTCGGATGAATTCAGATGACACTTGCACTCCTACATTTTATTGTAACGCAGCTGCTATCTTCGGCGGACTTAGCTGAATATTTTGGGCCACTTAACGCACAATTTGGCGTTTGTCTTGTACTGATAACTTTGAGGGGCGGCCACTTCTTGGTCTATTTTCTATTATCTTTGTTCTTTTGTACCTGTACACAATATTTTTAACAGTTGTAACAGCTCTTCCAATAATTTCACTTATGTCCTTGAAAGTTTACCTCTTTGAAATAGCAGCACTGCAATCCTTCTTTCTTCCACGATTGTTTCTTTCATTTTACTTCCGATTGCTGGCTGAGCACGGAAACAGTGTTGAATATTACCTTCTAAGGTGTCAGCACAGACACAATGAGCCCGAGTTGTGGCAGAGAGCACGATGTCACGATGATATTGTTTAATAGACCAATACTTGTTTGGCGTGTAATGACGCACGCCGTTGTATTGCTGGTCCGTTTGCAAACATCATGAATCCCCTTGGCTCCATATTCAATCTGCCTATGTACTTGACTGCCCTGCATATCTACATACGTGTAATTCCATTATATGCACCATTATTTGTACTATACTGTTCCGTTCATACTACGGCTATGGGCAGACCAATACTTTTTTGAGCCACTGTACTTCTTCGGCAACAGGCAATGTCATTCTTAAAAATGAAGGAGGAAGGTTAATTAGTAACACAGCCATGTTAGAAATAAATTCATCCCGCGTTAAAACAGCTCATCGGAGGTAATTATAATGCACGTGGTGCAATAAATACGGCGGCAAGATTTCTCAGATATTATTGTTCTCCATTTCATTCCAGTTTTCTTGAGCTTCCCCTTGTACCCATTAGAACACGCTTGAAGTCAGTCATACTATCCGAACATCAGTTGCACGACGGTGGGGCGTCAAACGCGTGCGATCCGATTTTTACGACTCAAGGGTACATCAGTACCTGAACAAGTAGTGGAAAACGACTGTAAACTGTGGCGGTCGTCGTATTTCTGCACGATAATGTCAGGCCGAAGACCACCGGCATATTTATGCTACTATGACATTACCATTCAGATAAACTGGAACATCTTGTAGCAACCTAAAACTGATAAGGATGAGATTTTTCCTATTTGCCTATTTTATTCCTGTATAAAGAAACGTGGGATTTTAAGATAAATCCGTTTTAGGTTGCTTTTAACAAGAATTCGTTAGTTTTATTGTGCCTATAAATGCTCATTTCAGGAGTTCGTGCCTTCTTACACTATATTTGCATATTTAATGCCTTTTGGCAGTCTTTTTTAAAGAAACAAGCTTTCTTCCACTGCACTATATTCTAGCTGGTGTGGTCGACAGAATTATTTTTTTTCGTTTCTCATCATCTGTTTATCCCAATAGCAATAAGGAGAATCTCGGAAGTTGCCAAAAATAGCGCTTGGAGAATTTACTTCAGGACAAAAAAGGAACAATATTTGACCTCGAAGCCTTCCACCTCTCCTAAGATGATATGCAAGAACCAATCAAGGAACTTCAACTACCTTTCATTATGTCCAGGTGGTAATTGCGTAGCTGCTGGCATCCATCTGCGGAGGTGATGGTATTTTTCTTCTTCTTCTTCTTCGTCTTCTTCTTCTTCTTCTTCTTCTTCTTCTTCCACAGCTCCAGCCTTGCATTCTCTGGTAAGGCGGTAAGCACCTCAGATGTCCTCAGGAAGCTCTTTCGGGATCTCAACCGTTGCTGAGGTCTATATCCATGCAGCGGGTGGGCGCTGTTTTTTTCCACTTTAAGCCTGTTCCTGTTGGCAGCTACTTCAATCAATCAATCAATCAATCAATCAATCAATCAATCAATCAATCAATCAATCAATCAATCAATCAATCAATCAATCAATCAATCAATCTCCACCTAGGACTGTCGCCCAGGTGGCAGATTCCCTATCAATTGATAGTATTTCCTTAAATGCTTTCAAGGTAGTTGGAATGTTATCAAATATTTCCGTTGGCAAATTATTCCAATCCCTAATTCCTCTTATAAACAAATATTTCCCCAATTTGTCCTCTTGAATTTCTAATTCATCTTCATCTTACGATGTTTCCTACTTTAAAAACCTCTATTCAATCTTATTCTTCTACTAATGTCATTTTGTGCCATCTCTCCATTGACAGCTCGGAACATACTGCTTAGTCGAGCAAATACTTTTATCAACTGGCTTATTACAAGCCTGATGGCTGATGACCTAGATGTTAGGCCCCTTTAAAGAACAAGCAATCAAGCTTGCCGTTAAACCCTCCTCTTTTATCCAGGCTTGGGACTGGCACTAGGTTTCCGTGGTGTCTCCTAGTGGCGGAGTTATAATAATAATAATAATAATAATAATAATAATAATAATAATAATAATAATAATAATAATAATAATAATAATTTTTACTATTTGCTTTACGTTGCACCGACACAGATAGGTCTTATGGCGACAATGGGATAGGAAAGGTTTAGGAATGGGAAGGAAGCGTCCATGGCCTTAATTAAGGTACAGCCCCAGGATTTGCCTGGTGTGAAAATGGGAAACCACGGAAAACCGTCTTCAGGGCTGCCGACAGTGGGGTTCGAACGCACTATCTCCCGCACGCAAGCTCACAGCTGCGCGCCCCTAACCGCACGGACAACTCGCCGGGTATAATAATAATAATAATAATAATAATAATAATAATAATAATAATAATAATAATAATAAATTAATGATAGAAGATAAAAAGACCCAATACATAACATTATCACAGAAACAGAGGCCCCGGGTTCGATTCCCGGCCAGGTCAGGGATTTTTACCTGCACCTGCGGGCTGGTTCGAGGTCCACTCAGCCTACGTGATTAGAATTGAGGAGCTATCTGACGGTGAGATAGCGGCCCCGGTCTAGAAAGCCAAGAATTAACGCCCGAGAGGATTCGTCGTGCTGACCACACGGCACCTCGTAATCTTCAGGCCTTCGGGCTGAGCAGCGGTCGCTTGGTAGGCCAAGGCCCTTCAAGGGCTGTAGTGCCATGGGGTTTGGTTTGGTTTGGTTTGGTCTACCTAAGATCTTTTGCCTCTGCTTTGCACCATATGTTATGAACCTGCGTGTATTTGGAAATTGAGGAAGTGTAAAGTGTTGAGTGTGAGGAAAGGAGCATTAAGGACGACATAAACACCCAATACCCAGGTCAGGGATATTAATCATGTACCCCTGACCCGGCCAGGAATCGAACCCGGGACTGCGCGGTGACAGGCGGACGCTTTGCCCCCTACCCCGCGGGGACGGACAACATTCCTATATAGTAACAATATTCACAAACAAACAGGGGAAAACAGAACAATAATAGAGCTTGTTTATCAAATATATGTTTGAACGAGTCTTATGTAGGGAGTTTTCAATAATATTCACAAGTAAACAGAAACATATAACATGGTTCATAAATATAGTACATATTTTGAAGGAATGTTTTATGTACGAAGCTATCAAAAATAATCACAAGTAAAAAAAAAAAAAATAGACCTTGCTTCTTAAATACCCTTTGTTAATAAATATCCTCTTGCCGTACTGTAAATTATGCATTTCATGATACGACATGTGAAAGACTCTACCACCAGATGTAGCACCTTCACCAGATTTAACGCCTTGGCAGCCTCCAAAGACTACCAAATTCCACATTTTAAGGGGACATAACATATAGGAGGAGAATTTTTAGGAGGGGGGGGGGGGGGCAGCTGTGGCAAAATGGCACACTGCCCCTTAAAATTATCTGGGGGGGGGGGGGAGCAGAAAAAACCTAACACTCCCAAAGTCGGCGCCACTGCCCATGGCTATGACCACGATAACAATACTTAACAGTTTTTTTTACAAGTGGCTTTACGTCGCACCGACACAGATAGGTCTTATGGCGACGGTGGGACAGGAAAGGACTAGGAGTGCGAAGGAAGCAGCCGTGGCCTTAATTAAGGTACAACCCCAGCATTTGCCCGGTGTGAAAATGGGAAACCACGGAAATCCATCTTCAGGGCTGCCGACAGTGGCGTTCGAACCCACTATCTCCCGAATATTGGATACTGGCCGCACTTAGGCGACTGCAGCTATCGAGCCCAGTTACTTAATAGTTAACTACTACAACAGGGGAGGATGAAAACATGCAGTAGTAGTAGTAGTAGTAGTAGTAGTATATTTACTGATACGTAAAGGAATCACTCTGACACGGGGACTGGGTGTCTGTGTTCGTGCCGGGCTGAGTGGCTCAGACCGTTGAGGCGCTGCCTTTTGACCACAACTTGGCAGGTTCGATCCTGGCTCAGTCCGGAGGTATATGAAGGAGCTTAGATACGTCAGCCTCATGTCGGTAGATTTACTGGCACGTAAAAGAACTCCTGCGCGACTGGTACCTCGGCGTCTCCGTAAACCGTAAAAGTAATTAGTGAGACGTAAAGCCAATACCCTTCTTTTCATCTACCGACAACACATCGCACTACACTACCAACCACCACAGAAATACGCAATAGTAAAATCACCCATCCATATACAGATGGCGTCAGTAAGGGCATCCAGCCTTAAAACTGGGCCAATTCGACCTCAATAAATTGGGAAAGACGACCAGGAAGAAGAAAACCATTTATGTATGTAAGCAAATCTCATGGCCCTTCAACCCTGATGAGCCTTGGCCTATCAACCGATCGCTGCTCAGCCCGAAGGCCTGCCGATTACGAAGTGACCCTTCGTCAGCGCCGCGAATCCTCTCAGCCTTTATTCTTGGCTTTCTGACCGGGGCCACTATTTCATTGTCAGATAGCACCTCAGCTTCTCTCAAGACGGCTGAGGGGATGTTGAACCCACCGCCATAACTAGGTAGAAATCCCTAACCTAGCTGGGAATCGAATCGAGATATGTTCGCTACCCCTTAGACTGCGAGGCCGGCAACACGTACAGCATGCATGTAGTCAATCAAAATACGAATTGTGGAACTCACTAACATTCCAGTCATGCGCAATCTCATCAGTTGATCAATTATTTACTTCTTACCTACGGAATTTCTGTTCGGTGAATGACATCATGTGACATATTCTAATTTCCTCACCTGTTATCTGGATACCAGAGCATAAGATGAAAAATCAATCAGCATTAACTTGATCTATGTGTGATAGCGTGCAGGTGTCGTGATACATTTCGTAAGTTCTTGGAATATCAATTGGAGTGATTTCCTGTGTTTCTTCCTTATCTACGTCACTCGTCGCCAGCTGCTCTTATTATCGTCTGGAAATATTAGACCCTGTATATTATTTCTACTTTATTATAATGATGTCTTAAAATGACGCTGCCATGGCAGTGAACTAAGCTATTGTTTTGTTACAAAGTAAATTGTTTCGTAGATCGGTGTTAAAGTCACTGAGTTCAAGTTTGAATTCAGTTTCTGTGTTTTGAAGGATGTGAAATTAAAACTACAGCAAACTCTCGATTATCTGGACCCGAGGGTGCACAGATAACCGAAAAACACGGATAATCCAAAATACAATCCAAAATGTTCTTACAGGAAACAGCGCATTTATTGTATTTACAAAACATGCTGCTATATCACCAGGGAGTGACTTCCTGTGTTTCTTCCTTATCTTCGTCACCCGTCGCCAGCTGCTCTTATTATCGTCTGGAAATTACATGTCATATTTTAATTGGTTCACAACACACAAACTTGTACAGAAATCCTGATCATAGTTCCCACATTGAAGAAATGCTAATTTATTAAGCCTTTTCTTTGTCATTTTTTGCCATTTTGTATTTGTAGGCCATTTTCTAAAATTACAAGTCATTATTTGGTCATTTTATGGAATTTATTAGGCTATTTTATACTTTTCGAGTCTTTTTTTACATTGTGCTGTTTTTGAAGCATTTACGCGTTTGGTATTGGATATTATCGCAACTTTACGTGAGGAAGAATACGGAGACTTGAGAATCTTCACAACGCTTTGTCAACCTGGGGACTAAAGGAAGTTTGTTTATCACTTACTTATTGCAAATGTCCACATTCCAGGAGAGACACCTCCAATTGGAGAAGTGTTCCAGTGAACAGTCGATATTTTCTTCTAAAGACGTGAACCAAAGTCCTCTGCGAAACGTAAAGAATTTCACCTTGTTTAATTGACACGGCAAAAGCGCAAAAGCTAATTATAATATCTATACGTTAAGATAAATATAGGCTATACCAGGGCCTCTCAAACGCTCAACATCTCACGCGTGCATATCGAGGCGCAGAGACTCCGTGCACTGTGCATCGTTCCGTCTCGGCTCAACTCGGCTTGACTCAGATGGTGTAGTGCGCTGAGAGCGACGAAGCGTTCGGTGATAGACGGCTTGTTTATCAGTGAAATAGATAAGCGCAAGACAACATAATAATGGAGCAACCTTTTTCAAAGAAAGCAAAGACTTCCGAAAGTCCATTTCAATCGAACTGGGAACCTTCGTATTTCTTTGTCAGTCGTGACGATAAAGCCAAATGCTTAATCCATGGGACAATAATTATGTGATAAGTTAATCAAAAAGATTTTCCAGTACAAAGGCTTAGCTCAAATTCTACGAGAATTTGTCGAAGGAAGATTTTCCTAAGCTGGATCGAGAAGCAGCCAAGATTATTTCTATATTTGGTTCCACATGCATATGTGAAAGGTATTTTTTCCTGCTTTGACTTGTACTAAAACTAGATTGGGTGCGAGTAGGCCTATTTCTGATTGTAATTTAAAGAAGGCTCTCAAATTGCTGTCAGCCGGTCCCTTGTTCCAGGCATAACTAGTATCATTGCAAAGAGAGGAAAAGAAGAGCTAGAGAAGATAATAATTGTCTGCTCAAACCAAATTGAAAGAAGAGTGTTTTAACACCGGTAACGTTGTCCCATACAACAGTGTCACCGCTCACCGCACATGAACATTTCGCAGTGAGGAGAGGATCAGCGGGGAAGGTGGAGAAGGCGAAGACAGGCCGAACGGGTGAAACAGATGTAGGGGAAGTGGAGTGGAAGTTTGCACTCTGGTCAACCTAGTGAAGTCGTCTCCTGCACCTTGCACCCGTGCACTGCACGGCGCATGCACCCTGAGAGGCCCTGGGCTATACCAACTCGATTAGTAATTTGACTGTAAAATTTGTCATTTTTTAAAGGTTTTAGATCATTTTACAAGAGTTTTGCCGTCATTTCATAGATCATTTTTAAACATTTTTTGGTCATCAAAATTCTGGCCCTGCATATCACATTTGTAAGTCACTGTATTACTTACGTATAGCTCGCAGAAAAATGACGACTTATTTGCGTTATGTATTTCGTATGACTTGCTTTCAATTCACTTGCGGGAAATAACGTCCATTTTTTAAATCTTCCTGTTTTTCATTCATAGCAAGAAATGTGATGCAGGTTAACATTCATTGTCAAGATTCATTTTAGAGCCTATTACTGAGATCTGTCGGCGGCGGCTAGAAAAGTACGATCAACAATGCATTCCTCCTGGTGATGTTTAAGGGTATGATTTCACATCGTATCAACACAGAGCAAGAATTCTGAAGGGAACCGTCCGAGGAGAAAACTTGAATCTTTCACTTTCGGTTTAGGGGCTTTGGAAATTATCTACATTTAGCTCCAAGGGAAATAGTTTGGTAAAGATATAGCCATGACCGAGCAAGTTTAGGTCACATAGCTAACAGCTTGCATTCGGTAGAAAGAGGGTTCGAGCCCCACTATCGGCAGAGCTGAAGATGGTTTTCCGTGGTTTCCCATTTTCACACTAGGAAAATGCTAGGGCTGTATCTCAATTAAGGCTACGGTCGGTTCCTTCCCACTCCTATCCCATCATCGCTATAAAGACTGTGTCAATGCGACTTAAACAAAATAGTAAATAAAGAATAAATAATATAGACATGAAATCGGCCGCGGGCATGTTACGAGGTTAGTCACGGCATTCACCTTTAAATAAAATGGGGAACATGGGAAAATATTTCAGGGGCGACCAACGATGGGAATGGTGTCCGAAGCGTCTTCCGGCGGTAAAACGAGGATCACATACACAATAGTGCATTCTACATGAAAACATTAGTTCTAATCTTAACAGAATAGAGAATACAGAACCGTACTTCAGGCTTCGTTTCTTATTCGTTTTAATTCGCCGAACTATGGACGGATAATCCGCACCTGGATGACTGGGTGAAGCCAAATGAACATTTCCTTCAACATCACTCGACAGACTGTGTTCAGGTGTCATGAGATGCAGGTCAAACCTGCAAAAGTGATGCTTCATTGCAGATTCCAGTTCGTGTGAATGTGAAGGAGAGCAGACCACAGAACACTTATTGCAATGTGGTGCATGTCCAAACCGTTGTACAGTGGAAGACCTGGTCAAGGCAACACCAAATGAAGTGGCCAGCTCTTAATCTTCCACAGTCTAATCCTGCAACCATAGAATATAGTTTGTGTTTTTACTTTTTTTTTCTTTTCAAAATTTCTTTATGTACTTACAGTATTATTGTTCCCTATTTAATGTACTATTTCTCGCTTTTGAGACGATAAATAAATAATACTAGGATAATCGGGAGTTTGTTGTACTTCAGTGCAACCGTGACCGATTCGATGCTCATTGGTGTGTCTTGAAATGTTATGTTAACAGCGCTGCTTTACTGTGTCGAAAGATGGACACTAGAGGTTTCTTTAATAAACCGAATGCAGGCCTCTGAAATGTCGATGTATTGCATGGTTACACCAACTCATCACCAACGGGGTATTCCGTCTTGGCGGGAAGTCATCACAAAACGCAGGAAATCATCCTATATTCGGCCACATCCTCTGAAATGGCAAGTACAGCCTGATACAACTGATCATAGAAGATAAGACAGAAGGGAAACTTGCACCTGGGCGGAGAAGATTACCTTGGAAGTGAAACATCCAACAGCGGTTTGACATCCACGATGACTCTGAAAAAAAAAAAAGGAAAAGAATTACTCCATGATAGTTGCCAACCTTCTATGAGCACAGAGCAACAAAAGAAGAAGAAATAATTTCCTCTCATTTGCGTACGTATCTTGTTTTTTACATCGCACAGACACATACAGGACTTACGGCAACGATGCAATAGAAATGGGATAAGAGTGGAAAGGTAAGCGGACGTGGCCTTATTTAAGGTACAGCCCCAACATTTTCCTGGTGCAAAAATGAAAAACCACGGAAAACCATCTTCAGGGTTGCCGCCAGTGGGGTTCGAGCCCACTATCTCCCGAGTGCAAACATATCTCTTTCTTC
The DNA here is from genome assembly GCF_040414725.1 of Anabrus simplex. Taxonomy (NCBI): domain Eukaryota; kingdom Metazoa; phylum Arthropoda; class Insecta; order Orthoptera; family Tettigoniidae; genus Anabrus; species Anabrus simplex. The sequence continues at coordinate 123,884,416 of NC_090270.1, read as the reverse complement.
TAGTCAAATTTCTATAATTTAGTTTATATATATATATATAGAATTATCCCCACTATTTAAAAGCATTGTCTGACTGCTATATTTATTAAATGGACGAATACTCCGCTCATATGAAAAGATTGCCTGAAAAGCAACTTAAAATTACCCAGCAATCACGAGAACCTTATAGGCCTAGCTACAGTAACAACGACTATTTTGTCATTTTAACCTCCTTTACGAGATGTCTACCACTAGCTTTTTAAAATGAGTTTAGAGAAGTTTCTGGTTTCTGGTTCGGTTTCGTTAGTGACAGAAAAGTTCTCAACAATAACCTTCCTAAGAAGATCAGTAAACACTGTCCTCTTCTGTCAATTAAACTGACTGGTGGCTTCAGAACTGTTTTTCTTGTTAGCCAAGTACAGAGCGTTATCAGAACCTTTTGACGAAAACATAACCAATCGTTTTCATCAAGAAGTTTCATAATGATATATACGGTGTTTACTAGTACTAAAAAAAAAAGCAAAGTCACCTCCGTGCAGGCCATGAAGGCCCTTGGAGGAGAGGAAGGTAAAGGCTTCCATCATTGTTAACCTCGGCACGTGATGGGGTAGAGTGGTCAGTTCTACGCCCTGCCGCCTTTGCTACCAAGAATTAACTTGGTACTCATTTTTGGTGTAGGAGGGCCATATGCACCTCCGGAAGTGGAAATCTCGTTTCTTAAATTTTACGACTTCCTGACGGGGATTTGAACCCACGTTCTTCCGGGCGAACCGAACACGCCTTTACCGCCTCGGCCAGGCAGCCCCTATTCACTAGTAATAGCCTGTCGAAATTGCTAACTGAAAATTAATTGGTAATTTGAAATGAACATCATCTCCCGATAAATGATTACGCATTAATCTGTCACAGTTGTGCGAATAAATAGACACGACGTGAAGACGTCAAAGCAGTGAGCATTATTTAGTTCTTCTTCCTATTATTTGTCAAGGCGACTGAAATACCCCTACTCGATCCGAGGTCCCAGGCAGTCCGCAATGTATTCGAAACGTCGACAGATTATACGGAATGTACAGAAAATAACGGCACGGTTCAACCCGGAAGAATAACCAAATAACTCTACACACCGTAGAAGCTTCACTTCTAAGTTACAATCAGCGATACTTCAGTTTCAGGTCAGTTTTATAATGTTCATGTTGCAACGTTCAACGGAATGGCAGAATCTCCCCACGCTGAAAGAGATACATAAGCCTAAAGTAACGAATAAATAGTTTCAGGCGCTCAGAAAGGAATTTGTCAGGATTAGTCTCAGGTAGGAAGACATCTCATATCGAGCACGCACGATACAGATTACAAATCAGCAACTTCAGTGGTTCCACGAAGAACTGAAGTAGAACAGAGGATGGATAGATGGAGGAGAGAAGGCAGATTTCTAGAGAATGAATGCAGCGATTCAGAGCTGCAAAAAAGACTTCCAGGAATGTATATAGCCTAAGTTACATAACTTTGTCTCCAAGGACCCTAAAGATTAAATAATAATAATAATAATAATAATAATAATAATAATAATAATAATAATAATAATAATAATAATAATAATAATGCTATACAAGACCAAGTAATAGCTACAAACAATTACAAAAAGTACATCATCAAAGACACCAGCGTACTCTCCGACAAATGCAGACGATGCTCTGTTCATCTTGAGACCATCGACCATATTACTGCGGGCTGCCCAGTACTTGCCCCCGTAGAATACACGAGACGACACAATCATGTCTCGGGAATCATACACCAGGCACTTGCTCAGGAAAACCAATTAATTCAGGAGCGTATCCCTTATTACAAGTACCATCCAACACCATTCCTGGAGAACGAGTCGCTTAAGCTTTATTGGGACACTGCTCTAGTGACAGACAAAACAGTCAACCATAACAGGCCAGACATCATACTGGTAAACAAGAAAACTGGGACGACTTTCATTACTGACATCGCTATCCCCAATGACACCAACATTGACAGGAAGTACAGTGAAAAATTCTCCAAGTACAAAGAACTTGCAGAAGAGATAAAGAGGATCTGGAAGATGAAACTGGTACAAATAGTTCCTGTGATTCTGTCAGTCAACGGCCTCATTCCACACACACTTCACAAGAGTCTGCGAGAACTGGGTCTTCCACCGAACATCTACAAAATTATGCAACATTCTGTCCTCCTGTCAACATGCAACTTTGTGCGATCGTTCCTCTCGCAAGAATGAAGATCCCATGATCTACAGTTTTGTATATACCTGTACATCAACGTTTGTATTATAATGTGTAAATACTTCAATTATGTAAGGCACTTGGTGCATCCCGTGCCCCATTACTACCCATGTTTCCTGTGGAGAAGTGTATGAATAGTAATAATAATAATAATAATAATAATAATAATAATAATAATAATAATAATAATAATAATAATAATAACGATGTGGCTACACACCTTCAAGAATGGGCTTGGATAGTACCTTATTTCAAGACCAAGTGCTCTTATCCTAATCCTGATAATACTGTACAGTGGTCGCCAAGCCACATTAACAATGTTTATTAACAAAGTTAACGAAAATATCTTGGTGTGGACTCACCTTAACTTGTTTCATTTCAGCCTTTTCAGTTCGGCTCATTTTATGTATGACATGAACTCTGTAGTCTTCAGAACAGAATTTTAAATATGTTCATTTATGTATTGTATGTGTTTTCACTTTACGCGTTTTCGCTGTAACTCGATTTAAAAATGCACATAATTATATAAACAAAATATAGCCTACTAGTTGAGGATTCACAATCACTCTGCGGACGATTTCATGACCGAAGGTGTGGCGCTTCAAGACGGCGTGTAGTCAGTTGATCCTGAACCCGAACTTACCAGTCCAACACATGCAGTCGTTGACATGGCTAGATCTATGGGATTTGAGGACGCAGACGAGGCAAACTTGGACGAACTCCTCCTGACCCGCTCAGCAGACACCACTTAAGACTTTCTTGAATTGGAGAAATAAATGAATGCTGAAGAGAAAGAGGCTCAAATTTGTGAACCTATTAAATAGCATGCAGCAAGACATATGACAGACGTTTTAAATAACATTCATAATGCAATCAAAAGTATTGAAGAGAATGACCCTAAAGGACAGAAGTGCTAAATTTGCCAGAAAGATTCAGAATTCTGTAGCTTGCTACAAAGAACTTTACAGGGAGAAGAAGAATGCTAGCCGCCAGCTCAAAAAGGTAACAATCCTAAATTTGCTGTCCCAGGACCTTCAAGAGAACCAGAGGTGGATATATTCCAGACTCACCAGATCAGTCATTTCATCATCATCAGACTGATGACTCTCAAATTTATATACGTACATAGAGTTTTACACTGTATTAATCGCATAAATAAAAGATCTTGCACTTGTTTAAAACTCATAGGCTTTTTATTGTTTCCTTGAAATAGTCCCAATCTCCTATCTCGCCCATATTATTATACATTCACTTTACGCGTTTTAGTATTACTCGCGGATTACTCGGAATGAATTAATCGCGTAAAGCGAGGGATAGTCCGCCTCTGTGGTGTAGTAGTTAGCGTGATTAGCTGCCACCCCCGGAGGTCCGGGTTCGATTCCCGGCTCTGCCGCGAAATTTGAAAAGTGGTACGAGGGCTGGAACGGGGTCCACTCAGCCTCGGGAGATTAACTGAGTAGAGGTGGGTTCGATTCCCACCTCAGTCATCCTGGAAGTGGTTTTCCGTGGTTTCTCACTTCTCCTCCAGGCAAACGCCGGGATGGTACCTAAGTTAAGGCCACGGCCGCTTCCTTCCCCTGTCCCATCCAATCTTCCCATCCCTCCACAAGGCCCCTGTTCAGCATAGCAGGTGAGGCCGCCTGGGCGAGGTACTGGTCATCCACCCCAGTTGTATCCTCCGACCCAGAGTCTGAAGCTCCAGAACACTGCCCTTGAGGCGGTAGAGGTGGGATCCCTCGCTGAGTCCGAGGGAAAACTGACCCTGGAAGGTAAACAGATTAAGAAGAAGAAAAGCGAGGGATATCTGTATATTGTTGGCAGTATGCTCGATACAGACCGAATGTCATATATTAAATTTAAAAAATATAAAATAGATTTAGCGCACTACTGTATCTGGCGGCAGAGCTACTATAGATGATAGAGCATCGGACGTAAACAAGTAATAGTTCCTGGCATGGCGGAAAGCAATCGTATTTCAAACACATAAGACCTTGCTTAATGAATTAGGTCTACATACCGGTAAATCATTTTCTCTGATGGACAAAATGCCGTTTTATAATTCTAACTCCATATCTATGCCACCGTACGTGGTTCCTCAGATCATGTATGTATGTCACCCGGCGGCCCCGGGCTCGATTTCCGGTCGGGTCAGGGGTTTTTAGTTGTAAATGATTAATATCCTTGGCCTGGGGACTGGGTGTTTGTGTCGTCCTTAACGTTCCTTTCCTCACATTCAACACTCTACGCTCTACATGCAGATTCCTATCACATGGTGCAAGTAGGGGCAAAAGATCTCTATAGGTCAACGCCCCGAACAAATAGTATTTTTTGAAAAAAAGAAATGTCTAACCCTTAGTCCTAATACCTGTTCGGGCATGAGGTGAGATGAAATGACATTACACACATTTACGGCCGGATGCCCTTCCTGTCGTGAACTTCACTAAGGAAGATGAAATGATGATGATGCTTGTTGTTTAAAGGGGCCTAAGATCATCGGCCCCGAATGATGATGAATGAACCTGGGTAAGGAAGTGGAAGAAATCGGCTGTGGCCTATGAATAGGAACTGTCCGGCATTTGTCTCAGTGTTCGAACCCATTCGCCTTCCGAATACAGAGCTTGGCACCATAGCCACATCGCTTGGTGGTTCCTCAGATCGTAAATGTTGTATTTACGGACAATCTACTTGGTAAATTGGCATCCACAGCCGTCAAAAAGTTTCAGGCCGGGGTGGGCGATATTTATTAGAATTTTTCTTTTCAAACATGACGCTGCATCGGGTCAACGAAATCTACGAATTGGTGTGTACCTACAGAGGTCGCTCGAACCGTATCATAAATTCCGCTGATAAGATTGTGCTATTGGGAAGTGTTGTGCTTATCTATTGGTTCTTCGTGGTGCGTGCTGTTCGTTCTCAGAACACGAATGTGAGCATACACAACGTTTCTCTTCCAGTAACAGCAGAGCAAGCAACTCTTTCCAGCTAGCAGCCAGCTTTCCTGCTCTCAGAACGCCAGGCTGGTTGGTCAAGCTTAAAGGGAATGGAGCAATCTAAAAGCCTAAGTCGTACAGTAAGTCAAAGGACCTCAACAATTGCGCACAAATTGGGCGTGTCCCACCAATTCCAACTGAAATTCCAACTCTGTTGAAAGTCTGCTCCAGGTTATTGTTCCTGGTTATGGCTAATGACAAAAAATCTGACGAAATGCCTTCTCTTAAATGCAAAATGTAACCTTCCATAAGGCTGCTATTACATTATCAAATAAAACAAAGATCTTTTGTAAAATACACGTTATAAAGGTAATTTTTTACAAGAGATTATAAACATGCAGTCAGTCATTGTACCAGTACCATAGTTCCTCATTTTCCTTTACGATGAGATCTGCTAGGAACCACATATGAATTTCACCGGACGAGTTGGCTGTGCGGTTAGTGGGTGGGTTCGAATCCCACTGTCGGCAGCCCTGAAGATGGTTTTCCGTGGATTCCTATTTTCACACCAGGCAAATGCTGGGGCTGTACCTTAATTAAGGCCACGGCCGCTTCCTTCCCACTCCTAGCCCTTTTCTATACCATCGTTGCCGTAAGACCTATCTGGGTCGGTGCGACGTAAAGCAAATAGTAAAAACAAAGTCTGGTACGAGAAAATGAAAGACTCGCCTAAGTGTTCCGTGGTCACCAACCCACTCTCCCATGTTGCAAAACTCGGGGAATACCATAATCCCTCTACTTGACTACAGTGACGGCATACAAAAGATGCAACTCACAGTACGTAAATGATATTCCGATGTCTTTTATTGCATATCTCTGATGGCATTTTTTAATCTGTCGCTCTCGTATCTGCGATTATTATTCTAGTACCACGTGACCACTGGACGGTCATGACTAACCTGCTCTTATCACTGGCGTATACTGACTTGAATAATTGGTGAATCTCCAATTGTTCACCTTTGGATCGTAGGCGCGGTTAATGACTTCATGCTTCCTACAGAGTAAGAATTCTAGAAATGCGAATGGGTTGCTCTACCTTGTTGTAGTTTGAGTCATTCGTCCATAGACAGGTGTGATGCAGCCCTCCATGATGCCCTATTCTGAGCTAATCTTTTCATTCCTTCGTAACTATTTCACCCTTCATCTGCTCTAATCTGCTTGTCATATTCATACCTTGGTCTACCCCTATCGTTCTTTCCGTTTACACTTCCGTAAAAAGCTAACTGAACAAGTCCTGGGTGTCTTAAGATGTGTTCTATCTCTTCTTTTCGTCAAATTTAGCCAAATCGATCTCCTCTCACCAGCTCGATTCAGTATCACTTCACTCGTGATTCGGCCTATGCAACTCACCTTCAGCATTCTTCTGCAACAACACATTTCAAAAACTTCTATTCTCTCTCTCTCTCTCTGAGCTAGTTATCATCCATGTTTCCCTTCCCTAAAATGCCATGCTTCATACAAAAGTCTTCAAAAATATCTTTCTAGTTCCTATAACAATGTTCGAAGTTAGCACATTTTTCTTAAGAAAAGCCTTCCTTTCTTGTGCTAGTCTGCATATTACGTCTTCCTTACTTCTGCCATCGTTAGTTATGTTAGTACCCAAGGAAGACTGTTCATCTACTTCCTTTAAGACTTAATTTCCTAATCTAATATTTCTTGCATCATATAACTTCGTTCGACTGTTTTGGATGTATTTATTTTCTTCTTGCACTCCATGCCCCAAGACACTGTCCATACCATTCAGCAACTCCAGATCTGCTGCAGTCTCAGATAAAATATTCTAACTATATCATCGGCAAATCTCAGAGTTTTTACTTCCTCTCCTTGGACTGTGATTCCCTTTCCAAATTCCTCTTTGATTTCCTTTACCGCTTGTTCTATATAAACAATGAAAATGCTCTACCTTAGATAACATTATTACTGACTTGCTACTAAGTTGAGTTATACCGACGGTCAGATTGTTTGAATAGTACCGAGGGACATAGCCTTAATCACCCTACTGTACTAACTTCAATTACGTTAATAATAATTATTATATTATATTATATTATATTATATTATATTATATTATATTATATTATATTATATTATATTATTATTATTATTATTATTATTATTATTATTGCTAGGTTCTGTGCCCGTGCTTCGCTACGGAATTCTACACTGAACACAGAATTCTAGATGAAGTCATGCGCACGTTGTGAATAAGATTTTATTAAATTGCATAATAACATTATACAGCAGATATGCCTGTTTAAAAATGAAATTTTAGGCTCCTTCCCCTAAACTGTAATTTTATTCAACGTGAATAAAATACATATAGCCTAGACTGTACTGCTTTATTCGCTGACTTAACACACTTATTTTCATTGAATTTTGTTCCCACATTTTCTTGTGCCTCGAAATTCATGAATATATCTCTCTTATCATAGCGGGTACAGTAAAAATTTATGACATAAATGATCGGATATGTAATTCTATATAACTTTCGTTATGTAGTATTTATCCGTAGGACCACTAATAAATAGATTATTGAGTATTAAAATAGACCTTCCCCATAACTACCACTTCACTCAGCGTGAATAAAATGATTTAAAGCCTGTATTGTAGCGCCTTATTTCCCGACTGTACATATCGATATCGATTTTCATTAAATTCTCTTCTGCCATATTTTCGTGATGCACGTATATACATAGGCTTCATGCATACATACTTACATACATACATACATATATACTGTTCATATAGACAGACAGACAGACAGACAGACAGACAGACAGACAGACAGACAGACAGACAGACAGACAGACAGACAGACAGACAGACAGACAGACAGACAGACAGACAGACAGACAGACAGACAGACATGACGGAAAATTAAAAAGTGCATTCTCCTGTTACTGTGGACACGATCGATACACAAATACCATTATTTTTTAATTCTGAGCAATGTACAGACAAAATTCTTATTGTATATTAACTTATTATTATTATTATTATTATTATTATTATTATTATTATTATTATTATTATTATTATTATTGTACCGGGCGGTACACCTCTACTCTGTTTATTTAAAAGTTGCGCCAGTTGAAACTCCTCTTCTGGAGGAAGTCTGAACTTTATCTACACTATTAATCTACTAATTTCTCAGAAGATGTCACTACCTGGAAATTTTTGAGTTTGTGAACTGTGTCATTTTTGATGTGTTTTTGTTTCGCTTGAAGTAAGAAGTGTGAACTTTCTCTTCTAGAGGACACTACTGAAGAATTACAATAGTGCAACCTAGTGCGAAATCAAAGAACTATTTTGTTGGAGAAATTTTTATTTCAAGAGTTTGTTCTTTGTTAAATTTCTTTCTGTCATGGTTTAAGTTGGCTGTATACCCCTCTTTTTCCCCTTATTTTGGATCTAGCCAATCCCGAATTTCTTTAATTAATTTTCCACCAATAATGTGTTTCTTCTTCCTCTATGTAGGGGTTTCGTTTCCCTAGCCAATAAAAACTTTGAGGGAGGGTGTTTTATTTCCCCTAACGCCTAGAATCTTCCGCGAGAGGATATAAACTGCTGATTTTGGGGTCTCCGGGCCACTTCTGTTCCATCTTTCAGTGTATTAAGTACAGAGCAGGAGGCGGGAAGCGCCTCTTTCTTCTTCTGCCGTTCAACACCAGGTAATGGCCTATTAATAACTTCTTTTCTTGCTAGGTCGGCAGTTTAACACTCGCGGCGGGTTCGAAGCATTTCCATCATGTAACCTTTTCCTAAAATGTAATTACTCTTTTCATCTTTTTCTTGTAAAGCTACATATTGGGATAGAGAGTGCTAACCCTCTCGAGCTCCCACTCACATTTGTTTTGAGGTGAACTTATTTTCTCAAACTTTTCTTCGTTTATGTAATGTAAAGTGTTCTTCTCTAAGTCACCTCTGTAGTATGGGATTAGCCCTTGCGTTAGCGGCCCAAAGCCAGATTAGGTTTTAAAAAAAACAAAGTGTATTAGGAGTGCAAGATCGCCTCCTCTCAAATTGTTATTTTAGAGGTCATGTAATCAACCTTCTTTTCATGTAATAGACCTCTGTAGGTTGGGTATTTTACCCCTGTGAATACGTCCTTAGAGGACAGCTTGAAGGTAGAGTTTGGTGTGGCCTTTGAGAGGCTTAAATTTTAAGAGCGGATCGCTCTTTTGAAAATGGAGTGTCATATGCCTCGTGGAGGCTTTTCTGTGTAATTCGGAGCCAGGGGCTCCTAGGGATGAATGGGGTTTTCTGCCCCTCTGTTAAAACTTGTGTTTGTGGTAAAACTGAGCTGATCGCTGAAGTCAGGGCGTGAAGCCCAAAACCTGTAAATATTGTATCTCCCCTTGTTTTGCTACATTGTACCTGCCATGTCTGTTATTGCTTGGTTTTTGAAAAGAAAATATAACCTAGTTAAATTTTAAATTACTTTTACATTAACTTTGATTCCGTAGTTTGAAACCCATTCACGCCCGCACCTTCTTACGCCTCTACCTACCGCTAAAACACGGTAACAAGTGGTAGCAGAGCGTGGTTGAATGGGTCTCAATTTAGCCCCTTTTGACGGCTAAACATTGCTTTAATTCGAACTCTAACAATTTTCTCAGTTGCTGGAATTTTTTGAGTTTTTCAAAATTGTTCTGTCATCATGCCCGGCCCTCGCGATGTTCTCCTCCTTAACTACTTGCGCAAAGAGGAGTTGATATATGAGTTAACTATCAGAAACGTTCAATCTGGAGGCACGGTTGCAATAGACACTAACAAGCTTAGAGAGTCCCTTGATTTGCCCATTTCCATCCCCAATTTGGGAGAGAAAGAAATTGATGACTCTCTTTCCACGATCGTCGAGAATATTACTGGGCTAGCATCGGTAGTCAGCTTTTTTGATGAAAACGATCCATCTCCTAATCAAATTAAGCGTGTGCAAGGCAGGCTGTATCACTTTGCAAATAGAGTTAATGATCTGTTGTCTCTAAAGGTGAATGACGTTCAGAGGAAGGACGCTAATACGCTCCTTGAAACTATTTCTGAATTGTCTAATAAGGTTACTCAATTGCTAACCGGCGAAGTTCCTCCCAAAACTGATCAACCCGCCACAGTGAACGTAGGTAGTGATGAAGAGCCTCCTCAGGGAGAAGTCAATAGGATAACCGTTGCTGCTCAAACTATCTCTGCCCCATCGAACAACGAATCTGAACGCCGTGCGTCATTGAGTAACATCCGCTCTGAATTAACTTCTTTGCCCTTGAAACCTTTAACGACTATGTCACCTGGGTTCAGCAGCTTGCCTCATCCATTGGCAATGTTGCTTAGAGGTATCTCTAAGTTTTCCGTCAACACCACCAGTGACGTAATTTCATTTTTAAGATTTCTAGTGGAATTTCAGGATCATGCCCTTGTGTTTTCTCTTTCCCCATGTCAAATTTTGCAAATTATCTATCCTTATGCTATTGGTGTTCTATCTGACAAAATAGTTAGAGCCATTGCCGAGCAATCTTCTATTGAGGATTTCCATGCCCATTTGCTAGCTAACTTCATCCCGGCTAGGGCCAGGTCCTCCCTTATTCAGAAATACTATTATCGGGTACAGCGCTTGGATGAAAACCTGGCAGACTTCATCCAAGATATTAAGTTTTATACTAGGGTGTTTGCTCTTCACTTCCCTGAGGATCAAATTGTACAAGCTATTGTGGAAGGTATTTCACCATCCTATAGGTCATATTTGTGTTTCGCGGCGTGCCCGCAAACGTTCTCGGAACTTGAAGCATTGGCAGTCTCAGCGGAAGGAGTTAGATACGCCGATTCTTTGCGTGTCGCGAAAGAACCCCCGCCTTCCTTTAGTAACACTCGGCCTCCACCTCGCCGACCAGTCAATCCCCGTAAATGTTATGCTTGCGGGTCGCCTGACCATCTGCGGAATAAGTGTCCTCTGATCAAGTCAAGTGGGACAAGGAATGGAGCAGGGTCATCACAAGGCTGTTTTAAGTGTGGGGCCTTCTCACATATCGCCAAGAATTGCCCAAACTCAAATAGCACCCCCTCCTGCTCAACTTCTGGTGCAAATTCCAGCTATTCCAATAATAAAAAGTGACTAGTGGCTTCGGCTGAGTCGACTAATCCTGCTTTCCAAGGCTCAGCCCCGGGCAAAAAGGTCGAGAATTCAGGGAATGAGCAATCTTCAAATTCTTTTTTTGAATGCCCCAGAGAGTGTCTTAGGATTGCGGCGGATACCCCCGCACCTGTTCCTTTTCTTAAGATTGAGTTAAATAACGAGCCTATAACAGCTCTCTTAGATTCAGGCAGTGTTTGTTCCATTATTTCGGCTGATTGGTATTCTAAATTGAAATCTGTTTGTAAACTCCCTGACTATGACTCATCTCCTGTTAAATATGTTTCGGCTAATTCATCTCCATTAGAAATTCTAGGTTCCTTACATGTCAAAATTCGGGTTTTTAAATTTACATGGAAGATCAAATTGTTTGTGGCCAAGCGTTTGTCTTGCCCCATCATATTGGGAGCGGACTTCATTTCTCACACTGGTCTTGTGCTCGATCTCCAGAGTAGGTCGTGCACATTCAAATTTGCGTCCAATTGTAGAATTCCCTTGTTAAAGTGTAATTCTGTATCATGTTCATCTATTTCGCCTACCCAGGATGAGATGTTGTTAGACCTTAGACATCTACCTGAGGAGCAGGCTGATAGTATTCGGAAATTGTGTCAGTCGTTTCCCGAGGTGTTCTCTGATACTCTTGGTGTTACTGACCTTATTGAATACAAAATTGAGGTCACGGATTCAATTCCTGTCCGTTTTCCACCGTATAGGCTATCTCCACCTAAAATGAAGGCTCTGAAAGAAATCATCGATCAGATGTTGAAGGATGGTATTATTAGGCCCTCTAAGTCAGCGTATTCTTCGCCTATTTTTCTAGTCCCGAAACCCCAAGGAGGCTTCAGGCCTGTCATTGATTACAGGGCTCTCAATCGGAAGGTGGTGTTGCAATCTGTGCCCCTTCCCGACCTTCATTCTTGCTTTTCATGGTTTCGTAAGGCCAAGTTCTTCACCATCTTGGACTTGAATCAGGCCTATAATCAAATTCCCCTTGCCGAAGAGTCTAAACATCTTACAGCGTTTGCCACGGACTGGAATTTATATGAATACAACCGCGTGCCTTTCGGGCTCCCCACGGGGGCAGCTGTGCTCACTAGGCTACTAGATAGGGTCTTTTCCGACATCAAATTTGAGTACTTATATCACTACTTGGATGATGTCGTCGTATTTTCCGAAACCTTTGAAGAACATCTAGATCATTTGCGAGAAGTTCTCAATCGCCTTCGTAAGGCTGGGTTAACTGTTAAGTTGTCCAAGGTTGCCTTTGCTAAGCCCTCTATGTCATTCCTAGGGCATATTGTGTCACCTGATGGTGTAGCAGTCGATCATTCTAGAACACAGGCCATCCGTGATTTTAAACCTCCCAAGGACATTAAAGGTATCGCCAGGTTCATTGGCATGGTGAATTTCTTCAGGAAGTTCATTCCTAATTTTGCTAATAGAGCGGCGCCCTTAAACCTTCTTCGTAGGAAAGGCATCAAATTCGAGTGGGGACCTTCTCAACAAGCCGCTTTCGAAGATCTGAAATTAGCTCTCTGTAATGCCCCTGTACTTGCTATGCCTGATTTCTCGAAGAAATTCATCGTCCAAACCGACGCATCGTCGTCAGCAGTAGCCGCAGTTCTTCTTCAAGAGACTGAACTAGGGAGGCGACCCATCGCCTATGCGTCTAGGACATTGTCAGCTCAAGAAGCAAAGTACTCCATATATGAGCTTGAAGGTTTGGCAGTCTTATTCGCCTTAGAAAAGTTCCGTCTCTATCTGGAACACGTCAAATTCGATCTGGAGACAGATAATCAAGCCTTAAGCTGGGTCTTAGGTAGGCCGCGTCGTACAGGTCGTATAGCCCGTTGGGCCATCCGTATCTCTGCCTTCCAATTCGATGTACGGCATATCAGAGGTACTGAAAATGTTGTCGCCGATGGACTCAGCCGTATGTTCCATAACGACGTAGAGACCCACGAACCGGTCGACAGTTCATCACCTTCCGAGTCCATACTATCTGGTGTTAATGCCATCTTAACAGATGCTCCCATGCTTTTTAGGGATATTGAGAAATACCAACGTGAAGATCCGACGCTGGCTCCTATAATGGAAACCCTTTCTTCTGGGGAACATGCTGTCCCTTATGTTCTGAGGAATGGTGTTCTATGTTGCCCTTCGAGGCATGATAAGTTGATGAAAGTTGTTGTTCCAGCGGTTCTTGTACCTATGATCTTCAAATACTATCATGAGACCCCATTGGGGGGGCATCTTGGAATCTTTAAAACTCGTGAAAAGATTCGTGAAATGTTCATATGGAAAGGTATGGACGGTGAAATTCGGGAACTTGTAAAAGCTTGTAAATCTTGTTTGATCAGTAAACCCACCATGTCCACTAAAGTAGGCCTTTTGTCTTCTCATCAAGCGTCGCGCCCCATGGAACGCCTGTATATCGATTATGTGGGACCCTTCCCCCAGTCAAAGGGTAATGCCAACAAGTTCATCCTTGTGTGTGTAGATGGTTTTACAAGATTTTCCTGGTTATTTCCGACTAAGCTGGCTACCGCTCAGTCCACCATTACTTGCCTAAATTCTATTTTTGCTTCTTTTGGTCCGTGCCAATACATTGTATCTGATAATGCTAAAGCTTTTACATCAAATCTGTTTCGTAAATTCTGTTTTGACTTGTCCATCTCTCATGTAACTACATCTGCTTATTACCCTCAACCATCTCTGGCTGAACGGGTTAACCGTAATCTCAGGTCCGCACTTATTGCCTATCATCATGAAGATCATTCTAGGTGGGACACGTCCCTGCATTGGTTAGCTTTTGCTTTGAATTCGGCGGTTCATGAATCTCACAAATTTACTCCAGCTTCTTTGATGTTTAAGTTCGTTCCCAACACGCCGCTCTCTAACCTCTGGTCTCTGAATGACATTCTGCCCGAGACAATAGATCCGGACAACATTAAAGATCTTTGGAAGAAGGCTAAAGCTAATCTTAAAGTATCTCATGAAAAGGTTAGGGAAAGGTATGATCGTGGACGGAGACCCACCACCTTGAAGGTAGGTGACCAGGTTATGGTCAAAAATTTTGTTCCCGCGGGCAAGCTTGCCCCCAGATTTCATGGGCCTTGTATCATTCTCGATTTTCTTACGCCGGTTTCCTTATTGCTAAGTAATCCAGCCACCGAGAGGATATTTAGGGTTCACCTGTCCCAGGTGAAACCGGTGTAATTTCTGTGTTAACTTGCTTCATATTATTTTGAAAGGATATGAAGGTTATATTTTTTTTTGAGTTTCACTTTTAAGGCATTCTGCCCCTTCTATAGGATTTTGTTTCTTATGTAAGCATGTTTGTGAAACCTGCCCCGACCCATTAAACTGCCATCCTGTCCTTGCCACGGCCATTACCACGCTCCCGTCTCCTGCTCCACTCTACACAGTGGCTTAATGAATACCATGAATATCTGCACGCCGCTGGCCCCTCACTCTCTCTACAAGCCTGTACCCTCAAAGAAAATGATTGTCCAACACAATTCTGCCGCCTAGCTTTAATGTTTCAGCGCCCCCGCAGCCGCGCAGCGCCGTACAGCGACTGGGGAGGGGGATGGGCCCCCTCCTCTCCAGCGAGGACGACATGTGCACGGCGAGCCGGAGCTCTCCCCCCGGCCAAGGCTGATGTGCGGCGCACGACCTGCTACATGCCCGCAGCCTGTATCTGTTCACCGCGGGCGCGGCGTACTTCAACACCTCTGCTCCCCTCATAGTGCGGGCGAGCGGTATCTCAGGGTACTCGAGGGGTCCGAGCGGCCTCCGTTGGACGCAAGCTGCAACGGCCGGTCTGGCCATCCGACTCAATCTACATCAACTACATGGACAGTCACCATAAGCAATAACTATATTTGGGAATTCAACAACTATATTTGGTGGACATTGCCAAATTTTTCATCACCTTCAAGTATTAAAAGTTTATCTTCAGAAATTCAAATTCTACAAACATAAAGACTTTCATTCACCTGCAACAACAACATTTTGAAACTGAATTAAGAAATCTTGTAAATGCTTCTGCTATCTATCTTCGTATCAACATCATTACTTGGACTTTGTTTCAAACTGATTTCATGTGTCACCCCTGGAGGAACTTTTGGGGGGGGAGGTCTGTACCGGGCGGTACACCTCTACTCTGTTTATTTAAAAGTTGCGCCAGTTGAAACTCCTCTTCTGGAGGAAGTCTGAACTTTATCTACACTATTAATCTACTAATTTCTCAGAAGATGTCACTACCTGGAAATTTTTGAGTTTGTGAACTGTGTCATTTTTGATGTGTTTTTGTTTCGCTTGAAGTAAGAAGTGTGAACTTTCTCTTCTAGAGGACACTACTGAAGAATTACAATAGTGCAACCTAGTGCGAAATCAAAGAACTATTTTGTTGGAGAAATTTTTATTTCAAGAGTTTGTTCTTTGTTAAATTTCTTTCTGTCATGGTTTAAGTTGGCTGTATACCCCTCTTTTTCCCCTTATTTTGGATCTAGCCAATCCCGAATTTCTTTAATTAATTTTCCACCAATAATGTGTTTCTTCTTCCTCTATGTAGGGGTTTCGTTTCCCTAGCCAATAAAAACTTTGAGGGAGGGTGTTTTATTTCCCCTAACGCCTAGAATCTTCCGCGAGAGGATATAAACTGCTGATTTTGGGGTCTCCGGGCCACTTCTGTTCCATCTTTCAGTGTATTAAGTACAGAGCAGGAGGCGGGAAGCGCCTCTTTCTTCTTCTGCCGTTCAACACCAGGTAATGGCCTATTAATAACTTCTTTTCTTGCTAGGTCGGCAGTTTAACACTCGCGGCGGGTTCGAAGCATTTCCATCATGTAACCTTTTCCTAAAATGTAATTACTCTTTTCATCTTTTTCTTGTAAAGCTACATATTGGGATAGAGAGTGCTAACCCTCTCGAGCTCCCACTCACATTTGTTTTGAGGTGAACTTATTTTCTCAAACTTTTCTTCGTTTATGTAATGTAAAGTGTTCTTCTCTAAGTCACCTCTGTAGTATGGGATTAGCCCTTGCGTTAGCGGCCCAAAGCCAGATTAGGTTTTAAAAAAAACAAAGTGTATTAGGAGTGCAAGATCGCCTCCTCTCAAATTGTTATTTTAGAGGTCATGTAATCAACCTTCTTTTCATGTAATAGACCTCTGTAGGTTGGGTATTTTACCCCTGTGAATACGTCCTTAGAGGACAGCTTGAAGGTAGAGTTTGGTGTGGCCTTTGAGAGGCTTAAATTTTAAGAGCGGATCGCTCTTTTGAAAATGGAGTGTCATATGCCTCGTGGAGGCTTTTCTGTGTAATTCGGAGCCAGGGGCTCCTAGGGATGAATGGGGTTTTCTGCCCCTCTGTTAAAACTTGTGTTTGTGGTAAAACTGAGCTGATCGCTGAAGTCAGGGCGTGAAGCCCAAAACCTGTAAATATTGTATCTCCCCTTGTTTTGCTACATTGTACCTGCCATGTCTGTTATTGCTTGGTTTTTGAAAAGAAAATATAACCTTGTTAAATTTTAAATTACTTTTACATTAACTTTGATTCCGTAGTTTGAAACCCATTCACGCCCGCACCTTCTTACGCCTCTACCTACCGCTAAAACACGGTAACAATTATTATTATTATTATTATTATTATTATTATTTCCTGGCATTTTCAGTTATCTGTGTTCGGCGTGTATGTGAATTAAGCCTAGCTTTATGGTCGGATGCCCTTCCTGACACCAACGCTATATTGAAGGATGTATTTATTATTGTGTGTTTCCGTGGTTGGTAGTAGTGTCATATGTTGTGTGTAAATGAAGATATGTATTAAGAGGAATTACCTAAACGTGATAAAATTCCCGACCCGGCCGGGAATCGAACTATGCTGACCATTCAGCCAAAGAGCCCTACTCCTAATTGCGACAATTTTAATAATCTAAGTAGCCACATGCAGATTTATCAGACTTTTTTAATATTAACCTGATAGACTACTTAGTTTTTTTTATGTCGAACAGGGCAAGTAATAAGCCGAACGTCGGGTTCAGTTTAATGCTTGTTTGGTTGTTGCTTTCAGCATCACGGAAAAATAGTTACATAGAATCTCATAACGCCTTATTTAAACTAAGAGTATGGGTTACTAAGATCTTAGCTACTCATTTCATTTTGCGATTTGTATCATAATACAGTAGTTTCAATAACAAGAACCTCACAACTTTATTCATTACCTAAATAACAGCCTATTGCTGGCCGAACTGAAAAGGCGAGGCAGAAAGAGTCATAAAATTTATTGAGCCTTTTTTAAGTAGCCAACCCAGTAACGTTTAGGTGGCATGCCTGCCATCAACAAGAGGTCCTAGGTTCGATTCCCAGCTAGTCCAAAGATTTTAATACTAGACTAAACGCTGGAACGTGGTTCACTCATGAGTTCATCTGAGGAGCAATTTGATAAGAGATGCAGCAGACCAGATCAAGAAAGCCAAGCTTGAAGAAGTTGTTACGCTGACCATGTGCCCTCCAATAATCGTAAGCCACATAGTTGGGTAACTGTTGTCTTGGTAGACCGAGACCGTTAGTGGGCTTTTGTAAGGGTTTTTGTTATTATTTAAATGATGTAACAATATAAACTAACGTGCTAAGAGTCACATAATTCTTATTGCTGGACTTTACCCAGTTAGGGTCGGCATTACAGGTAGATTAAGTCCAGTTTTACAGATGGATGCCATTCCTGGCACCAACCCCATGTGTGGGGATGTATTCACTAGTCTCACGCCTGTTTCTGTGGAGGCTCGTAGAGTGATATATTGTATGCAGTGATGGAAAAAGTACAAGTAATTGAGCTGAATTACAGCTACCTGGGAAATATTTTATTCACAATTACAAATTACGTTTTGAACAAGTAATAAATAAATAAATGGCATGTGGCCTCCGGAGAGGCCTGGTGCCGTAGGCGACCCACGCGTCGTGATGAGGATGAAGTTCCCCGTGCCAGGGGAATTAACGGATTATGGTTATGGTTAAAATTTCCGATCCTGCCGGGAGACCCTTGTGAACAAAGGCCAGCACGCTAACCATTTAGCCATGGAGCTCGACTTTCCAACAATTAATCATTAAAATTACAATTACTTCACAGCACTCCAATCTTCAGGAAAACTTTTCCTTTCCTTCTTAATCCGTTTATCCTCAAGGGTTGGTTTTTCCCTCGGACTCAACGAAGGATCCCACGTCTACCCCTCAAGGACAGTGTCCTGGAGCGTGAGACTTTTTGTCGGGGGATACAACTGGAGAGGAGGGCCAGTACTTCGCCTAGGCATTCTCACCTGCTATGCTGAACAAAGGCCTTGTGGGAGACGGGAAGGCCCGGGTTCGATTCCAGGCTCGGCCACGAAATTCGAGATGTGGTACGAGGACTGGAACGGAGTCCACTCAGCCTCGGGAGGTTAACTGAGTAGAGGGGTTTCGATTCCCACCTCAGCCATCCTCGAAGTGGTTTTCCGTAGTTTCGCACTTCTCCTCCAGGCAAATGCCGGCATGGTACCTAACTTAAGGCCACGGCCGCTTCCTTCCCTCATCCTAATCTATCCCTTCCGATCTGCCTTACCTCACAAGGCCCCTGTTCAGCATAGCACGTGAGGCAACCTTAACAATGTACTGGTTCTCCTTCCCACTTGTATCCCCGACCCAAAAGCTCACGCTCCAGAACACTGCCCTTGAGGCGGTAGATTTGGGATTCCTCGCTGAGTCCGAGGAAAAAAAACAACCCTGGACGGTAAACGGATTAAGAAAGAAAGAAAGAAAGAAAGAAAGAAAGAAAGAAAGAAAGAAAGAAAGAAAAAGAAAGAAAGAAAAAAATTACGAGTAAAAATTACATTTTGTGAAAAGTAACAATTACAAGTAAAAATTACTAAAAGTATTCGTTATAAGTAGGGGCTGCCTGGCCGAGGCGGTAAAGGCGTGCTCGGTTCACCCGGAAGGAATGGGCTAGATTCGAAAATTTTGAAACGAGATTTCTACTTCTGGAGGAGCACGGAGGTTCACTCAGCCTACATCAGAAATGAGTACCAGGTTAATTCCTTCGGACAAAGGCTGCCTGGTGTAGAGCTAACCACTCTACCCCACCAAGTGCCGAGATTATGAATGGTGGAAGTCTTTAACTTCCACACCTCCAAGGGCCTTCATGGCCTGCACGGAGATGACTGCTTTGCTATTCGTTATAAGTAATTAGATATACCGGTACTCAATTACTTCCCAACTCTGGTTGTGTCTAATGAAGATGTGTATTAAAAGGAACACCAACACCCAGCGCCAGACCTAGACGAATTAACCAGTTGCGGTTTAATTCCCCAGTCCGAATCCAGGGCTCTCTGAACCGAAGGTCGCTGCGATGACCATTCGCCCAAGGAGCTGGACAAACGTACAAAGGCAAACAGGAGCACAAACATGCAAACCAACTTATTTTCGACCTTTACTTTCCTAATCAGCAGGTATAATAGAACTTTGGTTCAAGAATTCTAAGTTTACCGAGAAGATGATACTTTTACCTTAGATGTATGATGCTTCGTCACCTCCTGCTTACTATGCGATGCCCCACCCACGGTGTTTTGAAAAGCATTTTTCCGGAAGTATTGCAGTCTATCAGTAAAACTAACCTCGAAACTATAATGAACACCACGTATAGATATAGTAGTATATGGCATAGATAAGACACAAAAGAAAAATATACCTAACCGGCCATACACCGGCAATATATTTTTATGCCATAGACCCTAGAATGAATATTTTAAAGCGTATCAAAATAACGAAAACTGTGGTTACATTTTACTGTAAATTGCACATTCTGATCTTTACATAATTAGAAACTGAGCCTAACCAATGTCGTCTTGGTCTCACTCTACTTGTCTTTCCTTCCATGACAGAGTCCTCCATTCGCCTCACATGACCTCACCACCGAAGCCGGTTTATGCGTACCACTTAATCCATCCATTTCATTTCTATGTTGTCCGGCTCCATGGCTAAATGGTTAGCGTGCTGGCCTTTGGTCACAGTGGTCCCGGGTTAGATTCCCGGAAGGGTCGGGAATTTTAACCTTAATTGGTTAATTTCGCTGTGTCGTCTTCATCATCATTTCATCCTCATTAAGACGCGCAGGTCGCCTACGAGTGTCAAATCAAAAGACCTGCATTTGGCAAGCCGAACTTGTCCTCGGACACTCCCGGCACTAAAAACCATACGCCGTTTCATTTTTCATTCCTAAGTTAGCCTTTATCTCCTCATTCCCAGTACCCTTCTGGGACGGAACTAAACGAGGCCACAGAGCTAGTTACAAATACTGTAGAGAGGATTGTGGAGGCGTTTAGCCAAATTCACGGAGTCTTGCAGTCGGAACACTGAAAGGCATAGCCTATGTATACAATTTTGCTAGTGGTTTTAACGTCGTATGAACTAAGATAGGTTTTCAGGGACAATGCGATAGGAAGTGACTAGGACTTGGAAGAAAGCGGCCGTAGCCTTAATCGATGCACAGCCCTGGCATTAACCTGGTGTGAAAATGGGGAAGTCCCAGAAAAACCATCTTCACAACTGCCGATAATGGAGTTCGAACCTATCATCTCCCGAATGTATCACGTATTCGGTGGAATACTAATACGAATACAGCATATTCAAGGCCAAGATACAATTCTAAAATTAAAATACCACGAAAAAAAGTCAAGTTACTTTTCGTTGAGCTATTCGCTTCTTCATAGTCCGGTGATTTTCCTCATCATGCGATCTGGACATATTGATTTCAATTGACTAGTAGAGATTTGACCTATTCATTGACCCTATGAAATAGCATTCAATCTCTCTGGAAGCGGTTGGCTTGTGCCGTCAAGGAAATTTGAGTGAATATTTCCTTGTTACCAGATAATTGTAGTTCGCCGGAAAGAGGAATGATATTCGTCTTCTTGTGACTGAATCTGTTCTGGCTGTTTGCCATCACCACGACAGACAAGTGTTTCCTACGAAATCCTCTGCGCTGCTACCGTGTACCTCGGAAGCTGTCTTCCTAATGCTTGTTGAGAAGACGAACCTACCGTAGTATCAACCGAATTCCACGCACGCGCAGACGTCGCAAGGCCATGATACGATGTTTTTATTTAGCTTAGTGCTCTGCGAAAGAATGGGGAGTTTTATCTTTATGGTGTAGCAGAAGAAGTAGGAGAAGCATACCCGGTGTAGAAAAGAGAGAGAGAAAGTGGGAGGTAGAAGACATCGAGGTGTGGTGAGGGGAGAGGAAGTCCGTTGGAGGGGCGGCCGAATGAGGGAGAGAGGGGAGAAGCAGCACTGCTCGGCAGAGAGAGAAAATACAATATACTCTCCGTGCGCTAGCGGCTTGTATGTTAGTAGCTCTCTTTCACAGAGGCAGTGTGGAAGGGTCTTTGGTGACGTACGCCTTAAGCGACACTTCAGCGTTTTACCCGTTTGCGTTGTGTGACTTGTGTCAACATTGTGATCAAGTGCTTGTGTCTTGTTTCTCATTGGATTTAAACAGTGCTTCCTATATGTGCGAAGGATCAGCAGACTGTGTCTTCCCGAAGTGTTGAGATACAATATAAAAATAGTGAGTATCTGTTCCATAATAATTTATCGTCATCATAGGCGACGTTTTTTTAAAAATATGTTGCGCTATATTCAATGATGGATTGAATGAAGCTTTAGTGATTGAAACCATGAATTATTTGAAATTATTTGGCGTCACAATGCAGTTCACACCAATCAAGAGCAATTATTGTGTGATACTGAGATCGTATTTTATTCAAAATGTAAAGGTTTTATGCTGTAATTTGTTATTGGCGATGTTCTTGAGCGTGTGAGTCCTGTGTTTTGAAGAGGTGAAACATCCTAATGAACTTCTACAGAATTCACGAAACTTGTGATAGTAATTGCCATCCGTTTCCGCAAGTGGGGTTATTTCAGAATAGTTACGAAAAAAAACAACTTTTTTTTGTTTTGCTGGTGTACGAAGGTTTCTGTTATTTTATGATTTGTTACGGAAACATCGTTGATCACTTTCGTTAAGTATTTAGAAAACTTGACAAAAATGTGTCAAGGTTTTGAAACATTGCCTTTTTCATTAACCTTTGCACGTCATAATTATATTTAGCTACAGTAGTAGTTTCTCATACTTTTGGTAACTGAGCAGTATTTAAAAAGTCCACTATATTTGCCCGTGGCATTGTTTTAAAGCATGAGGTAACTTGCGAGGCGCCCAGTGCCAAGCACAGCTGTTAAGCAATTAGGCCTTTCGCTGCGCCGGTGTTTGCTCTGAGGTTATTAACTGCCGCGCTGTTACTATGAATATGGAACAGTGGTACGAATATTTCGTCTCTATCTAAACACTTGATGAAAGGAGACTAAAATAGCCACGCAGAGTGTATTTCATAGCCGTACGTACAATGTGTTTCCGAGAAACGAATTACGGCATGAAATTCAACAGAAAGCAGTGGTTCGTGGTAAAAAACTTTCCAGCACACCAGTTCCAGGATTTCTGGTTGCAAATTCAGCACGTGTCTGATAAGCGTTGAGAAAAAAGTAGTAGACACATTATCTGTTTGTCGTGGACCGTGAGAAGGTGACGTTTAATTGTTTTTCGAACAATAGAGGTGATGGCCTGGATATGATGCAGGTTCACGCACGTCCTTTACAAGCAGAGAGTATTTTAACGAAATAAGTAATTAAAGAAAAGAGAGAAAGTTAAGTTCTACTCCGTTAGTCCGGATGCTACTGCCGTTTGCCATACGAAACGCATTCAGCATACATTGTAGCGATATTACCAAACGACGGATGCTCTGCCTTTGGTGCAAGGCGTAGCTCAGCTCTGATAGGGATGTTCCTGAACATCTTTACTGGAAGGAACGTTGAATTATGTATCTTATCATTTATGAAGTTCACGAACTGGAGAATTTTATACATCTAGGTGCCCGAAATGTAAGACCCTAGATTTTTTTTTTTTTTTTTTTTGTGGCCCATATTGCTCGTTTTAATTCAAAAGGTTATAAATTTAACTGGATGTTATAATTTATCTCGCTCTACATTGAATATAAAATTACATACAGCATTGCTTGTCAAAAGCGTTCGCAACAGCTGATAGAGTCACACGTTTGCAATAGTGAAATTGTAGGTCCCGGATATCCGGGATACCGGAATTTTTTTAATCAGTTCATTCCAAAATATAAACATTTGTTTGCTCGATCAAAAAGAATTAATAATAATAATAATAATAATAGTAATAATAATAATAATAATAATGCAATGTTATAAATGGCGTACAATTAAAGGATAAAATACTGTACGTCCATTGATTGTTTTTTTCTTTATTTGTAGCGGTAGATAATAAATTAAACGTTGTGATCAGATGATTAATACTGGAATGCGCCAACCTTTCTGAATAACGTTTATTTCGAACATTAATTTTTACGTATCTTATGGAAAGAATGAATGAACACAGCATGTTTACTTTACATTTATTGATATTTCTGTAACACTGGTAACTATCTAGTAATTGTGTAAGAACGAGTTAACATTCCCTTGCAGCGGATATTGTTACGAAATTTACGGAGAAAAAGAAACAAGTAAGACTTTTCTCGGAAGTGATTGCGGTATATTTCTCTCTCACTTGCTGTTGCTGACAAGGTCTTCTACGGCAAAAAAGAAAAAAAAAACGATGGTATACATTTTCAGAATAGGAAAGTGGAAATTGTGTGAGGGAGGAAGGTAAGGTTTCTGGGGATTGTGTCGGTCAGTTGGATCGAGGAAGAGGCGGTTCTGTGGAAGCAGCTTTCAGTCCATTCATATGCTGGTTCTCTTTCTCTGTCTACCGACGCTATCAATTATACAGCAGCAGATCCTCTTCGCAGAAGTAGCACTTGTTACGAGAAACCGTCCCGTTCCGTTTTTATTAACATGGGTCGATTGAAATTATATTTATCTTGGAAGCGTGTGTGACAGTTTAATGGGTTAAATACTCTGAAGAAAGGGCACATGGCAGACTCGGTAGGTAGGTGACTTGAGTGATGTATGAGAACCTCATTAACTCGCGCGTGAGATCAATTGCAACCCATTTAAAACACATTTAAAAAAATTATTATACACTTTCTAGTGTCATAATTGAAAAAGCTTGGCAGGCTATAGCAAGGTGGCGTATACTCATCATGACCGATACTTAGTATTTATCAAGAAGCTTTTTTTTTTTCGCAATCGTTAGTTTATTAAAATCACCGCATTGCTATCTGTTCTTGAAAAGAAATAAACCTTCCAATTTCGAACTTTCTTTGAGTTCCGTACCATCCATCTTCGTAGACGCATGCATTATGAATGCTCCATGAAACGACCTGGAAGTCAAAGTTGAGAGGTTCGATTCTAGGTTACGAAGTGGTATTGTAGTTGAAGTCTGTCGGTTGGTTCATGCAGCCCTCACACCAGTAAATATTGTACATACAGTTACCACAATTGACGTATTGGCAGTTGGATGATCGGAAAACATATCAAATCCATGTAAGACACAATGAGGTATTGAGAGCAAGCGAGAATTACGATAAATAAACACGAAACAGCTCGAGTTCCAGAAAAAAGAAGGACTTGTACTAGTTATGTTATACCTGTGGATTTTGGTCCAGGTGAGGCGGAAGTCCTTTTAAGCAGAGAGTTAGAGTGGTATGATAATGTTGTTTATTATATTTGCCGTTTTTTTGACAGAGTAATGTGGTTATGAGTTGAAAAACCAAACCAAACCCCATGGCACTACAGTCCTTGAAGGGCCTTGGCCTACCAATCGACCGTTGCTCAGTCCGAAGACCTGCAGATTACGAGGTGTGGTGTGGTGTGGTCAGCACGACGAATCCTCTCGGTCATTATATTCTTGGCTTTCTAGACCGAGGCCGCTATCTCACCGTCAGATAGCTCCTCAATTCTAATCACGTAGGCTGAGTGGACCTCGAACCAACCCTCAGGTCCAGGTAAAAATCCCTGACCTGGCCGGGAATCGAACCCGGGGCCTCCGGGTAAGAGGCAGACACGCTACCCCTACACAACGGGGCCGGCTATGAGTTGAAAGCTTCATATAAATTTGAACCGACTGCTATACTGCAGGCTGGCATCATATTATTTAAGGCCTGTTTTCATTTCTGCTGCATTTGTAATGTTTGTCATTTTTATTAACTTAAATACTACTACTACTACTACTACTACTAATAATAATAATAATCATAATAATAATAATAATAATAATAAATAATACCGAGCTGAGTAGTTCTGGCGCTGGCCATCTGAGACCAACTTGGCAGGCTCGATCCTGTCTCATTCCGGTGGTATTTGAAGGTGCTCAAATACGTCGGCCTTGTGTCGGTAGATTTACTGGTACGTAAAAGAACTCCTGTGGGGCAAAATTCCGGCACCTCGGCGTCTCCGAAAACAGTCAAAGTAGTTAGTGGGACGTACCAATCAATAACATTATTCGGCTTTCTGGTCCGGTAGTGCAGAGGCTTCTGTAGGTATTTGAGGAGTGCCTGATACAGAGTCGCTACGAGAAATAACGTACTGTAGGTAATGCTTGATGATTGTTACAGGTAAGGCTTGATCCACAGAGGGATGTTGTGCCGCAATTTTACGTCTACGTTCTAATTACAAATAATAAATCATAAATCGTTGTAATAAATCAAGTCATTGCATAGCAAGATTTCAACATGACTAGGAACACTTCTTAGGATAAACACAATGAAAGGAAATGGGATAAGTGTTTTTTTTTTGTTTTTTTTATTTATTTTAAGACAATTCCACATCTTCAGGTAGAAAGACCCTTTACTCTTCAATTCCATTTCTTCTACATCCACTTCTTCTCACCCTCGGTTTTTTCTCCCCAGATTCATCAAGAGGGCGGGCTGCAACACTTATTGAGAGGCCATCTTGGCAGATCTTCGGTCCTGAATGGGAATTCGAAAGTGTGGGATAAGAACACAGGACAAGTACAAAAGGAACTCAGCGGGTCAATATAAGTAAAAATAAAAAACGGAACAGGTACCACTGTGTCTTATATAGACTAGAACAATAACTTTTATTGTATAATATACGGTATATGTGCCTAGATAATAATATAATAATCGTCTTGGCCTACTTACAACTAGCAACTTGGCCCCATTCATTTTTCCGCCTCTTCGAAAAACGAGTTTGCATCAATCAGATTAATTTTATGTGACAAATATTTTAATTGAATTGGTTTTCTGATGTGTGTTGGTGCGTGTATTGATTTCCTTGTGGACAGAGGCTGTCGTCAGATGTTCTGTAGTGAAAGTTGAGTGCATGCCTCACTTCATTGCAGTACGTCTGCTCTTGATGTCTGGGAGGGAGGAATGAAGTAAGGAAGGGTTGAGGTAGGAGGATAACAAAGGATCAATATTGCGTGCCGGTCACCCACTTCGCACGTATTCCTGGAACTCACTTTTCATGTTTAACAATTAACTCTGCCTACCAGACTTGAACATACAGCACACAGACTGACTGAATGCCTCGACACATATTGCAAGATATTTTAGTTGAATGAATGTATAAATTTGGCACATAGTGATTATTATTTTAGGTTAGAGGCATGTATTTTTTTGTACGTCGAGGTTACTCCTGTTGTAGCCACGAGATTCGTCGGGGCGTATGAAAACAGTTCTGAATGTTTCAACTAGATGGCAGGAGCTATCGGAAACGCGGATACCGTCGGAATACCAGGAACACCGTATACTGAGAAAGGAAAAGATTGTTCTACTTCCGTTATTTCTTAGAACTCTATGTACAGTACTTGCAAGTTCATGTGTATGTATAAAAATTATCCACATTCTTTATTAAATAAAGGTTTCGTTGGTGTGACATCACGTAAGGCGCCTCATTTCCCGTGAGGACGTAAATTAATGTGTGTTAATTCGGGAGTTGATCAAGTTCTTATTCAGCCACGTGCTGAAGCAGTTGCGAGTGTGAGCCCTGTGTTTCGTATCATGCCACGGCACGTGCGACAAAAATTCCACTTGCACGCTTTTTGAACGACAGTGAGTCGGGCTCAAAAGTCTCTTTCTACTGTCTCATTTTCTTTGTTACTCACTTCATTGGGAAAGAAAAGCCGTGAACTGCATAGAACAAAAGATTTCTTGGATTAGATTTTTCTTGATATTTGTTTGTCGAGCAGCCGAGCCGAGTAGCTTCTGAGTGTAAGTTGGTGGGTTCGATCCCGGCTCAGTCCGGTGGTATTTGATTAATGATGTTATTGCTTTTATGTCTCACTAACCATTTTTTTTAACGGTTTTCGGTGAATTTTGCCCCGCAGGAGGTATTTTACGTGCCAGTAAATCTGCCGACACGAGGTGACGTATTTGAGCATCTTCAAATACCACCGGACTGAGCTAGGATCGAACCTGCCAAGTTGGGGTCAGAAGGCCACCGCTTCAACCGTTTAGCCATTCAGCCCGGTTGTGGTATTTGAAGGTGCTCTAATACGCCAGCCTCATGTCGGTAGATTTACTGGCATTTTAAAGAACTCGTTGTGGGACAAAATGTCGGCACTTCGGCTTCTCCGAAAACCGTAGTAGTTAGTGGGACGTTAAACATTAATACTTTACTCAGCTAAAAGTCTTAGCAATCCAGATATAGAGAAATATGGTTGGAATAACATTTTTGATGTAATAATTGTTAAGTTTACTTTCAGTACTTGGAGTATTTCAACTTTTAATATTTATAACGGATTAGCCTGGGTTGTCAATTTCATTTCTGTAATTCCCATGAATCCATTATTCAAGGATGATATTGGTTAGCTAATTAAGTAAAATATGGATATTAAAAGACCTTTTTTTTTTTTTCCTGTTTCATAAATCTATTTTTCACCATTCTTTCCAATATTTTTTGTACATTTTAAGGGTGCTTTAATTTTTCCCTTCGCTTGTGTTATTCTGTCTTAAGTTTTATCAGTAATAATTATTACTGGTGATTAATTTGCTGAAGTGGTATCTGAAGGTGTTCTAATACGTCAGCCTCCTGTCGGTACACAAAAATTAGGCACCTTGGCGTTTCCGAAAATCGTAAAAGTAGTTAGTGCGGCATAAAACCAATAACATTCTTTTAATTTCCTGCTGGAGGTTATGGTAAGAGAAATCGGTATTGGGGAAGTATTTCCTCTCAGAATATTTCATTTCATTAATTGTTTACTAAAACAAAATTCTAAGCGATAGCTATATTTGTTTACGATGCTTCAAGTCCAAGATTTGGTAGTCTTCATCTCTAGTATTTACATTAATAACTTGGTCTATATGTTTAATTCGATGCTTTCGTAACTCCGAATTTAAACGCAATTTTCTTCTGGGTTTCTGCCGCATGGACATTTCACGAATCGCAAAGATTTTGTTCCTAGTGAGAAGTGAACCACGACCGATCATGACTCTTTCAATAAATTATAAATTCAAGAACATTGAAAATATCGATAGCGCACGATAAGGTGGGAGAAAGAATAATTTGGAGTTCTGATCTACACAACGATTTTTGGTGCCGTTGGGTAATGCTTAATTGAGTGTGGCGTGTACTGTATACTCAGACCTCATTCGTTGATTCCTTGTATTGTAGTCTAGAGAGCGAATGCGAGACAATTCAAGAATGCGGATCTGAGAGGTCCAGCCACCTGATTTAACGGTTTTGTGCGGGCGGGAACGGTTCGGTAAGCCGGTTTGTTTGGACCTGAAATGACAGACAGACAGACAAGCAGGCAGGTTTGTTCCATGATGTCGGCCAAGGTAAGGAACAGTTTTATATTTAAATCCATGGCGGGGTTGGCTAGCTAGAGAAGGGATTTCGCAGAAACGCTTGCTTGTGTTGTGAAAGATCCCAGCAAGCCACAGCCGCCTATGACGTTATACCAAGAAGACGCTTGCATAAGCAACAATGATGTCTCGCTCTGTCCAACACGCCGTTCTGTAGCAGCCGGACTCCAGAGCTTGCAGGTACTGTTGACTGGTACTGTAGAGAGACTTTAGTTAAGCGCGGTGTACTTCTCAAGCCAATATTTCAGTTTGCGTGTGCAGTGTTCCGGTTTTGAAAACACGAGCTGTAGCCCTATTGAAGCATACGTAATAGATAGGTGTGTGTATACAAGTTTTTAAAATCCAACCAATGTTGGTTTAAATTGTATGTTTCGTGTTTTTATTTAACATACACAAATACGACAGTTAATCTGGCTATACATTAATAATGTAGTTGACAGTTAATAAAATTACAAACCACTAAATCTTGAAATCCGCTAACATGAATATAGTGTGGAAAATGTACTTCATAATAACCATAAACATTGAATTCAGTACAAGAAATTATGATTATACTAAATATTGCATCCAGAAACAGGTTCGAGGGTTTTTTTTTTCCCTCTTTATTCATTTCACCGTCTTTTAAGATGAATTCACGAAATCCTAAATTTATGGCATTAGAAATCCTGTACTAGAGACCCTTCTTAGCGTCGACCATCTTGTTGTGTGGAGAGAGAATATCATTTAGCCTCTGACAAACATGTACGTGTAAATGTATAATCCTCACTCCGAAAGCAGCTCCACCATAACCTGTCGAAAGATTACATAGGCGTCACGGGAGTCATGCATTAGTGAAATGAGGTAGTTTCTTGTGCCATTCCTCACCAAGCCAGAAGGTAGTATTTACATTTCGGTCTACCAAGTCCACGAAATGCATAGTACACTTAATTATTAAGTGCGAGGGCTAAAATGGCAATAATAAAGTTCTAGCAACGTATCTATATAAGGGGCGTGGTAGCCGAGTGGTGTAGTAACTGGCTTCTCACCGAAGTGGCCGTAGTTCGAATCCTGGCCACTGTATTCGGGATTTTTTAAAATGAAAATCGCGTGAAGGTCCCGTGGTTATGATCACAATATAAACAGTCTCGTAAAATACAAGCTTGCATTTGTTTCTATCTAAATTTCTAAATTGAAATGTAAGCTTTGGGACATCGAAAAAATACTTTTTTTTTTTTTTTTTTTGCTAGGGGCTTTACGTCGCACCGACACAGCTAGGTCTTATGGCGACGATGGGATAGGAAAGGCCTAGGAGTTGGAAGGAAGCGGCCGTGGCCTTAATTAAGGTACAGCCCCAGCATTTGCCTGGTGTGAAAATGGGAAACCACGGTAAACCATCTTCAGGGCTGCCGATAGTGGGATTCGAACCTACTATCTCCCGGATGCAAGCTCACAGCCGCGCGCCTCTACGCGCACGGCCAACTCGCCCGGTCGAAAAAATCAGAAACTCTTCTAAACAAGAGAGAAATGATACATATTCTATTATGAGAAAATTGGAGAAATGAAATAACTGTCCCTGAAAGTTTGAGACATGTAAGGTTCGACCTTTTTATTTTTTTTACCGAGAGATGATCTGTATGTGTATACACTTGTTCGACAGAAGACAGATAGTCATAAACCTCGAGGCCAGAGATCTTGGAGTGAAAGAAAACGTGGCATGCTTCTTCCCTAGCTGTGGGTGGCGCACATGGGTGGGTTGGAGCCCGCGGGTTTATTTTGGAAGGATGACGTGTTATAAGCTTGCATCAGCATCGCTGCACCTGACCATAAGAACGTATCATTTAAACGGATATTGCTGCGGCGTTCTTTTTAAAAATATATAAAAATGCCAACATTTTTCATTTGTCACGATAAGAAAAGGCTGCATCTTAAACTATTTCGTGGAATCTTAACACAAAAAGTGAGCATGAACTGTAATAATTGATCCTGAAAGTGGAACAGTTCTACCAAAGTTTGAAAGGAGGTACAATTCTGAAGTCTCTGAGAATGGGGTGAGCGATGGAAATCACACATTGTAGTAGTCCTTGTAAGATATCAATGCTTTCTTTCCTCCTTTTGCCCTGTGTTCTTTTGTCGTTCCTTTTTTGGAGTGCATCTAAGCACTCTTCTATGAAAACTATTGAATACAACTCTCTCTCGGTTCAGCTTTAGCCTCTGCGGGGAAAAATGCCCTTTTTGTTTCAATTAAGTGAGCATTTTTGCTGTGCTGTTTAGTTTGCTCGAAGCCTTCCACAGTTTCTTCCCCGAGTTCTTGTAGTCTTATTCGGCTTTTGCAATTATTAGATTTCTCATTGTTTGCAACGAACCACTAACGAAGGCTCCGGCTATGATTTGTGATAGTGGTAGAATGTTTGCCAGATGGCTCATCAACAATTTCTACAGTGATAAAGCGGACAGTATTTGATATTTATCGCGCACGGTACTCAAGGTCCACGACACGACAGAACAAACATCCGGACATACTAGAGGAACTAGTGTTGCTCCAAGGTTGTGAGGGAGTGTGTCATTGAACAGAATCCTCCTACGGAAACCGGAAATGTTTCCAGCAAGAGAAGTGTTTTCCAGCATCCTATGGCAGATGAAAATATACTGCCGTCTTCAGACTTACACCAGGCGTTTGGAGAAGTGATTTTTTGCTTCAGAAGTCAGCGATGAGCTACTGTAATTGAGACCGGGCTAGTTGGCCGTGCGGTTAGGGCCGCGCAGCTGTGAGCTTGCATCCGGGAGATAGTGGGTTCGATCACTACTGTCGGCAGCCCTGAAGATTGTTTTCCGTGGTTTCCTATTTTCACACGGGGCAAATGTTAGGGCTGTACCTTCGCCATTAGACATGTCTGTGTCGGTGCGACGTAAAGCAAAATTGTAAAAAAAAAAAAAAAAAAAGAAAAACTAATGGGATAGCTCTGACACGAAATAATTTTCATTCCACATCCATAATTGGAGAAATGTTGAAGAATTTGCTGTCTATATAATTCAGTGAGGTCTATTATGAAGGCTTTTATTGGCGAACTGAAGTCCAGAGAGTAATTTTGATGAACTACGCTGTTGTAGACGTCTGTGAAGACGCGATTGTATTTCCTTCTCCGAGAATTAAACTTCTTAACTTTGCTCTTTATAACGAGTATTATTCAGATCTGTGAAAATGATTAAAGGACCATTTGTTACGTAAGGTACCGGTACGTAATGCGATCTGAGTGACAATTTGCATTTCCAGGATAGGCAATGGCCTACATTCTTAAATCACTGCTGAATTGCCAGCAGTATTCTTGCTTATTAGGTCTGTTGACTTGGGAGATAATTTCAGTTTCTGTTCTGCGCGAGAAATCAACTTTGAAACGAGATGATCTCTGACGATTTCTCCCGCGAAGTCCAGAGTAAAGTTTCATCCAGTGCTTGTTTTCATTGGATTCCTGAACGAAAATAGTTTGGTGATGGTGGAAGTGGGGCGGAGGGTCTACATTGAATGGAAAGAGCAAGCCGGCTTGGCTATATAGCTCACGGCAGTGCTTGGCCTCGCAACCTTCCGTTTAGTTTAGGCAGACCGTTGTTTTATCTTCTACTTCCGAGAATTACGTTAAACAAGCAGAGAGGCTTTCTGTTGTGTTAATTATGGAACTTGGCAACAAGCACACACACACACACACACAACAAATATCAGGAACGTGAATCTGTTTATATTCTTCACTACTACATCATCCAAAATTAAACTCGTAATTTAGGACTACTGAGAAGAGTAGCATGTTGGTACTACTGCCAAGCGCTTAGAAAGTTTTACAAAGACTACTTGGCGAGAAATCTACAGATTGTTTCTGTCAGTACTTTGAATACGGAACCACCACAGGTTTCTATTCTATATATTTAATTGATTGGTTACAGCGGAATGTTACTAAATCACCTTTGGGGGTGGTGGTGATTATTGTTTTCAGAGGAAGCACAGCTGGGCAACCATCCTCTTTTAATAGTAATCAGGGGAGGAAAATGGAAGAGGTAAAAGAAAGGTAAGGGCCGTGAAGGCGTAAAAACGCAATACTCCTCACGCCTAGCAAATACCATTGGTGTCCAGAAGAGAACAGGAATTGACTGAGCGAGGTCGGATAGGAAAGGTGGAAGTGAACAGCCTCGCAAAAGTAAGCGGGAGCAATGACAGACTCAGTTAGGGGCCCCGTAGTCGTCAACCCAAGCTTCTAAGTTGAGAGGAGCTGGGGTCTCCTTTCAGCTCCCTCTTACGTCAGGCAAGGGATACCGTGCATTTAGTCTACCGCCCACGTCCAATGGGGGTAAATCACTTCTAATTCATATATTTTTGAATGCAAGACCTATAAAAGTCTTTTCGTGCAAGGATGCATACAACTTCTAAGGTATGTAAAGGCGAAAAATGGATATTTAAAAAAATATGAATGTTAGTCTACTGATATGGCCGTGTATAATGTTATTTGGAGGTTTATTCCACTGTAGCGGATGTAAGATAATTATGTTTGAAAGGTAGTCTGACACTGTGGATGTAATGACCTTCTTTGCATTACGTCATGAATGTGAGCATATGGGTTAATACGTAAACGAAGATGCATGCAGACATTCCGTGTTGCGTGAGGTATTTGGTGATGTCACTGATACGTCATCATTCTTCTACCAGAGCTCAATAGCTGGTTGCGTCATATCTTTATTTGGCTTGGAGTTGCTGATCGAATACAGTTCCCGCCCGCTGTGAATAGAAAACAAGAAGGCCATTCCATTAGTGAGGTTATGTACTGCCAAACAGCCCGTCAGTCGATAGATATTCCAGCGCATGCTCTTCTCACCGCGGGGCTGTAAATGTTACCGTTTCTGGGAATAGGTGCCGTATTTTATACTGAACTGGGCATTTTTAAAATGACCTAGTAAATGTATCTGGGTGACTTGAAATATCTATAATATAACTGGGGGTTGATTTTACAGGAACTCTACCTACGGTGAAATGTGTTAAAACAATAACGATACCACCTGCAGGTGGTAGGAATAATAATAATAATAATAATAATAATAATAATAATAATAATAATAATAATAATAATTCTTTTAATTTTACGTGACTTCTGATATGATCATAGCCATAGAACCTCCAGTTTTACGTGGAATCCGGATCACTTGGGCGTGACATTTCATTTAAAAATCCCACACACATTTCTTGGGATACGAACCACGGCCGCCTTAGTCAGAAACTAATGACGATGTCATTCAGCAGTCACGTCCTCCTCCTCATTATTATTATTATTATTATTATTATTATTATTATTATTATTATTATCATCTTGAGCTCTCAACTAAAAGGATAGTGGTTGAATTATTGTTGAAACGAGGATATAATTCTGTCATGATACTTTGGTTATCATTTGCAACTCGTCGTTTCAGCCTGTTTTCAAAACGAGTACGGGCGATTTTTATTAAACTTTTTACAAGTTCCGCATTGCAATGATCACAGTAACAGACTGCCGTCCCAGATTCAATTCGCTGTTGTACCGAGACTGTTTAAATATAAGTGTTTGACATGGAAGGATTGAGAACGTGCTTAATGCTGTAGGATTTGGAACAGTGGACAATATTTATCAAGGGTGGATTGTGGCCTATTGCAGCTACGCACACCGCCGTTGGTACCTAAAATGACAATGGCTAGACATCGGATTTTACAGGAAACCTTCTGTTGAAATGAGCTAAAATTTTAACTATAATATATACTGACAGCATATAACAACAACAACAATAATAATAATAATAATAATAATAATAATAATAAATTAAAAATAATTTATCATTATTTATATTGTTTTAGTTATAACTGTTTATTATTAGATCTAAGATAAGGTCTTGTGAACAGTTTGCTAATAAGTTGGTTTTTGTTGTTGTTTGTTGCAGAACCGAACCACTGGAGAGGAGGCGGCGCTGGTATGGCGCCATGTTGACGACCTGCCCCAACTGCCTTCACGTGTTCGATCACGGCGTTGCCACGTTCAACAATCCTTCGTCGTCATGCTGCGCCAGCCGCCCTGTGCTGCTGTCTGCGACCCTACAATTGCCCCCTACAAGTGTGCCCACCACCTGCACGGTGGCAGTCTCGACCGTGTCTCATCCTCGGGTGCTGGCCGGCATGGCTGGGGGAGGCATCGTGGACACCACGTTCTTTGTGGATCAACAAGGGAAAGCTCCGGATCAGCAGTCCACGTCAGCGGGTGTTCCCCAGCCTTCACCATCAACTCCGCTCTCTTTTGTCCTTCCATCGCCGACAACCAATGCTTCCGCTCCTCGGGTACCCAATCTGATGCCTTTCCAATGGACAGCGTCGGTACAACCCATGATGCAAATTGCACCATGGATGATGAACACCGTGCAGCCTGCGCCTCCTCAGCCTTCTCGGGAAACTGTCATTCCTCAAGTACCTCAATCAGAGACGGATCTGGTACGCCTAGCAGCGACTCTGAATGCCCTCAGAGCCTCAGGCTGGTACTACGAAGGCCTGTCCTGGCAGGAGTCTCAGGAAGCCTTGCAGTCAACACCTCCAGGCACGTTTCTGGTGCGGGATTCGTCAGATCCTCGCTTTCTGTTTTCTCTGAGCGTGCAGACAGAGCGTGGTCCAACCAGTATTCGTCTCCATTATGTGATGGGGCAGTTTCGACTGGATGCAGAACCTCGCTTGGCACCAATGATGCCACTCTTCGAGTGTGTAGTGAAGCTAGTAGAGTATTATATTGCATTAACCAAAGACAGTCGCAGCAGTGCGAACAAGTGCAATCGGAAGACATCTCGCGACAAGGAACAAGTGTGGGTAGATGCTCGTGGACAG
Source organism: Anabrus simplex (assembly GCF_040414725.1). Lineage (NCBI taxonomy): Eukaryota > Metazoa > Arthropoda > Insecta > Orthoptera > Tettigoniidae > Anabrus > Anabrus simplex. The sequence continues at coordinate 123,848,396 of NC_090270.1, read as the reverse complement.
TTATATTCTCACATATTGCTCACAAGCCCCCTTTACAAGAAACATCAGCGTCCCAGCCTTCAACATTTAGCGAGGTTGGCAATCAACAAGCAGATGTTGAAGACCACAACTGGCTTACAAGGAGTTGCTCTGCTACCCCTGCCTGCCCCTCTGAAGGATTATCTCAAGGAATATCCTTACACCCACTGACCACCAAGTTCCATAATACACACTGCAGCCAGGATTCCTTTACTTTGCCCTTTGTGAAATCTTCTACAAGGTTTACCAGTGGACACAGTAATTCTAATATATACTATTTACATACCAGTAAAAGTAAATGTTGCTGTTATCAATCTTCCATTAAACTGAATACTCAAGAACATTATTGGCAGCAGAGGACAGAAAATTCCATTGACAGATTCTATAATTTAAACAGACAGTATTATTTTCTAGCTGCTCATGCAATTTGTTTCCTACTCTGGTATCGAGTTTTCTTTGACAATTTTATTAAATCATTTTTCTTCAGTATATCAAATAGTGGAAACAGTGAACATCACATTTCAGTGCACTAGTGGAATTATTTTACATAACAAATCATGATTTTCTTTGAATGCATTCACAGCTTCTTCAATTTTTAAAATTACTCTTCTGTTCAATATTTAACAAATAAGTTCCAAATTACTACAGATGTAATATCAAGATAATTTAAATGTTTGGTATTATTGAATAGGTCTATGCAAACTGTTGCATACTGCAGAACACTTATCTGGAAATTTGCTAGTGTTTCCCCTTTGTTTTTCTTGTATCTTATTTACAGAGGATGTAGAGAATGTGTATGTGTTTAAATGTTAAGAATGCACCTATACATTGGTCAGCAGTTTGAACTGTGCACACATCTGTTATCCTTATTTACATAAGCAAAGTATATGTTCTAATTCAGGGAGTACCTACAAGTATTCAGAGTTTATTCAGCCTCAAGCATTTATGTGAAGTATTTGTACGTTATTTCTAATTTATTTTGTACCATAAGGACCGTAAAGATTTACCCTGTGACTTTGATATGACTGAAAAGGTTCGTGGGTACTGTAAGTTGATAATGTTTGGATTCAGAGGTAAGCATTAATTCACAGTATCTTTCATTCCATGCTTATTGATCAAATCTTCACTTTGTGATCAAGGTACAAACTTTACGGTTCTAAAATGATGTACAGACCAAAGTAACTTGATGTACATTCAAAATAGATTGTGTACTGTCTGGGCCCAAGCAGCGTGTCAGCAACTGCGATGAGGAGAATAAGTGGACGTCACTAAAATCTTCATAATTCAATGCTCTAATATATAACCTGTCAAAATGAGTTAAGTTAAATATTTCTGAGAGAATTCAGGGAGTTTTTCCTCCTATACTACTACAGTGTATTAATGACAAGCTGTTGGTAATTTTCTGTTTTGTATGAAGTTACTCCTGTAGAATTAATTTTATAAAATCAGACACGGCTGAGAGAATATCATAAAAGATTTGTGAATGATGAAGATATAAAAAGGCATATTTTGTGAAGCCACCACAATTCAGAAATTATGGAAGCTGGTGCAATACAATGTTATAGTTGGCACAATTCTTCATGTTTATTTGGAAACATCAATATTTCTTAATGTGAGTGAGTCAGGTGAAATTTAGGCTCAAAGCCAACTGTTGACAAATTTCTGTTTTTCCATGGCTGAAAGAGTTTTAAAATATGTTAATAATTTCAGGAGCACCAAATTTTGTTCCCCTTTTACCCTCTAGAAACTGTGATTTTTAAGCATCTTAGTATTTTCTCTACTTTTGGTGGAATTCTTTATTTTTTATTTTATTTATTTTATAGAATGATGAGGCACAGAGCATGGCTGTCACTTTGACTGAGTTCTTCTAGAACAGACAGAGGCTCTGGCTGGCTGATTAATTCACTGACACACAGGCTTGGACCAAAGCAGTACTCACAATGTCAGATATATGTTTGACTGGTCATAATAGATGTGGAACCAAATACTCAATATCTTTAGTTTTATATTTGACATGGTTCTAAAATTTTTTGTATGTTGCTCTTATTTGGATCTATGCTATTTTATTGGACACATAAGAGCATAAAGTTCCTAGTACTGGAACCACAAGGGCTTCCAATATAACTTACCTTTGGCAATTTTTAATTTTCTTATTATAAACTTCATTGATGAAGCCTGTTTTAACATTTGTAAGTGCTTTCTGAATAAGTTATTAGTGATTCTTGATTCATATATTGTAACATCCATAGTGAATTATCATGAATGTATTTTTGTATGTTTAGGCTGTAGCATCATAGATGTAATCAAGTAACATTCCTTCATGTGTTAAATGTTTAGTTACCATGGTGTGACATTACACTGGTATGTTTTACATTTAGTTCAGTTCAATATATTCCTCAATATTGAAAAGAGAAATGTACTGAAAATAAGGTTTCTACTACCTACACATTTCTCCTTCGGTTTTTAAGAATCATTTTCATCTTATTCAGAAACGGAAAGATTTCTTTTTTTCACTACAGTGAACCTGCAATGTTTTATGATAAATTTTGTGAGTTATTTGTAGTGCTGAGGAAAGTCTTTTGTGTTATAAATGTTAGTTGCATTGGTGTAAACAGAGGCAACTGATCTGCTGAAATTGGCATAGTGTTATACAAGACCATAGGGAAACCACAACCGTAGCTGTGGTGTATGCCAAAGCATGATACTATGACAATACAGGATCTCTGATTACAATATCATTATGTCTTGTTATATATGTCTGGCTCGATATGCCAAAACCAACTTGTGAATACCATGTTGAACTCAGGCGTTGTTTGTTTGTTTGTTGGTATGTGTGTATGCATGTATGTGTGTCTGTTACTTGTCGATGTGAAGAATGTGTATCGCTGTGTATTATACATCATTTCCTACCCGTTTCATCGTAGTGTGAGACATGTCTTTCAATTTGTATTTGAAAGATTATATAAATTATTAAAGTATTTATTAATTATAAATTTCAGCTTTATTTTCCTTGTCCCATCCCTTTTAGTATTTCTACCATTCTCTTCTATCATCCTGCAGAAATATTGCTTTGTTTATAGGTGGTGAGTTAAGAATTGCAGGAAGTTCTGTTCCATTTTTCACTCTGTAAAATATTTTATGACTTTAATCACAGAAGGCAGTCCAGATCCAATTCTGATGAGACATACAGTCTTATGGTATAGGCTAGAACAAATTTGTTACTTTCATTGACTTGTTTCTGTCTCATCTTTGACAACATGATGGTGACAAGGTATGAACAATGCTAGTAATAAGATTCTCAGACGTGCCAACTCCCCCAATTTCAGCGGGAGACTCCCTATATTTTTACCTTCCTCTCTCCTGATCGTAGACTTATCTCCCTATTTTGAGAACAGATTTAGTATTCCTGTATTTTTTGAAAATCCCAGGTTTTTCCTCATTCTTTAAGTAGCTGGAGAGAATTGATGTTCAGTGGGCTTAGGTAAGACAGATGCAATCAGCTGGTGGTGTTCTAACATAATACTTTTTATTTTATCATTTCCACATGACAATGCCGACTGTGGAACTATTTTTTAGCATATTTACAAGGACAAAAATTCAATTCAGATCGAAGCTTCCCCAAAAACAATTCTTAAAAAAATTAAACATTGAAATGAAATGGCGTATCGCTTTTAGTGCCGGGATTCGATTTGACTCCCGAAGGTGACCTGCGCGTCGTGATGAGGATGATATGATGATGAAGAACACACACCCAGCAACATTAAAACCAGTTCATCAAGGCCAGTGCTTTAAGCGTAAATCTACGTAGTTCATAAATTTCTGAAGAGGCCTACGGCAGTTGCAATGAAGAGTGATGTGTGACTATTTATAAATGAATTAATAAGAGAAATTACGTAATTGAGCAGTATAATGTGTTATATGCTCTTCAAAGTTACATCATCAATGATTTGTCATAACATGTCAGGATATGCCGCAAAAAAGTCTGATTTTTTAAAAGTTGCCACGTGTGAATTCCTTATGAAGCCAGTCCCTGTTGCAAATGGTGTGAAACTGTAGCTCAATTGAGTCAGTCAGTGTGTGCATTTCAGTGAGGTTGGCAGACTCGTATATATTAGCTAGCACATTCTGGCTCAGTGAGGAAAGCAACATGAAGCTTCCTCATGTCATTTGTATGCCCCTTTATGAAGTCTAGGCTAATCTATGACAACTGATGATGTAGCTATTGGGGATTCAATCAACCTTTGGGCTGAGTATTTAGAACACTATAAGCAATACCATGCTACAAGGGGTAGGGACGGGAAGAGGACGCAGCAATGATGCTGTGCGCATGCTTGGCAGGTCTACTCTATTCAAAGAAAACATTCGACTGCAATAGTGGTTCCGAAAATTTTCAAGCTGGCGCCGCCGCCTCTTAGTAAGCTTCACAATTCCCCCCAACCCCGCTCCCGTGTAACAAAAGGCTTTATTGCATTAACGCGCCGAGTAAAAGAAGATATTATATAACATTGAGAGGATTTCAACATTCACAATGGTATTTCAAGTCATTGCCGGCCCCGTAGTGTACGGGTAACGTGCCTCCCTCTTATCCAGAGGCCAGGTCAGGGATTTTTACCTGGATCTGAGGGGTGGTTCGAGGTCCACCCAGCCTACGTGGTAACAATTGAGGAGCTATCTGACGGTGAAATAGCGGCCCTTGTATAGAAAACCAAACATAACGGCTGAGAGGATTCGTCCTGCCGATCCACACGACACTTCGCAATCTGCAGGCTTTCGGGGTGAGCAGCAGTCGCTTGGTAGGGCAAGGCCCTACGGCGCTGTTTCATAATGGGGTGGGGGTATAGCAGTATCGTAGCTAGGATCGACCAATTTGGAAGGGGGATAATAATTCCGAAATTATGATAGAACATTATGAAGGTGGTTGCAGTGTTGCCAACTTAGCGGATTTTCCGCTAAATTTGGTGGAATTAGAAGACTGTCGGCAGAGAAATATAGCATTTAGCGGACAGCGGATTTTTGGCGGAATTTAGTGTTTTATCCATTTTACGTTTTTTTAACATTTGTACTCCAGTCTGTCTCCGAACGATTCTGTATTTATTGTCAGAAGCTAGCAGTCACATGAGGAAAACATGTTATTTGGATTTGATGTAATGAGATTATGGTATCATACATTTGTAATGCGCGGGGAAAGGGTACTTACCTCTTAGTTGACGAATGACGACTGATATTGAAACTGTGAGAGAGTAGCGTTGAAGACCGTTTAATGAACTGGCCTGTTTTGTGTGTGATCCTTGAGGTAGGGGATTCACCTAGTTTGCACCCGGCAGTAAAACGCCTGCAAGTTTTAGCTCGCCGGCTCGCAGGCAGGGGGTTAATCCCGGTGAAACTCGCAGATCCGGTGAGTGCAGATATTGCTTATTATTATTATTATTATTATTATTATTATTATTATTATTATTATTATTATTATTATTATTATTATTATTGCTCATTTTACTGCTCATTATTTGAGATCGGATTTCTTGGCGGAATTTTAGCGGATTTTTAGTAGTATTTAGCGGATCTTGAAAATATAAGTTGGCAACACTGCCAAGCTATGTTATGCTATGAAACGATTAAAAAGCTAAGCTAAACTATACTAGGAAGCTGGATTTACTGAAGAGGAGGTTGTTTTATTGGCTGCTGTCGTGGAAGATGAAGAAAGAGAAAGACGATTCTGGATACGTGATATTGGGAGAAGAATACGTGGTGAAGTCCGTCATTTGAATTATGCATTGTGTGGAAATGACGAAGAATGTAAAAGTTACTTTTGTCTAAGTCAGGAACAGTTTCATCAGCTTCTCTCTATTAATGAGGACGATATTAAAAATAAATATGAAGTACTCAAATTGTAGAATATATGGTAACATTTATGTAAAAGCAATAAATGATGCGTACAATCAATTTTCAGAGTTTCACTTATTTCTTGCCAACATTTGTTTTTCATGGTTATGTCTATAATAATTTGACGTATCATACACACAAGGATATTTTTGTATCTCTTCAATCAGTCTTTCTTCCTTTCCTCTGTCTTCCATGAACACAGGAACAATCAAGCAATATCACAGCTATTGTATTGAAGTAATTCACAAAATGTCCAAGCATGGCAGGACTGTTTGCTAAATGCCGGGAAATCAATTGAGTGTGCACATTCGCCTCCCTGGCGAACTGTAAAATGTAGCTGGGCGTTGTTTAGATTAGTGCAGCTGAACATAGTAGTCTGTGTATGCATTTTCATATAACTTCATTGGAGCGAGTTTTTTCCTTGGGTTGCGTGGCGTAGTGGCTTAGCTTAGTTTTTTGTGCCTCTCCTATGTCAGTTGGTTTTTGACCAAAGTGTAGGCGGTAAGAACGGTAGGAATAGACTTAGGTAATGAATATGACAGGCAGATTACAGCAGGTGTAGTAGCTACGTAGAAATGAAAAGGTTAGCACATGATAGGGTGGCATGGAGAGCTGCGTCAAACCAGTCTATGGACTGATGACCCTCACACGCATGTCTCCAGTATTTAACTGCTCAATTTCTGGTACGCTCGGATCGTAAACCACTGAAATCAGATTAATTATTACCTTTCTGTTGTTTGTTTGACTCATGGTCTACATGTTAAATGTAGTGATAGTAGCATTTTGTTTTTGTAAACATTAGCTTCTTGTTAATTTTCGGAACGTTCTCCCATTAACAACCAAAATATGATGGCGAAATTAAGACGTTGATACTTTACAAGAAGAATGGGATATATGGATGCTGTACATAGATATATAATTACGTCATGACAATCTTATATTTATATTGAAAATTTGAAGGTGATACATCTAGTACCCACCTGTAGCTATTTCTTTATGCATACAGTACTTTTTCATCTGTCTCTTGGTACAGGCCAGAGCAAAATGTAGCTTCCATCAAAGTGTCAGTCTCATTTATGACAGTATGGAAGCTACCGTGCTGAAGTATGGGTGGTGCTAGAGTAATGGCAGTGACATTGGGAGCACGACTAGCGCATCTGGATGTTATGAAATATGCTTTTCATAAAGCCGGTCGTGTTACAATAGGACTTTGACTTTCTGGCCCAGTAGTGCTTTTGGTGGATCCAACCAGCCTCCGGGCTGAATATTTGACAGAGAGACCTCTAGTAGGCCAACTTTCTGAGACGCGCCTACCAAACTTCTGGAGATCGATGATGATGATGCTTGTTGTTTAAAGGGCCTAACATCGAGGTCATCGGCCCCTAATGGTACGAAATGAAATGACAACAAAAAGTTGAAAAATCCACTGACCAAAATAAATAAAAATGTCATGAAAAATGAATGGATGGACATGAACCCCCCAAAAAACAAGAGACAAACAAACAAACAAACAAAAACAGTGGATCCGACTCAAAAACGGTCATAAATAATAGTATTACTGACCAAGGGACCACTTATAAAGCAGAGTCCTGAATCGATTATGCTTGATGTCTAAAGGGGTCCAAAAACCAGGTCTAAGGCCCCTCAGTATGGTACATGTCGCGAGTAAAGTAGAATCATGATATTTCTTAAGCTGCGGTACTAATCAAAGGTAGCGTAAACTCACGGTGTTCCAAACATTAAGGTACTACTCACAAGTATTGTACGTCGTAAAGGTAACGCAGATCTATGGTGTTTCTCACACAATGGCGCCACTCATAGCCAACGCAAACCGATGAGGTTTCTCATCTAGGTGTACTAATCACGGGCGCCGGCATTCCCGTGGTGTTCCTCACATAGTGGCTACTAATCACTGGCAACGCAGACCCACGGTGTCGCTCATATAGTGGTACAACTCACAGGCAACGCCCAGACCCGTGGTGTTGCTCACATGGGTACGACTCACGGGTACTGGAAAACCACACCGAACCCCGCTTGAGTGCTACGAATCACAAAACTATTCAGTAGGCTACCAAACAGAATGGTACTACTCGCAAGTAAAATCGACCCATGGTGTTCCGCGCGTCATGGTACAAATCAAAAGTAGTTTCATGGTTCCAAGACAATCATCCCTTGGTCGCCCCTTTTAGTCGCCTCTTACGACAGGCAGGGGATACCGTGAGTGCATTCTTCGTCGGCGTCCCCCACTCACAGGGGGTTGTGTGTTTGGTCCGCGAGAGGTATTTTATTTCCCTCAAGTCCGCCGGCAAGCCGGTTAGGACCCCTCTATCCGCCACCTGGGACGTGCCACGTGGGAGTATCACCTCTCCCCCGGCTACGCCAGCGTAGTAGGTTCGTGGCTTCTGAAGATCATAAACGGGAAAAAATGAGCTTAAAGTTAAGGCATACAAAAATTGATATACCATTTGTAAATCGAAAACCTCGTCCTGGTCAGGTTTAAACTTAAATTTGGGTTCTGCGAATGATGGACATTGCAGCCAACAGGAAGAATGAAACTTTACATTTCATGCGAGGTATGTTCAGAAACTCTGAGATACGGATTTCAAGAGTTACAACCTGCAAAGCTAACACACTACAAAGAATCAAAGGGATTGTAACATTGTGCATTATAACAAGCTCATTTTAAAGCATTTGTGATGCGTTTCATGGAATAACAAAATAAGGCATTAACAAATCGAAAATTTAGTTTCTAGCTTCGGGCTTGGTCCCCTATAAAACGAAAAGCAGAACGCTATAATTATCGAGGAATGAGCATAACTCGTAACGAAAGGCCACGAGTGCCGAGGGAAGGCTTTCCAAAATCGGGAAAAGAAAGAAGAGCTAGACAAGCGAGGTTCGGAAAGAGACACTGTAGGAGTCTCGCTGAAGTCGACGGAAGAAAGGGTGCATTCAGTTGACACTTAAATTCTAGAAGCCTTGTGTGCTAAGAAAGAAAGATGAGGATATCAAGGTTCACCTGAGGAACAAGTTAACATACAGTAAATAAGTGGTACAGTAATAATTCTGTCTTAGAGGGCTCGAGACTCCACAAAAACACAGCCCAAGCACTTGCGTGTAGTGCTCCTGACTTTTGCGAAAATATTCGCTACTTCAACCTGCACTTCACTGCATTGTACTACACAATAAAACATGAAACTGCACATTACAAGTTTATGTTGAAAAACATCAACCTAACTAATATAAAATGTTAAACATTGGGACTGTATTTGTTTCACAGAGATACCAGTACACCCATTCATTCATTCATTCATTCATTCATTCATTCATTCATTCATTCATTCATTCATTCATTCATTCACAAAGTGCAAGATAAAGCGCATTTTACCTGTACTGTCAACATATTGAAGTTCCTTTTTGGGGATTATTGTAAGTATCTAGGTGTTAATATAAGGAAAGATCTTCATTGGGGTAATCACATAAATGGGATTGTAAATAAAGGGTACAGATCTCTGCACATGGTTATGAGGGTGTTTAGGGGTTGTAGTAAGGATGTAAAGGAGAGGGCATATAAGTCTCTGGTAAGACCCCAACTAGAGTATGGTTCCAGTGTATGGGACCCTCACCAGGATTACTTGATTCAAGAAGTGGAAAAAATCCAAAGAAAAGCAGCTTGATTTGTTCTGGGTGATTTCCGACAAAAGAGTAGCGTTACAAAAATGTTGCAAAGTTTGGGCTGGGAAGAACTGGGGGAAAGAAGACAAGCTGCTCGACTAAGTGGTATGTTCCGAGCTGTCAGCGGAGAGATGGCATGGAATGACATTGTAGTAGACGAATACGTTTGAGTGGTGTCTTTAAAAGTAGGAAAGATCATAATATGAAGATAAAGTTGGAATTCAAGATGGCAAATTGGGGCAAATATTCATTTATAGGAAGGGGAGTTAGGGATTGGAATAACTTACCAAAAGAGATGTTCGATAAATTTCCAGTTTCTTTGACATCATTTAACAAAAGGCTAGGGAGACAGCAGATAGGGAATCTGCCACCTGGGCGACTGTCCTAAATGCAGATCAGTATTGATTGATTGATTGATTGATTGATTGATTGATTGATTGATTGATTGATTGATTGATTGATTGAAGTCGTCCTGGGTCAAGATGGCGGTATAACCACTTCACATCAATTTATCCATAAGAGATTACTTATACCCCTCTGGAATATACTTCTACTTGATGCTACAGTATATCAAACTCTTGTCTTCTATTCATAGTGTTAAAGAGAGTTGGGAGGCGGACTAGAAACGAACGTTGAAGTATTGAGTGCTGAGTGTAAGGAATATGAAGATCTTTGACTCTGGTGGAGCGGGAAGGAATGCGAGAGCGAAAAGTGAGACAAGATATTCCGAGCGGTAATGCCCATTTAAGATTCCGTAGAGGAAACTCAGGTCAGCTACCTGATGTGCAGCGGTGACACATTTATTGCCCTTAATACCTGCTGCGTAAAGAGCTTTCTGAGCTTGGGGTTTCTATTCCTTAAAATAAACTGCAGCAAAGAAGGATACTGCTCTGTCTAACCAGTTAATATTGGAGGGGGAGGCTATGTCCAAATCAAAGAGCAGTAGTTCAAGATAGGTTGTAGGCTATGATCATGAGGAAGATGTGGCGAAGAGCAGTGGGATCGGAAATTTCTGTAAAGCGGTAGAGAATGTCTAGTCATTTCATAGCCATGGTTGTATATGTTTCTATATAATGATGCACCCACGCTAGGCAAATGCTGGGACTGTACTTTAATTAAGCGGTCGCTTCCTTTCCACTCTTAGACATAAGACATACCTGTGTCGGTGTAACGTAAAGCATTTTTTTTTAAAAAAAGGTCCAACATTTTCCATCTACGTCCTAGAAGTTCCATGGAGGGCCTCCAACAATAAATAATTCCAATATCTTATCGAATTCGCACAATGATCTCGGTTACCTCCAATGCTATACTTTGGGTTAATTTGAGTTCGACCGGGCGAGTTGGCCGTGCGCGTAGAGGCGCGCGGCTGTGAGCTTGCATCCGGGAGATAGTAGGTTCGAATCCCACTATCGGCAGCCCTGAAGATGGTTTTCCGTGGTTTCCCATTTTCACACCAGGCAAATGCTGGGGCTGTACCTTAATTAAGGCCACGGCCGCTTCCTTCCAACTCCTAGGCCTTTCCTATCCCATCGTCGCCATAAGACCTACTGTGTCGGTGCGACGTAAAGCCCCTAGCAAAAAAAAAAAAAAAAAAAAAAATTTGAGTTCGAGATGCTCGACTGCAGAAATACACTTCCTATCATCATTTCTACATGACCATAACAAATTTGTGTAGTGTACAGCTACTATTAGCCTTGTCACGAGAACAGACTGATTCTAGCTAGTAATCTTCAATGTCGAATGCAGACAGGAGTGGCGAAATTACGTAGGGATGTAATTTTCTGCTTGAATGCTTACGCTCGGAGCCTAACAATGGGAGGAATCCAACGCCCTCTGCGAGCTACAACGAATATTTAAGGTGGAAGTGGAATTGGCGCAAGGAGAATATTTCTTGAGCGTCAACATTGTCAGGTATATTTACACAAGTTCTTTGGTGGTATCGGAGAATGGAATGGGAATACACACACTTCAATTAATGTTAATACAGGTTAACTTCCATAGTTTTGGGCTGACACTTGAATTACAATGGCTTTTCACTCCGACGGCCGCGGTTCAAATTCCGGACAATACATGAGGGATCTTTGTAATCAAATGTCACGTCGTAAATGCTGACAATGTGGTCGCAATGAGGGTTGATATTGAGAGCTGATAGTTATGCGCTATTTATTTATTTATTTATTTATTTATTTATTTATTTATTTATTTATTTATTTATTTATTTATTTATTTATTTATTTATTTATTTATTGTGTACAGGAAGTGCGGTGATTTGATTTTTTAAATTATGTTAATAAATCTTGGAATATGTGATATTATTGTGCACCATTTAGTACTTCGAACATAAATTTTCTGCAAACAACAACTGTAATAGTGGCTCTAAGTAATTTCTCAGCGTAACTTCGTCCTAAGAAGGAACTTTAATTTTTGCGCTAATTCGTTTTGTTAAATGTTGTAGTGATTTGCTTTTCTTTAACTGTGTTTGGAAATATTCGAATATGTATTGCTGTGTGCCTTTTTGTACTTTGAACAGGAAAAGAAAGAGCAAAGGGACACTATCGTTTCAGGAATTCTCTATAGACCAGGACAAAACTACGGAGTGGCTCAAAGCAGTTAGTACTTTCATCTTAGTTTCCGTTTCTTTTTCGAGTATTTATCTTCTTTCTTTCTTTCTTTCTTTCTTTCTTTCTTTCTTTCTTAATCTGTTTACCCCTCCAAGGTTGGTTTTTCCCTTGGACTCAGCAAGTGATCCCACCTCCACCATCTCAAGGGCAGTGTCCTGGAGCGTGAGACTTCGGGTCGGGGAATACAACTGTGAAGGGTGACCAGTGCCTCGCCCAGGCGGCCGCAACTGCTATGCTGAACAGGAGCCTTGTGTTGAAGATGGGAATATTGGAGGGGATAGACAGGGTGAGGGAAGAAAGAGGCCGTGGCCTTAAGTTAGGTACCATCCCCACATTTGCCTGGAAGAGATGAGGGAAACTATGGAAAATCACTTCGAGGATGGCTGAGGTGCGAATCGATTCCCCCTTCTATTCAGTTGACCTCCCGAGGCTGAGCGGACCCTGTTCCAACCCTCGTACCACTTTTCAAATGTCGTGGCAGAGCCGGAAATCGAACCCGGGCCTCCGAGGGTGGCTGCTAATCACGCTACTCGGGTATATGTTATCCCTAAAGTTTCTTTCATTGAATAATCCTTTAGACGGAGTCATATTTGCTACATAGCAGCAACACAATACATTTTTATGCAAGATAATCTGAACTTTAACATTTAAACACTGACAAGTAAGAACCATTACTGTTAAGACGGCAAGGCCAACGTATGAAGTGTTACCTGTGCAATGAACAGTTTACAATGTATTTACTCAAAATACTTTCTTCTCACTGAATTTTTATTTAAAATTCTTCCTTTTTCTTGCTATTTGTTTTACGTCGCACCGACACAGGTTTTATGGCAACGGTAGGATAGGAAAGGGCTTGGCGTGGGAAGGAATTGGGCGTGGCCTTAATTAACGCAAATGCTGGGGCTGTACCTTAATTAAGGCCGCGGTTGCTTCCTTCCCGCTCCTAGCCCGTTCCTGTCCCATCGTCGCCGTAAGACCTATCTGTGTCGGTGCGACGTAAAGCAAATTGTAAAAAAGAAAATATCTCCTGGATCAAGCTCACAGCTGCGCACCCCTAACCGTACGGCCAGCTCGCCCGGTATTGAAAATTCTAGTGCAAGGTATGAATGAAATGTAATCTGAAAATATATATATTAAAATTTAAACATGTTGATTCAAAATATTCATGTTATGCATACACCGAATATAGAAAAATGTAGGACTTTTATGTTTTGTCCAGCCCCCTTCCTAACAGCAGCACTTGAAGAATTTTAAAACTCTAATTGAACAATGACTCTTAATCTCAAGATTAACATCAGAAGACAAGAGTACTGTGCTAAGTTCTGCTATGTATATAAATGCTATGATAATAAAAGTGATTACTATTATTCCTCACAGTTAAGGAATGTCAGTTGGACTACTCCACCTCTCCGCAGTTTCATTTCACGACGTTATTTTGGCAAATATCAACGAAAGTAGCCTTTAGGGTTAATCATTTTTACAGTATTAGTCAATATAACATACTCCTTCTTACCCTAAATCAGGACGAATAGAAATAAATAGTGTGACGATTCCCTCTGAATTACATGTTAACAGCACGGCCGACCTGATGCGTCGCTCTAGCTTGGTCCTTACCGGCCTTGACAATCGGGTCCATGCACTGTAATCGTAGTAGTTACACAGTTCGACACGTGGCGTTGGTGGCCTAACTATTTGCGGTAGCAATTCATACTTCTTTATGGATTTTGATTGCCGATTTATCGTAATTTAGAGTTATGGAGAATGTTACATAGGTTAATACTGTTAAAATGATTAATCCTAAAGGTTACTTTTGTTGATATTTGCCAAAATAATGTCGTGGAATGAAACTGCGGAGAGATGGAGTACTCCAGCTGACGTTCTGATATTGACTATGATTGCCGATTTATCTTAATTTAGGGAATAAAGGAGTATGTTACATAGACCAATACTGTTAAAATGATTAATCCTAAAGGCTACTTTTATTGATATGTGCAGGAATAACGTCGTGAAATGAAACTGCGCAGAGATGGAGTAGTCCAACTGAGGTTCCTTAAGTGTGAGGAATAAGAGTAATCGCTTTTATTATCATAGCATTTAGATACATAGCAGAACTTACCACAATACTTTTGTCTTTTGATGTTAATCTTGACATTAAGAGTCATTGTTCAATTAGAGTTTTAAAATTCTTCAAGTGCTGCTCTCAGAAAGGGGGCCGAACAAAACATAAAAGTCTTACTTTTTCCTATATTCGTTGGATACCAAATATTTTGACTCAAACACGTTTAAATTGTAATTTCAATATATATAGTTTCAGATTACATTTCGTTCGTACTTTGTACTAGAACTTTAAATACCGGTTCTGTTGGCCGTATGGTTAGGGGCGCGCAGTTGTGAGCTTTCACCCGGGAGATAGTGGGTTCGAACCTCACAATAGGTAGCCTTGAAGATGGTTTCTGATTTTCACATCAGGTTTTACCTTAATTAAGGCCACGGCCGATTCCTTCCCACCCATAGCCCTTTCCTATCCCAGCGTCGCCATAAGACCTATCTGTGTCGGTGCGACGTAAAACAAATAGCAAAAAAGAAGAAGAATTTTAAATAAGAATTCCGTGAGAGGAAAGTATTTTGAATAAATATATTGTAAACTGTTCATTGCTCAGGTAACAACACTCCATACGTTGACCTTACCGTCATAACAGCAATGGTTCCTACTTGTCAGTGTTTAAATGTTAAAGTTCAGATTATCTTGGATAAAAACGTGTTGTGTTGCTGTCATATGGCAAACACAGATCCGCCTAAATGATTATTCAATGAAATAAAATTTAGGGGTAAAAAATACCCGATTAGTGTGATTAGCTGCCACTCACGGAGGCCCGGGTTCGATTCAAAAGTGGTACGAGGGATGGAACTGGGTCCACTCAGCCTTGGGAGGTCAACAGAGTTGGGGGATCGATTCGCACCTCAGCCATCCTTGAAGTGCTTTTCCATAGTTTCCCACTTCTCCTCCAGGCAAATGTGGGGATGGTACCTAACTTAAGGCCACGGCCGTTTCCTTCCCTCTTCCTTGTCTATCCCTTCCAATCTACCCGTTCCCAACACAAGGCCCCTGTTCAGCACCTGGGTTGCGGCCACCTGGGCGAGGTACTGGTCATCCTTCCCCGTTGTATCACACGACCCGTAGGTTCACGCTTCAAGACACTACCCTTGAAGTGGTAGAGGTGAGATCCCTCGTTGAGTCCGAGGGAAAGTCAACCCTGGAGGGGTAAAGAGATTAAGAAAGAAAGAAAGCAGATAAATACTCGAAACAGAAAAAGTAAACTAAGACGAAAGTGCTAACTGCTTTGAGCCACTCCGTAATTTTGTCCTGGTCTACAAAGAATTCGTGAAATAATAGTGTCCCTTTGCTCTTTTTATTCCTGTTCGAAGTACAAAAAGCACACAGCAATACATATTCGAATATTTCCAAACACCATTAAAAAACTAATTAACGCATAAATTAAAATTCTTGTTTAGGACGAAATTACAGCGAGAAACCGCTTTGAGCCACTCATTACATTTGTTCTTGTTTGCAGAAAATTTCTGCTCGAATTACATAAAGGCGCACAGTAATGTCACAAATTCCAAGATTAATCACCACACTACACAATCAAAAAATAAACTGGCTAGCGCATAACTATGAGCTCTCAATGTCAAGCCAACAAGCACCTCATTGCGAACACATTGCCAAAATTTACGACACCAAAACAATATAAATAAAACTGGAAATGCGGCAATTTGCGGTATACAGCTTCCTACCAGTGACTAGGACGCCAGCACTCCAGCGGCATTATGGTGAAATTTTCCAATTACAGCTTTATGCTGGGCTTCATAAACGATTGTTAAGGCCGTATAAGGAGCGCAGGGAGGGATCCAGTCGACCATGTTAACAGACACGGTGTACATGTTCTCTACCGAGCTCGATAGCTGCAGTCGCTTAATTGCGGCCAGTATCCAGTATTCGGGAGATAGTAGGTTCGAACCCCACTATCGGCAGCCCTAAAAATGGTTTTCCGTGGTTTCCCATTTTCACACCAGGCAAATGGCTGTACCTTAATTAAGGCCACGGCCGATTCCTTCCCAGTCCTAGCCCTATCCTGTCCCATCGTCGCCATAAGACCTATCTGAGTCGGTGCGACGTAAAGCAACTAGCAAAAAAAATACATGTTCTCTGCCACCTGCAGCGCTGCCGTCGATAAAAGTCCAAGTTCGCCCGCTTTTTGTCGGCTTAATGTGGAAGTGCGTAAACCAAAGAGGATAGTTTTATACGTTCTTCAGTTTTATACGTGCAAAATATCTGGTGTTAACTTTTCGTGAACTGAAAAGTGAAAAAGATTAAGCATTTGAGAAGTAGGACGTATACTTTGGCATATGCATCAATTTACTAACGCATGTGAATTTGCCTACAGCTTGCTATGTCCCGGGTTGCAAGTCGGGTTACGATAAACATTCGAATGAAAAACGGCATTTTTTTCACACCCAAAAGATCCCACTCTATTCTCAAAGCGATCGAAGGCTATCCCAAGTCAATATTTGCCTTTAAGTTATAGTGCCTTTAACATAATTTTTCAGTCAGATTAGAGCCATGGGAAAAGCTGTTGTCAAAGAGAATGCCCAAATCTTAAGTACAGCTCAGGAAAATATTACAGCAAACCTACCTTTCATCAGCCACTATTATCAGTTGGGAAGATGAACAAATAGTTCCTTTCACCAGTTCAAAAATGAATGTTATTCATCGCTTCTGTGGGGATATTAAAAAAAATGCTATTTGTTCGACCTATGAAGATCTTTTTTTTTTTTAGCTATGGGCTTTGGGCTTTACGTCGCACCGAAACAGACAGGTCTTATGGCGACGATGGGATAGGAAAGGTTTAGGAGTTGGAAGGAAACGGCCGTGGCCTTAATTAAGGTACAGCCCCAGCATTTGCCTGGTGTGAAAATGGGAAACCGCGGAAAACCATTTTCAGGGCTGCCGATAGTGGGATTCGAACCTACTATCTCCCGGATGCAAGCTTACAGCCGCGCGCCTCTACGCGCACGGCCAACTCGCCCGGTATGAAGATCTTTTGCCCCTACTTGCACCATACGTGAGAAACCTGCGTGTATTATGTAGATGGCGGAAATGTAAAGTGTTGAATGTGAGGGAAGAAACGTCAAGCACGACACAAACCCCAAGTCCCCAGGCCAGGGATATTAATCCTTTACAATTAAAAACCCCTGACCCGTCCGGGAATCGAACCTGGGGCCGCCGGGTGACAGGCGGACGCGTTGCCCTCTACACCGCGGGGCCGGTCTCTGTGAGGATATTGTTAAACATGCAAGCAAAGTGACAGATTTTACAGCATGTATTGGTTCTCTGCAAAACAATACAGATGAGTCCGGCTCCATGGCTAAATGGTTAGCGTGCTGGCCTTTGGTCACAGAGGTCCCGGGTTCGATTCCCGGTAGGGAATTAACCAGAATTGGTTAATTTCGCTGACACGGGGCTGGGTGTATGCGTCGTCTTTTCATCCTCATCACGACGCGCAGGTCGCCTACGGGAGTCAAATCAAAATACCTGGATCTGGCGAGCCAACTTGTCCTCGGACAGTCCCGGCACTAAAAGCCATACGCCATTTTATTTAATACAGTGGAGGCAAAAGACAGTCCGTTTTCAGTCTTAACAAGTGTACCAGAATACAGTAACTCACCCAACCATCCCATTTACCCATCGAGTTAATTATTTATGTTTTCTCATGTAGATGAGGTTGTGGGAAATTTTAGTGTACAAGAAGCATTATGGGGAGAAATATTTCAAGAATGCCTCGATAGTTTACCTTCAATTACTGTTTCTCATAGACTTGGGTGCTGTACTGAACATTGCTGAGGACTTGGTACCAAAATTTTCTATTACAATACGATGCCGACTTTATTTCCGAATAAAAGAAGTAAGGAAAGAAACGCAAGCTTGTACGACCGCAAAATATACCCGGAAAATGTCAAAGGTGTCCTGTTAACTGACTGATGGGGTGAAGTGCTGGCAAGATTCATTAAGCTAAGCATGTTAATATATTTTTAAGTAGTTATACAGGAATTAAATGTGTATGCCGGCACGTAACAATCATGTGGGTGCCTGCAGAGTTATTATATGTTTATATTTCGTAGCATGTACACTAACAGTTCAACATGGGTTTTAAGGTTATAATTGATAACTGCAACTGAGTTTGATTTCGGGGCCAATTAATGAAAGATCACTTAGCTCTATAGACACATACACGTTTGAGATATTCGTTAAGAGCCAATTTCAGAAGTAATGTCATTAAATCATTACTAAATGCAAAATATTTCCTACGTCTTCTTTCACTTATTAGGTACTTTCAAAACAAGGAACACTATATCTTAATTTGAACGAAACACAGATCGCACATGAACACAGTCATCGGTCAGTAAACAGAATACACAGTCCTGAAACTTCACAATAATCAACACACGGTTTTAAATCATTTATTTAAACGATAAATCCTGAATTAAGTCACATCAGATCTCATTTAGAATCACATGTTCGGAGACAGTTGATCACCTTCTATCTACACCAGTGCCCCGTAGTGTAGGAACATATCAACCAGCAGAAGTCGTCACACTATGCATTTCTATTCGTCCTGCTTAAATCAAGACCGACTCCTGGATCTTGCTTAAATGAAGATAAATCGATAATCAGAGTCAGAATCAGAACGTCAGCTGGACTACTCCATCTGTACGCAGTTTCATTTCATGACGTTATTTTGGCAAATATCAACGAAAGTAGCCTTTAGGATTAATCATTTTAATAGTATTAACCTATGTAACATTCTCTATACCTCTAAATTGCGATAAATCGGCAATCAAAGTCAATATCTTTTGCGGAGAGGTGTATGTATTTCTACCGCAAAAAATTAGGTCACCAGCGCCACGTGTCGAACTATGAAATTGCTCCGATTACAGTGCGTGGGCCCGATTGTCAAGGCCGGTAAGAGCGACGCATCAAGTCGGCCGTGATGTAATCGACCGGATATCAATGATGAAGGATTGCAGTTTTTAGGAATAAATAAATAATATAAATATAGTGACTGGACGAAATTCACAGAATCCAACCCAACACCATCAAGAAGAAGAAGAAGAAATAATATAGGCTATACTCACACTTTGTTATATTTTATTTACCTAAAATTCGTAGCTCATATATCTAGGATGTTTTCAACATTGAGTTGCTTGCCTAGAGGGATAGAACAGTGGATTTTTTTTTGGAATTTTCTTTACGTCGCACAGACACAGATAGGTCTTATGGCGACCATGCGATAGGAAGGGCCTAGGAGTGGGGAGGAAGCGGTCGTAGCCTTAATTAAGGTACAGCCCGAGCATTTGCCTAGTGTGAAAATGGGAAACCGCGGTAAACCATCTTCAGGGCTGTCGACAGTGGGGTTCGAACCCAATATACACCGGATACAAGTATGAGTTGGTGGGAGAGGGCACCACGGGTTTGAGTGGAGCAACAGGCATCACAATAATTCGTCTCTGAAGCTATACCATGTGCCGTCCTCGGCACCATGTGCGTAGGAGGGTTGCAGTGTCGGAGCTGCCCCCAGCACGAATATGGAGCGGTCATACTCGCTCCTTCAAGCCTCTTGCGTCACTTACGCACCTGCTCCGGACCTGCCATCTCTCTTGACCGAATGCTGGCAGCTGTTTAATCCCGACGATGACGACGTACCACCGCCGTAACTACCAGCGACAGTTTACCCCACACAGACTGGTTACGCCTCAGATCATTTCACTGGGATATTCTTGACGACGACGAAATCTCCTTGGGCGACGTCTTATTTCTTCTACAGTGCCAAATCCCATTGGGGTCCGATTAGCCACTTCTGCTCTGTACTTAACATCTCTTCAATATACTAAATGTACTGAACATGACCTAATAAGTTGATAGTTTAATAAGAGTACACTGAGGTTTGGAAATTAAATATTTATTGGATCATAAGTACTTCCTATGCCTGTATCGAGCAAGAAGTTAAAGACTCTCTCATGTTCTAAATTCTGATTACTTCTTTTCAGTAACTGAAGATTATTTGACGGCAGTGATGATGGTGGTGGTGGTGATTATTGTTTTAATAGGAAGTACAACTAGGCAACCATCCTCTGGCAGTGCTGAGTGGCAAGTTGAAACAATGCTCTGCACTAGAGATGGGTAAAGTCGTTCTTTTTCTGGAACAGTCCCAGTTGTTCCTGTTCTATATAGAAACGGACTATGTTCTAAAATAAGAGTCCTAAAATAACAGTCAAGGATTTAGGAGGTAGGGGAATTGTAAAATATCAACAAACCTCGTGTATGCTAATAATGCTAAAATAAGAATAAATGATTTTTCTGCTTTTCTGCACTATACAAAAATAACTACATTTAACATAATAATAATTCGGGGGATATTAGGTCGCGTAATGTTAATAATCTGCTGAAGCGTTTCGATCCTGCGACCAGGATCGTTTTCGGAGCAATAACAAATAGGCTACTGTATAGGCAACTGTCACTCCATAGTAACCAGACTCAAGATAGAGAAACCCTGTTAGAAATATAGTTCAATCCAGAGCTTCCAGAGTCAAAGAGAAAGATGTTGAGGAGTTAACTATGGAGGAGAGCCATGATCTACTTAGTAAATAGCCGTCTCATTTGTTAAAATTGTTCGGATGTTTACCAGTTAACTAGAACATAACTTAACACAAGAAATTATTTCTCTTTTTCTAATTTAAAATTGGAAAATTGAAAATCTGAAAGAACAATAACAATTTGAGCTCTTCAGCAAGAACAACAATGACTTAAAATCCAAAAAATCAGGGACAAAACTTGAGAGAATTACAAATGCTAATTTACACATAACAGGGGTGAATTGCCCTTGGCAGCTACCAAATTTACAGAGCACTACTTGCTCCTATCCTTCAAACAACAGAGGAAACTGCGCTTCAACTATATCATCGTCTAGCCTCTTACAGGCATCAGTTTCTAACTGCACACTTCTAACCTATCGATGAAATGAAATGTCGTATGGCTTTTAGTGCCGGGATATCCCAGGAAGGGTTCGGCTCGCCAGGTGCAGATCTTTATATTTGACACCCGTAGGTGACCTGCGCGTCGTGATGAGGATGAAATGATGATGAAGACAACACATACACCTAGCCCCCGTGCCGTTGGAATTAACCAATTAAGGTTGAAATCCCCGACCCGGCCGGGAATCGAACCCGGGACCCTCTGAACCGAACGCCAGTACGCTGACCGTTCAGCCAACGAGTCGGACACCTATCGATTGGTCTTAATTAACGAATTTACACAAGGTAACTTTCTGTTCCTCCAGGGAACTTCACACCAGACTCATTTCTACACACCAAAATTAATTTACAGGGGCAAGAGAGCCCATACTAAATGGTCTTAATTTAAAAATAAAAGATTGGTTGTAATCGGCGATAAACAAAATGCAAAGGAGGCGAAACACTTGCAGTCCTTCTAGGAATACTTAAAATCCTAAGTGGGCTTATGGCCCAATGATACAGAGGCTAAGCCTATTTTACAGCGAGGTGACTAAATGAGAAGAATTGAATATCAAGAGAGGGTTAAGAATTTGAAAGGTTTAGAGACTTTTGGCACCCCATATCAAGTTCAATGGGAATCAACAGAGGCTAATCACTCTTTGTTCCCTTACAATACATATTTGTCAGTAGGGAGTAGAACAGAGTCCTTAGACCGGCCGAAAATTCTACATTTAAACCCCCAGATTTAGACATTTACATGAAAAAGAAGATGTTGAAACCTTCCCCTCAAGCTATCTGCAGGAGTTATCACATGCTTATAAAAATTCTACCATTACCTTGCTTTCTGGGCCTTCCGAACGCCGCCCGCGGCCCTTGCCTCCGTTACAACACGCCGCACTCAATAAACTGGAGAAAGAAGAAGACAATACGGCCCTAAAGCGCCCAGATTTTATGGTATTTTTGAGGGGAACATTCCAAAAAACTTTACTGATAGGGTGAATTCTTGTACCAACCCCCCGATTTTAATTGGTTACAGAAAATATTTACAAAATTCTGATAGGTTGATTGATGTTGGAGAAGGAACCAGCAGAAGTGTTGACAAAACACGAACATGAACAAAACAATAATGAAAAACTAAGGTTAGCCACTGGCAAAAAACAGTTTTCCTTTAAGAATTTATTATCGTTGATCCCGGTAGAGAGGAAACTTAGACCGATATTAGAGACATCTCACAGTTGAAAACCAAACTATCTTGTACTACATCAATTCAAGGTAGATTACATAGATGGCCTTATAGAAGGCGCACAGTTTAACTGGCCGGAGATGTACCCCCGGTAGTAGTAGTAGTAGTAGTAGTAGTAGTAGTAGTAGTAGTAGTAGTAGTAGTAGTAGTAGTAGTTTCGCTACCTATGTGTCGCGGTTTTTCCGTGATGCTGAACAGAGTCGCTCGATATGGCAACGTTGTTGTCCTAAGAGCAATACTGTTTTCTTAACATGGAATGATGTATAGCATCGCCCATATCTGTCACTTTCATGCTGTCAAACCAAGAATGAGACCGAGACAGACGGAAAAGTGAAAGTAAGAAACTTGATGCAGCCAACACCAGAAGACACAGAGCACTAACTTCGCTGTATCTCAAGTGAGTGAGTGATGATATTGTTTTTACGTCCCACTAACTAATTTGATTATGTACCACATTCGGAGGGCCGGTTACGATTCCCGGCTCTGCCACGAACTTTGAAAACTGCTATGAGGAGTGGAATGGGGTCCACTCAGCCTCGGGAGGTCAACTGAGTAGAGCGGGGATCAGTTTCCACCTCAGCCATCTTCGAAGTGTTTTTCCGTGGTTTCCCACTTCTCCTACAGGCAAATGCCGGGGTGGTACGTAACTTATGGCAACGGCCGCTTTCTTTCCTCTTCCTTGTCTATACCATCCACACTTCCCACCCCCCCCCCCCACAAGGCCCCTGTTCACCATAGCAGGTGAGGCTACTTGGGCGAGGTACTGGTCCTCCTCCACAGTTGTATGCGTGACCCAAATTCTCGCGCTTCAGGACAATGCCCTTGATGTGGTAGAGCCGGGGGAAAACCAACATTGGGAGTTAAATGGGTGATGAAATGAAATGAAAATCTGTAACATTACAATTACCTAACAGAACTCCAGTCTCTAGGAAAACTCTACAATTTTTTTCCTTATGGGGCTGGAATGATACCGGTACCAACGTTTACAAGGAAAAATACATTACTCCATTTTAGGTTATGTTCTTGAGCTTAAATACACTGTATTAAGTAGCTGTCTGATTCCTTGGTTGAATGGTTAGCGTTGAGGCCTTCGATTCAGAAGGTCCCAGGTTCGATTGATGGCCAAGTCGGCGATTTGAATCGCGTCTGATTAATTCTTCTGGCTCAGGGACTGAATGCTCGTGTTTGTCCAAATGCTGTCCTCTTCATATTCAGACATCACACCACACTATACCAACCACCACAGAAACACGTAATAGTGATTACATCCCTCCACATACGGTTGGCCTCAGGAAGGGCAACCTGCAGTAAAACAGGGCCTGCTCCACAAGTGCGATACAGTTCGCACCCGCGACCCCATAAGTGTGGAAAAAGCGGTATAATAATTTCGTGTGGCTATTTCTAGCCGGGTGCAGCCCTTGTAAGGCAGACCCTCCGATGAGGGTGGGCGGCATCTGCCATGTGTAGGTAACTGCGTGTTATTGTGGCGGAGGGTAGTGTTAAGTGTGGTGTGTGAGTTGCAGGGATGTTGGGGACAACACAAACACCCAGCACCCGCGCCATTGGAATTAACCAATGAAGGTTAAAATCCCTGACCCGGCCGGGAATCGAACCCGAGACCCTCTGAACCGAAGGCCAGTACGCTGACCATTCAGCCAGCGAGTCGGACGGGAAAAGCGGTGGAAGAAGAGGACACTTTATTAAGTGGCTACTATCATCACTATGTTATACCTTGGAATTTTCAAAATGACTGCTCCCAAGCAAAGTTTATATTCTTCACTCATGATCTCATTATTTTGAGCGCCGATTTATACAAAATATTTACTGAAAAAGTGAAATGGCGTGTGGCTTTTAGTGCCGGGGGTGTCCGAGGACAAGTTCGGCTCGCCAGATGCAGGTCCTTTGATTTGAAGGCCATAGGCGACCTGTGAGTCGTGATGAGGATGAAATGATGATGAAGACGACACATACACCCAGCCCCCGTGCTAGCGAAATTAACCAATTAAGGTTAAAATTCCCGACCCTGCCAGGAATCGAACCCGGGACCCCTGTGACCGAAGGCCAGCACGCTAACCACTTAGCCATGGAGCCGGACAAAATATTTACTAAAATAGGGGGATGGAAATTCCTTAACCCTCTCGTCGTCACACGTTTATTCCGGTTTCTTTATAGACGACGTGCAAACTCACGAAGTCGTAGTTCACGATTATCTAAATATCAATCAATAACAACAACAAGAGTCAGGCGGCCCCGTGGTGTAGGGGTAGCGTGCCTGTCCCTTACCCGGAGGCCCCGGGTTCGATTCCCGGCCAAGTCAGGGACTTTTATCTGGACCTGAGGGCTGGTTCGAGGTCCACTCAGCCTACGTGATCAGAATTGACGGTGAGATAGCGGCCCCGGTCTAGAAAGCCAAGAATAACGGCCGAGAGGATTCGTCGTGCTGACCACACGGCACCCCGTAATCCGCAGGCCTTCGGGCTGACCAGCGGTCGCTTGGTAGACCAAGGCCCTTCAAGGGCTGTAGTGCCATGGGGTTACGTTAGGTTTGGTTAACAACAAGAAGTGATTAAATTAACGAGTGAGAGCCTTATCCTTGGCGTGACGCCTTGGGAGCGTAGGGGCTTCGAAGTTGCCAAACTCGTGGTGTAATGTACATCGGTTACTCATTAAATTGAAAGTAAAAATTATTAAAAAAGGCATTCATTGAAAGTTTCCGTTTCCTCCCAACTCCTAGGCCTTTCCTATCCCATCGTCGCCATTCTGTGTCGGTGTGACGCAAAGCCACTAGCTAATAAAAGAGTGTACGAAGGTTGGTGCTTTAAAAAAAATTGCATGTCAATTTGACATCGCCAACTATCGGCTATCACCGATGGTGCATTGCGCTTTTGATAAATACACTGACTGACAGAGCAAATGCAACACCAAGGAGGAGTGGTTCGAAAGGGATGAAAGTTGTGGAAAAAACAGAGTCGGCACGGAAGAATAATTGATGTTTATTTCAAACCGATATGCAGGTTACACAATGCGCACGGCATCGACTCAGTAGGATGTAGGACCACCGCGAGCGGCGATGCACGCAGAAACACGTCGAGGTACAGAGTCAATAAGAGTGCGGATGGTTCTCCATTCTCTGTCAACCATTTGCCACAGTTGGTCGTCCGTACGAGGCTGGGGCAGAGTTTGTAAACGGCGTCCAATGAGATCCCACACGTGTTCGATTGGTGAAGGATCCGGAGAGTACGCTGGCCACGGAAGCATCTGTACACCTCGTAGAGCCTGTTGGGAGATGCGAGCAGTGTGTGTGGGCGGGCATTATCCTGCTGAAACAGAGCATTGGGCAGCCCCTGAAGGTACGGGAGTGCCACCGGCCGCAGCACATGCTGCACGTAGCGGTGGGCATTTAACGTGCCTTGAATACGCACTAGAGGTGACGTGGAATCATACGCAATAGCGCCCCAAACCATGATGCCGCGTTGTCTAGCGGTAGGGCGCTCCACAGTTACTGCTGGATTT
This sequence comes from Anabrus simplex, assembly GCF_040414725.1. Taxonomy (NCBI): domain Eukaryota; kingdom Metazoa; phylum Arthropoda; class Insecta; order Orthoptera; family Tettigoniidae; genus Anabrus; species Anabrus simplex. The sequence continues at coordinate 123,822,380 of NC_090270.1, read as the reverse complement.
GACCTTTCTCCACGCCGACGCCACACTCGTCTGCGGTGACTATCACTGACAGAACAGAAGCGTGACTCATCGGAGAACACGACGTTCCGCCATTCCCTCATCCAAGTCGCTCTAGCCCGGCACCATGCCAGGCGTGCACGTCTATGCTGTGGAGTCAATGGTAGTCTTCTGAGCGGACGACGGGAGTGCAGGCCTCCTTCAACCAATCGACGGGAAATTGTTCTGGTCGATATTGGAACAGCCAGGGTGTCTTGCACATGCTGAAGAATGGCGGTTGACGTGGCGTGCGGGGCTGCCACCGCTTGGCGGCGGATGCGCCGATCCTCGCGTGCTGACGTCACTCGGGCTGCGCCTGGACCCCTCGCACATGCCACATGTCCCTGCGCCAACCATCTTCGCCACAGGCGCTGCACCGTGGACACATCCCTATGGGTATCGGCTGCGATTTGACGAAGCGACCAACCTGCCCTTCTCAGCCCGATCACCATACCCCTCGTAAAGTCGTCTGTCTGCTGGAAATGCCTCCGTTGACGGCGGCCTGGCATTCTTAGCTATACACGTGTCCTGTGGCACACGACAACACGTTCTACAACGACTGTCGGCTGAGAAATCACGATACGAAGTGGGCCATTCGCCAACGCCGTGTCCCATTTATCGTTCGCTACGTGCGCAGCACAGCGGCGCATTTCACATCATGAGCATACCTCAGTGACGTCAGTCTACCCTGCAATTGGCATAAAGTTCTGACCACTCCTTCTTGGTGTTGCATTTGCTCTGTCAGTCAGTGTACATTTGCTGACATTGGTTTCATTTGTAGTCATCCTTAAGGCATTGCTCCATGCACTAATCCGTATACCGAAGTGATATTTTTCAGTACGGTTGTAGAAGGTGCTCAGTGGTTCACTATAGATCCTCTTCTTTGACTTCACAACATTTTCACTAGCGTACACTAGACCCGGTTTCATCAAGGAGTGTTAAATATACTCTAACTCTGGGCTTATTAACTTCGGTTTAATATTTTAACTCGTTCTTGTGTGTCACGCGTTTCACCGATTTATTTCGGCAGAGGGTTAACTAACACCGTGTTAAACCTCGCCGGAAACAGCTACCTTAGCAATCAAGGAGGCTGTGACTGAGAATTAGAGGTTATGCGCGGTACCCTACTTTGTTTTCTTTCACAATTCCGTGGTAGCTTGGATCATTCTTTCGTAATGGGTCCGAGAGCAGTGCTAAAAAAATGGAAGAGAAACTGAAATACAAATAAAATATTATTCACGGAGTCAGTCACTAAATACCAAATCATTATAGAAAGCAAGAAGTCTGATAGTGTGAGATTAAAAAAAAGAGAGAGGTACACGGAAAGAAATTGAAGGGTAAGTACGAACTAGCAAACAACTAATTTAATTTAATGGCGTATGGCCTCCTGAGAGGCTAGGATGATTTCTAATGTTGAATACGCCATACACACCCAGCCCCCGAGCCATTGGAATTAACCAATTACGGTTAAAATCCAAACCCGGCCTGGAATCGAACCCGAGACCCTCTGAACCGAAGGCCAGTACGCTGACCATTCAGCCAACGAGTCGGACAAGCAAACAACTTAAACAGTTATACAAACATATTAATGATATAGCTGCAGACACTTTAGAGATCATTGTGCAGACAGTAGCTTTCGATACTGCAACATTGTCTCCGATCATTACTGTGTATGAAACTACCATGTGGCGTAAAATGTTAGTGCAATCATTTGGCTATCTCCAGCATAGAAAAGGAAGGCTGTTTTTGTTTGTTATGTGTTGTAACCTCTCGCGAATTTCGTCGACAACCTTACTGACGCCGGTTTTCGACAGTCTATACCTCTTCAGAAATTGTTCCTCGGATAGATTTTGAAAATAGTTCCTCCTAATAGGTCCATTGCTGTTAGGAACACCATTTAAAATATCTAAACCAGGGCCTCTCAGGGTGCATGCACAAGTGCATTTTCAGTGTACGGTGCAAAAGACGACTTTGCTTGGTTGACCAGAGTGCAGACCCCCACTCCTCGATTTGGAGCAATAGCGCTGTCTCTCTCTTTCCCCACGGCTGTCTCGCTCGCTCCGCCTGTCTCCCTCTTCCTCACGTGCTCCGTAGCGTTCCAAATCTGAGCCGAGTTGAGCCGAGCTTAGCCGAGTAGCCCAGAGGCGAAGCGTTGGTCCGAGCAAAGCCGAGTAGGACCGATGCACTGTGCACAGGACCTCTGCGCCTCAGAGTCCCTGGTCTAAATAACGCAACCATGCATCCAACGAATGATTTACAACAGCCATTTTGCTTTAAGCCTTGAGTTAACAGTTTAACCCAGGTGAAAGGAGGGGTTAACTCCGACCTTAGCCTGGAGTTAAAACTAATCGTCCTTGATGAAACAGAATGAACTTCAGAGTTAAAACTGTGTAATACGGGGTTAAGGTTTAACCCACGTTGATGAAACCGGGCCTAGACTTCTTTCCCATCCTCGTTCAGATGAACCCTGCTGGCGCGTTCTATTTCTTCACTATGGGGCTGTACAGTGGTCGGTCGCACGTGTGTGTTTCACGTGAACAGTGATTATGTACGCGACAAGCAGACAAGGCTGATAGCCTAATCAGTCTAATACTAATTCTCCGATTTCCAGTTACAACGAAAAAAAAAAAAAAAGGTCACAAAAGAGATAGGAGTAGCAGTGAACTACCGGAGAATACGATGGTATATCTTATCTTTCCTAACAATATGTATATCTACTAAATGGCCAAGGCTGATTTCTTAGTACAACGATTATCTAACCAGTTACTGCGCAGTACTTTACTTCTGATAGTGATTATTATCTTAAGGGGAAGTACAACTCGGTAATTTTAATTCTATAATAATAATAATAATAATAATAATAATAATAATAATAATAATAATAATAATAATAATAATAATAATAATAATAATTGTTACGATGGTTTGTGGATTTGCAGAGGTGAAAGAAGGTGCTGGGTGGAATAGGCCTCAACTTACGAAATTAAAGTTAATTTAAAACTTTAACCAAGGTTATATTTTCTTTTCAAAATCAACAGATAACAACAATAGAGTAACAGGTACCAAGTAGCAGGAAAACAATTTAAGAAATTACAATAGTTACAAGATTTGGGCTCCGAGCCCCAAGATTAATTTCTGAGCTCTCAGCTCACCACCACAATAGCTAAAGGGCAGAAAACCCCTAAGTACAAGGAGCACTTGCTCCTAATTACAACGTTAAGAAAAAAAGAGCAGACCCGCTCTCAATTTGACAAGCCTCTCAAAGGCTACAACAAACTTCATTTCTATCTGCCCACCAAGAAACAGGGGTATTTGATACCCAACCTACAGGGCCTTTACATGAGGAAAATAAAACATCAGGTTAAGTTACTGGCCCATAATACAAAATAGAATGGAGGCGAAGCTTGCACTCCTAATACACTTTTGAAACCTACTTGGCACTAGGCCGCTTACGCAAGGGCTAATCCCATACTAGGGAGGTGACACGATAAGAAAACTTTATTACATTACGAAGAGAAGAAAAACGGTTATGAAAACGTAGTCACCTCAAAACAATATGTGTGGGAGCTCGAGAGGGTTAGGCACTCTCTATTCCAATTTATAGTTAAGGAGACGAAATTTTACCAAGTGTCTATTACATTTTAAAGATAGGTTACATGAGAAAAGTTTCGAACCTGCCCCGAGGGTTAAACTGCTGAGCTAGCAAGAAATAAAGTTATTAAACGGCCATTACCTTGTGGATGAACTGCTGCCCGAAGAAAGAGGCGCTTCCCGCCCCCTGCTACATAATCACACACTAAGCAAGATGTCGATGAAGTGGCACCGAGACAAGAAAATCAGCAGTGTAAATACCCTCGTGGAACATTCGAGACCTTTCAAGAATGAGTACACACACCCCCCTCAACTTTATTGGATAGCTTAAAGCAACATATCCATATCGGAGAAGACATACGTTATTGGTCAAAAATTAATTAGAGAAATTCGGGATTGGCTAAATTCAAAACAAGCGGAAAAAGAAGGGTTATACTGCCAACCCAAAAAATGACTGAAAGAAATTTAACAAAGAACAAACTTATGAATACAAAATTTCTTCAAAAAAGTAGTTCTTTCACTTCGCACTAGGGTGCACAATTATAGTTCTTAAGTAGTGCCATCTAGAAGAGAATGTCCACACTTCTTGCTACAGAGCAAACAAATACACATCGAAATAGACATCGTTCAGAACACTTCAAAATTACACCATTTACCGTAGTGACATCTTTTAAGAAATAGTAGAATTAGTTCAGTTTTCAAGGTTCCAAACTTCTCCTGTAGAGGAGTTTAAATTGGCGCAATATTTGAATGAGCGTCATGGAGGTGTACCGCCCGGTACAATAATAATAATAATAATAATAATAATAATAATAATAATAATAATAATAATAATAATAATAATAATAATAATAATAATAATAATTTTGAAGTGGCAAACATGAAGGTAGCGGGAATGATTGTTGTACAAACAGGTGGAAGCAATGGTAGGAGGGCGCTCGGTAGGCAGCTGTCTGTTTGAACGGCCAATCTCCAGAACCGCAGAACGAATTTCGATGCGTTCACCATCGTATAAAACAGGAATGTTTAGGGGTTAAAACTAATATTTGTACTGTTTGAATAATAATAATAATAATAATAATAATAATAATAATAATAATAATAATAATCTATATTCTTTACTGTGCGTGAAATTAAGACACAAAAGTAAATTTTATAACCCGCGTTTTATTATTATCATTATTATTATTACTATTATTATTTAAACAATTTGCTTTATGTCGCATCGACACGGATAGGTCTTATGACGACGATGGGATAGGAAAGGGCCTGGACTGGGAAGGAAGTGGCCGTGGCCTTAATTCAGGTACAGCTCCAGCATTTGCCCGGAGTGAAGATGGGAAACCACCAAAAACCATTTTCACGGCTGCCGACAGTGGGGTTCGAACCCACTATATCCCAAATGTAAGCTGATAGCTACGTGACCCAAACTGCACAGCCACTTGCACGATGGAGTAAATTTGGATACAAAGAGTATTCTCGCGTTTTTTTAACAAGTACTATTTTAAAACGAAGTAAAATAATACGACGAAACGCCCGTAACCTACTTGTTCACTCGTCGAAGTGAGTGTGATTCATTTCACTGACAAGGTAATTATTGTTTTGGTTGGACCAAGCCGATCGCAATTAAACTTGGTAGGATGATCAATTCACACAGCGGTTCCCAATTAGCTGAGAACTGTGGACACATTCTTATTCTCGAAGGTCTACCGCGGAACCCATACTCTTTAATGTTAAGCGGCATGTTAAAGAAAGAAAGAAAGAAAGAAAGAAAGAAAGAAAGAAAGAAAGAAAGATGAGTAAATTAACACAAATCATGGTGATTATTGTTTTGCTTTCTTGTTAAAGAGGCCTAATCTCTAGGTCATCGGTCGGATTATTGTTTGGTATTTGAAGGTGCTCAAATACGACAGCCCCGTATCGGTAGATTTACTGGCACGTAAAAGAACTTCTGCGGGACTAAATTCCGGCACCTCGGCGTCTCCGAAGACCGTAAAAGTAGTTAGTGGGACATAAAGCAAATAGCATTATTATTATTATTATTATTGTACCGGGTGGTACACCTCCACGCCGCTAATTTAAATGCGCGCCAGTTAAAACTCCTCTGCTGGAGGAAGTCTGAACTTTATTGACGGTATTAATTTTCTACCTTCTCAGAAGATGTCACTACCTGTAAATTTTGGAGTTTTAGAACTGTGTCACTTTTGATGTGCTTTTGTTTCGCTTGAAGTAAGAAGTGTGAACTTTCTCTTCTAGAGGACACTACTGAAGATCTACAATAGTGCAACCTAGTGCGGAGTCAAAGAACTATTTTTTTTTGGAGAAAATTTAATTTCAAGAGTTTGTTGTTTGTTAAATTTCTTTCTGTCATTGTTTAAGTTGGCAATATTCACCCCTTTCTTCCCCTTGTTATGAATGTATCCAATCCCGAATTTCTTCTATTAATTTCTGACCAATCTGGTGTATCTTCCCCCAACTTGAATCTGTTGCGGGGTCCTACCCAATAAAGAGTTTGTGGGAGGGTGTTTTCTTTCCCCTAACGCCTAGAACCTTCCGCGAGAGGATATAAACTGCTGATTTTCGGGTCTCCGGGCCACTTCTGTTCCATCTTTCAGTGTGTTAAGTACATAGCAGGGGGCGGGAAGCGCCTCTTTCTTCGGCAGCGGTCAACAACAAGGTAATGGCCGATTAATAACTTCTTTCTTTGCTAGCTCAGCAGTTTAACTTTCGGGGCGGGTTCTAAGCGTTCAACTATGTAACCTTTTCCTAAAATGTAACTACTCTTTTCATATATTCTCTTTTAAAACGACATATCGGGATAGAGAGTGCTTAACCCTCTCGAGCTCCCACTCACATCGTCTTGAGGTGAACTTATTTTTCTCAACCAATTCTTCCGTAATGTAATGTAAACTGCTATTAAGTCACCTCTGTAGTATGGGATTAGCCCTTGTATTAACGGCCTAGTGCCAAGTAGGTCTTAAGCAAAGTGTATTAGGAGTGCAAGTTCGCCTCCTCTCAAATTGTATTTTAGAGGTCATGTATTAATCTTCTTGTCATTTAACAGACCTCAGTAGGTTGGGTATTTTGCCCCTGTGTATATGTCCTTTGAGGACGGCTTAAAGGTGGAGTTCGGAGTGGCCTATGATAGGCTTGTATTTTAGGGGGAAGTTGCCCTTTTTGAAAATTGTGTTTCTGCCTCAAGGAGGCTTTTGGATGTAATTGGAAGCAGATGTTTCTGGCATGTTTGGGGGTTTTCGGCCCCTTTGTTGTATGGTGTTCATTGTAAGGTTGGGCTCATTGCTCAAGAATTATGTTTCTGACTTTTGAAGCCCCAAATGGGGAACCTCTGTAAATGTATTTTTCAATCGTGTTTCGGCTACTAAGTACCTGTTCTATTTGTTGTTACCTAATTTTGAAAAGAAAATATAACCTTGTTAAATTTTAAAATTAATTTCACTTTAGTAGCTTGAGACCTATTCACCACCCAGCACCTTCTTTCATGCATAACTACCACCAAAACCCGGTAACAAGTGGTAGCAGAGCGTGGTTGAATGGGTCTCAATTTAGCCCCTTTTGACGGCTAGACATTGTTTTGATCCGAACTCTAACCATTTTCTCAGTTGCTGGGATTTTTTTTTTTGACTTTTCAAAATTGTTCGGTCATCATGCCCGGCCCTCGCGATGTTCTCCTTCTTAACTACTTGCGCAAGGAGGAGTTGATCTATGAATTAACTATCAGAAATGTGCAATCTGGAGGCACGGTTGCAGTAGACACTAACAAGCTTAGAGAGTCCCTTGATTTGCCCATTTCCATCCCCAATTTGGGAGAGAAAGAAATTGACGATTCTCTTTCCACGATCACGGAGAATGTTACTGGGCTAGCTTCTGTAGTTAGTTTTTTTGATGAAAATGATCCGTCTCCGAATCAAATTAAGCGTGTGCAAGGCAGGCTATATCATTTTTCGAATAGGGTTAACGATCTGTTGTCTCTAAAACTGAATGACGTTCAGAGGAAGGAAGCTAGTACGCTCCTGGAAAATATTTCCGAATTATCTAGTAAGGTCACTCAATTGTTAACTGGGGAAGTTCCTCCCAAATCTGATCAGCCCACCATAGTGAATGTAGGTAGCGAGGAAGATCCTGCTAAGGGAGAAGTAAATAGGAAAACCATCGCTGCTCAAACTATCTCTGCCCCATTGGACAACGAGTCTGAACGCCGTGCATCGCTGAGTAACATCCGTTCTGAATTAACTTCTTTGCCATCGAAACCTTTACCTACTATGTCACCCGGGTTTAGTAGCTTGCCTCATCCATTGGCAATGTTGCTCAGAGGTATATCTAAGTTTTCCGTTAATACCACCAGTGACGTAATTTCATTTTTAAGATTTCTAGTGGAATTTCAGGATCATGCCCTTGTTTTTTCTCTTTCTCCATGTCAAATCTTGCAAATTATCTATCCGTATGCTATTGGTATTCTCTCTGACAAAATAGTTAGAGCCATTGCCGAGCAATCATCTATTGAGGATTTCCATGCCCATTTGCTAGCTAACTTCATCCCGGCTAGGGCCAGGTCCTCCCTTATTCAGAAGTACTATTATCGTGTACAGCGCTTGGATGAAAACTTGGCTGATTTCATACAGGACATTAAGTTTTATACTAGGGTGTTTGCCCTTCATTTTCCTGAAGATCAGATTGTACAGGCTATTGTAGAGGGAATTTCACCTCCCTATAGGTCATACTTGTGTTTCGCGGCGTGCCCGCAAACTTTCTCTGAACTTGAAGCGTTGGCCGTCTCAGCGGAAGGAGTTAGATACGCCGATTCTTTGCGTGTAGCGAAAGAACCCCCGCCTTCCTTTAGTAACACTCGGCCTCCATCTCGCCGACCAGTCAATCCCCGTAAATGTTATGCTTGCGGGTCGCCTGACCATCTGCGCAGCAAGTGTCCGCTGATCAAGTCAAGTGGGACAAGGAATGGAGCCGGGTCATCACAAGGCTGTTTTAAATGTGGGGCTTTCTCACATATTGCCAAGAATTGTCCCAACTCAAATATCACCCCCTCCTGCTCAACTTCTGGTGCAAATTCCACCTATGCAAATAATAAAAAGTGACTAGTGGCTTCGGCTGAGTCGACTAATCCATCTTCCCGAGACTCAGCCCCTAGTAAACAGGTTGTAAATACAGAGAACGATCAGCCTTCAAATTCATCTTTTGAATGCCCTAAAGAATGTCTTAGGATTGCGGCGGATACCCCCGCACCTGTTCCTTTTCTTAAGATTGAGTTAAATAACGAGCCTATAACAGCTCTCTTAGATTCAGGCAGTGTTTGTTCGATTATTTCGGCTGAATGGTATTCTAAATTGAAATCGGTTTGTAAACTTCCTGACTATGTCTCTTCTCCTGTTCAATACATTTCGGCTAATTCATCTCCATTAGAAATTCTAGGTTCCTTACTGGTCAAGATTCGTATTTTTAAGTTTACATGGAAAATTAAATTGTTTGTGGCCAAGCAATTGTCTTGCCCCATTATATTGGGAGCTGACTTTATTTCTCACACTGGTCTTGTGCTCGATCTCCAGTCTAGGTCGTGCACATTCAAATTTGCTTCTAGTTGTAAAATACCACTATTAAAGTGTAATTCTGTGTCATGTTCTTCTATTTCGCCTACCCAGGATGAGATGTTGTTAGACCTTAGACATCTATCTGAGGAGCAGGCTGATAGTATTCGCAAATTGTGTCAGTCGTTTCCCGAGGTGTTCTCTGATACTCTTGGTGTTACTGACCTGATCGAATACAAAATTGAGGTCACGGATTCGATTCCTGTTCGTTTTCCACCGTATAGGCTATCTCCACCTAAAATGAAGGCTCTGAAAGAAATTATCGATCAGATGTTGAAGGATGGTATTATTAGGCCCTCTAAGTCGGCGTATTCATCGCCTATTTTTCTAGTCCCGAAACCCCAAGGAGGCTTCAGGCCTGTCATTGATTACAGGGCTCTCAATCGGAAGGTGGTGTTGCAATCTGTGCCCCTTCCTGACCTTCATTCTTGTTTTTCATGGTTTCGTAAGGCCAAGTTCTTCACCATCTTGGACTTAAATCAGGCCTATAATCAAATTCCCCTTGCCGAAGAGTCTAAACACCTTACAGCGTTTGCCACGGACTGGAATTTATATGAATACAACCGCGTGCCTTTCGGGCTCCCTACGGGAGCAGCTGTGCTCACTAGGCTACTAGATAGGGTCTTCTCCGACATCAAATTCGAGTACTTATATCACTATTTAGATGATGTCGTCGTATTTTCAGAGACTTTTGAAGAACATCTAGATCATCTGCGAGAAGTTCTCGATCGCCTTCGTAAGGCTGGGTTAACCGTTAAGTTGTCCAAGGTTGCCTTTGCTAAGCCCTCTATGTCATTCCTAGGGCATATTGTGTCACCCGATGGTGTAGCAGTCGATCATTCTAGAACACAGGCCATCCGTGATTTTAAACCTCCCAAGGACATTAAAGGTATCGCCAGGTTCATTGGTATGGTGAATTTCTTCAGAAAGTTCATTCCTAACTTTGCTAATAGAGCGGCGCCCTTAAACCTTCTTCGTAGGAAAGGCATCAAATTCGAGTGGGGACCTTCTCAACAAGCCGCTTTTGAAGATCTGAAATTAGCTCTCTGTAATGCCCCTGTCCTTGCTATGCCTGATTTCTCAAAGAAATTCATCGTCCAAACGGACGCGTCATCGTCAGCTGTAGCTGCAGTCCTTCTTCAAGAGACTGAACTAGGGAGGCGACCCATCGCCTATGCATCTAGGACTCTATCGGCTCAAGAAGCCAAGTATTCCATCTATGAGCTCGAAGGGTTGGCAGTCTTATTTGCCTTAGAAAAGTTCCGTCTCTATCTGGAACATGTCAAATTCGACCTGGAGACAGATAATCAAGCCTTAAGCTGGGTTTTAGGTAGGCCGCGTCGTACTGGTCGTATAGCCCGCTGGGCTATTCGTATTTCCGCCTTCCAGTTTGATGTTAGACATATCAGAGGTACCGAAAATGTTGTTGCTGATGGACTCAGCCGTATGTTTCATAACGACGTCGAGACCCACGAACCGGTCGACAGTTCCGAGTCCATACTATCTGGTGTTAATGCCATCTTAACAGATACTCCCATGCTTTTTAGGGATATTGAGAAATACCAACGTGAAGATCCGACGCTGGCTCCGATAATGGAAACCCTTTCTTCTGGGGAACATGCTGTCCCTTATGTTCTGAGGAATGGTGTTCTATGTTGCCCTTCGAGGCATGATAAGTTGATGAAAGTTGTTGTTCCAGCGGTTCTTGTACCTATGATCTTCAAGTATTATCATGAGACCCCATTAGGAGGGCATCTTGGAATCTTTAAAACCCGTGAAAAGATTCGTGAAATGTTCATCTGGAAAGGTATGGACGGCGAAATTCGTGAACTTGTAAAAGCTTGTAAATCTTGTTTGCTCAGTAAACCGACCATGTCCACCAAGGTAGGCCTCTTGTCTTCTCAGCAAGCGTCGCGCCCCATGGAACGCCTGTATATTGATTATGTAGGACCCTTCCCCCAGTCAAAGGGGAATGCCAACAAGTTCATCTTTGTATGCGTAGATGGTTTTACAAGATTTTCGTGGTTATTTCCGACTAAGCTGGCTACCGCTCAGTCTACAATTACTTGCTTAAATTCTATTTTTGCTTCTTTTGGTCCGTGCCAATATATTGTATCTGATAATGCTAAGGCTTTTACATCTAATCTTTTTCGTAAATTCTGTTTTGACTTGTCCATCTCTCATGTAACGACTTCTGCTTATTACCCTCAACCATCCCTGGCTGAACGGGTTAACCGTAATCTCAGGTCCGCACTTATTGCCTATCATCATGAAGATCATTCCAGGTGGGACACGTCCCTGCATTGGATAGCTTTTGCTTTGAATTCGGCGGTTCATGAATCTCACAAGTTTACTCCAGCTTCTTTGATGTTTAAGTTTGTTCCCAACACGCCGCTCTCTAACCTCTGGTCTCTGAGTGACATTCTGCCCGAGACAATAGATCCGGACAACATTAAAGATCTTTGGAAGAAGGCTAAAGCTAATCTTAAAGTATCTCATGAAAAGGTTAGGGAAAGGTATGATCGTGGACGGAGACCCACCCCTTTAAAGGTAGGTGACCAAGTAATGGTCAAAAATTTTGTTCCCGCGGGCAAGCTTGCCCCCAGATTCTTTGGGCCATGTGTTATCCTCGATTTCCTCACCCCGGTTACGTTGTTATTAAGCAATCCAGCCACCGAGAGGATATTTAGGGTTCACCTGTCCCAGGTGAAACCGGTGTAATTTCTGTGTTAACTTGCTTCATATTATTTTGAAAGGATATGAAGGTTATATTTTTTTTGAGTTTCGCTTTTAAGGCTTTCTGCCCCTTCTATAATATTTTGTCTTATATGTAAGCCTCTTGTAAAACCTTCCCCGATCCGTTAAACTGCCATTCTGTCCTTGCCTCGGCCATTACCACGCTCCCGTCTCCTGCTTCAATACACACTGTGGCTTGATTTGAGTAAATGCCATGGATATCTGCACGCCGCTGACCCCTCAACCTCCTCACCAAGCCTGTGCCCTTAAAAAAGATGATGGTCCAACACAATTCTGCCGCCAAGCTTTAATGTTTCAGTGCCCCCGCAGCCGCGCGGCGCCGTGCAGCAACTGGAGCAGAGGACGGGCCCCCTCGGCCCCAGCGAGGATGACGTGTGCACGGCGAGCCGGAGCTCTCCTCCCGGCCAAGGCTGATGTGCGGCGCACGACCTGCTACTTGCCCGCAGCCTGTATATGTTCACCGCGGGCGCGGCGTGCTTCAACACCTCTGCTCCCCTCATAGTGCGGGCGAGCGGTATCTCAGGGTACTTGAGGGGTCCGAGCGGCCTCCTTTGGACGCAAGCCGCAACGGCCGGTCTGGCCATCCCTCTTCATCACCATCTACTACATGAACAGTTACTATAAGTAATGACTACACTTGGGAATTCAAGTGCAATATTTGGTGGACTTTGAAAATTTTTTTTTCCTTCACTTTCTAGTATAAAAGGTTATCTTCAGAAATTCAACTTCTACAAATATAAAGACTTTACTTCATCTGCAACAACAAATTTTGAAACCAAATCAAACCAAATTAAGAAAATCTTATAAATTTTTTGGCAATCAATCTTCATACCCACAGCATAACTTGGACCTTGTTTCAAACTGATTTCATGTGTCATCCCTGGAGGAACTTTTGGGGGGGGGAGGTCTGTACCGGGTGGTACACCTCCACGCCGCTAATTTAAATGCGCGCCAGTTAAAACTCCTCTGCTGGAGGAAGTCTGAACTTTATTGACGGTATTAATTTTCTACCTTCTCAGAAGATGTCACTACCTGTAAATTTTGGAGTTTTAGAACTGTGTCACTTTTGATGTGCTTTTGTTTCGCTTGAAGTAAGAAGTGTGAACTTTCTCTTCTAGAGGACACTACTGAAGATCTACAATAGTGCAACCTAGTGCGGAGTCAAAGAACTATTTTTTTTTGGAGAAAATTTAATTTCAAGAGTTTGTTGTTTGTTAAATTTCTTTCTGTCATTGTTTAAGTTGGCAATATTCACCCCTTTCTTCCCCTTGTTATGAATGTATCCAATCCCGAATTTCTTCTATTAATTTCTGACCAATCTGGTGTATCTTCCCCCAACTTGAATCTGTTGCGGGGTCCTACCCAATAAAGAGTTTGTGGGAGGGTGTTTTCTTTCCCCTAACGCCTAGAACCTTCCGCGAGAGGATATAAACTGCTGATTTTCGGGTCTCCGGGCCACTTCTGTTCCATCTTTCAGTGTGTTAAGTACATAGCAGGGGGCGGGAAGCGCCTCTTTCTTCGGCAGCGGTCAACAACAAGGTAATGGCCGATTAATAACTTCTTTCTTTGCTAGCTCAGCAGTTTAACTTTCGGGGCGGGTTCTAAGCGTTCAACTATGTAACCTTTTCCTAAAATGTAACTACTCTTTTCATATATTCTCTTTTAAAACGACATATCGGGATAGAGAGTGCTTAACCCTCTCGAGCTCCCACTCACATCGTCTTGAGGTGAACTTATTTTTCTCAACCAATTCTTCCGTAATGTAATGTAAACTGCTATTAAGTCACCTCTGTAGTATGGGATTAGCCCTTGTATTAACGGCCTAGTGCCAAGTAGGTCTTAAGCAAAGTGTATTAGGAGTGCAAGTTCGCCTCCTCTCAAATTGTATTTTAGAGGTCATGTATTAATCTTCTTGTCATTTAACAGACCTCAGTAGGTTGGGTATTTTGCCCCTGTGTATATGTCCTTTGAGGACGGCTTAAAGGTGGAGTTCGGAGTGGCCTATGATAGGCTTGTATTTTAGGGGGAAGTTGCCCTTTTTGAAAATTGTGTTTCTGCCTCAAGGAGGCTTTTGGATGTAATTGGAAGCAGATGTTTCTGGCATGTTTGGGGGTTTTCGGCCCCTTTGTTGTATGGTGTTCATTGTAAGGTTGGGCTCATTGCTCAAGAATTATGTTTCTGACTTTTGAAGCCCCAAATGGGGAACCTCTGTAAATGTATTTTTCAATCGTGTTTCGGCTACTAAGTACCTGTTCTATTTGTTGTTACCTAATTTTGAAAAGAAAATATAACCTTGTTAAATTTTAAAATTAATTTCACTTTAGTAGCTTGAGACCCATTCACCACCCAGCACCTTCTTTCATGCATAACTACCACCAAAACCCGGTAACAATTATTATTATTATTATTATTATTATTATTATTATTATTATTATTATTATTATTATTATTATTATTATTATTTTAAGAGGAAGTACCACTGGTCAACTATCCTCCCTTAACACTAATGAATGTCTACCCCTTGCTAACGTTTGTCTGATACGAGGTCGGGGAAGAGGTGGGATAAAATTATATGGCATATTCTTACGGCCGGATGCTCTTCCTGACACCAACCTCAGTTGAGGAGCTAATGAAGATGAAATGAATGATGGCGAATGAAATTGGGTATGGAGATGGAAGGAATCAGCTGTGGCCTATGAATAGGAATTGTCCCGGCATTTGCCTTAAAGTGAAAATGGGAAACCACAGAAAACCATCCTAAGAACAGCCGACGGTGGGGCTCGAACCCACTCGCCTCCCGAATGCAGAGCTTTGCTCCATAGCCTTAGCGCGTTAACACGCCTGGTCCACTCCGCTCAGTAATTCTTAACAGTAATCAGAACAGAAAAAGGAAGAGACCCAACACTTCGAAGAACGATGGTATCTTTGAAAGAGAGGGAAGGGTCACGAAGGGCGTGGAAATGAAAGACTCTGTAAGCCTTGCTAACCGTCGGAGTCGGAAGAAAACAAGAGGTGACCAAGAGAGGTCGGATAGAAAAGCCTGACACAAGTAAGTGGAAGCAATGCTAGCCTCAGCTAGGGGAACCGTGGTCGCAAACCCAAAGTCCAAAATTGAGAGCCTCTGGTCCCCCTTTCAGTTGCCTCTTTCGAAACGCAGGGTATACCGTGGATGTATTTTTATGAACACCACATGGGGATAAATTAACACTTTATTTATAACAAGTAACTTTTAAAATGTGCAGGCTCGTAACTTTTTCATTTAAATATCATGGGAGGAATCATGCCCTTTTTTTGTTTCAAACAAATCCATCAACATCTGGTTCTATATTTCCTACCTGTAATCTTAAATCAAGATAAAAATGCAGGTAATTTCTCTGTTCGTTTTACGAATAACAAAATATGGAAAATGTTTGCTCACCTACTTTCTTATAGTCAGACCAACGGCCGTAGCCGTGTTGAAACACCGGATCCCGTGAGATCTCCGAAGTTATGCAACATTGGGCGTGGTCTAGATTTGGATGGGTTGCCACGCGCTGTTGGTTGGGGGACGGGAATGGAGGAGCGGAAAGGAAATGGCCACCCTACCGTACGTAAACTCTGGCTCAGGTACACACCTGTGGAGGTTCGGACCTGCCTTTGGGCAGAACACACTCCCTCTTTTTATAGTCAGAAAATGCCGTTACCCAGAACTGAGCAAGTGTACACAATTTGAAAAATGTCTTCAATGGACCATCACAAATCATGTCTACAAGCTCATGTTGCTTCTCCTCAGATATGATCCTGCAAAAAGGAATGCATTCTAAAGTTGAGGGTTTTAGTGTAAATGATATCATAGCCCCTTAAATTTGTTCAATAAACCCCCGTGGGTCCGCGTACCACCAAATGAGAGGGACTGAATTAAGAAATTATGAATTTAATGGTAATAATAATCAGCCACAACATAATGTTCACGTACTTTCAAAAGAGTATTTTTTGCTGCAGTTTTAAATAGAACCTACTGTATTGAAGACATCGATTGCAATGAAACTTGGGAGAATGATCAATTAAGACATCAGAACATCGCTGATGTAAGCCTCGCAAGGGATGTCGACCTTACGAAAAAATGGGTGATTCTGCACATGAATCCGACAGTTTCCTTGTTTGTGCTAATACAATATTATAATGAATAGCATGCGGGTTTATACAGGGTGTTTGGGAGATAAGTGCAACAACCTTACGGAAGATAGGGATGAACGTCCTCAGTTCGTAAAATATGATTTTAACAACATTTCGAATGGTTTGTCCGGGGGGGAGTAGCTTGAAGTAGAGTGGGATGTTTCTATTATTATTACGAATGGCGTCGGCCTGCCGGCGTCGGAAAACCATGCGGCCAGTATTTACACTGTGAGAGAGAATACATTACAGATCTTTGTAGTTGAAAAGGAGTCGTAACTCATAATTTAATACTACAGTCTTATAAATATTGACAAATTGCAGTGCACAGTTTTGGAGTTAGGTTTGATAAGTGGATGACAACTGAGGTTGACAGTGGGGTATATTACTTCACTAGAGAAGAGTACAGATGGTTCTGCTGTTGGGAGTACTTCTTATATGACAGTAGGATGCGGTTTCACTCGGCTATTTCTCCAGAGTCTTCTGGGCAGTGAGGAGTGTCCAATACCTTGATTATGTGGAGATAGCATCCATGACCCAGACGCATTCTTATTAAAGATGAAAGGTGTCTGCGAGTTAGTTTCAATTTCTTGAACCAAACTTGCATTGGATGGTGGGCTGAATTTTAACATAGTGCTCTCCTCTTGCAAGCTGTGACGTTTTCCAGCACTCAGACCATTCTCTGTAGGACTGTTGCTTGGTTGTGGTCAGGAAATCAGAATGTGGTAATTGCTTGTAAAGGCAGTGTTCACATGTTGTGGCTTCTTTCGGTAGCTGGTCTACTATCTCGTTCATCGTTATACGAGCATGACCTTTAATCCACAGGGGAAGTACTTCCTGGGCTGTTTTCTGGGCAGTATAAGTTCAAAATGTCTAATACATACTGATAAGCAGACAGGTTCCACCGGGCGAGTTGGCCGTGCGGTTAGGAGCGCGCAGATGTGAGTCGCATCCGGGAGATAGTGGGTTCGAATCCCACTGTCGCCAGCCCTGAAGATGGTTTTCCGTGGTTTCCCATTTTCACACCATCCAAATGCTGGGGCTTTTCCTCAATTAAGGCTACGGCCGCTTCCTTCCCATTCCTAGCCCTTTCCTATCCCATCATCGCCATAAGATCTATCTGTGACGGTGCGACGTAAAGCAAAAAAAAAAAAAAGACAGGTCCCAACGTAAATTTTGTAGCTTTTGAAGTACATATTGTAAGTCAGAAAGTATTAGAACCTTACGGAAGTGACGAACTCCATCGCTAATGGCTGAGTGGATAACTAACAGTAATGATATACGTCTCTTGAGGCAAGGAATACTTTCTTGACACCTGAGATGCAACACACAAGAATGCATAACCCACAGGAGGAATGTTTGTGACGTACTGTAGGTTGTAGCTTCGTTTGCCTCTCGACTTAAACCACCTGCCGTACCAGGCTTTAGGTAGCGTGCAAGCGTAATATTTAACCCTTACAGGACCAACTGACGATGTGCCGTTAATGCCCATATTTGTGAAAAAGACAGACTGGTGATATATCGCCAGCAGCCCCACTAGCTAAAACGATCAGTTTCAACATATTCCTCATCTTTCCTTCTGATTTCCTGTTAGAAGAAAGAACAGTTTTCTCAATATTATGGAAGAATATCATACCAATATATTATTTACGATCTATGTAATGGACGAATAATGGAGAATTTCGAAATAGACATTGGTCTTTCTTCACTGCACCATCTATTAAACATCTGGTCCATGTTCAGGCCTTTTTAGGTCTTTTGGAAACGGTCCTAAAAGGGTTAAGAAGCAATTTCTGAGCTCGTACATCACTACACTGCAGCTGTACACATCACTTCACTACGGCTTCAGGACATATTCTGCATGCGTTAATGTTTAAGAAACATGATGATGATGATGCTTGTTGTTTAAAGGGCCTAACATCTAGGTCATCGGCCCCTAATGGTACGAAATGAGACGAAATGTTTTAACAATTTAAAAATCCATAATCCCCCACTGACCAGAATTCAAAACGTGAGGACGAAGAATGAATGGATGGATATGAAGTTAAAAGAATCAGTGGATCCGACTCGCAATGCCCCACATTCCCAGAAACTAGAGTTAAACAATAGTATTACTGAACAAGGGACTGCTTCTAAAGCACAATATTGAATCGATGATGCTTGTAGTCGAAACGGATCCAAAATCCAGGTCATCAGCCCCTCATAATGGTACTTATCGCTAGAAAAGTAGAACCATGCTATTTGTCATGTTGCGGTACTAATCAAAAGTAGCGTAGACTCGCGGTATTCCACACATTATGGTACTATTTACAGGTCATGTAATGCGCACATGTAACACAGACCGATGGTGTTTCGTACATTGCGGCACTATTTACGGGCAACGCAAACGTATACAGGCAACGCAAACCTATGGCGTTCCTCACGTAAGTGGACTAACCACAGGGACCCGCACTATCCCGTGGTGTTCCTCACATAGTGGGTACAAGGCATAGGCAAGGCAGAACCATGGTGTCGCTCATATAGGGGTACGAATGCACAGTCACTGTAAAATACATCCTAGGCCACACACTGTCGCTACTAATCACAAACCTATTTTGTACCTAACATAGTGGTACTACGCGCAAGTAAAAGCGATCCATGGTGTTCCCTGTGTGATGGTACTAATTAAAAGTAGTCTCATGGTTCTAATCTGATCATCCCTTGGTTGCCCCTTTTAGTTGCCTCTTACGACAGGCAGATGATACCATGGGTGTATTCTTCGTCTGCGTCCCCCACCCACAGGGGGTTGTGTGTTACCCCCTATCCGCCACCTGGGACACGCCACGTGGGAGTATCACCTCGGCTACGCCAGCGTAGTAGGTTCGCGGGTTTAAGAAACATTTACGGCACTGAAGCTTCAGGTAGTATGCACGCGTACTGTTTAAGAAGCAATACTTGTACGTAAATCACTGCACCGTAGCTGCACACATCACTTCACTTCGGCTTCGGGACATATTCTGCATGCGTTTATGTTTAAGAAACAAGGACAACCGGGCGAGTTGGCCGTGCGCGTAGAGGCGCGCGGCTGTGAGCTTGCATCCGGGAGATAGTAGGTTCGAATCCCACTATCGGCAGCCCTGAAAATGGTTTTCCGTGGTTTCCCATTTTCACACCAGGCAAATGCTGGGGCTGTACCTTAATTAAGGCCACGGCCGCTTCCTTCCAACTACTCGGCCTTACCTATCCCATCGTCGCCATAAGACCTATCTGTGTCGGCGCGACGTAAAGCCCCTAGCAAAAAAAAAACAAAAAAAACAAAACAAGGACAGCACTGAAGCTGCAGCTAGTATGCATGAATAAGTAGTATGAAAACGTTCTACGACCAAGAAGTGAACGTTTTCTCACTGGAAAATATTGCAATGTATGTCAGCAAAGCACCAAATCGTTCATTACTAAATACTGCCTAAGCTATAAGCATCAAATTCATTTTTATGTTTGAAGTAGGACATTATTTTGACGTCATATATATTCAGAGCCCTACCAATAATCTTTTTTTTTTTAATGCTAGTTGCTTAACGTCTCACCGACACAGATAGGTCTTATGGCGACGATGGGACAGGGAAGGGCTAGGAGTGGGAAGGAAGCGGCCGTGGCCTTAATTAAGGTACAGCCCCAGCATTTGCCTGGTGTGAAAATGAGAAACCACGGAAAACCATTTTCAGGGCTGCCGACAGTGGGGTTCGAACCTACTATCTCCCGAATACTGGATACTGGCCGCACTTAAGCGACTGCAGCTATCGAGCTCGGTCTACCAATAATCAGCAGAAAAAATATTTGTACTTATTTTCCGAACATTCTGTATATAGATGACCATGATTTTATACTACTTAATATTTTAACTTCCATTATTAATGATATAGCATATCTAACTATGAACGTCTACAATAAGAAGATTACTTCGATTAATGTAAAACCGAGTCATTACCAGAAAGTGATCCGCCCTGTAGCCTTATACGCAGCAGAAACTCCTAGGCTGCCTTCACACGTACCACTTTGCGACCACACCACAACCACACTACAGTGGTTGGCTGTGGGCGGTCTCAAGCTCGTATGGAAATGATATTGCTTTCCATAAACCACCCATTGCATTCAAATTCAACCACTGTCGCAACCTGAGGGCAACATCACCCACAA
Organism: Anabrus simplex; assembly: GCF_040414725.1. NCBI lineage: Eukaryota > Metazoa > Arthropoda > Insecta > Orthoptera > Tettigoniidae > Anabrus > Anabrus simplex. The sequence goes on along the minus strand of NC_090270.1, from coordinate 123,802,056 downwards.
AAATGTCGCAGCAAGTGGTCGAACACAATTAACACGAGCTACACGCCAACCACACACACACCACACGCCAGTGATAGCGCTGCGAAGCTCGCGCACACCAGTTCACTTCAGTCATTCCCTTCCTTGCCAGCCAGTGATACGTATTTCTGCTCTAGTGCTGCCTTTAGTACGGACTTTTTTTTCTTTGCTAGTGGCTTTACGTCGCACCGACACAGATAGGTCTTATGGCGACGATTGGATAGGAAAGGACTAGGAATTGGAAGGAAGCGGCCGTGGCCTTAATTTAGGTACAGCCCCAGCATTTGCCTGGTGTGAAAACGGAAACCATGGAAAACCATCTTCAGGGCTGCCGACAGTGGGATTCGAACCAACTATCTTCCGAATGCAAGCTCACAGCCGCGCGCCTCTAACCGAACGGCTAACTCGCCTGGTGAATTGTTTATTGAAGAGGTACGCAACTTACCAAACATTTCTGGCCATACAAATTATAGCGACTAATTAGAAAAGACAAAAGCTCCTATTTTCTATAATAGGGCGAATCTACTAAACTCTATTTCGATGACGTCGTATTGTTCGACGTAACAGAAACGACAGCTATGCTTCATCTTCGATATCCATTTCAGTACTGTATACTTACGGGTGTAGAGTGGTTGGAAAGTTTGTGGTCGATACGAACTTCAAATAATCACAAAGAGTAGTCGATTGTAACCACAGGCGAATCACTCAAGAACCACCCGTTTTGCAGCTGCAAAGTGGTGCGCGTGAAGGCACCCGTAACCCAGTAAGAACAGGAGTACTTAAAAGATTAGAAATGGTGAAACGAAATATTCTCAGGAAGATATTGGGACGGCGAAGAACAGAAGATGGTCAATTTAGAAGACGATCGAACCAAGAACTGTATACTAAGATAAAGAAAATCTCGGATATCATACGGAAAAGAAGGACCGTGTCCTTCGGATACACCCTGAGATTGGACCAGGGGAGGTTAACACTGCGAATAATACAGTTCATTGTGAACAAGAGAACCAAAGTACGCTGGGTCCAAGAGGTACAAAGAGACCTAGAAGAAATGAGAATACAGGAACCAGAGATATTCAACAGAGTGATTTTTAAATATAAAATTCGGGTTTGCACAGGTTTTCATGACAGAACTATGCCCAGAACAAAATCATGTTAGAAGAAGAGCGAAGGAGGTTGCAAAGTATGGGAATGAAAACATATTGGACAAGGAGAAAGACCAGAAGAAACGAAGCTGATACGAATTAACGTAGTCCTCAGATGTCCAAAACGAAAAGGAGAAGAAGATATAGCACATAGGGGAAAGGAAAACCACGCAAAAACATGGCGGCAAAGATGGCGGCAGAGTAAGAGTGGTGTGATGATCGGCTCCTGAACATTGTGTAATAACGTGTGTAACATAAAGATACATATCCTGTGCAACCAGTGTAAATGTGAAATACTGCAAGCGTGAACGTATAAACGTAACTAGAACTAGTTGAGAACGGCAGTTTCATTTATTATTAATAATTTCTTTGTGGAGCCAACGAAACACAAGAACATGGCAACCTGCGCTGTGTGTGACAAGGAGCTGGGCAAGAAGAAGAAAGTACAGTGTGGACTATGTGAAAAATGGGCTCACGGCAAATGTAGTGAAATGAACAATGGCAAGTGTTGTGGGGCGAGTCAAAAGCAGTACTATTCTATTGAGGACGTGGTAAAGTTACTACTAGAGCTGCAAAGTGAAATAAGGGAACTCAAATCTGAGCAAATGAAGAGAGAGTGTGAGCTAGGGAAGTCTATAGATCACTGCCATGAAAAGACAGACAGCAACACCAAGTCTATTGCTCAGCAAGACGACCTTATTAGGAAAATTAGTGAACAGGTGGAAGCAATCCGGGTCGAGAATTCTAATCTCAGAGCTCAGTTGAAAAGTCTCGGTACTCGATTAACAGAGTCTGAACAATATTCTCGCAGGAACACACTTGAAGTATTTGGTGTTCCAGAGAAAGCCAACGAAGACGTGCTGGAAACTCTAAAGGGCATAGGGAGAGCTCTGGACCTTCAAATAGAAGAACATATGATTGATGTACCCGGCCAGTCGCACAGTGGGATCATCGTGAAGTTTGTTCGACGTTCCGACAAGGAGAACTTCATGCAGAGAAGGCGAGTTAAATACAACTTATCAACACGACACCTAGGACTTCCGGACGACAACATCATTTATGTGAACGAAAGCCTGGCGCCGAAGAAGAGGAAGCTGTTAGCACTCGCTCGCAGGTTCAAGACGGGTAAAAAATGGAATCATACGACTAAGAAAGAGTGAAGGTTCAAAGATATGTGTAATTAATGAAACTGAAGACTTTAATAAGTTGAATTAGAAATGCCAGCTATGAATTCAGTTATGTTTCATGTCCTTTGTATTGTCTGTAGTATTAGAAAAGTGAGTGTACTCCGAGTCAGGTATGTTCAGAGAGCAGCGGGCCTAATCTTCTTTACTTTCACTTTGCAAGGGCTTCTATTCAAAGTTACGGGCATTCCTCCCTCCATTACTTGAAGAGTTCTCTCTAAGTAAGTCATTAAACGTGTATTACCAAAACTGTAGAGGTCTAAGGACCAAGCTTGATTTATTTTATACAAACTTATTAGGTGAGAACTTCGATCTGTTGGCTTTGACGGAGAGCTGGCTAAATTCTTCTATTAGCAATTATGAGCTCTTTGATCAGAGATATAACGTATTTCGATGCGATCGTAATAAAATATCTACAGGTAAAGAACTTGGCGGAGGTGTTGTACTGGCTGTCAGCAACAAATATAAGGCCTCACAGGTTGATATAGATGTTTCGGCTGAGCATGTATGTGTTAAACTTCTGAGGGAAAATCTTGATAGTATCTTTATTTGTGTGGTATACTTTCCGCCTAGTACTAAACTGGCTGCATATAATGAATTTTACGAAGGTATTGAAGCCAGTCCTATTTTAAATAGTAAACAGTTAGTAATATTAGGAGACTTTAATTTACCACAAATTATTGAAGAAAATGATATAGCGTGTACATCCGTACGCATGAATAATTTCTTACAATTCATGGGATTAAGAAATGTTAACGGCGTTGTTAACAACAATGGCAGAATGCTTGACCTAGTATTGTCGAATATCACTCACATTACTGTCGACCAAAACTTTCATCCTCTCGTACCAGAGGACAAACATCATCCGGCCTTAAACATTACCTTTTGTTACCAAAAAAAGGGAGAAAAATGTAATGATGCGGAAAATAAAATTGTATACAATTATAACAAGGCAGATTTTGAATTGTTATACAGAGGACTTTCACACATAGATTGGAGCTTTCTGGAAAATTACACTGATGTTAACCAGGCAATAGATATATTTTATTCTAAATTTTATTCTGTTTTAAATCTCTGTGTTCCGGCAACCGTCAGGAAAAAGAAACGATACCCTTGTTGGTTTACACAAGAGATAATAAGAAATATTAGGCGGAAAGCATACCATCACAGGAAAATGCGCGAAGGGCAAAAAAATCAGACTTCCCATTTCTTGAAATTCAAAGAATTGAGAAGAAGTGTTAAGAAAGATATAAGCATCGCGTATAAAGCCTATATCGGGCAGGTAGAGCACGAAATAGGCGTAGATACTAAGAACTTTTGGGCATTCGTTAAAAGTAAGCAAAGGAACCCCTATGTCAGTGTTATGAAATACAATGGAAAAGAACTAATAAGCGACAAATCTGTTGCTGACAGTTTTGCAGGCTATTTCTCATCTGTATACTCAGAGAAACGGGCGCGGTATGATTTACCGAAATATGAGAATACGGAAATAGATCCATTGATGAATGTACTAAATATTAATGAAATTAGTACTACCGAAATTCAAAACGCAATACGCAAGATGAAACCTAAAAAAGCCGCAGGCCCAGATCTAATCCCTCCGTATGTAATTAAAGGCTGTGGAGATATTTTCTTACACCCTCTCTCAATTATTTTTAACATTTCGCTAAAAACTGGAACTTTTCCTACAAAGTGGAAGACAACGCGAGTTAGTCCGCTTCACAAATCCGGGGGTAGGTCAGTAATTAATAACTACAGACCTGTTGCAATTTCTTCCGCATTAGCAAAAGTCTACGAACAAACCCTATATCGGCATCTGTTCGAACATGTAGGAATTATCATCAGTGACTCCCAACATGGCTTCAGACCGGGGAAATCGACAACGACAAATTTGTTGGAGTTCACTCATGAAGTGTCGGCAGCCATGGATACAGGAGGCCAAGTGGAGGTAGTTTTCACAGATTTTAGAAAAGCATTCGACAAAGTTGATCACGATGTACTTTTAAATAAATTAGCTTATTATGGACTCTCTCACACCTTAATACAATTATTTGCATCATATCTCTCTGATAGACAACAATTTGTGTCTTATAAAGGATTTGAATCTGAGTAATACAATACTCGATCTGGTGTCCCACAGGGCTCAAATCTTGGACCATTACTCTTCTTACTACTTATTAATGATCTTCCTAAATGCGTACAGTATTCAAACATATTGATATTCGCAGACGATGTAACAATTTTCAAAACCATTCGTTCACAGGTGGACTGTAGATTTCTTCAGAAAGACCTCAATAGCATATCACATTGGAGCGTTGTTAACAAGTTAGATTTTAACATTAAAAAGTGTCATGTAATGGTATTTTCCAGGAATAAAAATAAAATTAGTCACTCGTATAATATTTTGAATACTAATCTGTCATCAGTGAATTTTATCAAGGATCTTGGCGTGCATTTTGACGCTAAATTGACGTTCTCTCTGCACATAAACGAAGTAGTTGCAGATGCTTACAGAATATTAGGATTTATTAAGCGATGCACACGTGACTTCACAAATCCCGAGGCAATAAAGCTATTATACAACTCCTTTGTAAGAAGTCGGCTAGAATATGCACCAACCATTTGGAATCCCACCTTTAAACTATATAAAAATAAAGTTGAAATGGTGCAAAACAAATTTCTTAGATACCTTACGTACAAAATAACTAATAATTATCTTAAATTTGATTCGTATGATGACTTAATGAAACAACTTGGCTATAAGACCCTAGCAAACAGACGAGTAATTGCAGTTCTTCTATTTGTCTACAAATTATTTAACAATCTTATTGGTAGCTCTAACTCGCTCTCTCTGTTCAACTTGTCTGTCCCTAATCCATCTACACGCCCGAAATATGTTACTTTCTACTGCTCTAGATCAAGAACCCAACAACATAGTAATTCACCAGTGTTAAACTCAATGAAAATATTTAATAAATATAGCAATGAGTATAGAATAGATATATTTGCAACTACATACACATCCATAGTAAAACAATGTAAACAAATAGCTTAATTGTTTTCTGTTCTAAGTTAAAATCCCATTTTGCTGATTCCTATTGTTAACCTCATAACTTTAGTTAATATTCTAGTTTCTAGTTATACCATCTAACTCATCATCATTATTATCTTCGATAACATCACTACCATCATGTATAATTACAGTACTAATGCAGCTTTAAAGCAGTTCGTAAATCATTTTAATTGTAATATTTTAAATACCTTGTTATAATATGTGCATACAATACAATACAATATTTATTGATGAACAACACAGGCGTTTAGCCCCAATACATGTTCCCAATAGAGTCTTACCTAAGCCACCCTACAACTAAATAAATAGCTGAATAAATAAACAAATAATATAATAATATAATAATATAATAATAATAATAATAATAATAATAATAATAATAATAATAATAATAATAATAATATAATAAAATAATAATAATAAGGGAATAATAATAATAATAATAATAATAATATAATAAAATAATAATAAAGGAATAATAATATTAATAATCAACTGGCCAACGGTAGATTCCCTCTATGAACCGTTTGCCTTACTTGCAATATATCACATATGTGATCCCGGAGCAAGATTACACCTTCCACCAACTGTCCTTTCTTACTCAGCACATTCCCACACCGCCATTGTTTTTTCTGTTTGACCTACTCTGCTTTGGTGTGCTCAGGCCAACCATGCCTATGTTTACCTTCAGCATTTACATCAGCTTTATTGTTCCCTGACCTACTCCAAAATAAACTACCACAGCAACATTACACGAATACATACCAAACCAGCCAAAATAACAACAATATTCCGTCATTACATTCCAATCCACCATACCACAACTTTCACAAAACCTCGGTAATATTGCTTCATTTCATTTCATTCCGTCATACCACTCCATAATAACATTGAAATTTCGACTCCTAACTCCTACGAATTCAGCCGTAAATAAACCATCTCAATACCAAACCATACATCACCTCATAACCACATTTCCAACACCTCCTTTCTATATATACCACTTCTACTTCTCCGACAATTACACTCACCTTCTGCTTTCCACTATCTTATATCACCACTTCCAACTTCTCTAATTTCAATCTATTTAACAGACATATCACATATCATAACTTATTCAATTTACCATACACTCATACTCCTCCTATTACCCATCATAATTACCTACCGAAAACTCCATCTTCCACCAAACCAAAATTTACAAATAGCCAAATTACATTACTACAACTTCATACATTTCCAACACCACATTTCAACATCCACAAATACCACCCACTCATATACCATCATCACGAGTACACCCCCACTTCTCCATACCTTTCCAACACCACATTTCCACATTTACCACCTCTACTTCCAACACCACATTTCAGCCCTAGCACACACTCGTCATCACAACATTTAATAACTTACTTACTCGCTATATTACAAACAAACCAAAAATTTCAAACACCAATACAATATACCACCTCCCAACTCCCACGCAATCATCCGTAAATAAACCATCTCAATACACATAATAGCAAACCATACATCACCTAATCATAAATACTAGGCTATCAGCCCTAACACACACTCGTCTGCCATCACTCCGCATTTATACCAGTCACCAATACAATACAAAATGATAATAAACTCACCTGTTTCCAGCTCCAAAAATTAAATAGCCATCAACACCACATTTCAACCCTATAACATAGCATAACTTAAATACTAAGCCTTCAATACTTCCAACACTACACTTCACCCTCTTATACCACCATTTCTCCCACACCACATTTAAACTCTGTAACATATCATAATTTGCTCAATTTGCCATACACTCATATTCATCCTATTACCCATCATAATTACCTCCCGAAAACTCCATCTTCCACCGAACCAAAATTTACCAATAGCCAAATTACAACACTTATCCAACACCACATTTATCATCACTCCTCCAGCTCCAAATAACAACAAACTGCCATCCACCATATTATACCACCACTTCTCCAACACCATCTTTCAACCCTTTAACATATCATAACTTGTATACCACTTCTCCATCACAACATTTCAGCCTCCACGCCCTTAATTACTTACTTACTCACTATATTATTGTTTTTTACTACTTTTAACCTAGCTCTCATCATATTGTCCGTATATCTTCTATCTCTCCCTATGCTCAAACTCAAATTCTGTGCGAGGTACTCATAGGTTAACTTTGGTCTTACTTTTATACCCTGATCTTGTCTAACTACACCACTACACCCAGCTCTCTCGGCTTCTTGTTGCTCGTTCTCCTTTCCCTCATTACCCCTTTGTTCTTCAGCCTCTCTCCTGCATTGTCCGTCCACTGCTCTTTCCTTACCGTTGTTCGTACTTCCACTTAGCACCTCGCTCTGTCTCTCTTGACACTTTTCAGAACTACTTCCTATAATTACACTTACACTGTTACTTCTTGTATTTTGCCTATTCTCTCCACTACTCGCTGCACTGCTCCCTTCTTCTTCAGCCCGCTTTGCCTTCATCTCTAAGTCCATACTAATACTGATATCACTCCTCACTTTCCTACCTTTCGTTGCACTACTCACTTTTTCTTCGTCTTCTTTTATCCTCCTGTCTAAGTCAATCAGTCCATTTACAGTCCAAATTTTCTTCCAATTTCTGCCTGCTACCACTAGCTCTTGCCCTTTAATAGTCGCTCTCAAACCTTGATTTATTGCACGAATCTTATGTTTTCTAAGTATTTTCTCGTTCCTAATCGTCTCCCATCCAACGTCTCTCTTGATCCATATTTTCTCTCTCTGCATGTTACTCGCATTTCTTACCACAGCATCAGCCATCAACGTAGAAAACAGTTCTAGTTTGATAGGCCTTTTGCCCCTAATTTTTCCCACCCTCTGCACATCATCTATATCTACTTCACTAAAATTAAGTTTCAACTTCCCCTGTATTAAATCCACAACTTTGTAAGTTGTCAGTACTTTGTCTTCTCTCAACTCTTCAGGCACACCATAGATAAATAAGCACTTCTTTCTTCGATGTAAAGTATTTGCTTCCACTTCTATTTTCAGCTTCAAGTTTTCCTTTTCTATTCGTCCTATTTCTTCCCTTAATGCTGCCACTTCTCCGGTGTTATGTCTCACTTGTACTGTTATGCCTTCCGTTTTCTCTCTTAACCATACCTCCATTCTTTCAAATTCCCTGGTTTGTTCCTTAATCATATTTTTAATTTGCTCAAAAGGGCCAACTTCTTCCACCACCTCTTTTACAGCTCTTTTGAATGCGTCCATATTTTCCCTTTCTTCATTTCTACTAGGGGTCGGGCCTGGGTTCAATTCGACCCCCCCAATACATAGCAAAATTAAAATCACCGCCGCTGATAGCAATAATTCACCTTTTCTCTCCAAATCCATATAACACCTTCCTAATTTCATTTCTTCTTTCTTCATTCTTCCCTGCCATCCTCCTACCGTCGCCCTGTACTGCTCTATACTAATCATTGTCGGCACACTTCTCCACAACCTTCCAGCTCTCGGCACTTTCACCCACACCTCCCACTCCCGGGACCCTCCGCTCAACACGACCTCACTCGTCCGTGGCTTAGGCAAGACTGAATATGTGCATATGTAACTGAATATTTGTAATACTATGTTACTGAAGAAAAGTGTATTTTTTATTTCATTTATGACTTTATTTTACAAGGACTTTCATAAGAGGTATTATAAATTTAAATTTAATATTTGTTTTTATCTAATGTAATAGTATATGTGTTTCACATCATTAGGTTTGTACCTGTCTGAAGCACAATAAATAAATAAATAAATAAATTAAATAAATAAATAAATAAATAAATAAATACATATTGATATACAGTATGTGTGTGTGAAATAGGTTTGTAGAGTAAAAAATGGCGTATGGCTTTTTTTAGTGCCGGGAGTGTCCGAGGACAAGTTCGGTTCGCCAGATGCAGGTCTTTTGATATGACGCCCGTAGACGACCTGCGCGTCGTGATGAGGATGAAATGATGATGAAGACGACACATACACCCAGTTCCTGTGTCACGGGAATTAACCAATTATGGTTAAAATTCCCGACCCTGACGGGAATCGAACCCAGGACCCCTGTGACCAAAGGCCAGGACGCTAACCATTTAGCAATGGAGCTGGACGGTTTGTAGAGTGTGTAATTCTGTTCGTGTTCTCAGAAAATTTCGATAGAAAATGTTTTATGTAATTTCAAAATAGAACTATCGGCTATTTCTACAGTTCGTACGCAAGGTCAGTCATTCTACGTTGTCATTAGCTGACTACTCCGAGTTGTCTGGCTATTACTTGTAACACTGCCGTTGTTTTCATGACAGGATCATTAAAAATGCAAACCTAGAACCTGTTTTCCAGTCATTGACGGGGTCAGGGATGGAATGAATGAAACCCCCATCTTGCGACGAGGATAGGAATTGTGCCGGCTGCCGAAGCCTGTCGCACTCCTCGGTGGCAATGATTAATGACTGACAGATGCAATGAAATGATAATGTAGAGTGTTGCTGAAATGAAAGATGACAGGGAAAACCGGAGTACTCGGAGGAAAACCTCTCCCGCCTCCGCTTTGTCCAGCACAAATCTCACATGGAGTGACCGGGATTTGAACCACGGAACCCAGTGGTGAGCGGCTGACGCACTGCTGCCTGAGCCACAGAGGCTGTTCACGCCAGGATGATTATTACTATTTAATATATTTTAGAGTACCGAGCGAGATGGCCGTGCGGTTAGGATTGCGATGCTCTGAGCTTGCATTCTGGAGACAGTGAATTCCAATCCCACCGTCGGCAGCCCTGAAGATGGTTTCCCGTGGTTTCCCATTTTCGCACAAGACAAATGATGAGGCTGTACCTTACTTAAGGCCACGGTCGTTACCTTCCGAATCCTAGCTTTTCCCATCCGTCCGTCGCCGAAAATCTTCGATGTGTTAGTGTCCGGCTCCATGGCTAAATGGTTAGCGTGCTGGCCTTTGGTCACAGGGGCCCTGGGTTCGATTCCCGGCAGGGTCTGGAATTTTAACCATAATTGGTTAATTTCGCTGACAAGGGGGCTGGGTGTATGTGTCGTCTTCACCATCATTTCATCCTCATCACGACGCGCAGGTCGCCTACGAGCTTAAATCGAAAGACCTGCATCTGGCGAGCCGAAATTGTCCTCGGACACTCCCGGCACTACAAGCCATACGCCATTTCATTTTTTTTTCGATGTGTTAGTGTGTCATTAAGCAAGTAGGAAGAAAAAAAAGAGTATATTAATTGACCATTCACACTTTATTTGAAGTCTGTTTAGTAAAAGACAAACAAGAAGACTAAACTTTGAAAAATAGCTTGTAGTATTTTACTGGTGTTTTTAAGAAAAATATGGTACCTAAATGACATCGTTTAACTCACCCCAAATGCTGCTAGTTGCCTCTTACCAGGTATTTTCCGACTCTTCGTTAGCACCTTACAACTCACAAGAAAATGGCGTTCCTCGATGGAGACCATTATTCTCACTGCATCAACGAATCTATTCGTGGAACCAATTCAGACGTGCATGGCAGTGACGAGGAGTGAGTTGCAATCGTGCCAAAAGTACGCGTACACGCAGTCGTACTCCTAACAGACGATTCTACATCGTTTAATTCGACGTCCACGATGCGTTGTTCTGATACCAGTCGCAGTGGAGTGGTCGGATGTGTCATTGTTCACACCAGATCTCGAACTATGTGTCCTCATGTATCAATTCTTGTTCGCATACAGAAGTTTCAGTATAACAGGGTAGCTTCATACAGCCCAATCGTTTCAGAAGTTTAGTACCGGTACTAGGATTCTCTTGCTCTCCAGAAACATAATCCCAATGATTGTGCATTGTTTTCAAAGGAATGTCTAAGAATTTCTCTCTGTTGAGTACTCCATGGTCTAGCTAACCTTTTTCATATCCCATCATCATCATCGCCGAAAATTTACAGTATGTGAGTTAGCACAATGTTAAACTGCTAAACATAATTCAAAACCAACGTTAACTATTAAGGTTATTATTATTATTATTATTATTATTATTATTATTATTATTATTATTATTATTATTATTATTATTTTAACCCTTAAATGCGCAATTTATTATTTATTTTAAATATGTTGGTTTTTCATTCCAAGATAAATACATTATTAGCAAATTTGGATCAGTCAAAATGTTAAGAGTTTCGAATGCTGTATGATAACTGTAATCACTGCCGTTAACCAATCTTAGGTGTGTCCTTGCTCACGAATTTTCTGAAGTAACAATATTTTATTCGTTTTACCTTAACTGTTGAAAGTTTTCGCTTCACTGCAGCTGATTAGCAAGAAAAATCATAAAAGTGATTGTTCATTTGCAATACATTAGCGACCCCTAGTGAGTCCGTCTCCAAAATTCAAACTCCATGGCGCAACATCACCGAAGGGCCTTGGCCTACTAAGCGACCGCTGCTCAGCCCGAAGGCCTGAAGATTATGAGGTGTTGTGTGGTTAGCACGACGAGTCCTCTCGGCCATTATTCTTGGCTTTCTAGACCGGGACCGCTATCTCACAGGCAGTTAGCTCCTCAACTGTAATCACGTAGGCTGAGTGGACCTCGAACCAGCCCTCAGAATAACGTAAAAAATGCTAACCTGGCCGGGAAAGAGGCAGGCATGCTACCGCTACACCGCGGGGCCGAAACAGTTCGTCTGCAAGGCAGAAGTAAGTGCAAAGTTGTAACATCGTAAAGCAGACATAACAAGAAAGTAAATCCTCCTTTTCACATATGCAATACTGTATATTTAAGGGTTAAATTGGTACAGCCCTCAAGTGGACAGTACGATGATGTAGTAATCTAGTGTGATGTTCTGTTTGACCTGGAGATTCCAAAAACACCAGTAGTTTGATGGATCTCATCGGCATTTCGTTATCATTTAATAACAATATGTTTTATTGTAATGCCTTGCGTGTCGTCAACGAAGAATTGTAGGAATTCATATTATTTATTCCTTATCAATTATTTGGTATTTTAATGTTTTTATAACAGAACAGAGATGATCAATGCTGTATGCGACACGTGAGTTTAAACATCAACTTTAGGGTATTAATTTATTTATTTCTTACTCTGTTTGCCCTCCAAGATTGGTTACTCCTTGGACTCAGTAAGGGATCCCATCTCTACCGCCTCAAGGGCAGTGACCTGGAACGTGAGATTTTGGTTCGGGGAATAGAACTGCGAAGGAAGACCAGTACCTCGCCCAGGTGGCCTCACCTGCTGGTGGGGCGATAGGAAGATTGGAAGGAATAGACAAGCAAGAGGGAAGGAAGCGGCTGTGGCCTGAAGTTGGGTACCATCCTGGCATTTACCTGGAGGAGAAGTGGAAAATCACAGAAAACTACTTCGAGGATGGCTGAGGTGGGAATCGAACCTCCCTCTACTAAGTTGACCTCCCGAGGCTGAGTGGACCCTGTTCCAGACCTCGGACCACTTTTCATGTTTCGTGACAGAGCCGGGAAACGAATCCGGGCTTCCTGGAGTAGCAGCTAATCACACTAACCACTACACCACACAGGCAGACAACAGTATTAATTAATTATTGAAATATCTGTTCATAAAATAATTTATTTGTATGTTAACTACAAGTTATTAAGGAAAACTCAATAATAGGAAATAATTACCATCTGTTTTAACCTTAAATGGTTAATTCCAATGACCCGGAAACTGGGTGTTTATACTGTGCCCAATATCCCTGCAACTCACATACCACATACAACACTATACTCCCCTACAATAACACGCAGTACCCTATACATGGCAGATGTCGCCCACCTCCATCGGAAGGTCTGCATTACAAGGGCTGCACAAGGCTAGAAATAGCAACACGAAATTATTATCTGTAACATATATATATATAAACACCGTGTGGAAGGGAAATTATTTTGGAAACAAATACAAAAAAATCCTGCGTGAAGAAATGTATTTCAGTATTGCGCGTTTCTATAGTGGTTGGTAGAGTGTTGTGTTGTGTGTAGACCTATGTGAAGATATATGGGTTGAGACAAAAGTAGACAATCCCAGAGTCAGAATAATTAACCAGAACACGGCCAAAATCCCCGTATGGCCCGGGAATCGAACTCTGTATAATCTGAAACGAAGCTCGCAACGCTGACGATTGAGCAAGAAAGCCGATCGTTCAGTGTACTCTTTTATTAATTTAAATAACACAGTCATAAAAGGTAAAATTCGGTCGTATTTCAGTTTAAAATGCTATTTTGCTGTAATTGGTACAAAAGTATTTTTTTAACATACACTTGTGAATCTGCATTTTCAAAAATGAACTTTGTGGAGAACAAATTAATTAATTAAATTGTATTTATTTATTCGGACCTTCCCCAACTGGAGACTGCCTCTGTGGACAAAGTACATACACTCATGTTCATACAAAACAAAACACCTTGAAAGACCAGAGATAGGAAATTCATATTCACGGGACATGTTCATTAGTATGTTCTGCAGAAACGATTAGCATTTCAGTCACCTAGGTTCGGCATGGGTCCTGTTGCCTAGTAGGCACTGGGTCCTCCATGGGCACTGATAACTTGCTCCATTCGTGATGGCATCGACGCGTATAAGGCGCGAATGGCGTCCTGGGGTATAGCCATCCATGCTGGATTCACCTGGTTCCACAGTTGAGTCGTCCAGTTGTAAAACCCGTTAAAAATGAGTTATCACCGCCATTGTACGCAGCTCATCAATATACACAATCCAATGATGTAATAAGTGAGCAAAGACCATTTAATCTATACGTTTAAAGGTGACAAATAACGGAACTGCTGCAAAAGTCGTTATGTCCAGCGTGTGTTTATGCAGCAAAGCTCGTTATGTCGCAGAACCCTGTACGCGGATCGTACGTATACGAACAACATCAGGCAACTGTGTGATAAGAAGTGAAGTACACTATAACAGCGATTGCGATGGAAGCAAAAAACAAATTGAACCATGGGAAACCCTTTTTTGCTATTGTGCCAGTACCAGTGGAGGAAGGGGTTCCTCTTAAGAAAGAAAAGCTCAACGACCTGCACACACTGCTGACCAAACATTACGGGAAACAGTGGATAAGGAACGATGACCGCACGTTCTACAAGGCACTGTTTGACCAGCGGCAAAATTTAAACAGTGAAATGCCAGACTATGACATTTATGTGAGAGATTTTGTTGAGGACAATAACGGATTGTTAATATAACTGTACAGAATGTTAAAGAACTTATAAAACGTTTTGAATTAGTGATGATTTCTTGATGCAATCATTAAATCAAAGAGCGGGGATTAGATATCAAAACATTATACCCTAACCTAAATTATTTCCATTCATGTTATTTTCATAGTGTAATACTTTCAACCGTAGCTACTGAAACACTTTCACCATAAATCTGCACACTCTATTCCATATACTGCTGCACATATATATTATCTCCACAAAACTGCTGCAAAACTCGTTATGCCCAAATGTTTTTTGAAAAAAAAACATGGGTTCTATAAGTTAAATTGTGTGGATATTTTGCGGTATGACGAAGACTAACGCTTACTGTTTAATCACAAAATTTCAACCTCCTATCTTTGTTGCATGACAAATGACAGTTTTTTGCGCTTCCTGAAAAATTGGTTTGTCTGCACATAACGGGTTTTGCAACTGGACGACTCAGTTCATCTTTGGTGGTTGGCATTGGGTCACAGCGCCGCTCCCGTCGTTTCACCATATCCCACACATTTTCGATTGGCGGCAAGTCCGGCGATCGGGTGGGCCAGGGCAACAGTCTGATATCCTGTGACAACAAGAAGGCTCGTGTTTGTGCAGCAACATGTGGTCACGCATTGTCCTGATGAAATATGGCGTCTGGGGAGTCGTGCAGAAAGGGTATGGCTAGGGGTCGCAGAATGTCATTCACGTAGGTCAAACTGGTCACAGTGCCCTGGACACGCACCAACTGTGATTTGTGGTTGTATCCAAAGCACCCCACACCACAAGGCCTTGAGTTAGCGCTGTATGTCTTGTGCGAGTGTAGTCAACGTGACGCCTCTCTGCCTGTCTGCGGCGAACCAAAATGCGGCCATCATTTTCAAACAAACAGAACCTGGATTCGTCCGAGGATACTCTTCTGCCATTCCTCTCACCAGTGACGTCGTTCCATACACCATTGCAGTCTAGCGTGTTTATGTACATTAGTCAAAGGTAGGCGGAGAAGTGGACGACGCGCCGGTAACCCAAACCGAAATAAACGGCGACAGACTGTCACTCCTGATAGTGTACGATGTGTTACACTGTTCCACTGTTGCGCCAGAGTCGAGGAGGACGCAAATTTATCCTGCAATGCCATTCGGATGAGGTGTCGGTCGATCTTTTCGGAGAGTGGTCTGGGTGGTGCTACCAGACCCATCTCGTCGTGTTCTTCAGCCTTCTGTGAACCATTCTGTACACACCCGTTGCAGTGCCGACACACTTCGTCCCACACGAGCAGCAATTTCCCGGATGGATGCATCAAGATCTGTCATGCCAATAATGCGCCCTCTTTCAAACTCACTCATTTAACGGTACGGTTCTCGCATACGTCTGCGAGGCATCCTGCACGTCTGCTCATGTCACACTGATCCATTACCTACGGTTTATTGCGACAACGATAGCCGCAAGCACATTTTACCAGTCGGTGGTAGTGCTCCGAGATATCGATGTGGACCTTGAACCTGAGGGGCAACATGGTTCAAACGCTAATCATTTCTACAGAACATACTAGTTCCCATGCCCTGTGAATATGAACTTCTCTAGTCTTTCAAGATGTTATGGTTTTTATGAACATGAGTGTAGTAAAACAAGAACAATTTTGAAAGTAATTGTGAGAAATTGATAACGTAGGGATTAGTTAGTATATTTGACATATGTGGCTTCATTAAAAAGTTTGGGAGATATGGCTCTTGGATTAAATATTTCAAGGCAATCACTGCAACTTCTCTTAAATTGCCTGATCGAGGTTAAAGGATTTACAAAACTTGACGGAAAGGAATGGTTCCTCTAGAGCCAACCATTAATCCGACGTCTTTGATATCATCCAGCTGGTAGTCTAATTGATATAATGGAATGGTTGTCCGGCTCCATGGCTAAATGGTTAGCGTGCTGGCCTTTGGTCACAGGGGTCACGGGTTCGAATCCCGGCAGGGTCGGGAATTTTAACCTTAATTGGTTAATTTCGCTGACACGGGGGCTGGGTGTATGTGTCGTCTTCATCATCATTTCATCTTCATCACGACGCGCAGGTCGCCTACGGGAGTCAAATCAAAAGACCTGCATCTGGCGAGCCGAACTTGTCCTCGGACACTCCCCGCACTAAAAGCCATACGCCATTTCATTTCAATGGAATGGTTGGTTCAAATGTTGCTTTCTTTTCTTCGTGAGTTTCATTGGTTGTATTTCAGACGTTTCAAATTTGATCATCGGATCTATTATAAAGCCCTTTCGATGGTCTTTGAAGGCTGTCCAATTCGACACTTAAAAGGCATGTTGAAAATAGGCGTGCACAAATTTAAACTCAAATTTCAGACGAATTTTTATATTATATTTTTATTTAATTATTGCAGAAGTTGGTTCGTTTGTATGACTTTCAGCTCGTATTTTTATTCCGGCTTTCACAGATTGAACTGAGGCATCTGTTATGCTTCGCTCATGCATATTGTCCTCATTTTAAACATACGGATGTGGGTATCAATGTTTGCATTAGTCTTGCACCATGCGTTGCGAATTTTCCTTTGTTCACATATCCAATACATTCAAGCGCCATTTCTACTTTAAGAACTATAATTATAGACATAGTCACCATGAATTAATTTATTTTTGCCAGGTGCGTGTCTATTACGGTAGCCATTGTGATAAGAAAAGTTAGACATAAAACTTAAAATTTAACAGAATATTAATTCACTTCTCCATGTCGACTGTAATAATTTATGTGGTTATTATAAAATAAATCGTTGACCAGGAGACGAAATGTCCTGGAAGCCACAACAAGCTTGTTTTGTGCATTAACTGATTAGAAAGAGTGACCTCACCCCAGTGGGATAACACTAAAAAGCACCTTGCATGATTTTTATTCTAATTTGTATTATATTACCGTGCTGCATTTACATTTTAAAATCGTTACAGTTAAATACATCACGTGAAAGATAGTCCTTCCCAGAGGAAGGATAAGACCCTCATCAAAAGCCTTCGTTTCCACGTTACTTTTCGCTAACGCAAGGTGCGAGAAGTACTTAAGATGTTAGTGATAATGAAGTTACAGATGTCCTTCGCTCTCAGAACAACAGAACTTTATTTGACAGCTAACCTCTAGACTGGGTGAATTTGCAAACAGTTTTCAACTCTACATAATGGAACAGGCCTTACGATTAAATCCAAGTGTTACCGTAAAAGAGAAATATGTCTCCTGAAACCAGACAAGGTCATGGCATGTGTATGTACTTCCACCATTCATTAAAGAATAAAACGCTCTACAGAAATCGTCAAGCTCTCCACATCAGATTTGCCATTAACGTATCCTGCTGACTACAGATCCGTGTCGAACGCATTTACTCCATACTTCCACACTTTTTAAAACAATCCGCGTTACACAGTATCTGAACTGTCAATACCACTGAATTTAATGACTTCAAATGACCACACAGCATAATCACATTCCCTCTTAACTATGTCTGCATGGTGTAAGAGAAAGTTATACCCAAAACGTGAGTGGTGTACAGACTGTATTTGCTACAATACTGTACACCTGTCGACGTCATGTTACTGTCCAGAAGAAAAAAAAAAGGTCGATGTTTTCCTTCCTTTACGTCGCACGTTTGTTTGCAACAGATACGTACTCACTGCACGCAGCTAACCATCGAATAACAACCATGCCACTCGTGTCTGTGTTTGACACACAGCGAGTGTTTGTAAACATCACATTACATAACCAGCTCGTGTGTTTGTTTGTGTTCGTGACCTAGATAATGTTGTGAGATGGACTGTAGCAATGGTTAAAAGTCAGGTTGTGAATTTCTAATAATGCTATTTGCTTTACGTCCCACTAACTACTCTTTTACGGTTTTCGGAGACGCCGAGGTGCCGGAATTTAGTCCCTCAGGAGTTCTTTTACGTGCCAGTAAATCTACCGACACGAGGCTGACGTATTTGAGCACCTTCAAATACCACCGGACTGAGCCAGGATCGAACCTGCCAAGTTGGGGTCAGAAGGCCAGCGCCTCAACCGTCTGAGCCACTCAGCCCGGCCTTGTGAGTTTCACAAATAGGAAAAGTTCTCTCAGTTTTAACTACCGCGTTGATAGGGTGAAAGTTTCTTGTGGGGATCATTGTAAGTACCTATACCTATAATAAAGTTGAGTTCTGACAGCTAGGGCTGGAGGGAGGAGCATTGCACGTGCCATTCCACGATGTTGCCACATTCCAGCATTCCTTTATCTTACCCCTCGCTTCAGGCTCACTTGTTCCTTCGTTCATTCAGACCGCTGTAATTTGTTGTAGACTACCTGGCCAGACTGTGACTGACTTGGTCTCATGTTCCATTGTCTTTAACAGCGACCGGGCTGATAAGCTCAGACAGTAGAGAGCTGGCCTTCTGATCCCAACTTAACAGGTTCAATCCTGGCTCAGTCCGGTGGTATTTGAAGGTGCTACAGGAAGTAAAATAAGTAACATTATTATTCTTTAACAAGGGTGGTACCTACAGCCTGACAAATCCTTCAACATTCCCTTTGTCCTATACTTTGTCTCTGTACACCTTATTGGCATAAATATAGGACGTAAAACAATTTCTCTTCCTTGGTGATGAATTGTAATACCACGGCCATGGCCGGCGGTATTTTTTCACGAGGTGGACGAGTCCTGGGCCTCCCTCCCCCTCGTACTCGAAATATATATTGAACTACAATGCTTGTACGAAATTAGTATTTAAAACACCGTTAGATACTTACTAACGGCCACAAAACAGAAACCGAAATAGAATGCCACTCACACTGAACTGCTTGCGACAAGATCTAACTCAGAAGTGAGAGGTTTGGCAACTCCAAGCAATTCAACAATGATAAAGGTGTTTTAATTTATTCCACCTATTCAATACTTATATTATCACGTATAGTTGTTACATAATTAAATTCTTAGTTACATGGGACATGTTTCGCCCTCAATTAAGGGCATCTTCAGCCTAAATACAATAATCAAAAATACAACTAAATTAAAAGTGGACGTTAAATACAATCATCAAAAATACAACTAAAATAAAAAGTGGAAGTTAAAAGTTTAGTCTGTTCTTAAAATTCAGAACAATAAAATTGTGAAAAATGATAAAATAAAAAGATGCTAATGGAAAACTGTCTTATGATTAAACTATAATCTTGTCAGAGACTAAAACTTCTATTAAAATTCGAATTAAAACAGTTCATATAAAATATTGGAAAATCAAAGTGGTAGTAATAAAAAGCCAACGACATGAGGGCGTGTACACAAGCATAAACTTGATTGTCATGAATACAATATTTTCAAGGCCGTTGATGAAATTCGTAGTAAGTAAGGCAGAAGCATCTATTGAAAAATTGTAAGAGGCCGTTAGCACCGGTAGGTAATAAAATGGCTGAATCCTTGCCAGAAAATGTCAACAGGTGCAGAAATAAGTTTTATGTAAGTGGAAGTTGTTATTTCTTAACTACTGTTGAGTTGGTTGCTGCCCGTCTGTTGGCTCTAAGTCTGGTGTTATAACTCTGGTGTTATAAGTCTGGTGTTATTACCTACCGGTGCTAACGGCCTCTTACAATTTTTCAATAGATGCTTCTGCCTTACTTACTACGAATTTCATCAACGGCCTTGAAAAGATTGTATTCATGACAATCAAGTTTATGCTTGTGTACACGCCCTCATGTCGTTGGCTTTTTATTACTACCACTTTGATTTTCCAATATTTTATATGAACTGTTTTAATTCGAATTTTAATAGAAGTTTTAGTCTCTGACAAGATTATAGTTTAATCATAAGACAGTTTTCCATTAGCATCTTTTTATTTTATCATTTTTCACAATTTTATTGTTCTGAATTTTAAGAACAGACTAAACTTTTAACTTCCACTTTTTATTTTAGTTGTATTTTTGATGATTGTATTTAACGTCCACTTTTAATTTAGTTGTATTTTTGATTATTGTATTTAGGCTGAAGATGCCCTTAATTGAGGGCGAAACATGTCCCATGTAACTAAGAATTTAATTATGTAACAACTATACGTGATAATATAAGTATTGAATAGGTGGAATAAATTAAAACACCTTTATCATTGTTGAACTGTTAAATTTTCAATACGGACCTAAAATGAGGTTTATAACATGTAACTCCAAGCAAGACGAACTGGTTAGAAGATTTATCCCCATGGCAACCGCAGTCGCCCCTCACCCCACTCCCGGGATGAGTGGTTCAGGCCGTTGAGGCGCTGGCCTTCTGACCCTAACTTGGCAGGTTCGATCCTCGCTCAATCCAGTGGTATTTGACGGTGCTCAGATACGTCAGCCTCGGATCAACAGATTTACAGGAACGTAAAAGAACTCCTGTGGAACAAAATTCCGGCACCTCGGCGTCTCCGAAAACCGTAAAAAAGTAGTTAGTAGGACGTAAAGCAAATAACATTATTATTTATTGCAATAGCGTATCCAGGATAGGGGTAGGGGGTGGGGGTGGGGATATAGTTACAAAATGATGATAGAACACAGTGAAAGTGCTTGTGCGTGCGTGGTGCGCTCATGCAAGACTTGTCATTATAAGGACACTGGTACATGTGACTTTAATAATTATGTTTGTATCATCAGCATACAGAACTGCTGTTTCTACTTGATTATTGTGAGATGTTGATATTCAGATTGCAGTACACTACAAAATCGTACATTAAAATACAGAACAAGAACGATACGATCAAGGTAAACAATTCTTCAGTCATACAATCTAAAATCTAACTTTCAAGGCTTCTTAGAAAATAGATTCAACAGATCTGTTGGTTCTTCAATTTTGTCCCTGAATGTTTATTTATTTTATTGTTTATTGTCAGTTTCTGTTAATTTTTGGGGTTGTAAAATTTCCATGGAGAGGGGGATCTAACGCCCAATAACCGCATCTTGGCTGCGCCCCTGATTTATTGGATTCCCTCAGTATGAATAGTATAGTAAATGAAATCGAAGCAAGGTATAACAAGGCTAATACAGTGACCTAGTAGTTGCGATCAACGGTATTCTGTACGAATGAAATAAGCTCTCGGATAAAACTATCTTTACCGGACGAGTTGGCCGTGCGGTTAGGATCGCGCAGCTGTAGCTTGCATCCGGGATATAGTGGGTTCGAACCCCACTGTCGGCATCCTTGAATATGGTTTTCCATGGTTTCCCATTTTCACACCAGGTAAATGCTGAGGCTGTACCTTAACTAATACTACGGCCGCTTCCTTCCCACTCCTAGGCCTTCCCTATCCCATCGTCGCCTATCTCTGCCGACGCGATGTAAAGCAAACTGTTAAAAAAAAAAAGCTTCAAGAAGACATTGATCTTAGGTTCGCGGAACACGCTTTGTTAACCACGTTAGTAGGACATGTTGCATACAAACACTACGAAACCATTGTTCGGCACACGTGCACAGTAATGAGAACGCGACCTGCAGCAGATTTACCAGCAGCTTTAAGACAAATAACTTGCCCTCTTTGACTAGCACATTGTAAGAAGTACGCTACACATTTGAATTCAAACAAACAGTAATAGTGCTCATTTTCGTGCAATACTGAGATATGTGTTTAATTCTTGGAATAGACGAAAATTAAGCTATTACTGTTGTCAGAAATCATGAATTACGATACCTTAGACGTATTCTCTCTTACGTAAATGTCTTTCAGTTACCTGGTTAGTAAGGATGGCAAGGAGAGGGCATATGCGTCACTGGTAGGACCTCAAAGAAGGTACAGGACCCTCATTAGGATGACTTTCTTCGAGGACTGGAGGAGATCCAAAGGAAAGCAGCACCATTTGTTCTGGGTGATTTACGACAAAAGAGCAGTGTTACGAAAATGTTGCAAAATTCGGGCTGGAAAAACTTGGGAGTAAGGAGGGGATCTGCTGGACGAAGCTATCTCTGCAAAATAACCTTGATTTGAGTTTCTTTAAAGTTATCGGGGATTTTAATCTTCATTGGTTTATTCCTCTCGCCCAGGGTTCGGGTGTGTGTGTGTGTGTGTCTTCTTCAACATTAGTATTCATCTTAGGTAGGGCCCAACGAGCTATAGCTCGTTGGTAGGGCCCTATTCTCATAGACGTATAGGTCGACCATGGACGCCACACGCCGTAAATGAATTACTACATTAATCAATTACTTCGGAAATAGTAATAAAAAGACACCAGACTGCTGTTACCAACGTCACTGAAGTAGTTTTCTTTGCATATATGAAGCTGTTTACTTATTTCTTACATGATGCTTAACTATGGGTGAAGGACACCTTTAAGTGTTGTGTTGTATTGTGTTTTGTTCCGTTTCGTTTTATTTTGTTTTGTGGTATTACTATCACCGTGGCGAGAGCTGGTAACACACTACACTGCAAGGGTTTTCCTGAAGTTGGAAAAAACCAGTGGCGGCTCGTGGCTGTAAAGTATGGTGAAGAGCTATAACCCGTTCGGGTTCGAGTGACAGATTTAGGAAATTCTTTATTTGGTTACCCTCCAGGGTTGGTTTTTCCCTCGGACTCAGCGAGGGATCCCACCTCTACCGCCCCAAGGGAAATATTCTGGAGCGTGAGACATTGGGTTGGGGATACAACTGGGGAGAATGACCAGTACCTCGCCCAGGCGGCCTCACCTACTATGCTGAACAGGGATGGGAACTGATATGTAAGGACGAGGGAAGGAAGCGGCCGTGCCCTTAAGTTAGGTACCATCCCGGCATTTGTCTGGAGGAGAAGTGGGAAACCACGGAGAAACCACTTCCAGGATGGCTGAGGTGGAAATCGAGCCCACTTCTACTCAGTTGACCTCCCGAGGCTGAGGCTGAGTGGACCCCGTTTCAGCCCTCGTACCACTTTTCAAATTTCCTGGCAGAGTCGGGAATCGAACCCGGGCCTCCGGGATGGCAGCTAATCACACTAACCACTACACCACAGAGGCGGACAAGATTTAGGAATTACGTGTTGTTTTTGGTTGTTTTGTACTCGTACCTCGTACTTGTGACTGGCGGAGGGTACAGCACGTGACCACGATTTATTGAATTTAATGTTTTGTCATGACCACGAAAAGCTAGTTCTTGCTTACTTAAATAGAGCACTGCATCAATTACCAACTGAAGGAAAAGCCTATTTAAATGTACATTTTTATTGAACTGTACAGTTACAATATACAGTCTGGCATTTTCCTTCAGGACATCAGAGATCGCATTTTGGTTTGTTTTCAAAGTCTTCAAATCTAGCTGCCATATTATATGTTCTGCAGAGTCTGAGTGCTTATGTGAAGAACGTGTTATGTTCAAAAGGGCTGAAAATCCTTCTTTATTCCAAACGTTATTTTTATTGATCAAAGGCAAGCAGGCCCAACAAAACAACTTCTGTAGAGCTGGAGAGGAGCACAACCATGGAAATTCCTTAAACCGCGATCGTTTGAAACTAAGATTGTAAGATTTACCGGAATGTTTCACTTCTTTTGTAGCATAAATCTGCAGTGATTCAGTAGGGCGACCAAAACGTAGAACTTCATTCTGATCTTCGTTTCTCCAACGTGAAAATGGTGTTTATAATAAAACACACACTATGTCATAAATAGAATACATGTTTAAATAAAACAGCACAACACTACGAATGAAGCACGATGCGTAAGTACTCGTACTTCACACAGGATGACGCACGGAAGACGAAACATTCCGATCCTCCGACAACTTCACTTGCACATACTGCTATGTGGAAAGTACGCGGGTGACGTCACGGTTGTCATGGCAACCACCAAGGCCAAGCGCTAGGAGGGAGCACTTGGGAGGTAGAGGCAGTTGCGGAATCTCTCGTCTTCACTCACTCTCACGCGCCGTACTGTGGCCGACAGCCGGCGCTTTCGTGAGTTCCCCTGGTTCTCATCAAGTGATGCGAGCTCTTGGTGCTCCAAACGCTGTACAATAAAACATTTTCTTTCCGTAAAACCAACAAATGTCATAAGAAAAATAAATTTAAGTAATTCATTATGGTAAAAATAAGTGGTGAAGTGGCATGTGGTGCTGATAAAACCAGATGAGCTCTATAGGGAAACTGAAGTAATAGATGGTATTAGTGATCATGAAGCTGTTTTTGTCGTAGTCAAAAATAAATGTGATAGAAAGGAAGGTCTTAAAAGTAGGACTATTAGGCAGTACCATAAGGCTGATAAAGCAGGCATAAGGCAGTTTCTAAAAAGAAACTATGATCGGTGGAAAACGGTAAATAAAAATGTAAACAGACTCTGGGATGGGTTTAAAGAAATTGTTGAGGAATGCAAAAACAGGTTTGTACCTTTAAGGGAGGTAAGGAATGGTAAAGACCCACCTTATTATAATAGAAAAATAAAGAGACTAACAAGGAGGTGCAGACTGGAAAGAAATAGAGTTAGAAATGCCTGTGGAAGTAAGGAGAAAATGAAGGAACTTACTAGAAAATTGAATCTATCAAAGAAGGCAGCTAAGGATAACATGATGGCAAGCATAATTGGCAGTCATACAAATTTTAGTGAAAAATGGAAGGGTACGTATAGGTACTTTAAGGCAGAAACATGTTCAAAGAAGGACATTCCAGTAATAATTAATGAACAAGGGGAGTGTGTATATGAGGATCTTCAAAAGGCAGAAGTATTCAGTCAGCAGTATGTAAAGATTGTTGGTTACAAGGAAAATGTCGAGATAGAGGAGGAGACTAAGGCCAATGAAGTATTAAAATTTACATATGATAACAATGACATTTACAATAAGATACAAAAGTTGAAAACTAGAAAAGCGGCTGGAATTGATCAGATTTCTGGGGATATACTAAAGACAATGGGTTGTGATATAGTACCATATCTGAGGTACCGGTACTTATTTGATTATTGTTTGGTCGGAGGAGCTATACCAGATGAATGGAGAGTTGCTATTGTAGCCCCTGTGTATAAAGGAAAGGGTGATAGACATAAAGCTGAAAATTACAGGCCAGTAAGTTTGACATGCGTTGTATGTAAGCTTTGGGAAGGCATTCTTTCTGATTATATTAGACATGTTTGTGAAATTAATAACTGGTTCGATAGAAGGCAGTTCGGTTTTAGGAAAAGTTATTCCACTGAAGCTCAACTTGTAGGATTCCAGCAAGATATAGCAGATATCATGGATTCTGGAGGTGAAATGGACTGTATCGCGATTGAGCTGTCTAAAGCATTTGATAGGGTGGATCATGGGAGACTACTGGCAAAAATGAGTGCAATTGGACTAGACAAAAGAGTGACTGAATGGGTTGCTATATTTCTAGAAAATAGATCTCAGAGAATTAGAGTAGGTGAAGCTTTATCTGACCCTGTAATAATTAAGTGGGAGATTCCTCACGGCAGTATTATCGGACCTTTATGTTTTCTTATATATAAAAATGATATGAGTAAAGGAGTGGAATCGGAGGTAAGGCTTTTTGCGGATGATGTTATTCTGTATAGAGTAATAAATAATTGAAAAGATTCTGAGCAACTGCAACGTGACCTCGATAATGTTGTGAGATGGACAGCAGGCAATAGTATGTTGATAAACGGGATTAAAAGTCAGGTTGTGAGTTTCACAAATAGAAAAAGTCCTCTCAGTTTTAATTACTGCGTTGATGGGGGTGAAAGTTCCTGTTGGGGATCATTGTAAGTATCTAGGTGTTAATATAAGGAAAGATCTTCATTGGGGTAATCACTTAAATGGGATTGTAAATAAAGGGTACAGATCTCTGCACATGGTTATGAGGGTGTTTAGGGGTTGTAGTAAGGATGTAAAGGAGAGGGCATATAAGTCTCTGGTAAGACCCCAACTAGAGTATGGTTCCAGTGTATGGGATCCTCACCAGGATTACCTGATTCAAGAATTGGAAAAAATCAAAAGAAAAGCAGCTCGATTTGTTCTGGGCGATTTCCGACAAAAAAAGTAGCGTTACAAAAATCTTGCAAAGTTTGGGTTGGGAAGAATTGAGAGAAAGAAGAAGAGCTGCTCGACTAAGTGGTATGTTCCGAGCTGTCAGCGGAGAGATGGCGTGGAATGACATTAGTAGACGAATAAGTTTGAGTGGCGTTTATAAAAGTAGGAAAGATCACAATATGAAGATAAAGTTGGAATTCAAGAGGACAAACTGGGGCAAATATTCATTTATAGGAAGGGGAGTTAGGGATTGGAATAACTTACCAAGGGAGACGTTTAATAAATTTACAATTTCTTTGAAATCATTTAGGAGAAGGCTAGGAAAACAACAGATAGGGAATCTGCCACCTGGGCGACTGCCCTAAATGCAGATCAGTATTGATTGATTGATTGATTGATTGATTGATTGATTGATTGACCTACTTCACGTGAAAAGCCGCCCCTGGAAAAAACTATTTTTTTTCTAGCATTTAGAGTTCGATAGTTTCACGGGAAGTGTTTGTATCTTGTTTGATATTCATTATCTTCCCCATATCTCCTGTAATTCGTTAAGCAGCATCATGGTTGCTATCTTACTTTAACTTATGTTCCAGGTCCTCCCTGGTTTGCCAGGGTCTTTTACATTCTGTATATTAAAGGCAATCAAAACCCGCCAAATCTCGTAATTATGATTCTCCGTAAAAGAAGAATGACCACTTTGTGGTTAAGTGGCTTAGGGTAGATGCACTTGGACGATCATGAATCGGCCGAGCGTTGGTTTAAGCGTGCACAAACCGACTTTGCTCACCCGATCGGGTTAATTCTGCATGAGGTGAGGTAAATCGCCCAATCAGACCCACAACAGTAATGGATTTCACTGAAGTATCATGTGTTGCTGCTCTGTTACTGAGATTTCGTCGAAAAAGAGGAGAAGAAGGTACTGGATGAATCCAGTGTTAAGTGCTCGATTACTGGAAGGACAATTTTGCGAAATATGTTAAGAATTTCGGTCGCACAATCAAGAAAAAGAATCCACACTTCTAGTCCTTCAGGCAAGCAACTCAATGTTGAAAACATCCTAGAGATATGAGCTATGAATTTTAGGTAATATAAAATATGAGAATATATTTTTTTATTCCTAAAATTTACAATCATTTCCTTAATCGACGTTATCCGGTCGATTAGATTAGTGATTTGCATTTTTCTACCACTATGAGCGCTAATATGAGTCAGTGCATTGTTTGAATTAAGCAGCACTACGAGCGCTAATGTGAGTCAATGCAGAGTTTCACTTAAGCCCTTATAACTACATTCGGCGTGGACATTTTTCAAAAAAATCAAAATGCCTTAAGTTATTGAACCCAGGAACACATCACAGAAATAACTATGTATATAAGTTAATTTGGCTAGGATTTGAATCAAGGAGAAACCGAGTAAAGAAACAAGCGACCTTAGGCTGTTTCTCCGCGACTGCATTTAGGCCGGAAGTGAACTTCGAAATTTGCTTGATAGTTTGATAGAGCTATCCAAGACTCAAAAATTGAAACCTTTCCGGGCCTTTTAACCATTCAACTTTCAGCACAATTGAGGAAACTGCTTAATTTTACTTTGTCTGCTAAGAAATGTTTATAACATTAAAACATTATTATTTTACTTTTTTATTTTTTTATTTATTTCAAAAGAGGCACCTGAGCCAAGACATTTGGCAACAAAGATGAGATTTGAGAACATCAGCTTCTAGGACAAAAATATAATATACCGTACAATGAATAATAATAATAATGTTGTATGTTGTTTAGTCCTCAGCCCGAAGGCTGGTTGGATCCTCAACAGTTCCGTCATCAGCTGTCATAGATGGCCTAGGCATCACTGAAGAGGCGTACTAGGGAAATGAGGAGTGAGGTAGTTTCCCGTTGCTTTCCTCACCGAGCCAGAAGTTGCTATTACATATCAGTCTGCCAAGCCCACTGAAATGCATGCACCAACCGACCCTATGAGCAATATTTTCACACCATTAATAGCAGGGACTGGCTGCAGAAGGAATGGCATACTAGCATCATTCATACCTCAGTCACTTTCATTTTGTCAAAGCCAAGAATAAAGCTGAGACAGAGCAATGAAAGTAACAAGATTGCTCTAGCCCATACCAGAAGACATAGTGCACTGTAAATACTAGGTCCCGCCAGCAAAGGCATAATAATAATAATAATAATAATAATAATAATAATAATAATAATAATAATAATAATAATAATAATAATAATAATAAGGTATCCTAGTGATAAAAACCAAATATGAACAGCAGTGATATAGTATACTAAATCGGTACTCTATAGGCCTGGCATTTTTACTTTTAGAAAATTAACAAGCATGGTTTTAAAGATGGGTAAGTTAGCGGCTTCTCGAATATGCTCAGGAAGTCTATTGAAAAACTTTACAGAGAAATTCCATAAAGAATTAGTGCCATACTTAGTAGACTTTGATGTATTACAGTGAATTTTAGTAGATCCTCTTGATCTGTATGAATGTATATCAGAATTCAAGTTGCAAAGTGTGTTCGAATGAGTTTGTCCATTTTTCAATTTATACAACATAATAGCTGAAGTTATTTTACGAAGACCATCTAGTGACAGTTCATTACAATACTGGTAGACCTGTATGGTTGGTGTTAAGGTTGGTAAGTTGAAGAGTATTTTCAGTGCTCTTTCTGTAAGATACTGATCTTTTCAAATTGTTCTTTACTGCTACATGCCCAGATATGAATCATGTAATTCAGGTGGCTTTCAATTAGTGCATGACAAATACTCTTCAGCAGTCCACGAGAAACTTTGTATTTTAATCGGTTGAGTACACCAATAGCAGGAGTTATTCTATCACATAGCATTGTGATGTGATTCTCCCAAGTTAACGACTCATCTAGGCTAAGTCCTAGAAATTTGGTTGATTGAACACGAGGTACCGCTTGGTCATAGAAACTTAAGTTGATGTCCAGAGGAAATGTATATAATGGTTTGTGAAATATGATATAGTTAGTTTTATTATGTTAAATTCTTAGTCGGTTGGTAGTAAGCCAGGTCTGAATTAAATATATGTCATCTTGCATCTTTTCTTCAAGATTATATATACACTTCCCTGTGTAGAAAATACTTGTGTCATCAGCAAATAATGACAATTTGCCAAACAGCGGCAAGTTACCAATATCGTTGACAAATACAAGAAATAATATTGGTCCTAGAATAGAACCGTGAGGCACACCAGTTGTTATAGTCTGCAACGTGCTTTCTGCTCCCATACAACTAACGAACTGTACCATGTCTCTGAGATAATCTGTAAACCAGTTAAGTGCTAAACCTCTAACCCCTGCTGCTTCCAACTTCAGTTGCAAAATGTTATGGTCAACTGTGTCAAATGCTTTTTGAAGATCTATAAAGAGCACTGATGCTACCATACTCTAAGGACTCCTGTAACAATAATAATGTCTTCCACAGCAGTGTAGGTACTAGAGTTAGGCAAAAATCCATACTGATATGGATAAAAATAGTCATTACATTGTACGTATTTTAATGGCCTATCATTGACCCCTATCTCTAGGATTTTTGACAATGGGAAGGACTGATATAGGACTGTAGTTATTAAGATCAAATTTATCAGACCCCTTTATACACAGGAATGACCTTGTCAATTTTTAACTCACGTGGAACAACACCTTCACTTAACGATTTGTTGATTAACTTTGTAATGCACGGAATTAAATGCACAGCTAGACTCTTATCTAGGTTATTACTAATACCATACACATCACTACTGCTGCTATTTTTAATTTTCTTATTATTTCCGTAACTTCAAGGTCATTAATAGGTTTCAAAAACAATGAATTACTTGGCCCATTTCCAATATTAGGTGATTTGTGGGTAGGAGTATTGGTAGCTAACTTTTTGCCTACATTAATAAAATGGTCATTAAATAATGTTGATATTTCTACTGGACAAGTAACAATATTATCTTGGACTTTGAGTTGGAAATTCCTGTTTTTGTTAAAATTTGATGTTAAGATTTCAATAACGATTTTCCAAGGATTGTTTTTGGCATTACTCAATCTGTTTATGAAATATGCATTTCCAACTGTCTTTCAAGTTTAGTTACCTGATTACATAATAGTTTATAGTCATTTATCAATTGCTGTGATGCATAATTACAGCCCATTTGTACTCTAAGTTGTTGTATTTTTATTTTACCGTAAAGTTTATTCTTTTGATCAATGAGGCTGGAAAGTGTCCCATTCACCCATGGGCAATACTGCCTACATTTGAATGTCTTATTATTTGCTTTATGATTCTGATTTATAGGTCTACTGCTACTATTGGCTTCCTGCAGATAATTGTTACGTTTATTTACTATCACATCACAACTATCACCTTCACTGATGATCAAAGGATTGGTAGACATATAAGAATTCATGTCATTCACATTACATGCTTTTGGTTTCAAGCATGAAATTTCTGTTCTCACTTTTGATAACAAATGTATATCGCAGACTAATAAATTATGATCACTATAATCATTAATTATATTATACGGTTTACACCTATACAGCTTATTGACATAAACATGATCTAACAGACTAGCTGTACTGTTAGTAATCCTGGTGGGAAATCTGCTGTTACATGGATTTTGGTTATAGTATTCACATAACCTCTTAAGTTCAGACGTTAGTAGACTCTGCTGAAGTTTGTCAATATTGAAATCTCCTACAGTAAAACACATACAATTACTATATTTATTACATATATTCTCAAGTACATTAAGAAACTCTTTGGAGAATTTCAAATGGGGATTATAACATCCCAAAATAAGAATATCCCTCTCCAGACCGCTCACTTTAACCAATAAAAAATTGTACGGAGTACCAGGAGTGTTAATAGAAACAAATATTTTAGCTTTATAGGGTTCTTTAATGTATATAGCAATCCCTCCCCCTCTATCTTTTGTTCTGGAACAAAAATAACATTAATAACCTTTCAGATTATAATATTTCTTATCTTGTGGAAATAATCATTTAAGAAAAGGCTAGGAAAACAACAGATAGGGAATCTGCCAACTGGGCGACTGCCCTAAATGCAGATCGGTAGTGATTGATTGAACCATGTTTCTACTATAATATTGATTTCTGGCTTATGTACATCTACAATTAAACTGGTTAAGTTTAGCCATTTATTACGGATACTTTGCGAGTTAGCATAAACAATTCTCAGATGGCAATCTCTGGTTTTAAGTTGTCTTAAGTTTGTTAAATGAACCTCTACAATTTCCATATTATAATTCAAGCTGATTCAAGATTAAGAACATCTTCGATATTTCCTATGCTTATCACATTAGAGTTGTCCTCCTTCCTAACAAAAATCTTACCTTCCCGTGTCCACACATACTTATAACCTTTTATTCTTAAATCCTTGGCCTTCTTAAGAAGACCTTTGGCTCTGGGTGTAAGATGATCATTGATGTAAATCATATGATCTGAAGCATTGAAGCCCACTGCTACAGATGATATCTGCCGGACATTCTTCTTTGCTGCCATAAATTTCTGGTTTTTTTTTTTCATCTGTTCACAAATTTGACAATGATGGGTCTGGGTAGTGACTTGTTTGCCGAGGGAATTCTGTGATCGATGTATACATCACACTTATTTAATTCAAATCCAATAGCTTTACCACTATTTGTCACGGCACTATAAACGTCTTCATTCGGAAGTTCTAGTGCGCCATCGATTTCAATATTGTTTCTCCTTAGGTATTGGTTAACATTCTCCTCTTCGTCATGGGAATCGGCCTTCATCTTGTGAAGTTTCTGCTGAAGTTCCTTGATCCTTTCATCCCGTTTATTGATTTCCAGTTTTAAGTCTTCAATTACTTTAGTATTGAAATCAATACTTTCCTTCAGCCTGTCAATAAATATGTCAACTAATCGATCCATAATTGAATCTAAAAATGTTGACTCACGAAGTATTTTATTCACCGCGGCCGACAGATCCTCTGAGCGACTGTTTACGTTAGGTGGAGTTCTCACATTCCCATCCGCTGCACTGCGCTGCTGTGGCTGTTGCTAATCTAAGCTTGCTATCTCCTTGCTACCGCGACTCTTTTGTTTGTTCTTGGACATAACCTCAAACAAAAATTCCGATCTCAAACACTGTTTCACACTTAGTTCACGTAAAATAAATGATATTTCTTATTCACCCGTGACAATTTTTACACACACAGGTCGTTGTTACATATAACTTAGTCACCAAGAATCACTAATATCCATACGAACACAATAAATCTTCAGACTAACCACTAATGCTCTCTTACTCGGTTGCCATGTTACACAAGAATGTCCATTGATAGCTTAAGTAAATCACTAGAGCTAGTCAAACCTCCTATAACAGATCCGAACGTTGTTCGTGAATGCATTCCAAGTGAAGGAAGACTGTTAACAATGCTAAGATAAGTAACATTGACAGCACTCGACCGATTGAACACGCGCACTTTCGCTGAAAAGCATTGGTCTAATCCGCTAGACCGATCGCTGTCAGATCGGAAATCTGTGTCCAGACTCATGTAACCAAATCGACCGACTTTAAAACTTTTACCTGTCAATTTAATTGTACACCTAAAATTTTACAATACTTTTCCAACGTACGTCCTCCTGCTTCAATACACGCTCTGTCACGACTTGCAAGTCCACAGACCCCGGAAATGTGCTGTAGAGATTATTGAAACCGTTCAATATCACGTTACTAGAACTGTCGGGAAACCCAGTAAGATATATGTGCCGTTTTCCGCATCGATTTATGAAATAGATGGTTGCAAATAGCATTTTATGCCCTGTCCGGGATACGATCGACGCTGCGCGATTTCGGAGGCTGAAACTCTAATTACGCGTAAGGAGAGAGAGAGAGCTCTGGATACAGCGTGACCTTGGTATTACCCTCTCTATCGTGCAAGAGAGCTTATTATAAACTAATAATAATAATAATAATAATAATAATAATAATAATAATAATAATAATAATTCGTTACAAGCCCCGGAAAACTATAAACGACGTAAGTTTTGTCGTCTTTTCAGCCAAAATCCTGCACAGAGTTTCAGGGGATAGCGCTGTAATAAATAATTGTGCAGTGCTGTAATTGATTTAATTCAAGAAGAGCGAATTCATGTGTGAAATAGCATTGATATAACGACGTAGGGGGATAATAGGTAGTCATCTAACTAAAAACGACAATCCTTTGGTTAGGATGTATTTGATCAGTGATAATCAAGTTATGCGTTCGTAATGCTGTCTATTCTAAGTAAGAGGTTAATTTACTTCGGTTGTGGATATTATACCGACATTGCGGTCAATGTTATGATTGAATTAGGATGTTAAACCACGAAATGAAAATGATGCGGTACGATATACAGGTTACATTTGGATCACAAGATAACATGTGAGCAATATGAAATGAATCTGAAGAAAATTGAGAAGGAAATGGAATATATAAGTGGATAAATGATAGTTATGGATTCATATGCGTCAAGTTAAGATATATATTAGGGTTATTGAAATGAAGGAATAGATATGATGCGAAGAACATGAAACAGATGTTATATATATTTATGAAGAATGGTTGCGTAATAAGAAGAATAATGATGGTGATGATTACTGTTTCGTCGAGAGAGAAGAGATGGATGATTTTAATGGTGATATTTAATTGACGCGATTTAAGGATATGAATGCATGTATTTAATTCCATAACGTATATTAATCCTTCAGTATTCCACATCCAGCATTAAATATGATCCATGTAGTTTACAAATGTCGGATAGGTACCGGTGGATCATCAAAATGAATCCATATAGGAAAGAGTGAGTGGAATTAGCTCACATTATCCAGAGTTCTTAACCACAATCGTGTTTATTTTAATAAATTGAGTTAGAATGCTTAATTGCTCATTTCAATAATATCACTGAAGAGTTTCTCCATAATTAGATGATGAATATACTGGTTATTAAAGTATTCTTAAATGACAGACCACAGAATTTCCAGAAATGATGTTGAACAAGGTGTTATAAGTTATTGGTGACACGCTAACAGGTCACACATGATATAAGAAATTGACACTTAACTTGATTTTTGGAATTTATTTTTTATTTTAGGTAAATGATCTACATAATGATTAATAATGGTAATTTTTTATTATTTTAAAATGAAGCAATGTTAAATGGCTTATCTTTTATCCTTTCTTCCTTGAATTTTTGAAGATAAAATCCATTGAATCTGAAATACTCGAGAAATGAATAAGAAGACTAATGTTTTCCTTGTACTAACGATTAGTGATGGTGATATAGAGCATGATTATAAAATATTGGCAGCTACATGCAGGCAAATAGACTGATAACTTCTGAATAGATCTGCAATATATTATATAAAATTTTTGAAATGGAATTTAGGGAATTATTTTGTGTTCAAGCAGAGAAATGAATAACCTAAACGTGATTTTAATTTTTAAATGTCATAATAATGAGCATCTCTAGATTATTTTCTACTTTTCAACAGAAGCAATGTATATAGTCTAGAATTTTTTTATATCAAAGATCTTTGAACATTTTAATATATTAATTAGGCGAGGACCCTCGGGGGAGCCTGAAACCCCTAGAGGGCGCGTCCCCAGGTGGCGGATAGGGGGCTCACAGAAATGTGGGCTGGTTCAAATACCACGGAAAGGAACCCGCGGACCAACAGGCAGCCCAATTCCTGGGGGTTAATAATACTGGGACACCCTCTCTCCAGGGGTCATAAATATGGAGGGCCCAACCCAGGGTTATGGGTGAAGACCTCAATGGCGTCTGCGGCAGAGAAGGTGGACTTTGGTATGGCGGAGAGGGCAGAAGGGGCAACCCTGTACTCAGGGGATTAAAACGAGTACAATATAAATTCAGAAGAAGGTCAACAGCTTCAACGGCGGATGAGGAATATAATTCCCAACGGCGGAGAAGGTGGAAGAACTATCTTTGAAACACACGCAGCGTCTGTTCTCCAGATTAGGGGCGGCTGCAAAAGGCGTCTGTTTTCCAGGTTAGGGGCGGCCTAAAGTAAACTCTGGGGCTTACAACTTCAGTTTTAACACTGAGGTATGGGCTGTACCCATCCTCTCAATTATTTTCAACTTAAGGCATGATGGAAACACTTTCGGTAAAGATTACTCCAGGGGGCAGCCGGAGACGGAAATCCCCCATCGCCATGAGCGATGCAATCAGACCGTCGGATTCTGGAGAGCCTGAAACATCATGTGGGGAAGAGTCGGAGCTTCCCAGAACCTCATCACAGAAGGTACGACCCAC
This sequence comes from Anabrus simplex, assembly GCF_040414725.1. Taxonomy (NCBI): domain Eukaryota; kingdom Metazoa; phylum Arthropoda; class Insecta; order Orthoptera; family Tettigoniidae; genus Anabrus; species Anabrus simplex. The sequence continues at coordinate 123,766,110 of NC_090270.1, read as the reverse complement.
GCAAAAACACCTGCTTGGAACGTTGAATATCAATACCCTCCTAAAAACTGGAAAACTGAAGCAGCTAATCAAAGTTATGGAAGAACGGAACATTTGCATAATGACATTACAAGAAACCAGATACCTTGATGAAAACCCAATGGATTCAGAAAGTTACAGAATCTACAAAGGAAAACCTGCTATAAAGAACAACTCCAACGTAACGATTCTAGGAACAGCCTTTGTAGTCAAAAAGAACATAATTGAATCCGTAATTGATTTCGCTTCACTATCAGAGAGGATCTCACTCCTCTCTTTCAAGTCGGGAAATTAAGTGTATACGATGCGCACGCACCAATAAATGAAGATAATAAGAAAAACCCAGAAAAGGTGAAAGATTTCTGGGAAATGCTCGAAGATGCAACTTCAAAAATCCCTCCACATCACACAAAGATCTTGCTTGGTGACTTCAATGCTCAGGTGGGCATGGAAAAAATTACAGAAAAATTGTAGGAGACTACCCGGCACATAAACGAACAAATAGGAATGGTGAAAGACTCATTGCCTTCTGTAGACAAATCAGCCTCAAATTAATGTCCACATGCTTCAGAGCACTCCCAAAGAAGAAGAAAACATGGGTTTCCCCTAATGCAATGTTGGGGGAATTTCAGATAGACCATGTGGCAATAACAGCCAGAAATCGAAAAGAAATTCTTAATGTAAAAGTAAGAAGAGGTGCCAACATTGATTCAGACCATTACCTCTCGGAAATCAAAACAAGATTCTTACCGAACAGAATCAAGCCAAAAGCTAACAAGAAACCCAGAATAAATACAGAAATACTAAAGCAGAACAAAGAAAAGTACATCAAGAATCTGTCAAACCTGGACATGAATAACTGGGAAGAAATGAAAGTATCCTTGATCAAAGCATCTGAAGGTTTGGGGAACCCTCCACGAAAACGTAAGCACAGGTGGTGGACTGAAAAATGTGATGGAGCACTTGAAAAAAGACTAAAATCCTGGAAGAGGTGGAATTCCAACAAGACAGAGGAAAAGTGGGAAGAGTTCAGGAATCAAAGGAAGGAATCAGCCAAAATCATACGAGGTGAAAAGAGAAAATATGACAGAGATAGGGTGGAAAAGGCAGAGGAAGAATTTAGAAAGAACAACACCAGAAAGTTTTACAGAATATTCAAAGAGGAACTACAAGGTTATCAACTTCCAAGTCTGCTTCCAGCGAACGGACGGCAGCATTGCTACCAATAACAAAGAAAACTGCCAACTCCTAGCAGACTATTTCAAAGAGCTGCTAAACTGTGAAGAACCTCTGGACAGACTAGAGACTCAGCAACCAATCCATGAGAACCCAGATTCTAAACCTCCAAATCTAGACGAAATCAAACAGGTAATCAAAGAGCTTAAGGATAACAAAGCGCCAGGTGAAGATGACGTAGTGGCAGAAATGTGGAAGATTGGAGGGGAAATCACAGCGGAAGCAATTCATCGCTGTATAGAAGATATATAGAAAACTGGGAAGATCCCTGCAGACTGGAAATGTGCGCTGATACATCCGCTTCACAAGAAAGTTAACCGAACAGACCCGAACAACTACAGAGGGATCTCTTTACTGTCAATTGCTTATAAGATATTCTCTAAAGTTCTACTAAACAGAGTTCAGGAACAGACTGACCACCTCATTGGAGAATACCAAGCTGGTTTCCGAAAAGGAAGCTCGTGCGCAGAACAAATTTTCAACCTCAAAAGTATACTGCGAACAAGAGCAATAAGGACTCAGAACACCGTAGTCATCTTTATCGATTTCACAAAAGCATATGACTCAATAGACAGACAAACCTTACTTAAAGTCCTAGAGGAGTTTGGAATTGACAAGGAAACTAGAGAACTCATTAAACAAACCCTGACGGATACCATCTCGAAAGTCAAGTTCCGCGGAGATATATCTGACCCGTTCGAAACCAAGACAGGGGTCAGACAAGGAGATGGACTGTCCCCGATCCTCTTCAACCTAGTTTTGGAGAAAATAATGAAAACTTGGGAAGAAGCTCTGAAATCGGAAGCGATAAGAGGAATACAACTTGGAAATTAAATGTCTAGCTTTTGCCGATGACCTCGCAGTCTTAGCTGAAATCGAGAAGACGCTATAAAGATGATAGAGAAACTGCACGAAATCGCCCGAAAAGCAGGTCTTAAAGTTTCTTACGGAAAGACGGAGTATATGGAGTATAGGCACCGAAATGAGAAGTACATGGAGATAAAGTATGGGAAGATTAAAAGGGCAGAGAAGTTCAGATACCTGGGAGAATGGATCCAACCCAATGAGCTAGACAAAGAGGCTATCAAAGGAAGAATCAGAAAATTAGAATTGGCTTACAAACTAACCCATAGTATGTACAACAAACGGGCAATATCCTACATGGCCAAAATCCGACACTATCATTCAGTAATCAAACCAGAAGGATTGTATGCCTCAGAGTATCTTATTTTGAATAAAAAAAAGGGGAGCTACAAGAACTGGAAAAGAAAGGAAAATCCTAAGGAAGATTCTGGGACCCCAGAAAACTACTGATGGAACCTGGAAAAAAAAGGAAAAACAAGGATCTTTATAAACATACGGAAAAGATCTCAGATACAATGAGGAAGCGAAGGTTGAACTTCTACGGACATCTAGTAAGAATGGATGAAAGCAGACTGACCAAAAAGTTCTTTAAGTACACTGTAGGATTGAAGGCCACCACTAAGTGGGTATAAGAGGTCAAAAGAGATGCAGAAGAAGTTGGAATTACACTAGAGGTGATCAATAAAAGGAAAGAGTTTAGAACCATAATCAACAAAATCAAATTTTTTGAGGACAAACCACCTAAAAAGAAGCCCAACCGGATAATCTCAGAGGAGGAGAGAAAAATACGAAGCGAGAGAATGAAAAGGTTCTGGGAAGAGAAGAGAAGAAAGGCCAACAAGCCTTAAGTTCTATGCGGTCCACAGTTGGCCAAATTCGGAAGAAGAAGAAGAAGAAGAAGAAGAAGAAGAAGAAGAAGAAGAATTGGGCGAGGATTTAGCCAGATTTCAACAAACTATTCAACTGCTATTACATTTCAAGATTAATTTAATAAAGTGATATTAGATGAATTTATCCATTCTTTTAATGGTATCTTAGGTTAAATAAGTACTTATAAACATCCATAGATTAAGTATGATAGATATTCCTGAAGCGTTATGGATTAATTCGCGAGATGGAGACGTCCAACAAACTAATTTGATGCGAATGTAGCCGTTTAGCTCACACGGTGACTTTACTCTCGGAACCTACGACCCGAATCAGGTATTTGATTGATAGATAATGATGAATTGAACTAGGCAGGATTTCTTTGCGGCCCGACCTGCCCATATGTTCCCAGAGTCCGACACAATGTAGCAGACGTATCTGACTAGATATCCTAGAGCATCTGGACACACCATCGAGGGAATACAGGGAAGAAGGATCAATAAACTTCGCATAATTTGCAGTATTTAATGATTTTCTCGACGCATTCTTAATGACGCCACTTAAGACAGCATCGCAGTGATAAATGCCAGATGGCCCTTGGGAGGTTTTCTTAACTCAGAGCTGGGAGTCCCCATCATCCCGACCGAGCGCGTCTAAAATCCAAAGGACGCACATATTAATGCGACCTTTGATGGATTTTCATTTAAGATATCATTGGAATGTACTTATCGTTTCAGTATGTAACCTGCTGTCATCTGGCGATACCATATGGATTTAATTATCCATGACCGCCATTTCGCTAGCAGAAGATCCTGGGTTCATCTGGCTCCATGATGTACTGGAAATTGCTACCTCCAAGCCGTTGTAAATCCCACGCTGCCCTTCCACTCAGGAATACCGCTGGCACATAGGCGCGATCTCGTAGTTGTTGGTACGGGGTTCAAGGGGCACTCACAGACATGTGAACACAAATGTAAATCAAGTTATTCGAAGTAATGTTTATCTGAATTCAAGATAAATGTGATAATGGTAGTGACCACTCATAGGCTCGAGATGAGCTACCACAAGTAGCAATTAATGTCCCTGAAGATCGCCACTCGCACCCCGTTCATTACAGATAGCGATACTTGATAATTTGTCTATCCCCCGAACTGAGCGTCACTATTCCACTTACTCATCCTTGGCTAAAATAGCTACATTTATTTGATAGCGTTTATAGCCTCTGGTGTATACACACGAGCTGAATATAGCACAATGATATTTCTTCGTAATCACTGTCTCACTACACACTGATGATTACACATAGCGTAACCCGGTCTCTAAATGAAACTAATTTATTTAGCCTGTATAAAATATCACAATAATATCTTGTATTCACTCTATCACAAGAGGAGTACTGATCACACGTAACTGATGTCGATATCACACGCACTTATCACACAATGACTGTAGATATGAACACAAAGAAACACTTAATCTGCACTGTGACGTGAATCACACAAATCATAACATAGAATAAGCTGAAATGTGCAGGGTGAAACGCCTTGTATAGTTGACTGCTGGAGTTCGCTAAGGAAAGGGAACGCCCCTCCTGCTTTTACATATTCGCTCCGTTAGTAGTCATGCTCAAGAGTCGAATGGATGCTCAATTTGTAGCTCTTTACACACTCTGTCTAATGAACTATTTTCATTCAAATTGTATTGTGTGCCTCATAATAATTACGAATGCGTCCTTTGGATTTTAGGTGCGCTTGGTCGGGTCAACTGCGTATCTTATTCAGCACATCAGCGTAGTTCTAATGCGTGGTAATGTCACATCCATTCTCGGGACACTACCACCTGGTAAAGAGCTGGATGAAGTTTTCTTCTTTAACGCATGACTTTGTATTTTTGGATATTCAGGATATATTAAATTAGTTTGACATTAACTTTCTAGACTAACATTATATTATAACTTGTAAGGTACCGATACCTTATATTAGTTCATTAGAAAATGATCAGTTTCAGCCCTACATGTATATTATACATTAACTCTCTAGAATAATGTTATAGTCTAGCTCGTAATGTACCTATTCCCTAGAATAAGAATACATTTCATCTCTTCAAGAATATTTTAACTCTCTAGATTTATATTTAATTCCAGCTCGTAATGTTCCTATCCTGTTAATTACCTAGAATATTGAACCATTTTAGGTCTTCGTGTATATTTTTACTCCCTAGCTTTAGGTTCCTTTATTATATATCTGTTCTTGAATTCATTTCCTTGAATAATGATCCACTTAAGCTCTTAATGTATAGGCTATTTGACATTAACTTTCTAGACTAATATTCTAGCTTGTTATGTACTTATTCTTGTGCTGTTTCCATAGATTAATGATGATTTTCATCTCGTGTCTATTGCGTTACCGTAACTCCCATGGCTAAGGTACCTATCTAGCTCATTAATTTATTTATTATTGTCACTTGGTAGGCAAAGTCCCATATGGCTGTAGTGCCATGTTAATTTCTTAGAACAATGATCCAATTTAGCTCTTAATATATGTTTATCTTAAAACACTCATGAAGACATGAGATAGCATTACCCATGCGATAAGTTAAGTGTAGCATATTTTAAAAATTGCCACGTAGGCAAATATATGTTACATGCCTACTTTTATTTTCGCCGGACAGTACCATGACCTATTTGCTCTCGAGCATAGCCGTTGCTCTGAATGAAAATAGGGAGGATGGAACTTCGATGCCCGGGTTTCTTTCTCCGAAGTTCTCCATCCATAAAATTTCCATCCGTGACATATTTGTGAGGTAGGATTTTTATACTTACTACTCTGCCGATGCCCGGAACAGGTGCAGTATGTAGCAGCAAGCAAGAGTGATGATCTCTTCTTGGATTCAGATGGAGTCTCATACATTCTTCTGCAAAAAATACTAGGAAGTCTGTCTTCGTTTTCGAATTGGAGAATTTCAACAGGCGTAAAAACCAAAAGTGAATGCTCTAAGTTGATAGCGGCGGCAGTGCATTGGAATTTAATGTCATACGATAGGAGTGGATGGACGTTAGTGAACTTCATAAGCTCAATCAAGACTGCTCGTTGGGAAATGGTAAAAAAAACGCAATATAGAGAAATTTGCGAAACATTTATTTCATTTCTAAATTTTTAAATTTTAATTATACATGGTGATGTAATAAGAATTGACAACACTGAGATGGCTTTATAATTTTTTTACACGTTTATTATCCTTTCTTACTTCTTTCTTAATCTGTTTACCGTCCAGGGTTGGTTTTTCCTTCGGACTCAGCGAGCGATCCTGGAGAGTGAGACTTTGGGTCGGGGTATACAACTGAGGAGAAGGACCAGTACCTCACCCAGGCAGGCTCACCTGCTATGCTGAACAGGGGCCTTGTGGGGGAATGGAAAGATTGGAATGGATAGTTAAGGAAGAAGTAACGAAGCGGCCGTGGCCGTAATTTAGGTACCATCCCGGCATTTGCCTGGAGGAGAAGTGGGAAACCACGGAAAACCACTTCAAGGATGGCTGAGGAGGGAATCGAAGCCCCCTCTATTCAGTTGACTTCCCGAGGCTGAGTGGACCCGGTTCCAGCCCTCGTACCACTTTTCAAATTTCGTGGCAGAGTCGGGAATCAAACCCGGGCCTCCGAGGGTGGCAGTTAATCACACTAACCACTACACCACATAGGTGGACGATGATTATTCTAATTCTCGGTATTTATTTCTATAAATTATAAAATGCAATTTATGTTTTATAAAAGTCTCAACACTCTCATACTGTACAGTTATACGGGTGTGCTTTTAGTTTTCAGCTCACTACATCTTTAAATTGTTACCGGTATGATGTTTTTTTTATTGATTGACTTTAAATTTGTAATTTGTAATTTGGGAAAGGTTATTAAAAATACATGAAGAAACGAATGAAAATGTACTGCCTGTTGACACAACACAAACTTTGCATTCTAACGTCATAGCATGAAAATGTAATATTGATGGTTTCGTAGAATATGGGTCATAATTTTTTTCATACACTTTTGTCAGTCAATAGTTCGTTTCAGACTAGAGATGGGCACTATCGACTGAAAGCCACTATCGACTACTCGGGCGATAGTCCCTTCGAACTATCGACTGAAAAGTCGAATGTTTTCAGTCGAACAAAAGTATTCATTACTTCCTGTTGAGGAGACTGAACAGTCGAATGAAAGTATTCATATCACGCAAGTAGTCATTCCATGAAAAACATTCGAATGTTTCCAGTCAAAACTCTCCGTATCAAAAGTGGAGAGTCGTACTTTTACGAATTCGACTCAATTTAACGCAAATTACGAATAATTAGAAATCACTTGTATAGACACCCATTAGAAAAAAATTAATGTTATATTGAGTGACTTACAAATTTATTCAAAGAGACCCACGTTCGCAGACATGAAGTCCACTCCGCTCCACATTAGGAATAAGAAGCTGCACCACCTGGATATCCCAGTTCCGTATTCCATTCACGGACAGCGGATACCAGACTCCGATTTACGCACTTGTCCGTACACGGGGCTAACAAATAGAGAGATGCCCTTAATATGAACCAACATCATATGAATGGCCTTTCTTGGTCTTAAATGGACAGTGAAACGTAGAAAGACGACAATGAGGCTCTATTCCCGAACAATGCTAACAATAATAATATGAAAAGCTTATTGCTGTAGTACACAGTCAAGATATATATGAAAATAGCCAAACACACTATCGTACTACTGTATTTTCTAGATTATTATTATAGTTATAAATGAATAACGTAATGAATATAAACAAATATGCAACGAAATAAAGAGCACATAAACGACAAGAGAAAATCGCCATATTAAGTAGGTACCTATAAAGTTAACATATTATATATTACATATCCGAAGTGACCATAAACCGATTTTCCATTCGCTGTGACGGGAGTGCGACTGAATTCAGTCGACTTGTTTAGTGCTGACTGGAGAGCAAAACGTGGGAGGTGCATGACGGGAATACGACTGAATTCAGTCGACTAGTTTTTAAAGTAGTCGACTGTTACGATAGTTTAAACCAGGGCCTCTCAGGGTGCATGCGCGTGGTGCATGCACTGTGCACGGTGCAAAAGACGACTTCGCTTGGTCGACCAGAGTGCAGACCCCCCACTCCTCTCTCCCTACACCTGTCTCCCCGTTCAGCCTGTCTCCGCGTTCCTCACCTTCACTGCTGTTTCTCCCCCACTGCGAAATGTTTACGTGTGGTGAGCGGAGACGCACAGTTGTATGGGACAAGGTTACCAGTGTTATTAAAAAAATTAAAAAAGTGAATTAGAAATACACATACATGTTTGAAAGGAATGTAAACATATTTTTTTTTAAATGCAGAACCCGTAACCAAAATGAAAATGCTACAGTACTGGAACAAAACTCATTTGTGGATATAGAATGCTCTTCTTCAAGCTGTTTCAACTTCCTTAATTCTTTCTCTCTGACGTCTCCTATGATTTCACAATAATTTTCCGAATGTAGTCTGTTGTAGTGTCTTTCAATAGATGATTTTCTTACGCACGTAATTATCGTCCCACAGATTAAGCATTTGGCGTTATCGTCACGACAAACAAACAAAAAAAGAAAAAATGCGAAAGTTCCCAGTTCGATTGAAATGGACTTTCGGAAGTCTTTGCTTTCTTCGAAACAGGTTGCTCCATTATTATGTTGTTGTCGTGCGCTTGTCTATTTCACTGATAAACACGTCGTCTACCACCAAACGCTTCGTCGCTCTCAGCACACTACACCATCCGAGTCAAGCCGAGTTGAGGCGAAGCTTACCGATGCACAGTGCACAGAGCCTATGCACCTCGCTCTGCACGCGTGAGAGTTTGGGCGTTTGAGAGGCCCTGGTTTAAACTATCGACTAGTTCGATAGTTATCAGTCGATAGTGCCCATCTCTATTTCAGACCCATTTTTAATTACCGAAAAATGTTTGTTTCGGTCTCTTCTATCATCGCTAGATGCTAGATCAGACCACTGCGTGTTCGTCCATGCTACTGCATTCGTTTATCCTCTTAGCCTTGATTTATAGAACTTTGGTATGCCGGTCCAGGTTTGAGGTTGAACGAGCCTCACTCTGTTCTCGAACATGAGGATTAACAACTGAAGAAGCCATACCCTGCTCTCAATAATATGTGAGGCGTTGGAATGAAATAGTAAAGACATGCAGTTCAACCACAGACAGATAGATTATTCTGTAGAACAGTGATGATGGTTGTGATTATTGTTTTAAGAGGAACTGTAACAAGATATTCCTCCCATATCCCATCACGTCTAATCAGAGGGAGAAAGAGAAATATGTCCAGGTGGTCAAAACTATTTTATTGGGAAGTACCGGTACAACAGTTGGCTTTACGTCGCTCCGATACAGACAGGTCTTATGGCGACGATGGGATAGGAAAGGGCTAGAAGTGGGAAGGAAGCGGCCGTGACATTAATTAAGGTACAGCCCCCAGCATTTGCCTGGTGTAAAAATGGGTAAACACAGGAAACCATCTTCAGGGCTGCCAACAGTGGGGTTCGAACCCTCTATCTTCCGAATGCAAGCTGCTCACAGCTGCGCGGACCTATCCGCACGGCCAACTCGCTCGGTCTAATGGGAAGTACAATTACGCCACAATTTTCGCCTAACACTTCTTGTTCCACTACCACTTTTCCTATTCCCTGCTGGGTTATGGGTGCAAACTATGTCGCACATGTGGATTTTGCCATATTTTACGGCCGAATGCCCTTCCTGACGCCAATCCTAGATAGAGTGATGTATTCACTGCAATGTGTTTCTTTAGTGGTTGGCAATATGGCGTGTTGTATATATATGGAGAGGAGTGTACTGAGGCAAACACGAATACCCTGTCCCCGATACAAAAGAATTAACCACAGGCGGCCGGGAATCGAACACAGGACCCTCTGAACCGAAAGCCGCAACGCTGATCTTCCATTCAGGAGCTGGAAATTCTCTAACACTAACCGGAAGGAAGAGTTTCAACCTTTCTAACAACGAAGGTATCGGCTAAAGAAGGGGAAGAGCCACACAGAGCATGGAAATGGAAGAGCCCCTATGTCTCACAAACCTACTACTAACGTGGACTGAATAAGGGTTGGCCAAGGGAGGTCGGACAGGGAAGATGAATAAACAAAAGCTACCGATCAATTAATTCGAATAGGCCTCTAGGCCAGAAAAGTGAATGCAGGTAGTTGTTAAGATGGAAATAGACGTGTCGGAGGACGTTGTTTGTATGAGTCAGCTACCGCGATAATCTTACATGAGTATAATGAAGGAAGATAATATACCTCGGACACTCACGGAGTTGATCGCAGAGGGTAAAATAAGAAGAGGAAAATCTAAAACCATACCTGCCAACTTTCCTAATGATCTGTCAGTAAAACAACACGATCATAAGACAAAATAAGCATCGAACACAATTCACGTTACTTCGCAACACGTGGCAGTAAATATGAAGCAAATTAAGCGACGAACATAATTCACATGTTATTCCGCAACCGTAGTATGACCTACACTTCGAAAGTTGTGGTGAAGAACAATAGAACTATTTTTTATACAGGACTGTAAAGTTTATCGTACGAATCAGTGCATTAAAGAACAAGCGAACAGTTATTCCAGAGTCAGTATCTTTCAACACAAACAAATTGATATAAATCAACTAGGATTCAGGACGCTCGTATTTCCAGTTGAATACTGCAACAATCGGATTTATATAAATCAGAGCGATGTATCGAATATTTGCTGGTTACACAGCATGTATCGGCGGCCTGCGGAAGCTTGTTCTCGCACGAATTTTAAAAAAGATCTTTCAACCTAAAATCGTAAAATATTATAGTTCTTCCGTAAAACACACTGCCTTTCCGTAAATGTTACGGAAAAACCGTAAAGGTTGGCAGGTATGTGAAACCAAGACAGTAGATCAGGAGTTGTTTTATATTGAAGGACGTGGCATCGAATTTGAGCAGAGTGCGTAAATGTGAGATATTCATGTAAGGTGATTTACTGATTTGTAGCGAAGTAGGCTACAGCACATCTTTTCAGGGTGAAATTACGATTCTCCAGCGTCTTTATTTTTTCCGGGACAAAGCCCATTCAGCCAGTGAAATATGTAAGAAATTCATTAATGTTATTTATTGCTGGGATGCAGGAGAGATCTCCTTGTCATAAGGGCAGAAGTACGTGAGCGCCCACTGAAATAATGTTGAAACTTACCATAACATTTCTCACAATATCTATTATAACATGAAAGATAGAAATGCACCAATTTTAACATGTCAAGTGTAACGGTTCAAATCCCGTTACAAGATAATATCTGTATTTTATTATTATTATTGCATCTGTGAAAAGCCTCCGTGGCTCAGACGGCAGCGCGTCGGCCTCTTACCGCTGGATACCGTAGTTCAAATCCCGGTCATTCCATGTGAGATTTGTGCTGGACAAAGCGGAGGCGGGACAGGTTTTTCTCCGGGTACTCCGGTTTTCCCTGTCATCTTTCATTCCAGCAACACTCTCCATTCTCATTTCGTAGCATCTATCATTCATTAATAAATCACTTTGGGAGTGGCGACCCCATCGTCATAACAGCCTATATATGATTCATTCATTACATCCCTGACCCGGTCACTGACTGGAAAACAGGTTGCAGGCTTTCATTTTCATATTGCATCTGTGATATTATTATCATTATTATTATTATTATTATTATTATTATTATTATTATTAATATGTCCGTATTATTATTATTTTATCTGTGAGATTATTATTATTTTGTTATAATTATTCAATTCTATTATGCAAAGCTTGTCGCTTGCGTATTTGTAATTGAGTGTATGCATATATACGTATATGTAGATTAACATTAAATACCTGTACAGTGAGAGTTTCGATGTATCAGATGTTGGATATGACGTTGTTATATTTTGCACTACTGGCGATTCTGCCAAGTCATTGCTACGTCATGGCTACGTCATCGTGAGCTTTTAGAAATTCGCTCAGAGAGTCGGCCGCCCCAGGGGATTTCACCATTACATGCAACAGTTTGAGGCGTTGTGGGAGTATGTCATTGTTATTTCTGGAGATTACGTAGCTGTGTCAACCAACGTCTATAAAAGGTGGATGCATATTGTAGCGTCAGTCATTAGTTAAACGGAAGCTGAACAGTGAAGAAGTCTACGAGATGAAGAGACCTCAGTCGGTCAGTCAACGAGCGTGAACGAGAGATGGAGAAGACTCAGTGAGCCATTAATCATGGTCATTGAGAGAGTGAGGCCAAAGTTAGTTGGTCGGTCACTTAGTTGAAGACACGGACGCAAGGGCTTACCATGGAGTCAGAGAGGGCAACCCTGGACCTGCCATGAGGTAATACCATATTGACTTACAAAGAAGTCAGATGGTATGGAGAAGAAGCAGTCACAAGGATGTATCACCAAGTTAGGCGTGACACATCTACAGTAAACACCAGATCAAAGGAATACGTCGTAATTACACTAAAAGTGTTGAAGGTACAGTCAAGTGAATCAGTGAGGGAAATATTTCGTATAAATTGTTAAATGTCCGGTCAAGAAGAATTCAAATTCATGCCTAGTTTCTTTCAGTTGCAATGTCATAATTTCATATTCTCATCTGTTTTATCGCAACAAGACTCACTATTTTTTGATATATTACTTAAAGAATATATATTGTTCTATCAAACGAATTCATAGTTTTATTTCATTGAAAGTAAAATATCTTAACCTCAAAATTAATGGGGAAACCGAACGCCAATCTCCTTTCCCCATAACTTATATGGTATGTTGTCAAAAGTAAGCTTATTACCCCACACCCTAAAGATAGTCAAGAGTCTCATTCTATTATTGCTGCACTGAGTGACAGCTGGCGCCCTTCAAATAACGTATGTGTAAGTAAGCAGGTAACAAGTAAGTGTGAGTACAAGGTCCGATGAGTGTGTATTTTATTTAATGAATGTTAATTTTCATAATTTCCATTTTAAATGCAGATATTCAGATTTTTTAAATTAAATGCAGATTTATATGTTTGTAAATATAGTCAGAGACGTAGGAAAGTCTCACGTATTACTCCTGAAGTATTGGTACCACTGCTTCCAAATTACCACCACACATTCATAGATGCATGAAAGTCTTGAAACTCTAGAATTTCAACATTTGATAAATATTTATGTCTTCAGTTATAAATTAAAATTCAATTTTAAAATATTGTAACGTTTAGCAACAAAAAAAGGTTTATAAAAGCACAGTTTAGAAGCAACTTTAAAAATTCTATAGTATCGAAGTACAGCCATACATGAGTGTGCAAAATTTCATATCTCTAGGTAGAATAGTTTAGGAGCAATGTGTACCTAAATGTGAAAAAGAAAAAAATAGGGAAACTGCAGTCAAAGTTTGTGCTTCACTCACACCTGTCTCAGAACATTCCAGGACCATATTCTTCTTGCTGCTGGCTCTCCTCGTCTTCTCTCTTCCCTTTTCTCTTTCTTTTCTGAATTCAACCTTCCTTAGTGGATTCTGCACTTGCTTTCTGGGATTTTTTTCACACGGTCACTGTCAAAGCCCCTCATCGCCTTCAACATGTTTGCCTCAGGCTTGGTACCCAGGCTTCACATTATTCTTAATTTCTTTGTGAACTCAAATAAAAATGCATATAAATCATACATATTCTTGTTCAGGAAGGCGCGCTTTTCAAATTAAGAGCAAAATATATTTTTCGAAATTCCCGTTCTATTCACGTACTTTTGCCCTTAATGGCTTTTATTAGTAAACTTCAGCAGGCCAGGGAACAAAACGAGGTAGGATTGGAATAGTTGTGGTACCGGTAGCGTAAAAAACGATGCCGGTTGGAGGTTTTAAATCTACTACCCAGTATCAGAGAAAAATGTATATAATTCGAGGTAGCCATACTGGTCACTTTTGTGGAGAACTGACGTAAAAACAGGCGGTAATTGGTATCCCAATGACAATAATTTTTGTAATAGTCAAGTACTGCGAACAAAGTGGTGTGGACATCCACATAATATCTATATGATTGGGATCTGCAACTGCATCAACGGAACATGAACAGAAAGGAGATCGTAGTGGAGATGCCGAGGGAAACAGTCGAGATGAAATTTCATTCTTGCGATTGCTCTAATAAATCGGCACGAGTAGGGACGCCTAAGGTACCAAATTACGTTCGGAATATCCGGATGGATCTCCAACGTATCTTACTTAAGTAGAGGCTGGATTTTGGCATCTTTGCATGTTTCGTCTGTTTCGCGATATAATATGCCCATAAGAAATAAAGGCGATTCATACCATTTGAAATCGAATGGCTAAGTTTTATAGTGCACATAAATGCATATATACGGAATACTCGCATATTCTTGACATACGTGCATATAAATGTATAATTGTATTCTTATTAAAATTTCGTATAAAGCAACATATATATATTGATATTCAAATTGGTACTACAATGCTAAGAAATGAAATTGTAAAATTTCCATTCGCCGCAGGAAGCTTTCATAGTGCATGTCGACGTTATTAACAAGGTGTAAAAATATTTCGGTGGTGTTTTTGTGTTCTGTTCGGATGTTGAAATCATAGAAAAATAAAGTTTTACGATACCTGAAGTAACAGAGAGAAGATATCCCTCCTCTATGCTTGGCAGGGACCAACCTACCCGCCCCAAAAAGTATTCTTACTTGTTTATTTATTTATTTATTTAGATTATGGTGCAAGTTAAGCCGCGCACAAATTGAGTAACATGTAAAAGGAGCAAATAATTTACAAAACAGAATAAGTATAAAAAGTCAAGGCAAAATAAAGTAGAAATAGAGAGAGATACGTAAAATACAGAAAAATAGAAAGAAAAACACAAAAATACAAAAAGTATGTAAAATATAAATACATCAATTAACAAATTCTTACTTATATAGAAGAATTAAAACAGAGACAGCCTGAAACTAAATAATGTCACAATTTTCTTCGCTTCTATTGTCTTGTCACTAGCAGGACCTAACCAGTGCAGACCAATTGTCTTGTCCAGACCAATATTTTGTAGCTCTAACCTATCTTTCACCTTTGCCGATCATCTTTCGTGTTATTCAGTATCTGTGGATGTTGCGCCGATATTGGCAAGCCTTTTTAATGCATTCAGAGCTCGCCGGAACTGCATCTATGTTGGATCTATAACCTATACTTTCATTTATTCGTTGCATGGAGACCAGCAACCACTAGAAATCATGCCAAAGGAAAAATCAGCTAAAAGTATTCTGCTTCAGCAGTGGATATTTGGAGAACCAACACACAGGAAAAACAAATGTTTTGCAGAGTATGCAATAGTGCATATATGAGTGCATATGAATCCGTCATCTATTCGGATAGCAACAAGAATATAAAACACATATAATTTATTATTATTATTATTATTATTATTATTATTATTATTATTATTATTATTATTATTATTATTATTATTGTCCAACTGTCTGACTCGTTGGATGAATGGTCAGCGTACTGGCCTTCGGTTCAGAGGGTCCCGGGTTCGATTCCCGGCCGGGTCGGGGATTTTAAGCTTCATTGGTTAATTCCAGTGGGCCGGGGGCTGGGTGTTTGTGCTGTCCCCAACATCCCTGCAACTCACACACCACACATAACACTATCCTCCACCACAATAACACGCAGTTACCTGCACATGGCAGAAGCCGCCCACCCTCATCGGAGGGTCTGCCTTACAAGGGCTACACTCTGCTAGAAATAGCCACACGAAATTATTATTATTATTATTATTATTATTATTATTATTATTATTATTATTATTATTATTATTATTGTCCAACTCATTGGCTGAATGGTCAGCATTGAGTTCTTCGGTTCAGAGGGTCCCGGGTTCGATTCCCGGCCGGGTCGGGGATTTTAATCGCGTGTGAATAATTCTTCTGGCTCGGAGACTGGGTGTTTGTGTTTGTCCCAACACTTTCATCTTCATATTCAGACAACGCACTACACTACCAACCACCACAGAAACACGCAATAGTGATTACATCCCTCCATATAGGGTTGGCGTTAGGAAGGGCATTCGGCCGTAAAACAGGGCCAGATCCACATGTGCAACATAGTTCGCTCCGGCGACCCCACAGATGTGGGAAAAGCGGGAGAAGATGATGATGATGATTATTATTATTATTATTATTATTATTATTATTATTATTATTATATTTGCCTTTATTCGTAGTGGCGAAGTTAGCACTCATGGTCCTCTCTTACACTTAACCACACTTCATTAACAGAATACATCTGAAGAAAAATATTCATAATCTTATTTTAAAACTACCATTACAAACTAGAACTAATATGAAACAAAGTAACATAATACAAACACTGTAAATATTCTTAGTCATATCTTAAAACTATCGTTACAAATTAAAAGTTGAATGAAACAAAATAACATAAGCACTGTAAACGTACATTAACACACACACATTCACTCCACAAGATTAATTCAGCCTGGCCGCACACATCGAGGAGATGTTCACGGCAAGACAACTTAAAGGAATTTTAGCTTTTTATGGCCCTAATATTATGGGGAAGAAAAGTCCATATTCTACCTCCATTCCCAAGAAAGGAACGACTATATGCCGCTGACCTGCTGAGAGGGATGGCAAGTGTGCTGCCGGAGCGTGTGTACTGTATGCTGGTGGGAAGAGAATAGGATGTTCAGTTGTTAATCCTCGAAAGATTCATACTGCCACGTAGAGGTTTCTATATTGTTCAAATTTTAGAAGGGAAAGTTGACGATAATGAGGGGTAACATGAACATCATAGTGTAAGAAGAAGATAAATCTAATACAAGAGTTCATAGCACATTGTAATCGGGTTAGTTGTTCTCTCATGGCATCAATTAGTACTGCTTCACAGTAGGAAAATATACGAAGGATAAGAGTATTTATAAGCCTAATTCTCATCTTCAGTGGCAGTGTGAGTGTATTACGTGTTTTTTTTTTTTTTTTTTTGCTAGCTGTTTTACGTCGCACCGACACAGATAGGTCTTACGGCGACGATGGGACAGGAAAAGGGCTAGGAGTGGGAAGGAAGCGGCCGTGGCCTTAATTAAGGTACAGCCCCAGCATTTGCCTGGTGTGAACATGGGAAACCACGGAAGACCATTTTCAGGGCTGCCGACAGTGGGGTTCGAACCTACTATCTCCCGCACTTAAGCGACTGCAGCTATCGAGCTCGGTTTACAGTGTTTCTCTTCTCGCCTGAAGAACAAGGGAGTTTAGAGGTGAAGGTGGTAAGTATTTACTTAACACATCACTGTCACGTTCACATTTCTGTTTCTTTCTTCTTTTTTAAAAAACTGCTGGCAGAGCTGTTTGTAGAAGCAGAACTCACTGGATTGGAAGTTGAAGTCCCTTCAATAATTACTGAACTGCAGGATTTAGACCCCTCCAACACAAATTATTTCTGCCTCCTCCTCCTCCTCCTCCTCCTCCTCCATTTCAGCTTGGTGAGAAGGCTCTCCTACACCAGGTGCCACTTCCATAGGTGTGTTTGTTATAGAACTGAAAAAAATGAACAATATATTAATACAATTCTTCTAAATTGGAGCTATATTTTAGTCTGCACACAAGCCTTCTGTTTAAGAAATTATTAGTTTCAATAATTATTTTAGTAAGATTATTGTTAGGTTAGATTATATTATATTACTTTCAGTTATATCTGATACATTAATGAACAGATGGGTTGAACTTATGGCCTACAGACTGAATTTTCCCCTCACTCTTTCACAACTAGAACACTGGTCTGTAGTGCAGGCCTAATTTTAAAAATAAATATTACAGAGTTGTACCTTCTGCAAGCAATGAAGTGTTCCAGAAAGTTGAGAGTAGTGAAGTAGACCAATTTTTTGTTTTCTGTACAGAAGAACCTGGGAGGGGAGGGGGGATGTTATCTCTCCAATTTCGATACCCTGCCCTCAGAATTTTCCATATTTTGGCACAACTTTTTCCTGAAACAATGAATTAGAATATTGTGACAAAGAAAATATACCTGTAGTACTTATGGCATACACTTATTTGTCATTAAAACGAACAATGCTGTTCATTTCATTAGGTAGGCCTACGAGATGGAATTTAGGTAAGCACTGCTATGTTTTCCAAACATTTCTTCAATATTAAGTCATAAGAATAATAATTACTACTTCTCCTAGTATAACTTTCTTTACCAATCTATTCCATATAATATATTTTATTCATAATTAATCTAAGATAACACTATTCGTAACATAATCATAATAAATCTAATAATTACCAGTTTTCGTCCCAATTTGTGACTTCCCCTCTCTGAGAACAATCATCGAACGAGAAATGCAACCAAGCAAGCTAAGGGCGCCAATCTTTAAGTTGAGGACTTAAAGATAAAAATTTATAATCAAGCTTGGACGGACTCTTATCACAGGGGTGGGGTGATAGTGCACTAATCATTAAGCAGGAGAATTAGAAATCAAAAGGCTAATTAAGTCAGATTGATTAAAGTGAACTAGAAAAATACTATTTATTATATTGAATATAAATGACGACGGTTTAACGAGAACTGAATTTAAAATAGAAAATGAATTTAACAAAAAATTGAATGACTCTACTTCGCGAAAACTTGCAATATCTTTAACTCGCTTGCTCACCATGTTGTCTTGTTCTGCTGGTCCTTGGAAAGCTTCCATCCTTGTAGCGGGAACATCACCGGTCGTCTTTGAGATCTCTTCATCTGCAGCTAAGTACCATTCCTGCCTTGCACATTGCACCCACCACTAATTGGAAGATGACTTCAAAACTAACACTCCCTATTATGCTCTATCCCATATATTGGAGATAAGCCCTAAGTCATAGTTAGAAGAACCACCTTGGGTTATATGGAGAGGATACTCAATTAAGAATCCTTCCAACTTTACTGAAAATGTTCTCTGAAGTTTCATTTCTATCTAGATTAATACTACCTATTGATTTAGACTGGTTCAAACCGGTCTTGTAGCCGAGCTGTACGTACTTCCTGATGAGAGTGGCTATACACCCCTCATTCAGAATTTCTAAGTATCGAGACGAAGAATCAAGTAGAAGATCAAGTAGAATAATGTAGAATAATATCGATCAGAATCACGTAGAAGTCTCGTAGAAGACTCGTAGAAGATGAAGCCAAGAGCTCCAACACGCCCTTTTATAACCTTCTCTCGCGCTAATTACAGGTCGCTACACGTGGTCCAATCAGATGACACGTCTCTCCCCACTCCAGATATTAGAGTTGACGGGTCTTAACCAAGATATCAACTGTTCTTCTATTAGTCCTTTCACTCAGTATCCATGGCAACATGACGCTCCTTTGAAAATATAGGCGGTGATCAGTTTGAATAATTCTGGTCGAAATACGGTAGCTTACGTTAGAACGCTTGAACACGTGCTCGCTTTTCCCAGAACTTGGTGTCTAAATTTGTCCTTCCTTCTTCCTCGGTGATGTGGCAAGATAGAGGAAATCTACTGCAAGTTAATTTTAAACTAATGTCGCAAGAATCTAAGTGAATATTAGGATATTCAGCCCTCGTTTACAAGTCGTAGTTACAAAGTAATGAAATGATAGTGAGCAAATGATTAAACATGAATTATAATACAATTACATACCAAAATAAATATCATGACGTTAAATTCCTGAATTAATTACACATAATAAAATTAACATAATTACACTGTAACGTCTGGAACGTTACATACGCCCCCATGAGTTCTTAACAAATATCACATGAGTTGAGAACTCACACACTTACTCCCACATTGACTTGAAATACCTCTATTACCTGCCCATTACGAGCGACAGTATTTTCATACAATTAATTATATCTCACTCTTTCCATATCTCTCTTAGACTGCTTACCATTGCGAATGTCTGTTATTTCAGTTCATCTTGAGGTTTAGATGCTAAATTATGCCCAACATGAGCAACTTTTCACTTTTGTAAAAAAAAAGATTATCCTAGAGAATATAACATAATATGTATATAATTCAGATTACAAACTCTGTCGAGTGTCTATTTGTCCTTTTACTCCCCATCTCTCCGACATTCTTTGCTAGATAGCAGTAACACGTTCTCTTCCAATCTTTTACATTAAGACCATGGAAAACAAATGATACAAACAATTTACACTTTTATCACTCTTTCGAATGTTTCAACCTTATCTTGAAGCAGGATGCAATACACTTCACATAAATACACACGCGATTTAAGCTCACGGTAAAATTATTGCAAGTTAGAAATGCACATACGGGAAAATTAATTATTTGCCGTCGTCAGCTTTAATTAGCCTTCTGTAACATCTCAGAAAACAAATAATATATATAAAATTTCATGGCCTCACATACGGAAAACAGATGATCTATCGTCAATGAACGAGCGTAAATCTACCGCCACACAAACACCTCCCTTGTTTACAAACACAACTAGGAAATACCACCACAATTGAGACGCAAACTCATTCCGCTCGTAGTCTGACATAACAAGTAGCAACTTCCCCGAGTTACTGACCTATATCTCACAATCCGGTTCAGCCACCTCACACGACAGGTATCTCCGTAAACTACTAATGTTATATGAACCATTCATTACGCTCTCGCCATCCGCTAACTTGTAAGCACAGGGTCCTAGTTTTCTATGTACTTTATAAGGGCCTTGATATAAAAGAAAAAATTTCTTTGTTACCTTATCCTCACTATTTGACAACATTGGAACTCTCACCAAAACCATATCACCTACCTCAAAGTTATCCAGTACCTTACGTTTCTGCTGCCTTTTACGTTTATCTCCAGATTTAATCAGGTTCTCCCGTGCCAGTCGGACGTAAAATTCAGCATTACGAGGTGGTTCCTCAGGCAAACCTAACACTCTCACTAGTTCATTCTGAGGCTTACAACCAAAATGAACTTGTGACGGCGTCAATCTAGTGCTTTCATGTTGAACTGCATTGATCCATGTCTCTATGCGGGATAAATGAGCCACCCAGGCTGTATGCTTATCGAACACTAAGCATCTAAACATGCGAGATAACTCTTTCATAACGCGTTCACACATATTGCCCTGAGGGTATCTAATAGATGAATGAACCTGTGTAATACCTAGCTCTCTAATTATGGACTTCCATTTTCTCGAAATAAATTGCGGTCCACTGTCTGATAATATTCTAAGAGGAGTACCTAATTCAGGGATATACTTCTCTTTGATTATACGACTACAAGATTTTCCAGTGGCTTTTCTCATACCGTATAATCTGACCAATTTCGAGAAGGCATCAATAATGACTAAAATATATTGGAAGCCGAACTGTCCCTTAACCACAGGTCCAAATAAATCAGTACACACCAAGTCACCAGGTCTTTCTGAGATTACTGCCTGACGAGGTCCTTTTAAATAGCGGTTAGGAACTTTGCTTCGCTGACACAGATCGCAAGTGGAAAGAATTTTTCTTATATCTCTTCCCATCTTGTCCCATATAAAATTCTGTCGGATCTCATACAGAACTTTATTAGCTCCAAAATGTCCTAATTCCTTGTGGATAAACCAAATCAATTCCACACGTAGCGCTTTGGGTACACAAATCCCCCAGAGATCCTCGCCACATTTCCTGGCTAGAAACCCGTTAACCAGTTTGTACGTGTGCCTACCATGCGACACAGTGAGCTGCTCTCCTCCCTGAAGTACAGACAAAGGTTCCCGACATTCTTCGTCTACCGACTGTTCAACCAATAGGTTACGTAGTCTATTTAGAGCAGTTTCATTTTCCTTAGACAGACATGTACATATAATAATGCCCTCACGTGGCTCTAGAAGGCTACCTTCTTCGCTCAACTTCGGATCACGTGACAATAAATCAGCAAGGACATTATTCTTTCCCTTAATGTGAGTTACCTTAAAATCATACTCTTGTAAGGCGAGTATCCATCTACTAACTCTGTTAGATGATAATTTACACTTGGATACAAAAGAAAGAGCATGATGATCCGTCCTAATTTCAAATTCGGTACCTAAAACATACATCCTAAATTTACTGAGGGAGTATACGATAGCTAGGAATTCAAGTTCCGTTATAGTATAACGCTTTTCAGCAGCACTTAAACCTCTGGAAGCTAAAGACACAATCCCTAAATTACCATCATCATCTACTTGACATAGTGCACCAGCGATACCACAGTGAGATGCGTCCGTCAGCAACACATACTTCCTATCGGGCATGGGGTATCTCAAAACAACCGCCTGCCTGAATCCTTCTTTTAATTTTAGGAAAGCTCTATCATGATCTTGTGTCCATTCCCACTTACTGCCAGCTTTCAATAGTTCTCTAAATGGCTCTAGTAAGTTACCAAATCTCACTACAAATCGTCTGAAAAAATTACATACACCAATATACGATCTGAGCTCCTTAATATTTCTAGGTGTCGTAGTATTCAATATTTTTTCAATTCTTGTGCTCTCAGGCGTCACTCCCATTGCCGATACACGGTGCCCCAAAAAAGTCACCTCTCGTCTACAGAAAACACATTTGTCAAGTTTCAGAGTAAAACCAGCATACTCTAATTTAGAAAAAACCCTCTCCAAGTGGTCCAAGTGCTCTTCAAAGGTACTAGATCCTATAACCAAATCATCGATATAAATAGTAGCATAATCTCCAGTATCATCTCCCAAGGCAATACTTAGTGCGCGAATAAGAGCTGCCGAACTCGTACGGGTCCCAAAAGGAACACGCCTAAATTGGTACAAACTATGCTTATAGCTGAAAGCAGTAAGAGGCCTGTCTTCTGATCTTAAAGGTATCTGCCAAAAACTACTCCTAAGATCTAACGTAGAAAACCAACTCTTACCCTGAAAATTCTGTATCAACTCTTCAATGGTTTGTGATCTCAACTGATCAGCACCAATACGTCTGTTCATCTCCCTTCCATCAATACACAAACGTATTGATCCATCAGACTTAGGCACGACAATTAAGGGATTAACGTATTGACTGTTTGATAATTCAATCACATCGTCTGCTAACATAGCTTGAATTTGATCCTCTACGGCTTTGGCATATTTGTGTGGTATCGGATACCGCGGTCCGCTGAATGGAGTCTTATCCAGCACAGAAAAAGAATGTTCATACAGATGGGTAACACCAGGTTTCTCGGAGAAAATCTCCACGTGTTCACATAACACTTCATATAACTTGTCCTTCTGGATTTCATTCAACTGATTTCTACTTACGGCTTCTTTCAAGCCACATATTTTATCCTCATTAATCCACAACTGACACAACTTCAGGCCCTCACTAGCCTCTTCATTTACTTTAGAAACCTCTCTCATTCTCCACACTGTACTAACTTCCGTTTTCCTCTGAATTTCCTCCTCAAACTTGACCTTGATATCCTCATTATTCCTCCTCAAATTTAGCACTAGATCATTGTAATTTAACTGAGCCAATTTTAACGTTAACCAGTCAGATCCCAAGATAAGATCAAATATTAAATGCGGAATTACCAAACATATCTGAACGCTAATAGAATTATTAATACAGATCGGAACAACTACTTGTTTACAAATTTGCTTAGACCTCTTTCCAACAGCCGTAATGATGAAAGTAGACTTAACAGGCATTTCCTCCAACTGAATACCCTGTTTCACTAATGACTCATACCACTGAGAACTAATACATGATATTTGGCTACCAGAATCAATCAAAACTTTAACCCACGCCCCCCAGACTTTCAATTTAACAACGGGATTGACTACTTTATTACTTGAATCTCCATTATTCTGCTCGGGTTCATACAACAAATCGTCTCTAACATCTAGATCATATGGTAACACTTTCATGGCAAGACACTTCGCTACCTTCGTACTAGGCTGGAATTCTGACCTAACATTACAGCCTCTAGTTAGTTTAAAGGTTCCCTTTGTGTATTGACGTTGGACTCATTAGTACATTGCTCTGGCCTCCGTTGGGAATTTCCTGTCCTATATTCAGGTGCTCCGCTCCTGCTGTTCTGCTGAGGTCTGAACTGATTGCGAGCTTCGTGATTCTGTGTTCTACCGTTATGTCTCATTCCGTTGTGATGACTAAAGTTCTGAATATTCTCCGTTCTACTCCTAAGGTTACCTAACGCATCAAAACTGCCTAGTAGGTTCTCCATCTCCTGAATAGTTCCAACTTTTTGCATGCAGGCCGCTTCTCTCACCCTGTCCGGAAAATGTCTCAAAAGTAGTCTTACTACATCAGACCCCTCGGTTATACCATCTAAGTTCTGACAAATCATGACATGTGCCAGGAAGTACTCGGTCATAGTAACTCCTTCATGCTGTTTGTACCTCCCAAATACCACCCTTTCTCTCTCCCGAGCTTGTATCGCTTCATTCCAGAATTTCTCTCTAAACTTATTTCTGAATTCTTTCAGGTTCGTCATCGTCTGCCTATATACCATGAACCAAGACCGAGTTTCTCCTACAAAAGCATGGTCAATATTTTCCATAACGTCTTCCCAGTCCATAGACCCTTCCTCTAGACGCTTTTCAAATCGTTTTTCTATCATCTTAAGGAAATCTAGCGGGTTCGTTTGTTTCCCATTAAATTTAGGTAGTTCTATTTCCCTAATGTAGCTATTTCCTAGACATTGCCTTCCCGTGAAAACCTGTTTATCCTTTGCCACCTGTTTTAACTTATTTTCTGCTTTCTCCATCCGGCATTCTACATCTCTGTCTCTCCTATCAATTTCTCTCTCCAAATTAACCTGCTTCTCTTTCAATGTCCTAATTTCAATCTTATTCTCTTCAGCTATCGCAAACCTTTCTTCACTTGCCCGGGTCTCATCTTCTATTCTAAGCTTTACCGTGTCAATCTCTTGTTGGACGTGGTCTTTGAATATCCGTATTTCCCCTCTTTGAGTCTCAACTCTCTTATCAATACTAGTGACCTGCCTCATTACTTCCTCCCTAGTAGAGTTGTTTTCCTTCCCCATTAATTCCAGGAATTCACTTCTCTGCTCCGCAAACTTTTCTTCTACCTCTTTCCCTTGCCGTACATATTCATTTTTTGGTCCTCTAATCGCTTATTAAAATGTTCATTTTTTACCACCAGATCGCGTAACTGCCTACTGTGTTCGTCCATTCTCCGATTCGCTTCTTCCTTATTTTCCCTCATCTCCCTGCTTAATTCAGCTTTAGTTTGCTCTAACTGTTCTTTAAGTTCATATTTAATATTCTCAATTTTAGTGTTAGTTTGTTCTACATCTGTTTTAATTTGTTCCAATTCATTTTTAAGCTCAGATTTAGTTTGTTCTACATCTGTTTTAATTTGTTCCAATTCACTTTTTATTTCAGTTTTACTGTCCTCTATCTTACTTAACATTAACTGCATCATTCCCATTAACTGATCATTATTATTACTTTCATTGTTAGTGTTTACTTCCGCTTCGCCCCCCATCCTACTATCATCTGACTCCATACTGACTTCTTTCTGCTTGCCTTCACTCTCCATACTACTTACACTTCTATCTTCAATTTCCTCTACTAGACTACACAACTCTTCCTCTGAACTCAATACATTATTGCCTTTTATCGCCCGTCCACTGCGCAACATCCTCTCCTCTTTCGTCTGATCAGCCATGACCCTTCCCACAATCAAACACTCCTAATGCAACGTGGATATCCAAATTTTGCCCATAATACTAATTCTGATATCGTTACTGTCATTAACTGCTCCGTACTTAATGATTTTCTCGCCACACGTTGGAGCGGCATTTATGTGACTTCCCCTCTCTGAGAACAATCATCGAACGAGAAATGCAACCAAGCAAGCTAAGGGCGCCAATCTTTAAGTTGAGGACTTAAAGATAAAAATTTATAATCAAGCTTGGACGGACTCTTATCACAGGGGTGGGGTGATAGTGCACTAATCATTAAGCAGGAGAATTAGAAATCAAAAGGCTAATTAAGTCAGATTGATTAAAGTGAACTAGAAAAATACTATTTATTATATTGAATATAAATGACGACGGTTTAACGAGAACTGAATTTAAAATAGAAAATGAATTTAACAAAAAATTGAATGACTCTACTTCGCGAAAACTTGCAATATCTTTAACTCGCTTGCTCACCATGTTGTCTTGTTCTGCTGGTCCTTGGAAAGCTTCCATCCTTGTAGCGGGAACATCACCGGTCGTCTTTGAGATCTCTTCATCTGCAGCTAAGTACCATTCCTGCCTTGCACATTGCACCCACCACTAATTGGAAGATGACTTCAAAACTAACACTCCCTATTATGCTCTATCCCATATATTGGAGATAAGCCCTAAGTCATAGTTAGAAGAACCACCTTGGGTTTTATGGAGAGGATACTCAATTAAGAATCCTTCCAACTTTACTGAAAATGTTCTCTGAAGTTTCATTTCTATCTAGATTAATACTACCTATTGATTTAGACTGGTTCAAACCGGTCTTGTAGCCGAGCTGTACGTACTTCCTGATGAGAGTGGCTATACACCCCTCATTCAGAATTTCTAAGTATCGAGACGAAGAATCAAGTAGAAGATCAAGTAGAATAATGTAGAATAATATCGATCAGAATCACGTAGAAGTCTCGTAGAAGACTCGTAGAAGATGAAGCCAAGAGCTCCAACACGCCCTTTTATAACCTTCTCTCGCGCTAATTACAGGTCGCTACACGTGGTCCAATCAGATGACACGTCTCTCCCCACTCCAGATATTAGAGTTGACGGGTCTTAACCAAGATATCAACTGTTCTTCTATTAGTCCTTTCACTCAGTATCCATGGAAACATGACGCTCCTTTGAAAATATAGGCGGTGATCAGTTTGAATAATTCTGGTCGAAATACGGTAGCTTACGTTAGAACGCTTGAACACGTGCTCGCTTTTCCCAGAACTTGGTGTCTAAATTTGTCCTTCCTTCTTCCTCGGTGATGTGGCAAGATAGAGGAAATCTACTGCAAGTTAATTTTAAACTAATGTCGCAAGAATCTAAGTGAATATTAGGATATTCAGCCCTCGTTTACAAGTCGTAGTTACAAAGTAATGAAATGATAGTGAGCAAATGATTAAACATGAATTATAATACAATTACATACCAAAATAAATATCATGACGTTAAATTCCTGAATTAATTACACATAATAAAATTAACATAATTACACTGTAACGTCTGGAACGTTACAAATTCTCGACGCTATAAAATGCCATACGAAATTTACGGTCTCCCTATTCCTATATCCAGGGAGTCTAGGATTATACAACACTTTGTTTTCATACACTAGGCAAATTAATGTTTCGGTTTCATCAACAGAACACTATGTTACGTCCACCATTATCGAACGACTGCGACTGAAAAACGAACACGTTTGTTTTCACCAACCAGTCGATCTTCATCGCTCGTAGTTGATCGCTGACGATCGATGCAGTGTGACTGGTGGCACTGCCCTCTGTAGGTTTGTTTCCTTAGTCAGTTGATCGCAGTCGTTCGATCGATCCAGTGTAACAGCAAAGAAATGTACCTGCCACTAATCTTTTATTTGATATATTTTGTCACGGACATAGTTGTTTCGGAGGTGAACATCGCTTCTGACTTCAAAACCTTAAAAAATAGTTTTAACGATACTGTCAACCTTTCCTCAAAACTTATACTTTTCCTGTAATTTGTTTGCCTGATGTTTAATAGTGACTTCATTTTTTCCTGAATTTTTCTTCGTCATTCCACAACGAAGGCACACGTTGGTAGAATTTACCATGGCTCTTTGCCTTGTCCACTGCGATCGTCTGGTTCTTTCCTTTCTCCTAATATATTCATACGTTAGAATAATATCTTCACCCGAATTATCGCGTTCTCAACACATTCTTTTCCGCTCGTGAATATAAATACGTCTGTAGCCTGTACGGTACTGGGCTGTTACCGTGCAGTCGATACCATTCGATCGATGACCAGTGTGACAATGTAAATGAATTTAGTCGTTAGTACTCGATGGCAGTTGGTTGCTCTTGATCGTTCGATGCTCTGTGTGACAGGGGGCTAACAGCTGCATGAAATGGAACAAATGTCTGACCTATCCGCCTCGTGCTCTGGACTTTCCTAATCCATTCGTGCAAAACTATGCCGACCACACAACCTAACAGAATTCGAGCCTTGTTAACGTTTACCCTATTTTGGAACTATGGGTTTCAGTTCCCTCCCCCGCTGTCGCATGACAACAGTTTGAAAATAACACCGAACACATTTATAATATTATCGCGTCGGTATGTGCAGAGTGGGTCTCGGCCCTCAAGTGGCTCTACGCCTCTGCATTCGGGAGACGGGACAGGGCTGAACCTTACGGCTGGCCCCAACCGTCGGCTATCCTGAGAATGGTTTGGTTTCCCATTTCCCTGCACTAAGGCGAATGCCGGGACAGTTCCTAGTACAGGCCGCGGCCGCCAACCCCTCACCTTCTCTGAGCATCTCCTTTACCGTCACAAATCTCCCGGCCTGAGAGACGGCGTCACCGTCTAAGAGGCCCGCCTACCCCTTCAGGGGAGGAATGAAAACATTTTAGTAGTAGTAGTGTCAGTCAGTCAGTCAGTCAGTCAGTCAGTCAGTCAGTCAGTCAGTCAGTCAGTCAAATTATCAGCCTGCAGCTTGGTGGGATCCTCATATAGCACCACAGAAGATTATGAAGTAATTTCTTTTATTTATACAAGTCCTTTTATATCTCACCAACACAGGTAGGTCTTATGGTAACGATGGAATAGGAAAGGGCTAGGAATGGGAAGAAAGCCGTGGTCTTAATTATGGTACAACCCCAGCGTTTGGCCGGTGTAGAAATGGGAAACCACGAAAAACCATCTTCAGCGCTGCCAAGAGTGGGGTTCGAACCCACTATCTCCCGAATGCAAGCTCACAACTTCGCGCCCCTAACCGCACGGCCAACCGAAAGAGCCGATATCAAAATAAGGCTTACAAAGCATGATGGGGAACGAGATATTTTACCATTGTTCTCCTCACTCAGCAAGAAAAAGCTATCACAGCTTGACTGACCCCGTGAGCAACACCTTTTATAGCACCCAAACGCATTAATCGTGTTTCAGGCACAGTGCGCTGATTATACCATCGTTTACAGAGCCACTCGCAATGAGAACGACGTAAAGGGGTTACAGTCAAATCTCGGTAATGTGGCTCTGGGGTGCAAAATAAATAGAATGTCTATAAATGTACAGAAATGTAAATATATCCGTTTAACTAGAGCAAGATCACTGTTACAACATCAAATTTCAATGTGTGGTAAAAACCTGATGTTTTGCACCTCAATAAAATTACTAGGTATTCATATTTGCAGCAATTTAAAATCGAACAAGCATGTTGAGGAAATAAGGTGCAAAGCATACAGAGTCTTGGGATTTATCCGCAGATCTCTATTGGGAGCCAGAAAGAGAGCAGTTCAGACGGCCTATTTGGCATTTGGCCGATACCGTTGTACGGGCGTTCTTTCTGGCATCCCTCTACAGTGGAGAACTTGAGGGAACTACAGTCTGTCTCACCACGATTGAGAGTCGAAGAAAGCAATCGTAAGCACGTGTATTCTGAAATACTACCTGTTCCAAAACATTTCTCTTTCGTTCATTAGACTGTTTCAGTTGAGCAATAATCCTCATTATTATATTTTTTTAATCGCTGAGGAGTTAGAACAGTTCAATTTTCCGCTGTGAGGCTTGTAGTAGAGAGACTGAACGTAAAACCAAAAACCAAACCCCATGGCGCAACAGCCCCTAAGGGCCATGGCCTACAAAGCGACCGCTGCTCAGTCCGAAGGTCTGCAGATTATGAGGTGTCATGTGGTCAGCACGACGAATCCACTTGGTGGTTATTCTTGGTTTTCTAGACCGGACTGTAGGTAAAGCCAACCTATTGTTTAGCCATATAAAAATATCAGGCCTTTGCTGGCAAGATGTAATGTTTACAGTGCACTATGTCTTCTGGTATGGGCTAGAATAAAATTGTTACTTTCATTGACCTGTCTCAGTCTTATACTTGGCTTTGACAATATAAAAGTGGCTGAAGTATGAGTGACGCTAGTAATGCCATTCCTTATACAGCCAGTCCCTGCTATGAATGGTGTGAAAATGTCGCTCATAGGGTCGGTTGGTGCACGCATTTCAGTGGGCTTGGCAGACTGATGTGCAATAGCAACTTCTGGCTCAGTGAGGAAAGCAACGGGAAACTACCTCACTCCTCAAATCCCCTAGTACGCCTCTTCAGTGACGCCCAGGCCATCTATGACAGCTAATGGTGAACCTGTTGAGGATCCAACCAGCCTTCGGGCTGAGTACCCAACATACATACATAAAAATATCACGCCAGCCACAATGCGCCTGATTAGATATACAAACTCACTGAAATAACAGCTGCATATATGAACAGAAACATAATACGAGGGCGAGTCAATAAATAAGTCGCAAAACTGAATTGAGGCAAAAATAATCAAAGTAACTTTCTGACATTTATTTTTTCCACATATTCACCCTGTACATTCAGGCACTTATCCCATCTCTTTAAAAGTCCTTGAAAGCCAGCAGCAAAGAAGTCCTTTGGTTGCTGTCGCAGCCAACGTGTAACCTCATAGATTACGGCATCATCTGTATCAAAATGACGGCCACCCAAATGATTTTTTAGGGGCCCAAACAGACGAAAATCACTGGGGTCATTACGGATGAGTTGATCCACACGCTGTAATGTGGTTGCAGTTGACACTTCCGCAGGACGACCAGGACGCTCCCCATCTCTGATGCTTTTCCTTACATGGTTAAAATTCTGGCTCCAACCGAACAGCTTTCCGTGAGAAACAGTTTTCACCATAGACGGGATGCTTTCGCGATGCACTTCTTCTGTGAACAGTGGACAGACTTATAAAAGTAGGAAAGATCACAATATGAATATAAAGTTGGAATTCAAGAGGACAAACTGGGGCAAATATTCATTTATAGGAAGGGGAGTTAGGGATTGGAAAACTTACCAAGGGAGATGTTCAATAAATTTCCAATTTCTTTGAAATCATTTAGGAAAAGGCTAGGAAAACAACAGATAGGGAATCTGCCATCTGGGCGACTGCCCTAAATGCAGATCAGGATTGATTGATTGATTGATTGATTGATAGAGTCCTTTGGCCCACAAAAAACGCACAACTGCACGCTGTTCTTCTCGTGTACAGTCATGCAACACATTTGCCATCGTGCACTAACAGCCTCTGCCGACTGACCGAGTGCCTGCGAGATGTCGTACGACAAGCATACATATGCTGCCATCTGCTTGCAAAACTTGCGCGCGTAATTTCAAATGGTATAAGACACACACTTGTTTGCGACTTATTTATTGACTCACCCTCGTGGAATAACAAATCCAAAAAAGAAAATTGATCATGCATTAAAAAGTAATTAAACAAGATAAATGATAAACGCTGTCTATAATTTTTATTTGCAATAAACTTACAACAAGCAGACAAGTAAAGTGGACACGTACTTTGGATCAGCAACCACTGAGCACCTGGGCTCAAGGAACACTGTTTGCGAAACGGATCGTCTCTTCTCGCAAAATCTTCCATCAAGTGACTTGCCTACCTATGTCTGGGACATGTAACTTATTTGTACATACATGTGGGAAGAATAGGGAATATTCGAATTATATTGCTAATAACGAGCAAGAGCATCGTATGTTAAGGCCGGTCTCCACTGATTAACATTTAACAACAACATGTTAAATGTTAAAAGTGTTAAATGTTAACTGGTGACACCATCAACATGTTAAATGTTAAATGTTGAATACTGTTTCATTTAACATTGTGTCCACACTTAATAAACATGTTAAACTTGAATTCCTTTGTCTATACACAGGTAGTTCATTAAGTTATATCAATTTGTGGTAATACATTTAGGTAGTGTCTACTATTTTCAAACAAGGACAATGGACCCAGATGAAGAGGATTACTGGGCAAGTTGGCCGTGCGGTTAGGGGTGCGCGGCTGTGAGCTTGCATCCGGGAGATAGTAAGTTCGATTTCCACTGCCGGTAGCCCTGCAGATGGTTTTCCGTGGTTTCCCATTTTCACACCAGGCAATTGCTGGGGCTGTACATTAATTAAGGCCACGGTCGCTTCCTTCCAAATCCTAGGCCTTTCCTACCTCATCGTCGCCATAAGAGCTATCTGTGTCGGTGCGACGTAAAGCAAAACATGAAGAGGATTTGGCCTTTGTTATTGTCACCGCTGCTTCTTGTTGCGATTTAGAAATGCAGTTTTATTAGGCATATTTTCTGCCCTCATTCTGTTCATTGCTTCAAAAGCAAACCACTTTGAAGTATAAACTTCGTCCACTCCCGCCCACGACTTCCAACTTTTCTGAACTTTTTACGATTCCCGAATGTACTAAGGCAGGGCCTCTCAAACGCCCAAAATCTCACGCGTGCAAATCGAGGCGCAAGAGCTCCGTGCACTGTGCATCGCTCCCGCTCGGCACGGCTCGGCTAAGCTCCGCTTAACTCGGATCAATTCGGCTCGGATTTTGAGCGCTACGCAGCAAGTGAGGAAGAGGGAGACAGGGGGAGCGAGCGAGACAGGCGTGGGGAAAGAGAGAGACAGCGCTATTGCTCCAAATCGAGGAGTGGGGGTCTGCACTCTGGTCAACCAAGCGAAGTCGTCTTTTGCACCGTGCACAGTGCATGCACCAAGCGCATGCACCCTGAGATGCCCTGTACTAAGGGTTGAGGGACGCTAGATTTTTTTCGATGCACTCGTGTGAACAATCATAGATAATTTCGAGTTCCTGGAAACTGTCGGCTTTCTTCGCTTTATCTCTGTATTTGTTTGATAAGACATCCCAGGCCTTTCTATTATATCATTAATTAAGTCCAGAGTAATCTCTTAGCTCCACTCCATTTCTGACTATAAATTTTAGTACCGATATAGTGCAGAGAGAATGGCATTCGTGCGCGTACAGTATTTGTAGCTTATAACAAGGAGAACGAGTGTTGTACCGTAACTATAATCCTACTTCCCGAGAAGCACGTCGTTTGCTTCGTTTAGGCTATCTGTTGGTATGGAAACAGCATGGAAGTTGTCGAAGCTCTGCCAACATCTCACGAACAACGAATTGACTTGACATGTTTTCCACTTGGAGCGGAAAACACGCCAACATGTTAAAAGTGTTAACCTCAACATTCTGAGTTAACATGCAAAGTCAATTGGAAGACACAATCACAATATACATGTCAATTGTAACATGTTAAATTTAACATGTTGGTGTTAAATGTTAATCAGTGGAGACCGACCTTTAGGCTTGTTACGTTTCTTCTAAACTATGTAATGCCTGTTGCTCACGGTAACATTTTCTGTCAAATTTATTGTTCAATAATTTAATTTTATAAAATTTATGTTGCTCACGGTCAAGTTCAAGTTTTATAAAACATTTGATAAAACTTTTCATAAAATAGGACATGTTCTATTCCGTAAAATTAATTTTACGAAACGAACCAATCAGCGAAGCTGACATCACGATGATGCTGGGGCTATGTCGTGAGAAGATTGCGAAGCTCGATTGTAAACAAACCCTTCTTTCTAAAATGGCAGGATCCGGGTGGACTAAGAAAGCTGTTAGTGTTTTACTGACGAATACCAGAAATATCCTTGTTTGTACGAAGTTAAAACGCCACTTTACCACAGCAGAAATGCAAGAAGAGAGGCAAAAAACACAATCGCCGAATTCCTATATGAATGCTGGTCTTCTAACCTCAACTAATTTTCGACCAAGGGCAGTAATCCTCTACCTTCTTTTCTTCTTTTGATCCAATCGCGAGTCGAGCATTTCCTGGCATTTCTTTTCTTCCTTTTTGTCACTGTACAACATATAATTGCAGCTAAAGCAGCAAGTTTTGCTTTGTTTGTTGGAGCCATACTCTCAAACACATTATAAGTTGAACAGCTGATTCTTGGTTTAAAAGTTTATCAATAGATGGCAGCACATACACATCTTGTTCAGAAGTAAGTTCATAGATGGCCATCCTGATGTTTCCACTGATTTTATAAAATAATTTTACCGTGAGCAACACAACTTGTTTTCACCAAATTTTTATAAAATTAATTGTACAAAAAAAATTTACGAAACATTTTACCGTGAGCAATAGGCATAAGTTGAGCAACGTTAAAGTTTGTACACATGTTTATATAGGGAGTGCGTCATCCTCAAGCAGTAAAATCAGGTAGATATTATGTAATTGAAACCGTTAAATATCTCACGTATGCCACGTCGATAGGCCGCCATTTTATTCCGGTTTACGATAATCAAGAGCAAGCAAGATTTTCTCGCTAAGAGGAATTCTCAGAAGTCAAAAGACTAAAAGTCAAAGAACAGAGAACTAAAGCATAGAAGACATGCCTGCTACGCATAATAATAACCAATCCTTAACTTCTTCTATGAACAATGGGGAAAAGTGTGGCTACTGCAACAATGTATTTGTTACAGATTGCGCTGCAGTACAGTGCGAAGGCTTATGCGCCACATGGTACCACAAAGAGTGTGCAAAACTCACTAATGGCGAGTTTGAAATCATGAAACGCGCTAAATGTAGACTCTCATGGATCTGTGATACATGCAAATCGGAAATCTCAGAACCAAATAGGGAAAATAGCATCTTAAACCAGCTAACGAAGAAGCTTGAAGCCATAATGACATTCCTGTCCAAAGATATGACCAAAGCCATCGAAGAAACGGTAGTGAATGTTCTGGAACGTAAAACAAAGCCAACAACTAATACCTGGGGACACAAAAAAGTAGCTCCAAATCCTCCTCCAGCTGAAACAGCACAAATGATGACAAAGACAGGCTCAACAGAATTGGAAAGTCTGCTAACACCAACATCAGAAGACCGTCAGCAAAGGAAAGGAGAACAGGAAGGGCAAGGACAATCATCAGAGGACGCTACTCGAAAGACAGTACAGAAAGTCGTAACACGGCCGTCAGGTGATGCAGCTCGTAAGACTACAGAGCCAGACACATCAAGGAAGGAAGAACCAAGAGATGTCCTTATAGAAGACTCTATTGAAGAAACGGAAACAATAGACGCAACAGGGACCCAGGGGCCATCGAGAAGAATTAGAAGAGAACAACACTTCAACCAAGCAAGAGAGAAAACGAGTACCTATGAAAGACATGATATCATCGGGACAAAGCAAAAAACAGGTGAACTGCAAGCAGCAGAAAAAATGGCATGAATGTACATAGGAAGACTAAGAGATAATGCCAGCAAGGAACTCATTAAAGAATACATTAAAACGAACGGAATACAGGGAAACATAGAGTGCGAGGAGCTTCAAACAACGGGGATAAGTAAGGCCTTCAAAGTCGGCATACCATTCAAGAATCGAGCTGATATGGAACGAACGGGCCTGAACGGGTTATCGTTAGACGATTTCGTTTTCGTGCCAAAGACAACAGAATGTTCAGTGCTATCTAATCCAGAATCACTACAAGAATTGAATGTACTCTTATGGAATGTGGAAGGACTATCGAGCTTGGCGACAACAATCTCAGATGAAATGTTCTTGCAATACCATATTATAATTATGACAGAATACAACCTGAGAGACCGATATTCACTAAATGTTTTTGCAGAACAGGGACAATTAGGAAGGCCAAGTGGTGGCATAGCGTGCTACTTGGATAAGAGTTTAGCTCCATTTAGGACACCTCACAAAACAAGAAACTTATTACTAGTACAGACGCAAATGTGTTGGATAATCGATGTCTATTTCCAACCTGAATACATTGCCAGGGAGATAATAGATGAACTTGGATCTGCACTCTGCAAAATAAAATAAAATAGCACCGTTATCGTGGCTGGTGATATGAACTGTCGAATAGACACACCTACTTCAAAAACTGCAAGCGTCTTGGAATATATGGAGGAAGAGGGCTTCTCTTTAATAAATCAGAAAGAACATAAAACATACATATGTCATAATGGATCAAGCACAATCGATTTAGTTTTTACAAATATGAAAAACATCAAGTCAGTGACTCAAAAGATAAGAAACACGGCGGACAGAAAGCATCTACCGGTCGAAACAAGAATCAAACGGTGCAAGGAAGCACAACAAGAAGCACCGATCCCCAGGAGGTTAAGGCAAAAGCTATCAAAGGGGAAAGTGGACCCTGAGTTGAAACAACAAATATCTGAGCACATTCGACGAGGAGCAGCTGGTATAGAGCAGGTAATAAGAAGTGCGGCATCGCCGGTCCTTCCTACAGCGAGAAAGGCAAAGCCTTGGTTCAATGAAGCATGTTATGCGGCTCGGCGTAAGGCTCTGGATGCTTTACACATAGCAAGGAGTGAACCATCGGAGATAAACTGCATGAAGTATGCGGAACTACGAAGAATCTATAAACGCCTAGTGAGGGAAGCAAAGAAAGAGCATCACCAAAAAGAAGAAATTGAACTGATGCGTGAAGCAGAACAGAACTCATATAAACCGCTAAATGCACGGCAACCAACATTTCCTAGAAGCATTTCAACCGATGTTTGGGAGGAGCATCTACGCAAAGTATTTCAAGATAGAGAAACACGCCCTGAGCTGGAAATGGCAAGTGATGTCACGAACGTCGAACCTTTTACGAAGGAAGAAGTAGCGGAGGTCATAACAAGTATCCGGAACAACAAATCAAGTGGACCCGACTCTATATACGGTGAGCATATTAAAGAAATATGGCCTGAAATGAAAGATGAAATAATCAATCTTCTTAGCGGTTGCCTAGAGCAAAGCAATATTCCGGACAGTTGGAGGAAATCTACGGACAAAATGTTATACAAATGGAAAGGAGACACTGGGGATCCTAACTCATACAGAGGAATCGCCCTGGAATGCACGATGTTCAAGTTACTGACTAAATTACTATGCAAGAGGCTTACAAACATAATAGACCTGAAATTACCTGAGGAACAGTTCGGTTTCAGGAAAAATAGGAGCACAATCCAAGCCATTACCTGCCTACTCAACGACATACAGACTACCTTTTCAAATCCAGGACAAAAACTACATGCAATATTTATAGATTACGCGAAAGCTTTCGATTCAATCAGTCGGAAATTAATAATAGAGAAACTACAGCAATTGGTTGGAAGAGAGAACTATCTATTGCGAATTATTCAAAACATACTTCACGACAAAAGCATAATCATCAGTGACGGTATAAATATCTCACGACCAATTCATCGGTACTCCAAGGAGATCCACTGAGCCCTCTGCTCTTCATTGCAGCGACAGCTGACGTAGTTCAAGCAATATCATCAGAAAAGGTACGCCTATATATCTATGCAGATGATATGGTAATAACATCAACAGACCAGGTAGAATTGCAGATTGCCTTCGATCAAATGGTGCAATGGACAAAGGAAAATGAACTACAAATTAACGAAAAAAAGACTGTGTCCATGAGCTTCAGAAAAGGGGGACCACAGGCCTCTTTCTTCTACCAAGAAAAGAAACTAACAGCAGTGTCACACTTCAAATATCTCGGCATGACCGTACAAACACGTGGCATCATATTCAGAAAACACATAGAAGACAAAACAAACACGGCTATCAAGGTGATGAACGACATAAAACTCATCAATAGACTATCAATTGAAACAGCAATGAAATTATTCAAAATTAAAATCACTCCTATCATAACATATGGACTAGAATTAATTTGGATACACTGCACACAGAGAAATCTGGAACAGATTGAGAAAGCCACTTTTCTGAAAAAAATATTATGCCTTTCCAAATTCACACCCTCTCGTCTCGCATACGAGCTCACCAGGGAGCCTTTCTTCATTGAGGAACTACGACTACAGCTACTTTTGCCAGCAACTCCTGCATATAAAGGCCTCATGGAAGTGCTTTGGAAAAAGAAAAATGAAATATGGTCAGAGTTCTACGCTACAGTCGCTATGATCTACAGCGATTGGCAACAAGGGAACTATGAGCTGAGACATTTAGTGACACGCTACGCCGTTCATGGCTTCCACTTCAAGGTGTGCATGACCAGCAAATATCACGATCCAGACGTTACCTGTGTTTGTGCTTTGTGCAACAGAAGCTGTGATCGATATCACGCAATGATATGCAGTGAAAGGAAGTGCTCATTGAAAATGCTTTGCAGTGAGGGACTATCCTAATAACTATTGTTAACTATTTGTTTTTTTTCCCTGCACATTGTGCGCTTTTCCTCTTTATTATTATTATTATTATTATTATTATTATTATTATTATTATTATTATTATTATTATTATTATTATTAAAGCCCGCCTGGTGGCCATGATCGTTAAGGCGCTGAAGTCTAAAACGGTCTAACACCGAGGTTAGCCGGTTCGAGTCCCGTTGGTCGAAAAAATTTTCACCATCAGAATGTTGGCCGGCAGGGTAGGGGAGGTGGTGGTATACAATTTCTAATCACGAGATTGCGTGCCAAAAGCCTGGATTAAATTCCAAACCTCTCCGCAGTGCTCATATGGAGTGAGGGCATATGACGCTGTTGATGGTGATTCGTCCGTCGGATGGGGACGTTAAGCCTTGAGCAGACCCCTTGGTGCTATTCGACAGGAGTAGGCTATGTGCCGGCACCGGGTTTCACCCTCTCCCTACTATCATATATCACGTCATTCATTTCATCTCTCATTAACTCCTCTGATGAGGTTGACGTCAGGAAGGGCATCCGGTCATAAAAAACCGCCACGACAAATTCATCTCACCTCATACCCGACCCCGTAGGGAAACGGGACAAGGGCTGGACAAACAAACAAAACAACATTAAAGCAAACCTCAAAAATATTTTATACTCCGACTCTCAAACATGATGAGGGAGTTCAACGCGCCGAGCAGAACGACAAATTGCACATCACGGTCATTTAAATACAGCCAGGTCACTGCCCCCCTCCCCCCCCCCCCCACCTAGCAGTTCTCTGTAAACAAATAAATATTGCTTTTCTGAGAAAATCCCTCGCAGGTAACATTTACGTCAACCCTTTCAATCGTTTACAGCTGAACTGCCGTTCCGCTCAAAGGGGTCGAGGTGTGTCCCTTTTTCCTCCGCTTGCACGAGCAGCATCATATCAAAGTGGCTTATTTATTCGTTCTGCTCGGCTATGGAATGAACTCTCACCACAGACAAAAGAACTACAGTACCTACCGAAAAATTTTGTAAAGAGGTATAAAGATTGTAGTATATATAACGAAGCCTTCCGTACATAACATATTTTTTCTACTGTGTGAATGTTCAATGTGAGTGAGAGAACGGATGAATGTTTATGTGATCCCGATTGAGACTGCATGTGGGTATGAATGAGCCGGTCTAGCTGAAGTATATGTGGGGATTCAAGTGTGTGTGTGTGTGTGTGCGTGTGTGTGTGAGAGAGAGAGTAGAATTACTTGAGTGTTGAACAGGACTTGTGAATATTATGTAAATGATACGTCTATATAAATGCGGTAACCGTAAATAAGCACATTCTGTAGATTATCATTCTAATTTTTTAATACTGTAATTTTAAGTGGGGATGGAGGCACATTCGTGTATGTAGGCTATGCTCTTTCTCCTTTCACCATCCCTGAATTTAACCCTATGGCGCAACAGCCCCGAAGAGCCTTGGCCTACCAAGCGACCGCTACTCAGCCCGGAGGCCTGCAGATTCTGAGGTGTCGTGTAGTCAGCACAACGAATCCTCTCGGTCGTTATTCTTGGCTTTCTTGACCGGGACCATTCCTGAACTGTATATACAATTTGAGGGAAATAAATAAATAAATAAATAAATAAATAAATAAATAAATAAATAAATAAATAAATAAATAAATAAATAAATAAATATGTATGTTGGGTATTCAGCCCGAAGGCTGGTCTGATCCTCCACAGTTCCACCAAAGGCTATCATAGACAGCCTAGGCGTCACTGAAGAGGCATACTAGGGCAATGAGGACTGAGGTAGTTTCCCGTTGCTTTCCTCACCGAGCTAGAAGTTGCTATTGCATATCAGTCTGCCAAGCCCACTGAAATGCATGCACTAACCGACCCTATGGGCGATATTTTCACACCAATCATAACAGGGACTGGCTGCATAAGGAATGGTATTACTAGCAACATTCATACCTCGGTCACTTTCATACTGTCAAAGCCAAGGATGAGACTGGGACAGGTCAATGGAAGTAACGAATTGCTCTAGCCCATGCCAGAAGACATAGTGCACTGTAAACACTATATCTCACCAGCCAGGGCTCAATAAATAAATAAATAAATAAATAAATAAATAAATAAATAAATAAATAAATAAATAAATAAATAAATAAATGTCATCAATCAGCACCACCCACACTTCAACAGTTTCCATTTGGTCAGCCATAAATGAGACAGACTTCTGTATAAGCTACATTTTTCTGCGGCCTGTGAAGAAATACTGTATTAAGAGCAGTATTTCATGAACTTGCCAAAATCATGTACTAGATCTTGGTTTACTTCTAGTGAATACCTACACTCGACGATAAGATATGTAATCAGATCTGTGGAGTCAACGAATTACGATAAGGGAGCTGATAATGCATTTCCTAAAAACACTTAAAACCTACCACGTGGCTGTCTGACATAATAGACTTGGTTCTATACGCAGTAATACTATTTCAGAATGTCCTTTCACCTTGGCGAGAATAAACTGGCAGTGTAAAACGAGCTAATACACGGTCCACTCACCACAAATTGGACCAGGTCGCGATCCACTCTACCGCATTGGGACGTGATGATATGTACAGGCGCGGGTGCATAAAAGGAGAGTGCTGGCTAACAGTCACGCGTAGGAGCACAGGTGTCTCTGGCTGTAAAGTGATGACGACTCATGGATAGCGTGACCACCTGCATAGGTGAAGAATGAGGGACAGTTGTGTCCAGAAAGAGACGAACATTGTGGTGCTGCTGGTGGTGGTGGTGGTGGTAACTGATTAAGCAAGCAAGCAAGCAAGCAAGCAAGTAATAATAATGGCGTTTGGCCTCCGGAGAAGCCTGGTGCGGGTCCTTTTCTCGTAGACGGCCTATTAGGCGACCTGCATGTCTGTGAAGATGAAGGCCCTACCTAGGATGATTTCTGATGCTGAATACGTCATGGACACCCAGCCCCCAAGCCATTGGAATTAACTAATTAAGGTTAAAATCCTCGATCCGGCCGGGAATCGAACCCGTGACACTCTGGACCAAAGGCCAGCACGCTAACTATTTAGTAAGTAAGTAAGTAAGTAAGTAAGTAAGTAAACCATAAAGTAATAAAGTACCGGGCGAGTTGGCCGTGCGCGTAGAGGCGCGCGCCTGTGAGCTTGCATCCGGGAGATAGTAGGTTCGAATCCCACTATCGGCAGCCCTAAAGATGGTTTTCCGTGGTTTCCCATTTTCATACCAGGCAAATGCTGGGGCTGTACCTTAATTAAGGCCACGGCCGCTTCCTTCCAACTCCTAGGCGTTTCCTATCCCATCGTCGCCATAAGACCTATCTGTGTCGGTGCGACGTAAAGCACCCTAGCAAAAAAAAAGTAATAAAGTAATTAATTCATCTCTATGCGTGACGAGTCTAGGGCTCAACACCCTCTCTTACAATTAACCACAGCCTTAACATTACATAATTATGTAATAAGAAAATGAAAACCTACAACCTGTTTTCCAGTCAATGACCGGGTCAGGAATGAAATGAATGAATCATATATAGGCTATTAGTACGATGGGGGTTGCCACTCCCAAAGTGATTTTATTAATGACTGATAGATGCTATGAAATGAGAATGGAGAGTGTTGCCGGAATGAAAGATGACAGGGAAAACCGGAGTACCCGGAGAAAAGCCTGTCCCGCCTCCGCTTTGTCCAGCACAAATCTCACATGGAGTGACCGGGATTTGAACCACGGTATCCAGCGGTGAGAGGCCGACGCGCTGCCGCCTGAGCCACGAAGGCTCCCAATTACGTAATTGAAATAGTAAAAATTACAACAAACCATGAGGAAGTTAAGTAATATGGTAGTACTAACAGCGAACATAGAGACAGTAATAATTGTAGAATGTACAACTGTCGATATAAATGAAGGTAACAACAATTATACAAATATAAAACTATCGAGCGAGTGACTGTGCGGTTTGAGTCACGTAGCTTGCATTCGGGAGATAGTGGGTTCGAACCCCACCGCCGGTGGTCCTGAATATGGTTTTCCATTTTTCCCTATTTTCGCGCGAAGAAAATGCTGAGGTTGTACCTCAATCAAGGCCAAGGTCGCTTCCTTCCCGCTCCTAGCCCTTTACTCTCACGTCGTTGCCAAAAGACCTATCTGTGTCGGTAAAGCAAATCGTAAAAAAGTCCGACTCGTTAGCTGAACGGTCAGCGTACTGGCCTTCGGTTCAGAGGGTCCCGCGTTCGATTCCCGGCCGGGTCGGGGATTTTAACCGTAATTGGTTAATTCCACTGGCACGGGGGCTGGGTATATGTGTTGTCTTCATCATCATTTCATCCCCATCATGACGCGCAGGTCGCCTACGGGCGTCAAATACAAAGACCTGCACCTGGCGAGCCGAACCCCTTCTGGGATATCCCGGCACTAAAAGCCATACGACACTTTCATTTCATCGTAAAAAAAGAGAATTACTGGTGATTGTTTTAAGAAGTACAACTGGGCAACCATTTCCTATGAACACTAATCAGAGGCAGAAAATGGAAGATGTCCTATCCTTTGAAGAATGAAGGTACCGAATAAAGAAATAGAAGGGCAACGAAGGACATGGACATGAAAGACTCCTTAGGCCTCGCACACCTAATATTGTCTGGTTAGGAAGAAAACATGCCTTTGCTGGCGGGACGTAGTGTTTACAATGCACTATGCCTTCTGGTATGGGCTAGACCAGGGCCTCTCAGAGTGCATGCATTGTGCACGGTGCAAAAGACGACTTTGCTTGGTTGCCCAGAGTGCAGACCCCCACTCCTCGATTTGGAGCAATAGCTCTGTCTCTCTCTTTCCCCACGCCTGTCTCGCTCGCTCCGCCTGCCTCCCTCTTCCTCACTTGCTCCCTAGCGTTCCACATCCGAGCCGAG
This sequence comes from Anabrus simplex, assembly GCF_040414725.1. NCBI lineage: Eukaryota > Metazoa > Arthropoda > Insecta > Orthoptera > Tettigoniidae > Anabrus > Anabrus simplex. Next base: position 123,722,902 of record NC_090270.1, on the reverse strand, counting down.
TTGAGCCGAGCTTAGCCGAGTAGCCCAGAGACGAAGCGTTGGTCCGAGGCGAACCGAGCGGGACCGATGCACAGTGCACGGAGCTCTTGCGCCTCGATTTGCACGCGTGAGATTTTGGGCGTTTGAGAGGGACTGGGCTAGACTAATATTTTTACTTTCATTGATCTGTCTCTCTCTTATCTTTGGCTTTGACAATATGACAGTGACTGAGGTATGAGCGATGCTAGTAATGCCATTCCTTGTGCAGCCAGTCCCTGCTATGAATGGTGTGAAAATGTTGCTCAGAGGGTCGGTTGATGCATGCATTTCAGTACGCTTGGCAGATTGATATGTAATAGCAACTTCTGGCTCGGTGAGGAAAGCAACGGGAAACTATCTCCCTCCTCATTTCCCTAGTACGCCACTTCAGTGATGCCTAGGCCATGACAGCTGATGGCAGAGCTGTTCACGATCCGACCAGCCTCATCAGGCTGAAGACTGAACATACATACAGGAAGAGAACAAGAATGCTATTTGTTTTACGTCGCACTGACACAGATAGGTCTTATGGTGACGTTGAGATACGAAAGGACTAGGAGTGGGAAGGAAGCGGCCATGGCCTTAATTAAGGTACAGCTCCAGCACTTACCTGGTGTTAAAATGGGAAACCACGGAATTCCGTCTTCAGGGCTGCCGACAGTGGTATTCGAACCCACTATCTCCCGGATGCAAGCTCATAGCTGTCCGTCCCTAACCGCACGGCTAACTCGCACGGTCATAGACATTCTACTTCTCGAATATTTTCTTAAATACGCCCCTGAATAAAGCCGTCGCACAGTTCTCTTTCTAGATACGCGATATTGACGACGCTGAGGACCATCTGGTAGTATCGACCTTAGGCTTCTCAAAGCCCCACCCATTAGAGCGAAGAGAGGAGCAGTTCTTACCGCAAGGGCGCATGACCTCGACTACCGGATGCGGCATTTAGATGATGACTCGACCAAAATGGTTTAATTCCCATTCTCTTTCCCTGTAAAGAGCTCTTTTGTTTTGTTACATTACTTAGAAATCGTAAAAGTTGGTCAGCCATGTGCAACAGTTCGCCGGCGATATGCATTTCTCGGGAAAATGCAGGAGTAGTGAAAGTATGTCTTCCCGGACGCATTCATGGCCAGGGAATGACAGGATGTAACTTGCGATGTAAAATAATTCACGCTCAAACAAGGCTCGTACTTTCATAAAGGCGACCGGCCACATTATTCATCTTTCAAGACCACCTGGTGGCCATGATCGCAAAGGCGTCAAGTCTTTCAGGTCCTGTTGGTGGAAAAAATTCATCATCAGAATATTCACCAGCTGGGTAGGAGAGGTGGTGGAATACAATGTATAATTACTAGATTGTGTGTGACCTCTCCACAGTGTTTATATAGAGTGAGGGCATATGACACTGTTGATGGTGATCCGTCCGTCGGATGGAGATGTTAAGCCCTGAGCAAACCCCTCGGTGTTATTCGACAGGAGTAGGCAACATGCCGACACCGCATTTCACCTCTTCTCTACCTCATCATCGTCATCATCTCACTTTCAGGTGCGCAGATTGCCCATGGGAGTCAAATAGAAAGACCTGTACCAGGCGAGCCGAACGGAGGCTCCCGACACTAAAAGCCATAAAAAAAGCCAAACTAAACCCCATGGCACTACAGCACCCGAAGGGCCTTGGCCTACCAAGGAACCGCTGCTCAGCTCGAAGGCCTGCAGATTGCGAGGTGTCGTGTGGTCAGCACGATGAATCCTCTCGGCCGTTATACTTGGCTTTCTAGACCGGGACTAAAAGCCATACAATAAATAAATAAATAAAAAATAAATAAATAAATAAATAAATAAATAAATAAATAAATAATTAAAAATACATACATACATACATAGATGAACAAATCCATATATGAGACCAAAATTGTTTAAAGTTTAAGATAATAATAATAATAATAATAATAATAATAATATAAAAGTCTCTCCTTTATACACTTTTAACTAGTTATTTCTACCGGGCGAGTTGGCCGTGCGGTTAGGGGCGCACAGCTGTGAGCTTGCATCCGGGAGATAGTGGGTTAGAGCCCCACTGTCGGTAGCCCTGAAGATGGTTTTCCGTGGTTTCCCATGTTCACATCAGGAAAATGCTCGGGTTGTACCTTAATTAAGGCCACGGCCACTTCCTTCCCACTCCTAGGCCCATCGTCGCCATAAGACCTATCTTTGTCGGCGCGACGTAAAACGAATTGTAAAGAAAAAGGTTGTTTCTGGGGTCAGTGGAGCCAACCAAGCTCGTTATGGTTTTGGGCGCGGGTTTAAGGGCGGGCCGGTCCCGCGGTGTAGGGGTAGCGTTCCTGCCTCTTACCCGGCGAACCCGAGTTCAATTCCCTGCTAGGTGAAGGTTTTTTACCTATATCTGAGAACTGGCTCGATGAGCACTCAGCCTACGCGATTACAGTTGGGAAGCTATCTGACGATGAGTAAGTCTAGAACGTCAAGAATAACGGCCGAGGGTATTCGTCGTGCTGACCGCACGACACCTCGTAATCTGCAGACCTTCGGACTGAGCAGCGGTCGCTTGGTAGGCTATGGCCCTTCGGACCTGCTGCGTCATGAGGTTTCGTTTGCTTTGGTAATTAATCTCAAACCAAATCATATATCTCAGAATCGTCATTTTCTTGAAACCATCCCCACCGCTACGTAATAAAGTGAAGTCCTCCGAGTATCATATTTGTTTCCCCATGGCTGAGATTTCTAATCAAATGGTACGGTACCTCAAACATACGGGTCGTATTTTTAGTTCTGGAATTACTGTATAACCCCGAATGTGAGTACATGGTCTCGAGCCGGGCTGAGTGGCTCGGACGGTTGCGGCGCTGACCTTCTGACCTCAACTTAGCAGGTTCGATCCTGGCTCAGTCTGGTGGTATTTGAAGGTACGTGAGCCTCGTGTCGGTTGATTTACTGGCACGTAAAAGAACTTATGTGGGACGAAATTCCGGCACCTCGGCGTCTCCAAACACCGTGAAAGTAGTTAGTGGGACGTAAAGCCAATAACTGTATTATCATACAAAGTTCGAATGTACCGTAACATGCTAGTTGAGACGTCCTTCGGATCCTACATCCTTCCAGGTATTCTTGAATTTATGTGGGACTAAATTCCGGCACCTCGGCGTCTCCAAACACCGTAGAAATAGTTAGTGGGACGTCAAGCTAATAACTGCATTATCATACAAAGTTCGAATGTACCGTAACATACTGGTTGAGACGTCCTTCGGATCCTACATCCTTCCAGGTATTCCTTTGCGGGTACCACAATTTATTGTCCAACGGTGAATGTTTAGTAAGTACGCTTGGGTTGTCATATTCTCTTGCGTAGGTATCAGTTGCGTGCAGCGGTCGAACTTGATTCCTCCAAGAATGCAACTGTAACTCCAAAGTGTTCCACTGAGGACGACTCATTGTACTAGTTTTATTTTGCAAGTAGATAGGCAACGGCCGGTAGGACGATGAAGGCGACGTTGGCTCGACGCACTGCACGAAGACTTCAATGTCACAGGCCTGTACCCTGATCAGGTACACGATCGTGTAAATTGGCGACAGGGCGCCAAAATATCAGGAGGGACACACGTTAAGGAAGAAGAACAAGAACAATATGAAGAAGAAGAAGAAGATTATGATGATGGTGACGTCCATTTCCTTCATGTTTTGTTGCTTCAGTGTGATCATTTTGATGCGATCTGCCATTGGAAGCCTAGTCCGGCTCCGTGGGTAAATAGCGTGCTGGTCTTTGGTCAAAGGGGCCCCGGGTTCGATTTTCGGCAGGGTCGGCTATTCCAAACATCATTGCTTAATTTCGCTGGCACGGGGGCTGGGTGTATGTGTTGTCTTCATCGTCATTTCACCCTCATCATGACGCGCAGGTCGCTTTCGGGAGTCAAATCAAAAACTGATACTAAAATCCATACGCCCTTTCCATTTAATTGGAAGCCTAGGGAGCATTTCATTTTCCTTTGTGGTCTGTCCCTTTTGCCGAAACCTTCATTTCCCGAAGGGTCCGACGCCTTCAGACCTTACTCTGATGAGTGTCAAAAGAGAATGGTTGCCGAGTCGTATCTCCTCTTGAAACAATAATAACTACCAACACCTCTGCAATTGAAAGAGAACGTCGAGGGATTTTATTGCACAGTGAACAGGTAACAAGTCTTGTGCGCATATAATCCTTACTGGAGATGACCTCGACACCACTGTACGGTGTACGTGTTCACAGCCGCACTACGAATGTCCCTGGCATTGAAAAAAAAAAAAAAAAAAACGTTTTCTGTTATTCAAAATAAAATTCTTACTACCCAAACATGATAGAATGCGACTCTTAGTCACTGCTGGGCAATGTGGAAATAAACCACTTCTTTTTAACCTGTGTATACTATGAAACATGGATACTAAATTTCTGGTGATTTGGTTGGCTAGGTTGCTAGGTGGGAGGTTACAAAGTTCTGATATTTATGCCCATGGAAATGTCGACCATTTGCACAATTTACGTGGAAAATAATATTATATAAACTGCTCATATTACATTCCTAGCAAGCATTTGAAACCAGAGACACGACTTCTTCCCTTGCAGAACATAACACCACTCACTCACTCACTCACTCACTCTCCTGGCGCTATAGCCCGTGACGGCACCTGGCCCCAATAGCACCCGCCCACTCCTTTCCGTCCACAGTTCTCCTTCTCCAGCCCTGGATCCCTGACAACTCCACATCTCTCTAGACGTTGTCCACCCATCTTGTCCCTGGTCTCCCCCATCTTCCTTGGCCGCCATGATGTTGGTCAAGGATCATCTTCATTGACTGGTCCTGGTTCATCCTTACGATGTGCCCGAGATACCGAAGTCTCCTGTTTTAACGCAGACTTACAGTACGTTCCTCGACATCGGGTACAAGGGAAGAAATGTGTTAAGACGCTTTTAGTGGTTGGGTAGAAAGCGTATTTCACAAGTATGAGCTTCTGGGGTGAGTGATGTAAATGAGATACCGTAGGAAGAAGAATTTTTCTTTTGCTACTTGTTTAACGTCGCACAAACATATCGAAGGTTTTCGGCGACGGAAGGATGGGCAAAGGCAAGGTAGTTACTGTGGCCTTAATTAAGGGACAGCCCCAGCATTTGCTTCGTGTAAAAATCGGAAACCATGGAAAACCATCCTCGGATATGTGTGGCAATATTTCCACTTACTTGTGCCTCAATCGATCTGCGATCTTTCCTGTCCTACCTCTCTTGGTCAACTCTAATTCCTTTCTGATCGCTGAATAATACAGTACAATTATGTTTGATCAAGAATAGACTTTTTAACCGGTTTTATACTAGATGTTATTGATGCTGAGGTTTTTGTTCGAAAATTGAATGTTTCATTTGTTTGTTTGAGGTAGAACATGCCTGTAGCTTCAAAACCATACTTGGGTCGGTGACCTTTACATAAAGACGTATGTGTTAAAATCGAAGTAAGTTCTAGACCACACATGCGAAGACAGTGTTTGATATATCATTGTAAAGAGGAAAGGTCAATGTACACAGAAGCAAGAGTCCGTCATTATCGGTTGATGCGATGGCGTCGCCATCTTGAGATACTAAAACACCGTGACTCGCGGCTAACAATTGAAATAGCTCTGAACTCCGATGTGGTATGCACGTCGGAAAGCAAACCTCCTGAGTTTCATTCGAAGCCGGCAGCGTTTATTGGTCCATTACAAAACATTAGTATATCGAACGACCAAAGATGGTTGATTTTAACATATTTTACGAGGGCGAATCAAAAAGTAAGTTACACTTCAAGTTATGGCCATTTAGGAAACCACCTACACATAGGCAACACGGTTATGACAACATATAATGTACGTTCACTTTCCCACAAAATCCCGAAGAGACTGAAAACATTTCTAGGATTGGTCAAACGACTTTTCGATTCCAGATGCGTAGAAATCACCACCAGCGCTATGTAACCACCTGGAGACAGCTGGTTTCACCTCCTCATCGTTTCGGAATCGTCGTCCATCGAGATCCCTTCTCAGCTTACCGAACATATGACAATCGCATGGCGCTAAGTCTGAACTGTATGGAGGATGTTGCCATACCTCCCACTTGAATCGCTGCAGCCGTTCGGACGATAGGCGGGTCGTGTGAGGTGTTGAGTTATCGTTCAACAAAATCACATCGGCGCTCAATGTCCTCCGTTGCTTTCCTTTAATTGCCTTAGGCAACCATTTCAACGTTTGACAATACGAAGCCGAGTTGATTGCCGTGCCTTTCGGCATAAATTCCCCGTGCACCACACCCTGCATGTCAAAGAACACTGTCGCCATTACTTTTACTGCCGAAGGTTGGACCTAGGCTTTCTTTCGTGGTGGTGATGTGGTGTGTACCCATTCCATCGCTGTTATCTTTGTTTCGGGGGTGAAGTGGTCGACCCTCGTTTTTTTCTAGGGGCTTTACGTCGCGCCGACACAGATAGGTCTTATGGCGACGATGGGATAGGAAAGGCCTAGGAGTTGGAAGGAAGCGGCCGTGGCCTTAATTAAGGTACAGCCCCAGCATATGCCTGGTGTGAAAATGGGAAACCACGGAAAACCATCTTCAGGGCTGCCGATAGTGGGATACGAACCTACTATCTCCCGGATGCAAGCTCACAGCCGCGCGCCTCTACGCGCACGGCCAACTCGCCCGGTGACCCACGTTTCATCCCCTGTGATGATTCGCCGCAGAAACTCGTTGCCCTCCACAGAATACCGTTGCAAAAATGCCAGTGACAATTGGAAACGTTGTCCCTTGTGAACATCGGCGAGTAGACGTAGGATCCACAGTTTAAGAAATCCAAGGTGCTGTTGAACAATGGAGAACGCACTGCCATACGAAATGTTCAGCATGCTGGCAATTTCCTTCAGTGTTTTGCGCTGATTCTCTCTAATGATCCCATCCACACGGTCAACACTTGCAACGGTACTGGACGTTGCGGGCCTGCCTTCGCTATATTCGTCCGTGAGACCCGTGCGCCCGGCGTCAAATTGCTTACACCCCTTTACAATACCTGGGTGAGAAGTTGCACGCTAACCATATACAGCAGTGGTTTCACGATGAATGTACGTGCAATTTATCAGTTTAGCCTATAGAAATCTGATTGTTGCACGCACCTCCAATTTGGAGTGAATATCCAGTTAACGCGCCAGTGAGCCTAGCCCGCTCTGCACACACGATACGACGGGATACCAAACCAACCTTCCTATCGGATGTGTCGGCAATTACTGCAGCTTGCTCCGCACTGGCCACGATCTCAACACACAGTGTGTTCTCGCGGGGAGCTAGTGTAACTTACTTTTTGATTCGCCCTCGTAGAATGTATGTTTAGGTTTATTAAACTAAAAAATGAGAAGAAAATACGACAAACGAAGTGTACATTTTTGTGAGCTGTGCAACACTGCAACAATGCCACGTACCACCCCTGATATTCCGTCAATAATAAATACTTATATGATTTCACGGACAATAATAGACATGGTAGTCTTGTGGATAAGCAATGGCCAACTACTTCATTTCTCACTTTGCCTAGTCCGCCTTATTTTGGTTCCACCGTCAGCTTTTGCAGTTTCCCTATAACCGAACAAGATTTAGTGGTCTATTTGAGGATCCAGCCATCCTTCAGGTTGATGACCTAACAGACATCGTATGAAAGTTCGCGAGAGATGGCCAGCGGAATGGACTAAAATAGATCTCCAATAAATACACAGCCTGTTTCTAGTTATTTGACCGGGTCAGGAATGGAATGGATCCAGCGGCAAGGATAGAAATTGTGGTGGCTGCCGAAGCCTATCGCACTCCTCTGGGGCAATTATTAATGACTGGCAGATGAAATGAAATTATATTGGAGAGTGTTGCTGGAATGAAAGATGCCAGGAAAAACCGGAGTACCCGGAGAAAAACCTGTCCCGCATCCACTTTGTCCAGCACACATTTCATATGGAGTGACCGGAATTAGAACCACGGAACCCAGAATTGAGAGGCCGGCGCGCTGCCACCTGAGCCACGGAAGCTTTACAATAGATCTCCATAAATGATGATATGCTACGCTTTCGAAAAGAAATGAAGAAATCATGGTTCGCCAGTTTCAGTATCACCAGCAGTGGCGGCTCGTGACAAAATTTTCAGGGGGCTCACAACAAAATGTGTGTTCACGTCTCAAATATACCAAAGTAGAATGCAAATCAGTACAAAATAACTTAAATCATTTCATTAAACGTTCCTCGTACGGTTGCTTCTCTACTCATAATTTGGTAGAACCCCTATAACCGAGGATGTATTTTTCCGAGATTAATCAGTGAGTGTACAACAAAACTAAAATTATGACTGCCGGGCTGAATGGCCTAGACCGATTTCTGACCCCCAAGTTGGCAGGATCAATACTTAGCTTAGTAAAAGTAAAATTCACAGCAACTTTGCTACAATGCTGTATTGTAGCGAATATTAAAAGATGCGAACACTATTCTTGGATTTACATGGCACGAAGTTCACGTAAGTATGACAACAAGCATAAAAACAGTCCATGCAATTACCACATTTACCAGTACTCAAACTGAAACGATTCTCCACCCACAATGTAAAGCAAACTTCTTCCCGTGTGTTCAGAATTACCTACTAGCGAAATCTCCCGGCGATGTAATGCAATAGTAACTTCTGGAAACTGTGGCCAACAGTAACAGAGGAGGTGGCGGACCCTTGTGGTCAACTGTAATACTGTCACTTGTTTGAGGGTAGTTGTAGACTGAAAGGCACATACCTTACCGTGCTCCTCGCTTATGGAGATATCTGTGCATAAACCATGACGTCATCACCATGCGCATGCGTATAGTCTTTAGGCTCGTAGCAAAATCTCCAGTGTGCTCCCTGCATTGTCAGTCGAAACGAACAGCTGTTAGTGAAACAGAGCTTCGATATAAGTCGAATACTTTCGATCGATTGATGAAATCAGACAGAAACAAAGGGGAAAAAAATGAATTATCCATGAATACGTAAATATGCGTTAGAACTGGGTGTTCACGTGCTCATGAGCTCCTGAGAGCCCACCGCCACGGATCACCAGGCGCCAACTTACATCTCGATAATATGTCAGATTCGTGAATTCCACTTCCTACAAACGAGCCTGCTTTACTTTCTCCATTCAATCACATAATTCTAACTGAAATTTTCAGAAATACTGACTTAAATAGTTATGTACGCAACAGCCACGGCAAATGACTGAGATGTTTACGCGGAGTTTCGAAACGAGTAAGGTAAACTTATTACGTTATTGGCTGTTGCCTATAATATCTAATTCCATACTATGGCGAAGGCGAATTAAGCCTGTTGACACTCGGCATTGGTGACCGTAGGCTATATAGCCTAGTACGAGATCATAGAAAAAATGTAGTGTGAACATCAGAACATTCAGTGAAGGAATTTGGTTTAAAACGATCTCCGCAAGTGCCAGTCACTGTTCGTTCATTTCTTCAATATTTATTACACTACCCGTTTCTTTTACAGGTATATGATATGTTACTTTGTTTTGCACATTATTTTGCTAGTTTTGTTAAAATAAATAAATGTTAGTTAAATAACTAAATAAATCAATTAATTAATTACAAATACTGATCGACTAATATTATCAGAGGTGTCCTATATCTCTTATGGTGCTACTAATCTCCATCATAAAGCAGTACTACTGCAATAGTACAAAATCTAAGCTAACATTTAAATACTGTATAATCTATACTGATGCGTAAATAAATATAATATATTGGCTATATTTATTGAAAAACGTTACAGGCGTTCGGCCCAAATAAATGTTCCCGTTACAAAGAGAAAAATTAAATTAAAATATGAAATCTACCACGTGGGCGCAAAATAAACTAAGTCTACAATGTGGACACTCACATGGGCGGAAAACCGGGCCACAAGCACGCGTCACCCTTAAACATAAAAATAAACTAAATCTACTCTGTGGACACTCACATGAGCGGGAAACCTATCCACATGTGAGCGCCACCCTTATAACTACCTTACTGACCGGCCTTGCCGCCCCCCCCCCCCCTGGTGAGGAAAAAAAGGAGCCGCCCTCCCTGGAACGACACGTGCGACCCACTACACAGTTGACAAAGCTATCGTATATAAATGGAGACTATGAATTCGTTTGTATATAACGGATAATCTCAGAAACGATTGTACCGTTTTCACTTATTTTTTCTCACCGTTTGGAAAATAATATCATTCCATGTAACATAGGCTATGAATCATCCCGGAATAACAAAGAGTTTCTCTGAGAACCGTATCTGAAGGAAAAAATCGCAGCAATAATAAATCTTAAAATTTGCCTGTTTGTGTTTCTTCACGTATAAACTACTTTACTGATGGAGCACACGTTTGGCAAGCTTATAGCTGATACCTTTTGTTAACACATAGGCTATTTACTAACACGCTGTCTTTTAAGTGGGATATTTAGCGAAAGAAAATGTGAATTAAATCAGAGGAAAACGTACATCTGGAACCCTTAAAATTGAATACGCTGCCTAAACAGTTAGTCCTGTTGAACAGTGGAGTGCACCAAGTGTATTCGAAATTGTATTTCCCAGAAAAAGTATATACGTGTTTCCGTCGTATAATGAACAGTTTTCAAGAAAAAAAGAAATATTTGCTATGTTTCGGTGCATGCTTATCCTTGGTCTCTTTGTCTTGGTTTCTTTGACGTAAAAACTATTTGACGGACCGAGCTCGACTTTGTGAACCTTTGGTTAACATAGAGACTACACACTACCTCTTAAACGGGCCACGTAGCAAAATAAAATGTGAAGTAAGTCTCAGAAAAATGTACGCCAGGGACCCTTAAAAGTGAATACGGTGCCTAAACGGCTAGCTCTATTAAATAACGGAGTCAGCACGTGTATTTAAAATTCGATTTCCTGGTAAAAGTTTCTAAGCACTTCCTTTGTAATTTTTACGGTATTCTAAAAAAAGACGCTTTTCTGTGTTATACTATCACACTATCTCTTAAGCGGGCCACGTAGCGAAATAAAATGTTAAGCAAATCAGAGGAAAACGTACGCTTGGTACCCTTAAAAGTGATTAAGCTGCCTGAACGGTTAATCCTAATAAACAACAAAGCAGAGTAGATGTACTCAAATTTGATTTGTCAGAAAAAATACGAATTTTCTTCGTAAATGTAATAATTTTCGAGAAAAAAATGCTTTCGTTGTGTTTTGGCATATACCTTTCAGGGTTGGAGTGTGATGTCCTTACTTTCAATGATAAAATAAGCTACAAAATGGTGCAAGCTGCACCACTTAATTCGTGAACGGTTACACGCATTTGTGTGTGATTCACGGCGCCCACTCACCCTCTCGCCTTTTCTTTCCTTTTCGCAGTAACCAGGTACAAAGTACACTGCTGTTTGTAGAAAGTGAAACACTCAGAAGCAATGGTCTGAAACACGCCAAAATCAGAGGACGTGTAGAACAGTGGAACCATAATAAGTGTTTTAAATTGCAGAAAGATGGCGTGCACGTAGGCCCAGCAGTGCCTTTCTGTGTGTGACCGGCCAGGGCAGTGTTACGCAACGCTCCGTCAGTGCGGAGCCGTCATACGAAGTGGAAACGTGTACCTAAGTGCCACTATGCCTCGCCGACATCACAGGAGGGAATATCAGCATGTGAGTGCGTTCGAACGGGGCAGAATGAAAGGGCTCCGGGAGATGGGTCTGTCGTTCCGTGACATTGCGGCTCGTACAGGGCACGCTGCTTCAACAGTGAGGCGTATGTGGAACCAGTGGAGAGAAGAGGGCCGTACACTGCGCCGACAGGGTACTGGACGACACAATGTGACCACAGCGCGAGATGACCGTCATCTTGTCCGTTCGGCCGTAACGGACAGGAGAGCTTCGTCTACGGTGTTGACTCGACGTTGGAGCACTGCAACGGGTGTGGGGATGTCTGCATTGACGGTTCGACGCCGTCTTCTGAGGGCCGGATTGGTGGCACGCATGCCATTGCGCCGGCTTCCATTGACCAGCAACCACCAATGCTGTAGACTGCAATGGGCACGTGAACACCGACACTGGCGTGCTGAGTGGCAAAATGTAGTGTTTTCGGACGAGTCCCGCTTCAACTTTTCCTACAGTAATGGCCGCATACGCGTTAGACGCCACCGTGGTGAATGCCATCAGGCAGACTGCATTGTTGAGCGGTATAGCGGACAAACGCCAAGTGTGATGGTTTGGGGCGCAATTGCCTATAACATGCGATCTCGCCTCCTACGTCTTGAGGGCAATCTGAACAGCTACCGCTACATCAGGGAGGTTTTACAGCCAGAGGCACTGCCCCTCCTGCAGGCCGTACCAGGCACCATATTCCAGCAGGACAATGCCCAGCCGCATGTGGCGAGGAATGTACAAGCCTTCTTCGAAGAACGACAGATACCTCTTCCCTGGCCTGCCCGTTCGCCGGATATGTTACCCATTGAACATATCTGGGATATGGTCGGTCACCACCTTGTTCGTTCAGGTGCTCCTGCAGCCACTGTTGATGATTTATGGACGCGCCTACAAACCGCGTGGCAGAGTATTCCCCAGCAGCATATTCAGGCGTTCTCCGATTCCATGCCACAACGTCTAGCGGCTCTGATTGCAGCGCGTGGTGGCGCTACACCGTACTAAATTTCCACGGTCACCGTGCATGTACAGTTCTGTAGTTGTAATAATTTGTGTCTTGTCATGTCCCTAATATGTGGAATAAATTGCATTGTGATCACAGCTCTCGGTCTTGGTGCTTCACTTTCTACAAAAAGCGGTGTATATACAAGTGAATCCGCTTCAATTTGAGGATCTCACACTAGTGCCGCGTGTGAATCTATCTTATTTCAAAAGCCTTGGATTGGCAAGGAATAAGAATAGATTAAATGCCAAAATACAAACACACTCGGGGAGCTATCACGGCATGGAGGTTCACTGTATGATACTGCGCTAATATGATATACTATAGACAGTTTTACCTTTCGCTCAGTCACAGCCGTCCTGATTCTTAACATTCTTCAAGCTGTAATGAAAAATCTTAGCGATATGTTTTGGAAGCATACTATTCTTTAAGGAAACGTTTCACACGATATCTATACGTAGGCCAATTATTCCACATATATTCCAATAATTTTACATGAATAAATTTTCCTTTGAACTTGAACTTACGCAGAACACGTATTTAAAAATGCGCTTCATTGCGTTAATATTGCTGTCATGTTGGTTTTCTCTCCACTGGTGGATCCTTTAAAACCAAAGAGACAGTATTTCTGAGGATGTATAAAGGCAGATGGACGGTAAATGTCTGCAATTATAATGAAAACCCCAACTCAATTATTACTGGCAGTAGGCAAGGGGCTTGTCATCCTAATGACAACTCTCCAACTCGATTCTGACTAGCAGTAGGCAAGGGGGCCTGCCATTACAATGAAACCTCCCTAAACTGGTCTTCACAAGAGAAACGGCGTATGGCGACCTCCTTGTCATGATTCTCGGGTAACGCTAAGAACTATGCAATTTAATAAAGTCTTATTCACAAATAAGTGCACTACTTCACCTAGAATGTAGAATTCCGTAGCGAATCACCAGTTAGTTCGTGATAATTCAGGACATTATTGGGCTATTATTTCGAAATATCCTGTCAACATTGTATTCTTATGATCTATCTCATAATCCAAGAGTGAATACGAATTTGAACTTAAAATGAGTTAGAGAATAAAATAGGATGTGAACAATGATAATGAAAATGAAAATTCACAGCCTGTTTCCAGTCATTCGATCGGGTCAGGAATGGAATGAATGAAGCCCCCATCTAGCGGCGTGGATGAGAACTGTGCCGACTGCCGAAGTCTGTCGCACTATTCTGGGGGCAATGATTAATGAATGACAGATGAAACGAAATGATATTGGAGAGTGTTGCCGGGATAAAAGATGACAGGCTAAACCGGAGTACCCGGAGAAAAACCTATCCCGCCTCCGCCTTGTCCAGCACAAATCTCACATGGAGTGACCGGGATTTGAACCATGGAGCGGTGAGAGGCCGGCGCGCTGCCGTTTGAGGCGCGGAGGCTCTAATAATAATAATAATAATAATAATAATAATAATAATAATAATAATAAAATTATCATAAATATGGCTTTCAATAAATGAAACTCAAATTGATAACGATTAATTTATTACCTTCTAACGAATCGTTTTCGAGAAAAAGTTGTATGGAATTTGTAGTCGACAAGTGTAATCATGGCCATCCATCATTACTTCACATCACAGCCTGTACGGTTGTTAGGTAACATCGTGTCACACATTTTGTATCGTTAATTTCATGACGCAAATTTTCAGATGACAGCCCCCCCGCCATAAGACATATTTATGCCATTATTAATTTTGACGTTTGGTTTCCTTGCCCCTTTCAAATAGGTAATAGGACATTATATAGAATACGCAATTTCTGGCTTCCGATTGAGGTAAGGGTAGGGGTTATACTGCCCGAAGGCAGGTCCGATTCTCCGCAGAGGTGTTCCTGAGCCGGAATTTACGTGCGGTACGGTGGCCAGTTCCTTTCCGCTCCTCCATTCCCTTACCCCCCACCGACAGCGCGTAGCAACCCATCCAACTCCTGACCACGCCCAATGTTGCTTAACTTCGGAGTTCTCACGGGATCCGGTGTTTCAACACGGCTACGGCCGTTGGCTCCGATTGAGGTAACTAAATAAAATTCAGGAAACTCAATCGCAAGATCACCAGTTTTTCGCCCCAGTTTGTTACGCTGAAGGTGATGCGGAGGACAATAAAAGGAACTGTCCCGGCATGCACCTTAGTGTAGTAGAATGGAAAACCACGGAAAACCATTCTCAGGACAGTCGACGGAGGGGACCAGTCCCTCTTCCTCTCCCGAATGCAGAGATGGGTAGCTACGTTAAAGTCATAGCCACCGGTCTTCTGCTCGGTTAGTCGGTTGGAATGCACAGTTATAGAGCCACGGACCAGCCGTGGCCAGCCCGTCTTTGCACCTGCCGCCAGCGACACGCAACTGTTACAGTAAAAGACGAGGATATCAATACCCGTATAGTGCATAGGTGTACTCTGTATTGGTCAAAAGTTACCATTAATCCATGTTAAGAATAACTTTAGGGTATGAAAACTAAGCCTGTTTATACAGAGTGTTTTTGAGATAAGTTTCTACAGAAGGTGGGGATGAATGTCCGCAGTTTGTAAAATATGTACGTCTTTTAAATTTAGTGAATGGTTTGTTCGAGGGACAAGTTTGAAGTAGAGTGCGATGTTTGTTAGGTAGGCGGTAGCTTCGTTTGCCCCTCGGCTTATACCACCCGCCGTACCATGCTTCAGGCTGTATTCATGCATGAGGAGCAATTCTAAGTATATCATTGAACTGCAGCTTCAGATAGTATGGGTGCGTAAGTTGTATGAGAACGCTCTACGTACAAGAGGCGAACGAAGGTTTTCATACTGGAAAATATTGTAAGGTATGTCAGCAAAACCCTAATTTGTTCATCAAACATCAAATATTCCACTTCATTTTTTTAACGACGTTATTTTGACGTCATATGTATTCAGGGACCAATCAATAACCAGACGAAAACAATATTTGTGCTTATCCCCCAAATATCCTGCATATTATGTAGGTCGAGTCATAAGTTATGGCGAAAAGGAGACAACACGGAAAATCTAAGATATGCATTTGAAAAAGTACGGTATGTAGGCCTACTTGCGTATGATGCCACTAGATGGTGTACGTAAACAACAGTGTTGGTCTAAGCATGCTCCAAAGTTCAGTGTGTGAGTGAGAGCGTCACAAAATGGAAGTCAACAAGCAGGAGCAACGATCGTATATTAAAATAGCAGTTCTCCGCAGCAGAAATGCACGCCAATGCCATACAGAGCTGTGGGAAGCATTCGGTGTGCATGCCATGCCCTATAGAACAGTGGCGAGGTGGGTGGAAACGTTCAAACGGGGTCGAGTATCAACTGCCGATTTGCCTCGCGCCTGTCCTACCACTGGCAACGCACAGTGGAAACCTTGGATGATTATTTCGAAGGTCTGTAACCAGTGGAGACCTGTCCTTTGTACGTAGTCTTGTGTATTTGCTGTCTATACCATAATAAAACAATGTTTACCAATGACCTGTTTCTGTCACTTTCCTAAGAGAATCTCCTGAAGTCAGAATTTGTCTTCAGGTACTATGCATAAGTACATGCCCTATATTTCAAAATGCACGTCTTAGATTTTCCGTGTTGTCACCTGTTCGCGAGAAAAAAAAATAGTTGCCATGACTTATGACTCGACCCTCGTATATGTTTCAGTTATCTATTTGTACATTTTAAAAACTGCTAGGGCAAGTGATTATTGTCTATTAGAATAAAATATACATAGAATTATTATAATAACCCCATGGCACTACAGCCCTTGAAGGGCCTTGGGCTACCAAGCGACCGCTGCTCAGCCCGAAGGCCTGCAGATTACGAGGTGTCGTGTGGTCAGCACGACGAATCCCCTCGGTCGTTATTCTTGGCGTTCTAGACCGGGGCCGCTATCTCACCGTCAGATAGCTCCTCAATTCTAATCACGTAGGCTGAGTGGACATCGAGCGAGCCTTCAGGTCCAGGTAAAAATCCCTGACCTGGCCGAGAATCGAACCCGGGGCCTCCGGGTGAGAGGCAGGCACGCTACCCCTACACCACGGGGCTGGCAGAATTATTATAAGCAAACTAAAATTGTTGCATAAAATTAGTACAAGAATAACGTCCGAGCTTAAACCCTCAGTAATGTATTTTTGGGATGAGTGGAAGTTTCTCTGAAAAGGACTGAGAAGGAACATTACCTACTCTAAGTAAGCTCTTCAATTTTGATGGTACTTGCATCTCTGAAAATACTTTCAAAATGATTAACAATGACATCTATACTGTCGGCAATCATCCATGCTCAGGTGAACAAAGAACCTATATATTCTCGTAATCATCAGCGCTCAGATGAGTAAAAATATCTTGTTTCCTAGTGTTATTCATTATTGAACGATCTTTGAATTGATAGTATCATACATTGCATCGGATATCGTAACACTAAGCTCTTTAACCAGCCCACTGTCTGTAATTTGTTATCATTTACGGACATATCTGGCACCTGCATAGGGATCCAGACTTCAAAGATAAATCAATACCATATTCATCCTCGAAATAATGAAGATTGTTATAGTGAAGATTGTTAAAAGAAATCGAATGAACGAATTAAAATGCTCATTAATGCTTGTAAATTAAAAAAAAAGTCCGCCTCTGTGGTGTAGTGGTTAGCGTGATTAGCTGCCACCCCCGGAGGTCCGGGTTCGATTCCCGGCTCTGCCACGAAATTTGAAAAGAGGTACGAGGGCTGGAACGGGGTCCACTCAGCCTCGGGAGGTCACCTGAGTAGAGCTGGGTTCGATTCCCACCTCAGCCATCCTCGAAGTGGTTTTCCGTGGTTTCCCACTTCACCTCCAGGCGAATGCCGGGATGGTACCTAACTTAAGGCCACGGCCGCTTCCTTCCCTCATCCTTGCCTATCCCTTCCAATCTTCCCATCCCCCTACAAGGCCCCTGTTCAGCATAGCAGGTGAGGCCGCCTGGGCGAGGTACTGCTCATACTCCCCAGTTGTATCCCCCGACCAAGAGTCTGAAGCTCCAGGACACTGCCCTTGAGGCGGTAGAGGTGGGATCCCTCGCTAAGTCCGAGGGAAAAGCCGAATCTGGAGGGTAAACAGATGATGATGATGATGATGATGATGAAATAAAATAAAACTACAGAGATATCTATTAATGCACCTGAAGTTGAAAATAAATGTCATGAGTTTGAAAATTTTCACTTCTTAATCTGCGGTTGGTGCCAAGAATCTTTGTGCCTTTCTCACTTTTATATTAATCATCATTATTTACAACGTTATATAACTTCATCAGTAACGACGGTAGGAGAATGGACATCTTGATAAAAGGGGTCATTACCGGGCGAGTTGGCCGTGCGGTTAGGAACGCGCAGCTGTGAGCTCGCATCCGGGAGATAGTGGGTTCGAACCCCACTGTCGACAGCCCTGAAGATGGTTTTCCATGGTTTCCCATTTTACACCAGGCAAATGCTGGGGCTGTACCTTAATTAAGGCCATGGCCGCTTCCTTCCAATTCCTAGGCCTTTCCTGTCCCATCGTCGCCATAAAATCTATCTGTGTCGGTTGTGTCGGTGCGACGTAAAGCAACTAGCAAAAAAAAAAAAAAAAAAAAAAAGAAAGAAAATGGTTCATTTGCAAGTTGAATGTTTAAGCGATTTTATAACACAAAGAAAGAAGTAATACTGTAGTGGTAGTATTAGTCGTTTTAAGAGAATAAACGATGAGATTATCGACCAGTTTAGAAGTAAAGCTCAAGTAATAGCCAATTAAAAATCTCAGTGAGATAAGATTGTACAAAATGTCATAGTAAACCGCGCTGCCTTGTATAATGTCAAGGTCTTAGCCGGCATTAAAGCCTTTATCTGCTATTTCTGCTTAGCTCAGTGAACAATAAACTCATTACAACTCCCGTGGTGCAGTCTGGAAGGGAAATAAGACCACCCTGAATCTCAAGCACCTTACATTCATTACCTTGTTCTGCTCAGGGGATCACATACTGTGAGTCGCGTGTGGTGATCTCCGTCACGCAGTTGAGTCTGGTATAGAGAATATTATCTTTCTGAGCCTCCTAACTTTGTCCTATATTTCCGAGTTGAGTAGCTCGGACGATAGGGCGCTGGCCTCCTGAACCCAACTTGAAGGTGCTCAAATACATCAACCTCGTGTCAGTAGATTTACTTGCACGTAGAACTCATAAAGGGAGAAAATCTCGCACCTCGGCGTCTCCGAAAACCGTAAATAGTTAGTGGGACGTGAAATAAATAAATAAATAAATAAATAAATAAATAAATAAATAAATAAATAAATAAATAAATAAATAACAATATAATTATTAAAATTATAATAATATTATTATTTTTTTTTTTTTGCTAGGGGCTTTACGTCGCACCGACACAGATAGGTCTTATGGCGACGATGGGATGGGAAAGGCCTAGGAGTTGGAAGGAAGCGGCCGTGGCCTTAATTAAGGTACAGCCCCAGCATTTGCCTGGTGTGAAAATGGGAAACCACGGAAAACCATTTTCAGGGCTGCCGATAGTGGGATTCGAACCTACTATCTCCCGGATGCAAGCTCACAGCCGCGCGCCTCTACGCGCACGGCCAACTCGCCCGGTATTATTATTATTATTATTATTATTATTATTATTATTATTATTATTATTATTATTATTATTATTATTATTTCGATTGATGATTTTACGACCCGTATTAATAGAGATGAATGGCATGATAATATACTGTAGCTAAGGAAAGTCTCCATGGAGCGTGTTACCGTGTTTTGGTGGATCAGCAGAGGTGAAAGAAGGTGCGGGCTGGAATGGGTCTAACTACAAGTTCGAAAGATGAATTAAAATTTCAACAAAGGTTATATTTTCAAAACTTAACAGTGGTGACATAGAGTTTGAAAACTTAACAAGTCAACAACAAGTCAAAATCAGGTACAAAGAAATTATAAGTGTTAGGGGATAATTACAAGATCTGGTCTTCGAGCCCCACAATTACAATCCTTGAGCTATTAGCCCAATTTTACCAAAGTACAGAATTAAACAAAGGTGCAGGAAACCCCATCATGCCAAGGAGCACTTGCTCCTAACTACAATGTTTAGCCTCCTAGAGGCAGTTTCCAAAATACCAGAAACAGCGGACCTGCTCTCAATTTTACAAGCCTTATCAAAGGCCACAACAACCCTTACTCCTAACTGCCCTCAAGGCACACATACAGTGAAACAGGGGTATCTAATACCCAACCTACAGGGCCTTTGCATGAAGAAAACAAAACATCAGGATGAGTTACTGGCCCAAAGTACAGAAGGAACTGGAGGCGTAAACTTGCACTCCAAAATACACCTTTAAAACCTAAATGGCTCTAGGCCGAAACACAGGGGCTAATCCCAAGCTAAGGAGGTGACCCGTGTGAGAAAACTTTAATATATTAAGGAAGAGAAGAAACGGTTATAAAAACGTAGTCACCTCAGTTTCAAAATGAAGGGGAGTTCGAGAGGGTAAAGCACTCTCTATCCCCGCTTTACAGTAAAAGATATTTGTAGTTTTTACATAGACTGAAAGGAATTTACATTTGAAAGGTAGGTTACATACTAAAAGGTTTCGAACCCTCCCCGAGAGTTAAACTGCTGAGCTAGCGAGAAATAAAGATGTTAACAGGCCATTACCTTGTTGAAGAGCTGCTGCTTGAAGAAAGAGGCGCTTCCCGCTCCCTGCTACATATCCACACACTAAGTTAGATGTTACTGAAGTGGCCCCGAGACAAGAAAATCAGCAGTTGTTTTACCCTCGTGGAAAATTCGAGACCTTTCAAGAATGAATAGACACACCCCCTAAACTTTATTGGATAGCTTAGAGCTACATATCCATATCGAAGAAGACATACACTATTGGTCAAAAATTAAATAAATTCGGGATTGGCTGAGTTCAAAACTGGCGGACAGAAAGATTAATATTGCCAACCCAAAAAATAAAAGAACAAAATGTAGTAAAGACAAAACTTAAGAATACAAAATTTCTTCAAGAAAGTTCATTCCTTCGCCCCAGAGTGCGTAATCATAGTTTTTGGTAGAGACATCTGTTAGAGAATGTCCACACTTCTTGATCCATGAAAAACACAAGCAAATCAAAAACACTCAGTGACATCTTCTGATAAACCGTAGAATTAGTTCAGTAGTAAAGGTCAGAGCTTCTCCTGTAGAGGAGTTTCAGTTGGCGCGAGATATGAACTTGCGTCGTGTAGGTGTACCGCCCGGTACAGAACGTAAAGATTTTTTTTGTTAGTGACTCTGAAGGTTCCCGGCTACGCAATGATGGGGAAGGTAGTGGCCGTGGCTTTAATTAAAGTTCATTCCCAGCATTTGACCGGTGTGAAAGTGGGAAACCACGGAAATCATTTTTCAGAACTGCCGACGTTGAGATTCGAACTCACCATCCACTTGATTTCTTGAAACGGTAAAGGCCAAAAGCTACATTATCATGTATTATATTGTTATTAATCCTATATTTTTAAATAAGTATATTGTTTCGATTTTAGTGAACATCTTTGCACATTGTAAAGATAAAGGATCAATATACCACGTAAAACGAGTCTGGCCTCCGTATAATGTAATCGGATGATGCAATAGCTCCCCCATCTTGAGCGACTAAAATCACAATGCCGTGCGGCCAACAAATAATGTAGCTCTGAAATCTGACGTGGCAACATGTCGTCTGAGGTGCTGATTCGTTTCAGGACGTTCTACAAGTAAACCGTAAAGAAAAGGAATCAAATAGTGAACGTCTGAGAAAAGTTTGTTACCTAAGTAGAAGTGCTAAAAATGTCCTCCTTCGCAAAAGGTCACAACGTGTGGACAGTGAATGGCTTCAAAATCATTAGAAACGCATTCGAGAGGATAGATCTGCTTCCCAAAATTCTCCGAAAATTCCAAAATCACCCATGCTGAGCGTCGAAAGGCTTATTGGTGGCGTCTCGAATGTACAGCAGCCGAGCGTCGTTAGGCGCTACCGGAGCCCCAGCCAAGCATATCTACTGTGCTAGTGGTGGAACAATTCTAAACCCATACTACCTTGATACTCAATTTTGACAATACCTATTATACGCTGCGTATCCTACGCCAAAGCTTGCAGCCGTGCCCCGACAGGGCCCTCTTCGACCTTTTTTCATAGGGATATTTTCAAGCACAGTCAGTCTCTCTTGGTAAGCTATTATGTTTAGAGAACACAAATATTTCTGGTACGGGCTAGAACTAGTATCCTACTTTCATTAGCCTCTCTCAGCGACCGAGTGAGTGGCCGCATGGTTTGAGTCACGTAGCTGACAGCTTGCAATCGGGAGACAGTAGGTTTGAACCCCACTGTCTGCAGCCCTGAATATGTTTATCCAGGGTTTCCCATTTTCACACCAGGCAAATGCTGGAGTTGTACGTTAATTAAGGCCATGATTGCTTCCTTCCCACACCTAGACCTTTCCTATGCCATCGTCGCCAAAAGACCTATCTGTGTTGGTGTGACGTACAGTAACTTCTAAAAAAAAAAAAAAAAAAAGACTCAGGTATACTTATCTCACAATTTTATCGTTAACGACCGGCGACTCAAACGTTAAGCAGAACCACACCCACGGGCTCGACTGGCGACCAATAGCAGATGGCTCGCATACAACTGTTTATTGTCGGGTCCCTATCGGCCAATAGTCCGGCTCTATGGCTAAGTGGTTAGCGTGCTGGCCTTTGGCCACAGGAGTCCCATGTTCGATTCCCGGCAGGGTCGGCAATTTTAACCATCATCGGTTAATTCCGCTGGCACGGGGACTGGGTGTATGTGCCGTATTCATCATCTTTTCATCCTCATCATGACGCGCAGGTCGCCTACGGGAGTCAAATTAAAAGACCTGCACTTGGCGAGCCGAACATGTCCTCGGACACTCCCGGCACTAAAAGCCATACGCCTACGCCCTTCCCTTCCATCGGCCAATAGCAGATAGTTCTGCTGATCTAAACGACAGGCTCTACGTGGAGTCCAGTATAGACTTCAAAAGAGTGCCGCTCGTTAACGGGGAAATTGCAAGAACTATATGAGCAATGTTACTAACTCCATTTTTTATGCAGCCAATCCCTGTGTTGGATGGTGTAAAAGTATGGCTTGTAAGGGCGAGTATTACATATTATAGTCGCCCAATAAATGAGTGAACGCATGGTATTCTATGTTCTTAACATTTCATATTTTATCAAAATTAATTTGAATTACTATCAAACAGAGCGAGTTGGCCGTGCAGTTAGGGGCGCGCAGCTGTGAGTTTGCATTCGGGAGAGAGTGGATTCAAACCCCACTGTCGATAGCCCTGAAGATGGTTTTCCGTGTTTTCCTATTTTCACACCGGGCAAATGTTGGGGCTGTACCTTAATTAAGGCCACGGGCGCTTCCTTCCCATTCCTAGCCCTTTCCTATTCCATCATTGCCATAAGACCTACCTGTGTTAGTGCGACGTAAAGCAAATGGTAAAAAAAACACTAAAAATACTACCAAAATATAATTCACCCCCTGTGTCTACCCACAACAAACAATCGAAGTCAACTGTTTCTGAGAAGAGAGTACCTGCGTGAAATATCAGCTCAATCTTTTTTATTTGACCGAATGTACATGTAACTGGACGTGGAAAACTGTAGTATTAACGTCCATTTCACTGACGAAAAGAAATGGAAACCACAGCACAGCTTTTGAGTGCCAGCTTATGGTAGAACCGTCTGGGTCAAGAGTGGTTAGACCTAGCTCGATAAGTGCGGTCAATATCCGGTATTCGGGAGATACTGGGTTCGAACCCCACTGTTGGCAGCCCTGAAGATGGTTTTCCATGGTTTCTCATTTTCACACCAGACAAATGTTGGGGCTGTGCCTTAATTAAGGCCACGGCTATTTCTTTCCCACTCCTAGCCCTTTCCTAACTCATCGTCGCCATAAGACCTATCTGTGTCGGAGCGACGTAAAGCAACTTGTGAATAAAAATAAGCGTGATTAGTGGACAAAAATATGACAATCACTCAACAACATCTGACTCGGCATTTGATTGAGGCCAAGATCAGTCCGCGCGTGATGTTATTCGAGTCCCTCGAAGACTTACTAAAGAGTCGAGTTTAGTTTACCTATCTCTCTTTCCTAATCAGTCTTCATACCACACTGCACGTGTTCTTTAAGAAGCATGCAGTGGATAATGAAAAGAGAACAAATGAATTTCATTGCTGTTGGCCGAAATTATGTCCTAGGCTGTTAATGCTATATGTTTAAGTGTTGTGGTCGGCGGATACAGAGTAGGTTTCGGACTCCAAGTGACCACAGCTTGTCCTTGGTCCGAGAGCTCTGCATTCCGTCCGACCAACCAAGCAGAGTAGTGTCCACGGCTCTACCGTGGCTCTAATGCCTCTGCATTCGGGAGACAGAGAGTGGTTGATCCCCATCATCGGCTATCCTGAGAATGGTTATCCGTGGTCTTCCATTCTCCTGCACTAAGGCGAATGACAGGACACTCCCTTGTATAGGCTACGGCCGCCAACCCTCTCACCTCCGCACAACTCCTTCGATACAAATCTCCTGGCCTGAGACGGCGTCACCGTCTAGAAACCCCGCCACCTCCTTCAGGGGTGGACTGAAAACATTTAGTAGCAGTTATTGTTGTTATCCTGCGGCTGCTGCTGATGATGATGATGATAATGATGATGAGTTAGGGAGATGGTCAAATCCGGTGTCGTGTATAATCAATCAATCAATCAATCAATCAATCAATCAATCTATCTATCTATCAATCTATCAATCAAATCAATCAATCAATCTTCATTGATTTGCATTTATAGCTGTCCTCCAGGTAGCAGATTCCGTATGCACTGTTTACCTAATCTTTCCTTAACTGATTTCAAAAAACTTGGAAATTTATCGAACATTTCACTTGATAAATGATTCCAATCCTTAATTCCTCTTCCAAATTGTCCCGTTGAGTTCTAACTTTATACCAATATTTTACCCATATGGCCGAAAATATTATGAACTTTCCTATCTTTAAATGATGATGATGCTTGTTGTTTAAAGGGGCCTAACATCAAAGGTCATCGGCCCTTTCCTATCTTTAAAAACACCCAAGCTTATTTGCCTACTAATGACATTCCACGCCGTATCTTCTCTGACAGCTCGTATTTTTACTCCCAAGTCTTCCCAACCCAAAATTTGCAACATTTTCGCGTCAGTACTCTTTTATCGAAATAAACTTTCAACGTCTTAGTCGCGTTCCGTACATATACTGTAATACGAACTGAACGGATGTTAAGTACAGAACAAAAATGGTTAACCGGACACCAGTAGGATCCGAACCCACAACTTCTAGATTTCGCGTCAGTTGCTCTATCCAATTGAGCTATGTCGGCCTAGGTCATTTCTGTTCTGCTGGAAAGGATCTAAGCTACACGTCTGACACTATTATACCTTCCTTTGGACCTTTTCTAGTTCTCGTCGTATCAAGTAGGCCGATGACCTAGATGTTAGGCCCTTTAACCAATAATAATAATAATAATCGTATCAAGTAATCCTGGTGTGGGTCTCATACACTGGAACCATATTCTAATTGAGGTCTTACCAGTGACTTATATACCCTCTCCTTTACATCCTTACTAAATACATCAAAATTAGTTTCGGCACACTGAAAAGCTTAACAGTTATAAATTAACTGAGTCGAAAAAAAAATGTTTCAGATATCACAAAATATTTTTTAAAGTAGGCCTACCAGCTGAATGTTTTAGGACCCTGAGTACAAACACGACCGAAAGTAAGAAACATATTATTAAATAAATTTCTTGTCTAGCTAATACAAGGAGATTTCCCTACCGTTTGCCAATAAAACAAATCTACTTCTATGCTTGCAGAACGAGTATAAGTGAAAACATTTGCTACAAAATTCCCAAAACGCTGCTTAACACTTTTTTATTAACATAAAAGAGTCCACAAGTTTGTATTGGAAAAAATTATAATTAACAGCAATGCAAGGACGACATATATACAATTTAACTTTGATTCTTCCGTTCCCTGGCCAGAGAGAGAGCGTTAGAATCAATCAATCAATCAATAATGATCTGCATTTAGGGCAGTCGCCCAGGTGGCAGATTCCCTATCTGTTGCTTTCCTAGCCTTTTCCTAAATGATTTCAAAGAAATTGGAAATTTATTGAACGTCTCCCTTGGTAAGTTATTCCAATCCCTAACTCCCCTTCCTATAAATGAATATTTTCTCCAGTTTGTCCTCTTGAATTTCAACTTTATCTTCATATTGTGATCTTTCCTACTTTTATAAACGCCATTCAAACTTATTCGTCTACTAATGTCATTCCACGCCATCTCTCCGCTGACAGCTCGGAACATACCACTTAGTCGAGCAGCTCTTCTTCTTTCTCTCAATTCTTCCCAACCCAAACTTTGCAACATTTTTGTAACTCTACTCTTTTGTCGGAAATCACCCAGAACAAATCGAGCTGCTTTTCTTTGGATTTTTTCCAGTTCTTGAATCAGGTAATCCTGGTGAGGGTCCCATACACTGGAACCATACTCTAGTTGGGGTCTTACCAAAGACTTATATGCCCTCTCCTTTACATCATTACTACAACCCCTAAACACCCTCATAACCATGTGCAGAGATCTGTACCCTTTATTTACAATCATATTTATGTGATTACCCCAATGAAGATCTTTCCTTATATTAACACCTAGATACTTACAATGATCCCCAAAAGGAACTTTCACACCATCAACGCAGTAATTAAAACTGAGA
Source organism: Anabrus simplex (assembly GCF_040414725.1). Taxonomy (NCBI): domain Eukaryota; kingdom Metazoa; phylum Arthropoda; class Insecta; order Orthoptera; family Tettigoniidae; genus Anabrus; species Anabrus simplex. Next base: position 123,696,353 of record NC_090270.1, on the reverse strand, counting down.
GGACTTTTCCTATTTGTGAAACTCACAACCTGACTTTTAACCCCGTTTATCAACATACCATTGCCTGCTGTCCATCTCACAACATTTTCGAGGTCACGTTGCAGTTGCTCACAATCTTGTAACTTATTTATCACTCTATAGAGAATAACATCATCCTGGATGGAGAATGAAAACCTTTATACATAGATAGATTCTTCAGTTTAGAGACCGCTCAGTTTTGTGTTGGGAGTGTGCATTAACAGTATTTCAGTCTCGTGCAGATGATCCAATTACAGTTCTTAGTTTACTTCGAAGTACCTGCGCCCCATCTAGTACTTAATTTTGTTATTCTGGAGTTCTTAAACATGACGGAAGCCAATGAATCAGTACTGTCACGAAACGAATATGGGCAGACAGGCGTTTGAGAAACTTGTATTCCCAAGCATACCCGTGGCTTTACGAAACGAAAACTATTACTACTCCGACCACAAGCCAAAGACCGAGAATTTTACGTAGAAACCAAAACACAAGATTATTGCAGCACGACTAACCTTATGAGGAACACTTCAGAAGTTTCCAAACGAGACAAACTTCGGTCTGTGCCAAGACACGCTGTACCATACAAAAACCATCAAGAGCAACCAGCGGCTCCTCTTCTTCATGACCGAGCTCGATAGCTGCAGTCGCTTAAGTGCGGCCAGTATCCAGTATTCGGGAGATAGTAGGTTCGAACCCCACTGTCGGCAGCCCTGAAGATGGTTTTCCGTGGTTTTCCACTTTCACACCAGGCAAATGCTGGGGCTGTACCTTAATTAAGGCCACGGCCGCTTCCTTCCCACTCCTAGCCCTTCCCTGTCCTATCTTCGCCATAAGACCTATCTGTGTCGGTGCGACGTAAAGCAACTAGCAAAAAAAATCTTCTTCTTGACGACGACGACGACGATGATGATGATGATGATGATGATGATGATTGGACGGTGGACTGTCAGAAGGTCACGTGATGGCCGACTGACATTGTACTGTTTTCTCACGAATATGGCCGTGATTCGTATCGCGGTTACAATACGTGAGATTCTGATTCTGTGTAAAACTGGGGAATCTGTAGCTAAGATCACGACTTAAACAAATATGTAAAACCATGAACTACCTTTTTCGAATTCTTAGAATACTGTAATTCTACTTCAAAGAGAGCATTTTTCTTTTCAATTTGCTTTAAGTCGCACCGACACAGATAGGTCTTTATGGCGACGACGAGATAGGAAAGGGCTAGGAATGTGAAGGAAGCGGCCGTGGCCTTAATTAAGGTACAGACCCAGCATGCGTCTGATATGAAAATGGGAAACTACGGAAAGCCATCTTCAGGGGTGCCGACCGTGGGGTCCGAACCCACCATCTTCCGAATGCAAGCTCACAGCTGCGCGACCCTAACCGCACGGCCAACTCGCTCGGTAAGATGGCATTATTGGGATTATAGAACTGAGAAAATATCCTATATTATCCAGAAACCCCAAATGAGAGCTATTGAAGCAGCAACAGCCTCAACCTGATAATAGTGTTTATATTAGATTTCGTGCCCTGTACTACTTTTACGGTTTTCGGAGACGCCGAGGTGCAGGAATTTTGTCTCTCAGGAGTTCTTTTCCGTGCCGATAAATCTGCCCTCAAATGCCAACGGACTGAGCAAGGGTCGATCCGCCCACCTTGGAGTGTGAAATCCAGCACTCTAGCATCTGAGCTACACTCTCCCAATGAGAGAACTTTACAGCGTAGAGGGAAATATGACTAGGGCCCGGTTTCCTCAACGTGGGTTAAAACTTAACACCGTGTTACATAGTTTTAACTCTGAATTTGACTGTTCATTCATTCATCAAGGGGGGTTGGTTTTAACTCTAGGTTAAGGTCGGAGTTAAACGGTTAGCTCGAGGCTAAGAGGAAAATGGCCATCGTAAATCATGCGTGAATAGTTGCTGTATTTACATAATATGATATATGGTGTTCCTACCAGAAATAGGCTTATGAGGGAGAAGTATTTTCAAAATTAATCCACTTAACGATTTCTGAAGAGGTATAGACGTCAGAAACCGTTGTCAGTAAGGTCGTCGATGAAATTCGCAAGAGTTAGAATACACAACAGACAGAAACAAGTCTGTCTTTCCTGTTCTACAGGTATGAATTGCATTAAGATTTTATGCCAGAGGTTCATTTCATATAAGAGTCGGAGACAACATGGGGGTATGAAAGCTACCCTCAGGAGAACGGTATCTGAAGTGCCTGCAGCTACAGCATTAATATTTCTGTTTAAATTCCTTGCTAGTTCGCATTGTCACGTGGGAAATGTTATTAAATTTCCCTGTAAGTTCTTAATGTATGTGCGTCTTTTCCTTTTAATTACACACCATCAATCTTCTTACATTCTATAATGCTTTGATACTTAGGGACTAACTCGGTGATGTATTTTCTATAGCACAAAAAATACGCGCCTCTGTTTCTCTTCTGAATCTCTTCCATTTTGTCAATCACTGCTATCAGTTCTATTACGAAAGAGTAATTCAGGTTACCACGGAATTGTGGAAGAAAAAAATACCGTGCAAAAAATAAACAAAAGAATTGCGGAAGAAATGTGTTCAAAACCTTTCATTTTCAGTCGCAATCCCCTTGACTGGTACGGTAGCTACTTCCAACGAGGGTTATTATGGTGTTAGTTAACCATCTGACAAAATAGCTTGGTAAAACGTGTGACTCGCAAGACCGAGTTAAAACATTTCCTCGAATTTAACAAACCCAGGGTTAGAGTAGCCTATATTTAAACTTCCTTGATGAAACCGGGTCTAGAATTGTTAGAGCACTGATAGCCATACTAAGATTACAGAACTATTCTATCACGTGACATTGTGAGAGCTGTTGGAACACCGTGTACCAACTCACGCGCCAGTCCGCCTGCAATTCGCTGAACTTTTAGCCGGCTGCTTTGCGACACCATTCACTCCCGTGTTCGATCACGAGCAATTAGGAAGGCGCTTTCCACTCCAGCACTCATTGTTCACTGTCCTCATTATAGTACCGTTCTCTACACTCTCCAACGAACGCAGTTGTGAATGTTGCAAGAACTCCACGTGGCCCTCTCAGATAGCACTCCACATGGTATTGCTGGGAGAAACTGACTTTTGCGGCTAAATTCAAAACACTAATATACAGACCAGTCTCATTTCTAACATCGTTGACGGAAGCTTTGTTTTCTATAATAATATGACAAGGACTCCAGGATTTATCTAGAGCAGGGGTTTCCCGGCACACGGGATCCATGACGCCTGCAAGGCCACATTTTGCGGCCCGCGAAAGATTTTTGAAAAAAAAAAGGAAGAAATATGAAGAAAATTTACAAAAAAATATTGCATAGCTCGTTCAAAAAATATTAACTTCCATACCCATTACAGATCCGAGTAAGAACTAATTCAAGAGAGCAACAAGAGAGATGCAGGTGGACATTCGTTCGCTGGTACATGCAGTTCATCGACCACAGTACTATTACTAAATTCTCCTTTTTGAAGCTTTGTTTTGAGTATATTATTAATTTCAGTTTGTCTTTAGGTTATTTCTCAGTGCTCTTCTTCAAAATTCAATTACCGAGCAAGTGGCCGTGCTGTTTGGCTCGCGGAGTTGTGAGCTTGCATTCGGGAAATAATGGGTTCGAATCCTACTGTCGGCAGCCCTGAAGATGGTTTTCCATAGTTTCCCATTTTCACACCAGGCAAATACTGGGGATGTACCTACATTAAGGCCACGGTCAGTTCTTTTCCACTCCTAGCCCTTTCCTATCCCATCGTCGCCACAAGCCATATCTGTGTAGGTGCAACGTAAAGTAAAAAAATATCAAAATTCAATCGTTCTGGGTATAACAGTTCTTGTTTAGTTTTAATTGCACTCTTTTATGCAATTAAAATGATTAAACCTTCGTTTCAATTGAACTATGCATATTATTTCATACTGGTTCCTCGTTCTATTTGGAGACGTTTACGGAAATTGGCCTATAATAATAAGTGCGGCCCGCTATCATGCCTAAGTTTTCCAAATTGGCCTTCGAGCCTCTACAAGTTGGAAACCCCTGATCTAGAGAGAACCTGGAGCTCGAAATGTATGTATTTTTATTATTTAGCAAATAATTATAAAATTAAATGAGTAATGATAATAAGAGTGCATAAATATAAATCATATCAACTACGCAGGTATTCTTAACCTAGTGTAGACAGAAAACAGACTTATCAGAAGCCCATGATAAGAGGCACAGTTATACATCCCACTCTGATGAGTCTAGTGTCAGACCTAAGACGAAACATTGGTTAAGAGAGCAAACGCCTGAAAAGCCTTACATCTGATCTGCTTTTGACAAGTTCTATTGGTGAAAAATATCTAATTCCCTCCATGGGAACTTAGAATTTTCCATTCGGAATTGCTAGGCGGGCAATAATTCCATTGTGGAGATTTATCTCCTAATGCAGTTATCAGACTGTGCCTCTTATAATGGGCTTCTGATAAGTTCACAGTTCACCTGCACACACCCCAACGTCAGTGGGTAGGGTCTGACACATCCCACTCTGATGAGTCTAGTGACAGACCTAAGACGAAACGCTGGTTAATAGAGCAAACGCCTGAAAAGCCTTACATCTGATCTATAGAAGAAGTGTTAAAAATTTGGTGTCTTGTGGCATGGCATATCTATTTGTGGCCTTTTCTTTACTTAATAACGATGAACGATGTTTTTTAGAAACCCTCCCCACCCTTTTAATTCTTGATTATAAACTGCCCATGTAGGTAACTTGGAAATACAGTCAAGAAATACAAAGTATAACTCTTTGTCTGAGTAAAAAAGACGCCTTTACAATTTCAAATTTATCGGAACTTTCCCTCCTTTTGATCACCAAGAATATACCTACACTTTTACGAACAATCAATCAATCAATCAATCAATCAATCAATCAATCAATCAATCAATCAATCAATCAATCAATCAATCAATCAATCAATCAATCAATCAATCAATCAATCAATCAATCAATCAATCAAGCAATCAATCAATCAATCAATCAATCAATCAATCAATCAATCAAAACTTTCCTAGTGCCCTTTGTAGTGGGTTCGAACAGAAAGCATACGGAAAGTCAATATGGAATCGCCACGTGGGTGTGCCTGAAGGAGAAGAATCAATCAATCAATCAATCAATCAATCAATCAATCAATCAATCAATCAATCAATCAATCAATCAATCAATCAATACTGATCTGCATTTAGGGCTGTCACCCTCGAGGCAGATTCCCTAGTCTTTTCATAAATGATTTCAAAGAACTTGGAAATTTATCAAATATCTTCTTTGGTAAATTATTCCAATTCCTAATTTCTCTTTCTATAAACGAGTATTTGCCGCAATTTGTTCTATTGAATTCCAACCGTACATTCATCTTTCCTACTTTTAAAAATTCCACTCAGCCTTGTTCGTTCACTAATATCACTCCAAGCCATCTCTCCACAGACAGTTCGGAGCATGCCACTTAGTCGAGCAGTTCGTCTCTTTACTCCCAAGTCTTTCCAGCTCAAAGTTTGCAACATTTTCGTAACACTGCTCTTTTGTTGGATATCAGCCAGAACAAATCGTGCTGCTTTCCTCTGGATTAGGGTCTTACCAGTGACTTATACTTTTTCTCATTTACATTCTTACTACAACCCCTAAATACTCTCATAACCATCTTAAGAGATATGTCACGTTTATTTACAACCCCGTTTATACGATTACCTCAATAAAAGTATTTCCTTATAATAACACCTAGGCAGGTTACATGCAGTGATCCCCATGGGTTACTGTCATACCATCAACACAGTAATTAAAACTGGGAGGACTTCTCCTCTTGGTGAAACTTACAACCTTCATTCCGTGAACTATCATACCATTGTCTGCTTCCTATCTCACTACTTCGTTAAGGTCTTTTTACAGTTGCACACAATCCCGTAACTTATTGGTGTCCGGACATTTGCGGTAACCACAAAATCACGGACATTTGCGGCCACTGAGATATACATGAGCCCACTCACAGAAATTCCCCAGCAGTCATAGGAGATTTGCGGTCAATGCAGCAGGGGGTGGGCCTCATTAGCTTAGTCCCACTAACCTGCCTGGGCTCCTGCTCGCTCGCTCTCTAGATCAACATTCTTCTCTCGTGCGCATTATTTAGGGACTGATACCTTCAGCCAAAAATACCATTCTGCTGCATATCGTTGTTCGTACGGAAAGTCAATATGGAATCGTCACGGAGTGTGCCTGAAGGTGAAGAACAATTAATGTCATGTTTTCGGAAACATACAATTCTGCAATTTATAAACAAAGTATAAACCATCCCTAAGTGTATTGTGTTGAAAGTTGGATTAGATCAGATGATGGGTTTTTCAGTAAGGATGTCTTACACACGGTTGAAACACATTTGAAAACGGGCACTCTTTGCTTTCCACCTGAGATAAAAATATTCAGATAATTACACATTCAAAACCTACCGTAAAATAAAACAAGGAAAATGATGACGTCATTTGATTTTCTGTCTATTGGTTAATTAATGAACAACTTCCAAACCCGAGTACATATAATAATGTGGTCGGCGGTAAATTATGTGTTTTAAAATGCTGATTCTCTTCACACTTTATCGAGAATGTTAACCTAGAACGAGCGAGCAGGAGCCCAGGCGGGTTAGCGGGGATACCCCGAGATTAAACTAATGAGGTCCACCCCTGCTGCAGTGACCACAAATCTCCTGTGACTGCTAGGGAATTTTTGTTAGTGGGCACAAGTTTACCTCAGTGACCACAAATTTCCGGTGACCGCAAATATCTGGCAACCAACTTATTTATTACTCCATACAGCATGACGTCATCCGCGAAACCCCTTATCTGTGATTCCAATTCTTTACTCATATCATTATTATATACGTAAGAAAACACAGCGGTCCAATAATACAGCCTTGCGGGGGACCCCTGTCTTAATCATTACTGGGGCTACCTGCATATAAACTTGTAGGTTTCTTTCTGGGATTTGACATATTTTTGTCTGAACAGAACAACTTGTAAAAAAGCTCTCACTTCCCTTATTGGTCTATTAGACTATTTCTATGCTTTGCTTAATTTCTGATGTGGAATCAGAACGAATGTTTAATCGTGATGTAGTATATATGCAACATGAAAAATAAAATAAAACATATGCAACCCGCTACGGATGAAATGTCTTCTTAGAAGTTACACGACATCTTACAGCAAGTTTACGACCGAGCTCGATAGCTGCAGTCGCTTAAGTGCGGCCACTATCCAGTATTCGGAAGATAGTGGGTTCGAGCCCCATTATCTGCAGCCCTGAAGATTTTCCGTGGTTTCCCATTTTCATTTTCATACCAGGCCAATGCTGAGGCTGTACCTTAAATAAGGCCAAGGTCGCTTCCTTCCCACCTCTAGCACTTTCCTGCCCCATCGTCGCCGTAAGACCTATCTGGCAGTCTTTTCTTTATTCGTGTCAGAAGTATCAACTTTACTTACAGATATTTAACAAAAAGCAACAAGATATCTACATTCCTACTATACAAATATACAAGTCTATTATACAATCACAGATAGAGCAACAATATTCGAGAGCTAGATGATGCTTGCCCAGTATTGGGCGACGTCAATAGCGTTGGGGGAGGCTGCAATCAAGTCTTTCATAGTGCACATTGAAGGACATAAAACACACTGACATAGATGTTGGATCATCTGCTGCTCTCCACAATCACAAAGTGATGAATCACTTGAAAAGCCCCACTTCCACAAATTTACTTTTGTTCTGCCGACTTCTGTACGGAGTCTGTTAAGGGCTTTCCATACTGTCCACTTCTCCTGGTGTCCACATGGAAGACTTTCCTTCGGCTCTATCCAGTTGGAAAGGTGGTGGATTCTTTCTTTCCGCATTGTGACTCTAGCATTCTCTGCTTTCCCCTCAAGGTTAACTGATGTGCGGAGAAAACTTTTTCTAGATTTTAGCCTCTATGTGGCTGGGTGGTATCCATAGAGAGGATGTGCTTCTGAAGAAGATGACTGGAGCCTTTCTTTGTTAGCTGCTACCTCCCTACGAATCTCACCGGGAGCAATACCAGCTAAAAGTTGGACCTTATCAATGGTGTAGGTTTCAAACATCCAGTACCAAGATAGAGAATTCTTGGTATCCTGTTCTGAGTATTTAGTAAATTAAAGTCAAATTTCCTTCTTTTATCTATCAGCTATTTCAAAATGTGCTTTTACTTTTTTGTTTTCATGTACTCTTCTCATGTAGCCTATGCGTTTTTTTAAACATGCATGTATTGTATATGCAGAGACTGCAGAGTGGTTGGAAAAAATGTGAACACGGCATACGCGTGGTAGAGGGCTGGTCATAGTAATTAATAACTAATTTCCTGTAGCTATTTCTAGCCGAGTGCAGCCCTTGTTAGGCAGACCTTCCGCTGAGGGTGGGCGGCATCTGCCATGTGTAGGTAACTGCGTGTTATTGTGGCGGAGGATAGTGTTATGAGTGATGTGTGAGTTGCAGGGATGTTGGGGACAGCACAAATACCAAGCCCCCGGGCCAATGGAATTAACCAATGAAGGTTAAAATCCCTGACCCGGCAGGGAATCGAACCCGGGACCCTCTGAACCGAAGGCCGAACGAGTCGGACCAATCTTGTGACCGAGGTGGTCCAGCTCTTTTCAGGCACACCCCCAATGGAGGTGAGCTGCACGTACCGTTACAACCATATACCAGCCCTCCTGCCATTCTTAAATTTCTGGCAGTACCGGGAATCGAACCCGGCCCCCCGAGGATGGCAGCTAATAACACTAACCGTTACGTTACGGAGGCGGACGTTGGCCATACTGATAAATAATTTGAAAAAATCGATATCTCGCGACGTTATCATTTTATCAGCTGCTCAAGTTAGCCAATCAAATCTGCTTTGAGAGGCGGTGTTGCTAAATCTGCTGGTAGCTTAGACCGCCTTGAGAGCAAAGCCGAGAAGTCAGCATCAAACACAAACACACCGTGGGTTTCAGCCGGTGTCACGGCAACGTGATCCTGTCAGCTCGGAGGTCCGTGTTCAAATCACTCCCCTGGCAAGGTATTGTCTTTCCTTCCATGGGCGCGCTAAAGCAGATCTTAATCCACATGCAAATTTAGCAACATTGTCTCTCGAAGCCCATTTTCATTCGCCCTCGAAGCAATCTGATTGGCTAACTTCAGCAGCTGATAACATGACAACGGTACGAGATATCGAATAATGTTTCCAAATTATTCATCAGTATGACGAACCTTCTAACGCTCATATACCCGGTTCCAGTTGTTTCCGACCATCCTCTATTATTATTAATAGCAGTATTTTTGTTATTATTTGTGTTACATAGTTCTCCGTGGAAGGCAGAGGTGAAAGAAGGTGCGGGCTGGAATGGGTCTAAGTACAAAGTTGAAAGATTAATTAAAATTTAAATAAAGGTTATACTCGTATTTTCAATAGACAACAAGATTTAACAACTTTTCACTAGGTGAAATAACAAAGAAAAATCGGGTACAATTATAACTTTACAAACGAAAGCACAAATTAAGGGGTCTTTACAAATTCTGGGCTTCGAGCCCCAATTTCACAATCCTTGAGCAACTAGCCCAACATTACCAATTTACACTCATTTATTCAAAGGGCAGAAAACCCCTTCATTCAAGGAGCACTTGCTCCCAACTTTTAACCTCAAGCCTCCCAGAGGCACTTTTCAAACACACGAAAGAGCTGACCCGCTCTCAATTTTTCAAGCCTATTAAAGGCAATACCAGACTTTACAAAAGCTTGCCATCGAGGCACAACTTACAAGAATGAAACAGGTGTATCTCGTACCCAGCCTACAGGGCCTTGAAAGAAAAATAATAGGTTAATTAAATGGCCCAAAATACCAAGATGAATGGAGGCGTTGCTTGCACTCCTACATGAAACTTTATAAAACCTAAGGGGTACTTGGCCGATAATACAGGGGCAATTCCCAAACTAGGGAGGTGACTCGTATAAGAAAATTTTAATACATTAAGAGTAGAAAATCGGTTATGAAAACGTAGTCACCTCAACTCAAAATGAAGGGGAGCTCGAGAGGGTAAAGCACTCTCTATCCCCGATTTACAGTTAAATAATAAGAAACTTTTACATAAGCCGGCACTAAGTTACATTTTTCGAAAGGTAGGTTACATTAAAAAAGTTTCGGACCATCCCCGAGGGCTAAACTGCTGAGCTAGCAAGAAATAAAGATGTTAAAAGGCCATTACCTTGTAGATGAGCTGCTGGCGGATGAAAGAGGCGCTTCCCGCCTCCTGCTATACTTCCATACACTACGCTAGATGTTGTACGAGTGGCCGAGAACCAGAAAAATCAGCAGTTTTTATACTCTCGGGGAAAATTCGAGACCTTTCATGAATGATTAAGACACACCCACAGTCGTTTATTGGGTAGCTTACAGTTACACATCAACATTGGGGAAGAAAAACGACATTGGCTGAAAATTAATGACAGAAATTTACGATTGGCTAATTTCAAAACTGGCGGAAAGATTAATATTGCCAACCCACAAATGAAAGAACAACATTCAGTAAAGAACAAACTTATAAATACAAAATTTCTTCAAGAAAAGTTCCTTCACTTCGCACCAGGGTGCATGATCATAGTATTTGATAGAGACATCTGTGAGAGAATATCCACACTTCCACAATTCGAAATTAACACAGTGACATCTTGTGATAAACGGTTGAATTAATTCAGTTTTAAAGTTCAGAGTTTCAGCTGTAGAGGAGTACTTTAAGCCGGAAAATTCAAATGTGCGGCGTATAGGTGTACCAACCGGTACAATTTGTATTAATTATATCATCTGAAATTGGAGAAATATTGACTCCGTTGATGATAAATAAACAAATCAAATCGAACTGAAGCTTGGGTTGGAAAGAATATCCATAAATTCACTCTCAAAAGCATTCATTTCCTTGTAAGCAATTAGGGTAAAGAAAATTAGCACCATCATTCTGTTTTATCAAAACATGTACATTTCTTAAATTACTCATAACTTCTTCCATGCTTGACAATGCATTACGACATATTTACAGACCGTGAATTATCCTGCAATTCAAAAGTGTCGCTGCCAAACTCAGTACATATATTTCCACTCATGTTGAGAGGAGATAGAAATGAATTGCACTCGCAATTAATTACTGATTAAAAATAACTAACTCTGAACGCATAAATCATATCAGAAGCTTCGCGGACAAATGCACACTCTCTTATGACAGGATGTTCCACCAGGTCATACCGTTAGATCAGTACTGCGCGATAGCTGATATCGGGCAACGTGACCCTTAAGCTGTCCACGGCAAACTCAGCGCCATTTTCTTCTAACTCTACGTCTGCCTATACGGCTACGTCATTGCCCTCCTCACAGCAGTCGCAGCCTCCTCGCTCTCCACCGACTGCATGTAAAATCTTCACTATTTCCACCGAATTTTTCTAGAGAGAGGTTTCCGTGCTTACTCAGATTACCTGCCAAAATCTTCTGTATGTTCAGTACTGCGTGTCTGTATGAACAGCTGGTTTCTGGAATGAAATTGTGTAAAAGGCAGATCAGTTCTTCCATATCAGACGTTCACCTCAAAGACTGTCTGAGACTAACCAGAGCGCAGAAACTGAAACACTGAAAAAAAAAAGATATAAATAGGTAAATTACTTCTAGAAAGAAAGCGTCGCTGATATGCCAACTTCAGAGTTAGAGAAGTGTTGCAATTCTGGGTACGTGAAATAAGATACCCAAATGAATGTGACAAATATGCCTGTCAGTATTCTGTTTAAATTGCGTGTCGTGTTACGTTTTATTCATTACTTTGGGGAGATCAAATAAACTTATGTAATATATGTTCATTTTTAATAATGTTCGATGTTTTGTTGAAACGTCCATTACGTTTGTTATTCATACGATTTCTCCAATGAATAAGTGGTTACTTATGATATCACAATCCCTATTCTATTTTACGAACATAATTTCCCCATTTTAAAGAAATATTACATCGTAGCTCGTGTTGCAAACGTACGTTCTGGAAATATTTTCACGGCATTCAAAGGAAGGAGACAGTTGTTAAACTTGACCGCCTCCTGGCGGTTGGCGATGGACGGCGGAAAGTCCGTGTAGGGCGGCCCAGATGTGCGGGCCTGCGCTAGATCAAGACCGACTCCAATCCGCAGACCTTAATGCTACTATCGATCGTTCAAAAATGGCGAACTGAGTAGCCGGATATGTTAGAAAATGTGGGTTTGTTTTGGTTTGTTGTTACCGTATATAGTCGGTGTAATTTCATGAATGTTGACGATAAATGTTAGTTTCTTTATAGAATATAAGTGCGTGAGTGTATTTATATGAGTCAGTCGACACTTACGATCTGTAATTATACGCAGTAATGTGATAATATGTCTGTCTTGATCGTGTTGTGAACCAGGTTTAAGTCTAAACTATGTCAATGCCTCTCATACGACTATTCTTAAGTTTTCTACAGAATAAAACATTAAACGAGAAATGGATTAGGAATATACATCGTGATTGTTTTGAAGTCGATGACAAAACTGTAGTGTGCGTACAACATTTTGAGAATAAGTCTGAGGTTAGGGAAGACTTTTCTCTAATTCCAAACGGTAAACCTAATCGTGTTCCTCGAAAAATATTAATTTAGATAGACTATAATTGATAGTGTGATATTCCGTCAGTGTCTATGTGCTTTAAAATGTCGAGTGATTTAGATGCAAGTGTATTTTACAATAATCTGTGTGTGCTTGACGAAATGTTTGGTTGGATCTTGGAGTCGGCCTATAACAACACTTATAAGTGTGACAGATGGAGCAATATGTATACTGTTACACGGAAGAATTAGTGACTTGGAGGGATTAACTGGGTTTTTAACGCAGGGTTTTACACTACCAACACCTTCCGATTCATGCTGTGGTTATCTGTTATCAAGCAGATTACACCGAACTGAAGCTCGTCCATGTGGTTAAATATCATTGTTTAAAGTCAGTAGAGGTTTTGCACTCATGTTCTTTAATGTGTAAGAACCTATTATATCTTAAGTGTCTGAACATTTCATTACCAATGTTACCATCATTGTGTGAAGTGTTGCTATGCCGTATGTCAACATTATGTTAGCATTACCAGGGCCATTCATTGGGTTAACATAATCATTTCGGATGTACTTGGGTTGAGTGGCTTCAGACGGTTAAGGCGCTGGCCTTCTAACCCCAAGTTGGCAAGTTCGATCCTGGCTCAGTACCGTGGTATTTGAAGGTACTCAAATACATCAACCTCGTGTCGGTAGATTTACTGGCACATAAAAGAACTATTACAGGACTAAATTACGGCAATTCGGCGTCTCCAAAAACCGTAAAAAGTAGGTAGTGGGACGTAGGACCAATAACATTATTATTTCGGGCGTACTTCCCTTTCATTAGGTGCTGAATATAAGCATTTGTCCGCGACTAAGGCAACAAATTACGTTTTATAGTTCGCATGAGAGCGAATAAATTGAGGAATCTCGCACCTTAATTTATTTTTAAACATTCAAGTTGATGTTATATATATCATTTTAACAGTTTTATCATGTATTCTCATCTATCCAGTGAAGTGAAGTCTAAGAGAAAACTTTATTTGACTAAGTGAAATTTCTAAATAATCAGCTTGTTATTCTATTTTCTAGTATAGACCTATGTGATTCTAGTTGATTATATGTGGTGCGTACTTGTTGGCGAAGCGTTTTCATACGTGAAAATGATTTTACCTATGATGTTACATTTATCATGTTAAATTACCACCACTGTACGTGATATTTTCGCTTTAGCCAATCCCAGCAATCCGGCTACTTCAGCGCCATATTTTCTTTATCCGGTCTGAGGATTGGAGTCGGTCTTGGCTAGATAGTGCTTGCATCGCTGTTCCTCGATATCTCGCAGAATGTCCTGTATTATCTGACAGGTTTGAAGTATCTGGCGGGAAATATGAAGCCAGACAGAAATATTTACCCAACCTAAACATGTGTGTGGGCAGGTTCTGAAAGTAATAATAGAAAACATGTCCGACTCGTTGGCTGAACGGTCAGCGTACTGGCCTTCGGTTCAGAGGGTCCCGGGTTCGATTCCCGGCTGGGTCGGGGATTTTAACCTTAATTGGTTAATTCTAATGGCACGGGGGCTGGGTGTATGTGTTGTCTTCATCGTCATTTTATCCTCATCACGACGCGCAGGTCGCCTACGGGAGTCAAATAGACAGACCTGCACCTGGCGAGCCGAACCCGTCCTGGGATATCCCGGCACTAAAAGCCATACGACATTTCATTTCAATAGAAAACATCATAATATATGTTGTATCGCTTTGCTACGTGTTACTTATTCAAAACTCGATTGCACTTGGGCGAGGCGGTGGTAGAGCATTTTTTTAATACCGCAGTGGGCAGAGGACAGCAGGGCGAGCAGTGGGTACATCAGTAGACCAAGTATAGTCATCACATGTGTCTCGCTTTACCGACTGGCCGAGAAGAATTTGCAATTACTGTACTACAAAGGCAAAAACAATAGGGAACATTAGAATGGAATTTATGTTGAGCGTTCAGAGCGGAAGGAACCACTGTATCACCAAGGACTGATAGACTGAGCCGAAGCGAATTTAGCGCTCTACTGTACCTGGCATCAGAACCACATGACAAACCACCGGTCGTAAACAAGAAATAGTTCCCAGCATGGCCAAGTGCAATCATATTTTGAACATATAATACCTATAATTTAATCAATAGCCTACAGTCATCACACTCCGTTAATAATTAAAGTAATAGTTCTTTCTTGACAATTCCGATACGGAGCGACAGGGGTTGTTTGGCAAAGAAGCAAATTCAGTTCTGCTGTTTAATGATCAGTAGCAATAAGTACTTTGTTCGAGCCGACCAGTCTCTCAAATAAAATCACTGTTAATAAAATATAATCTCGTGTGTCTCTTCTTGTAATATCGCTTTGTACTGTTAATACTGCGTTCAGCTGTCAGTGAACTACGCGCCTGCGTTTAGGTTTTAGAGGTCACGTTTTACGTTTTAATGTCAGCACGAACATGTCTGCCCAGAGCTAACTATGACGCCATCGATGCTTGCAATTACCTGGCGCCGACTGTACTCCTAAACTGCTGTTGCTTTAAGTACATGATCCGTACCTGAGCACAACTTGGGGCTACATCACTTTCCTGTCATGTGGTCCATAGTGAATGCATCCTCTTAGAAATGTAAGGACAAGAATCCGGCTTACTTACTAAAAAAAGATGAAGAATATGCCTCTCAACGACCTATTCATTCAGTTAATTGGGGGGGGGACTGCAACAAAATTTAATTCTGCACAAAATCTATAATCGATATGAAATTGGTTCTCGATTTTAGAAATGTAACAGAAATTATTATTATTATTATTATTATTATTATTATTATTATTATTATTATTATTATTATTATTATTATTATTTATAGTATCCGACTCCTTGGCTGAATGGCCTATCAATTAGTCATCAAAGATATGCATTTAGGACTGTCGCCCAGGTGGCAGATTTCCTATACATTGTTTACCTAATCAGCGTTGTGGCATTCGATTCAAAGAGCCCCGGGTTCTATTCCCAGCTGTATCGGGGATTTTAATCGCGTTCATTTAATTACTCTCACTCGGAAACTGTGTTTTTGTGTTCATCTTCATGGTTAATATACATGCAGCAGTCCACATTACCAACCATTACGGAAAACTGCAATAGTGAATAAAGCCTTCCACATAGCGTTGGCGTCAGAAAGGGCAACAGGCCGTAAAACTGGGAAACGTCTACGGTTTTTCTTCGCAGTTCGCACTTGAGACCCGGTTGTATGAGAAGCAGTGTAAATTATTATTATTATTATTATTATTATTATTATTATTATTATTATTATTATTATTATTATTATTATTATTATTATTATTATTATTATTATTATTATTATTATTATTATTAATAGCAGTTCCCTCTGGCTCCGTCCGCAATGTACAAAGTATGGTGTTGTTCGTTACTATCCTCACGGATGTATTTGCAAAGTTTCGAGTTAATGAAATAAAGCAAATGATCTGCTATGGTAATAGAATGTAATATTATGTCAACAAAACACTTGAAAATACATCACACAAAAAAATGGAATTAACCGTTCCTTGGAACAACACTACGCGCCGAACTGATAAAATGTCCTTCAACGATCTTCGTCATGGAAACAAACTTTTCTCAGAATCTACCAATTTAAGTAGTTATTACCTCAAAAGAAAGCGCTTGATCCACTGAGTGTTTTTAGATCAAAACGAACTGCGTATCTCAATTAGAACGAATGATATGATTGATTCAATGAGAAAACATGTTGAAATGAGACGTCAAATTGAATGTGCATTCATAACTTTCCTCAGAATCAACCAATTTGAATAGTTAAGAGCTGAAATGAAAGAGCTTGATCCACTGAGTGTTCTTAGGCCAAAACGAACCCCGTACCTCAATTAGAACCAAAGATATGACTGCTTTAAAGAGACAAAAAATGGAAAAATTCAAATAATTTGAGGAAGGCGGAAGTTAAGTGATTTGTAGTACCTGATGACAAATCTGCGCATGAATACCTTTCAGTTAAAAAAAGAATGAAGGAAATCGACCGGACAGGATGGCCGGACTGACTGACTATAGTTTTCATAATTTTTTAAATATATAGATTATTATTATTATTATTATTATTATTATTATTATTATTATTATTATTATTATTACCGTGTTTTCCGTAGAACAGAGAGGTGAAATAAAGTGCTAGTTTAAATGGATCTATCTACGATAAAAACCAAAAAATCAAACCCCATGGCACTACTGCCCTTGAAGGGCCTTGGCCTACCAAGCGACCGCTGCTCAGCCCGAAGACCTGCAGATTACGAGGTGTCATGTGGTCAGCACGACGAATCCTCTCGGCCGTTATTCTTGGCTTTCTAGACCGGGGCCGCTATCTCACCGTCAGATAGTTCCTCAATTCTAATCACGTAGGCTGAGTGGACCTCGAACCAGCCCTCAGGTCCAGGTAAAAGTCCCTGACCTGGCCGGGAATCGAACCCGGGGCCTCCGGGTAAGAGGCAGGCACGCTGCCCCTACACCACTGGGGCCTATGTACGATAGTCAAGATTAATTTAAAACTTTAAAATAAAGGTTATATTTCTTTTCATATATTAAATTTTAACAAACAACAAGATTTTAGGTATGGAGGTAGTTTTGTACAAAATAGAAAAAAAAAACGAAAAACCAAGAATTGGTAAGTTACAATTTGAGCTTCAAGCTCATAATTTACAAAAGTGCCAACATTACTAATGTTGCGTTTAGACAGATGGTCAAGGAGACGAATCTCCCAAATTATTTTACAGGAAATTTTAAAACACAATTATCAAGAGCACTTTGCTCCAACGGTTACAGATTACGGCCTTCCACAGGCACCCCTCAATATTATACAAACATATATTACATTACAAGAAAAGAGCCTCTATGCTCTACGATTCAACCGAAGAGACTGCGCTCAATAAAATTACAATTTCAGGCCTCTCTATGCACAACCAACAATTTACAAGACTATATTAATTACCTTTTAAGTTTACACAGGGGTATCGAGTACCCATTCTACCCGGCCTTCGTGGAAAATAACAGGTTCAATTACTGGCCCAAAAAATCAAAATGTATGGAAGCGGACACTTACGCTCCTTGAAACCGAAGATTTTGGGTTTGTGTCCCGATGATGCAGAGGCTAATCCTAAACTACTGGGGTGACTAGATGGACAAGAAAAGTTACAAGGCTACAGATAGAAAACAGTTACAAAAACATCGTCACCTCAAATACAAGTTGATAGGGAACTCGAGAGGGTAACGCACTCTCTATCCCTGTTTTCAGTTTAAGTACTTTTGACTTACTTGAACTTTTACACGAGAAGGAAGAAAGTTTATATTTTAGGAAATTTACTGTTACATAGTTAAAGATTGGAACCTTCCCCTCGAATTAGCTTGCGGAGATAACTATTGAGATAGAAAAACGGTGGCCATTACCTTAGCTGATGTTCTGCCTGCTAAAGAATGAGGCCCTCGCCTCCTAACACACACACACACTCAATAGCACGACGATCAATAAGACAAGTTAACTCGAAAAGACGTCAGCTTTTATACCCGAGAGGAAGGTTCGAGAAGGCTCTGAACTAAAACCAGACACGCCCTCTCACTTTATTGGATAGTTGAAAAGTTACAAGAAGCCTATGATTGGATGAAAAATAAATAGACAAAATTTCTGATTGGCCAGAATCCAAAGTTGGCGGGACGAGCAAGAAGTGTTGCAAACCTTGAAGTATCAAAAACCAAGAAAGTCAATTCAGTTCAGAAAACCTATGAACACAAAATTTCTTTAAATTTCTAGCAGTTCCACTTTTCATCAGAGTGCATGACATCAGTTCTTAAATAGAAACATCTATGGAGAAAAGTCCCAACTTCGTGATATAGTTCTTTTAAGTTTTATGTGTTAGATAGCGTTCTTCCAGACGCTTCTTTGAAACGCACGGGGTTGAGATGTACTTTCCGGTACAATTATTATTATTATTATTATTATTATTATTATTATTATTATTATTATTATTATTATTATTGCGATAAAGTGTCATAGTTTTCAGTCCCTCGTGTTAAATGAGTTATGACTGAACCATGTATTTAGCAGCTTTATTTCATGACATTTCAAGATATTTCATCTCGAAATTCCACTTTATAAGACCATAATGTTCCCTGGTTCATCCAGTCCATTGAACCAAACCAAACCAAACCCCATGGCACTATAGCCCTTGAAGGACCTTGGCCTACCAAGCAACCGCCGCTCAGCCCTAAGGCCTGCAGATTACGAGGTGTCATGTGGTCAGCACGACGAATCCTCTCGGTCGTTATATTCTTGGCTTTCTAGACCGGGGCCGCTATCTCACCGTCAGATAGCTCCTCACTTCTAATCATGTAGGGTGAGTGGACCTCGAACCGGCACTCAGGTCCAGGTAAAAATCCCTGACCTGGCCGGGAATCGTACCCGGGGCCTCCGGGTAAGAGGCAGGCACACTACCCCTACACCACGGGGGCCGGCCATCCAGCCCATTGGGGGCTGCAAAACAGACGATGACTTTTAGATACTAGAGTGGCACGTGTTCACTGTGATGAATTTGTCAGTCGTATTGCTTGGCTCTCCTGGCCCTGTATGTTGCCTGTCATATCAGGCAGCTATACAGTTGAACTTGCAAGGTTAAATGAAACCCATTCCGGCCCACAGTCCAGATTGAAAATCCCTTGGTTGAGACGGATATAGAATTCAGGCTCTCCAGGTAAGAAACGCCCGCACTATCGCTACATATATGCTATCAAAAAATCCTTAATGAACTCTCGTTCTCTTCTGACCATGTCAATACTGGTTACTTGCATTTTCCCGACTTGAATGGATCTCATATATCCTTACTGTGTTCTTATCGTGTCTGGAACTTTTCTTTCTTCGTGTTAATAAGGACTGGCAATCTCGTATGTTTTCCATTTAGAACAAAACTATCCGCCATCCCCACCGCTCTACCTTTTCTGCTTCAAAAAAAAAAAAAAAAAAAAAAAAAAGGTGGTGGTGTAGTCAACGAAGCAGCTTAACAGCTAGCTTTCCACCTAGACGACTGAGGATCGAATCCTGGTAGATACTACAATATAATTTGCACCTGACTATCAAAATACAAAATGAACAAAGGAGGTTCTAACAACCCCAAAAATAAAAAGGATATGCTGAGGAAAGTTTTCCTTATAACAAAAATGTTCATCATTAGTATTTTTTGTTTCTATGTCTCTTAGAACGAAGATAATTGCCATAAATCGCCCGTCTGCTTGGCTGAATGGTCAGCATAACAATCTTCAGCCCAGAGCGTCTCGGGTTCGATTCCCAGCCAGATCGGAGCTTTCAGACACGTCTTGTTAATTCCTTTACTTCGGGGACAGGATGATTGTGTTCATCTTAATATAATTTTACCATATCCTGTTCTCTGTCAAGCTTAGTAAAATGAGTTTCTAAAACATTGACAAATTTACTAATTGACGCTGGCTGCATAGTCGGATCACACCGAAAGCCAAACAACTGAAAAAGAATCCTACAATAAACAGCATGTTAATATTAGTGTTTCCTGAGACCACTTTTGTTCTTCTGTATCTCAACCTGCACACCGTTTTCAGACCATCCCGCGTCATCTCGTCACAAAAGCTCCTCACACCATCTTCCTTTACTCTCTCGTGGTCTCACCATTCGCTGTTTCGTAACTTGAAAGTCATTACAAGAGTGTACATTGAGGTCAGTGGCCATGTCCGGTGCAAAATGTGTTTCTCATGAGGTAATAACAGCCCTGCTCGCTCTCTCTCTCTCATTCGGCGAATTAAGCGGAGTGTCGCAGGTCGTTCAAAGTCCCGTACTGCAGGTACATAGTGTTACAAATGAGACTGTACTTGTTAGAAGCGCACATGACTGTGAAAAATCGTACTTCTGCGAATAAAACGGTGCACTAACCAACACAGCTCCCCTTTTGTTAAGGTATGATCCGCAGCTTTTCCATTACCTCAAACCACCGGGATAGAATGTCTGACGACTGGATACCTCTCGCCCTGCAATCAACAGTTTTCATCCGTCTCTACGAGGGTAATCGTTGGGGGCACAATGTCCAGCGCTACAGCCTTGGGTTACAGAACAGTGAGAGAATTAATAACCTATCTTGAAAATGACTTGTATAAGTTTGACTTGAGGTTTTTGGTAAGTTGTCGTAACAGCGCATTAATAAGAGGGGAACTAAAAATCCCATATTTTTAAGAGGAAATTTTCACACGATTCAAATGCTAATAAATACCCTTATCTGAATCGATCTGTCTGGTAAATCCTCAGCCCAAAGACTGATTGAATCCTCAAATATAATTTTTTTGCTATTTGCTTTACGTCGCACTGACACAGACAGGTCTTATGGCGACGATGGGATAGGAAAGGCCTAGGAATGGGAAGGAAGCGGCCGTGGCCTTAATTAAGGTACAGCCCCAGCATTTGCCTGGTGTGAAAATGGGAAACCACGGAAAACCATTTTCAGGGCTGCCGACAGTAGGTTTCGAACCCACTATCTCCCGATTACTGGATACTGGCCGCACTCAAATATCACCATCAAAGGTAAAGCTGTTGTAGGAAAACTGCAAAAACCACTGGCAGCGCTATAATGAGACGTACAATGATGATGAGAACTGGGGTAGTTTGCAACTGCTTTACTATGTTAGAAAGTGCTATTGCAGCACGTAGCTCTAGGAGTCCACATGTTATTAACATCCAAACGCAATAGTCGGGTCCCGAATGCCATTACTCAGCACCACTCATACCTCGGCAGCTGTCACCGAAAAATTAAAATGAGGTATATTCCTTATTATACCGGGTGGTACAGCGGCCCCTATTTTTTCCAAACATATGCAACCAGCTAATATTAAATGTATCTTAGTCCTTAGTGCAGTTAGTCGATATAGACTTCCTCGCACAATGCAAAAACGGTGTAAGAGGCAGTAAGTGAGGCCCATCTAAGAAAGACTGTACCATTTTATGTATAGCGGAGTCCAATACTCCATTCATTTCTACGAAATGTTACTGTACTGTACAAACCATAGCCACTCCTTCAGCTGTCGATAGAGAATTGCACACCTGATTGGTTTAGAAGGCCATTTTCTTTTGACAGAAAAGGGTGGTAACAGTATCATAGAAAACGTGATAGATGTTCATTCACCGCCATTTTGTTTAGTCTTATCTTTCTTTCTTTCTTTCTTTCTTTCTTTCTTTCTTTCTTTCTTTCTTTCTTTCTTTCTTTCTTTCTTTCTTTCTTGCCGGGCTGAGTGGCTCAGACGGTTAAGGCGCTGGCCTTCTAACCCCAACTTGGCAGGTTCGATCCTGGCTCAGTCCGGTGGTATTTGAAGGTGCTCAAATACGACAGCCTCGTGTCGGTAGATTTACTGGCACGTAAAAGAACTCCTGTGGGACTAAATTCCGGCACCTCGGCGTCTCCGAAGACCGTAAAAGTAGTTAGTGGGACGTAAAGCAAATAACATTATTATTATTATCTTTCTTTCTTTCTTTATCTGCTTACCCTCCAGGGTTGGTTTTTCCCTCGGACTCAGTGAGGGATCCCTCCTCTACCGCCTCAAGGGCAGTGTCCTGGAGCGTGAGACATTGGGTCGGGGGATACAACTGGAGAGGATGACCAATACCTCGCCCAGGCGGTCTCACCTGCTATGATGAACAGGGGCCTTGGTGGGGAATGGGATGATTGGAAAGGATAGACAAGGAAGAGGGAAGTAAGTGGCCGTGGCCTTAAGTTAGGTACCATCCCGACATTTGACTGGAGGAGAAGTGGGAAACCACGGAAAACTACTTCCAGGATGACTGAGGTGGGAATCGAACCCACCTCCACTCAGTTGACTTCCCGAGGCTGAGTGGATCCCGTTCCAGCTCTCGTACCACTTTTCAAATTTCGTGGCAGAGCCGGGAATCGAACCCGGACCTCCGGGGGGTGGCATTGTATAGTCTTATCACATCGAAATTGATAGAAACGCGTTTTTCACAGTATAATCTATGGCACACAAATGCTGTAAAACAGATGTGATAACTTACGCCATGTAATTATTACCGTTACAGCGTTCAATGAAGTCATAAAAGTGGACGTAAGACAGCAACACATCAGTAACTTTACGAAGCGAGAACTTTCGCTCTTCTCGTGAATACAGAGTTGTAAGAGCTAGACGTTCAAGCAGGAAGTAGCTGCGCGGAATTAGGCATGTTAGATATGCATGGATAAACTACAGGGAGTAGTGAAGGTTCGAAAACTAATTGAGTCATGTGTTTTTTAATTTTTATTTCGTATACTTCTAGGCATGCTTTACGAAGACTTGACTTTTCTCAAGTCTCAGATATTCTTCTAAGGAAGTTATAAAAACAGACATAATAATTATCGCCACGTAAGCACCGACTACGGACAAATTCATTGTGAATACCACCTGAAACATAATGCTGGACTTATTTAACCAAGTAATAGGTACATACTCTACTTGCAGGGAATGGCTGCAACAAGCTGGGCTTAAGACAGACATAATCCTTTACCACACTGCGGTGTTTGCAGCAAGGTAAACCTGTGTACACATTCGAGTTCAGAACTTGTAGCATAAAAGATCAGTTTTGAAACGATAGCGTAGATTACTCCATTAGTACAGAGATACGAGACCTGTTCTTCATTGCCTGGAGTGGCTATATGGTACTAATCGCAGCCAGCATGCGATTTTTCGGACGGATTCACAGTTCGAATCTAGCTGCGAGCTTTTTAATTTTATACTCTTAATGCAATCGTAGTTAAGGCTTCACTTATTAAGGATTAACTTCCTTAAGTCTCAAAAGTCACTTTTCACCTTTAGAAAGAAAGCTTACACCAAAAAGGAATAAATACATGCGACTTTTATATGACAAACGGCTACAACGAATGAAGCGCACTGCGCTTATTGTCAGCATTATGACACATCCATTCAACCAAACAACTGCGCACGTTCGACTCGAAGAACGACTTGACTTCATACGTAGGGCACATGGAATAGCACACAGTAATCTTTACAGCAAAGTGCAGGCAGGTTCCGCCACTTATGCTGCAGCAAGCAAGAATGACTCACCTCTACCATGCTCAGATATGCATTAACGAAGGAGGTGGTCATTTTGAACATTTCCTTCATTAATCGAATGGCCATGCACAAGGCCATTGCACTTCTGTCGGTAATAGCTTATTTTACTGCAAATTAGCTCTTTTAAGAGCTACTTAGAAATGAACATTACAGAATACCTGCAACATGACTTTAATTTAGATTTGTCTTCAACAGCGGGACTCACAGGACCATTTAACAACGATTAAAAAAAAAAAATTATATCGGACTCGAACCTCCAACTAACGAGCACCGATTTCCTCCTCTTACTTCAAGCAGGCTCGGGTATCACGAGCTGTCGTTTCCCAGCGTTATATCAACACTACTTCTAGTTATTCAGCCATCATATTCTCTGTACCGGTACCTGAAGTTTAAATAATACATACTTTTCACGATTCTTTACAGTCATTCGGTATTTTATCGTTAATGCTGATTTGGTTGACACAAATAAACAAATTATAGAAAGCGTAGTAAGACCAAACTTCGCTGTGAGTAGCCAAGGTCAACGTTTTTAGGTTAGGCTATAATCTGAGGGTTGCATAAAACTTAGTGAATAGGGGCAGCTGTACCACTCGGTATAATCTGTATTGTCTACCAACAATCTAAATCCCCCAGATTCCCGTAACACACGTTAGAAAATATATGATTGTCATCTAGCGCCGAAGAATTGAACTCATACACAATGCGTAAACAAAACTTCTCCATTGTTTCAAATTTAAGCCTTATGTTGCCTGCAGCGCTTCAACGGCAAACTGGCCGTTAGTGATCTTCAGTGCCATGCTGAGTGTGTCGCGCTTGGGGTCGTGCATTATTTGCCGGATAGACACAAAGGCAAACAGTATTTTTACTTCCTTCCCTACACCCCCAAGCATGGCTTCTAAATTGCCTGATGAAGGATCACGTATATTTAGTGAGACATATAATATTATTTCGAATGGCAGACCAACTCCTGAATTAAAAGACTTGAAGACTAAATCACACGGAGGTTTCAAAAGATCGTCCGCTGATCATTCCAGAAATAACCAGCAAATGCAGAGATGTGCTTCCGGTGATCCATTCAGAAATAACCAGCAAATACACACTTGGCGCCCGCTGAACGATCCAGAAATAACCAGTAAATACACACATGAGCCTCCGCTGATCTATTCAGAAATCTTCTTCTTCTACCGCTTTTCCCACATCTGTGGGGGTAGCGGGTGCGACCTGTGTCACACATGCGGATTTGGCTCTGTTTTACGGCCGGATGCCCTTCCTGAGGCCAACCCTATATGGAGGGATGTAATTACTATTGCGTGTTTTTGTGCTGGTTGGTAGTGTAGTGCGTTGTCTGAATATGAAGATGAAAGTGTTGGGACACACACAAACACCCAGTCCCCGAGCCAGAAGCATTAATCACACGCGATTAATATCCCCGACCCGGCCGGGAATCGAACCCGGGACCCTCTGAACCAAAGGCCTCAATGCTGACCTATTCAGCCAGTGAGTCGGACTCTGATCTGTTCAGAAATAACCCGGTAATATTCAATAGGAAGTATTACCATTTAATATTTAAACTGAAATACCGTATAGGGCCTATTTAAATCCAGTAGTCAGTCCCAGATATTGGTTATTTGTATGTGAGAACTGAGGTTCTGTGACAAGAAACGAGATACTGCGGCGGATACAACCTTTAAAGGTATTTCCTATGATGGTGGCGGAGATGGGTATTTCACACAACTACGTATCAGTTTGTCCAGCCCACTATAGTACACACACAAACCAGTCCTACAAGCGATAAATGATAGTGACAGTATTTTAAGGGGACGTTCACTAAGTCACCAGATCACGATTCCTCAACTATGAGGATAACGAGTCAGAAGAGAGGATCTGATCAGTAATGAAAACGGAGAGGCCCGGTTCTTCGGGAAATGAAAGTCTGGACACACGTAAAAGAAGCCAGCGAAGGGCGTGAAAATGAGATTCCCTAGACCTCGCAAACCTAATAACGTCGGGGTCGGAAAGGGCAACAATTGACCAAAAGAGATCGGCAGTGGCGGTTCGTGACATTTTACTCTGGCAGGGCTGTGCCGTCATCTCCTCCCCCCCCCTTCCAACGGCCCAGTTTTCACTGTCCAGCACCACGATAATTGTAGATGAAATATAATAATAATAATAATAATAATAATAATAATAATAATAATAATAATAATAATAATAATAATAATAATAATTGTTACCGTGTTTTTGTGGTAGTTATGCGTGAAAGAAGGTGCGGGGTGGTGAACGGGTCTTAAGCTACTAAAGTAAAATTAATTTAAAATTTAACCAGGTTATATTTTCTTTTCAAAAACAAAGGAATAACAAGCATGGCAGGTACAAAGTAGCAAGTCAAAGGGTAGTTACAATATTTACAGGATTTGGGCTTCGAGCCCTGAAAACACAATGCTTGGGCAATCAGCTCAGTTTTACCTCCAAACACAAGTTTCAACAGAGGGGCAGAAAACCCCATTCATGCCTAGGAGCCCTAGTTCCAAATTACACAGAAAAGCCTCCACGAGGCATACAACACTCAATTTTCAAAAGAGCCACTCGCTCTCAAATTTAAGCCTCTCCCAGGCCACACCAAACTCCACCTTCAAGTTGTCCTCAACGGACATAAACACAGGGGTAAAATACCCAATCTACTGAGGTCTATTAAATGGAAAGAAGATTAATTAAATGACCTCTAAGGTAACAATTTGAGAGGAGGCGAACTTGCACTCCTAATACACTTTGATTAAGACCTACTTGGCACTAGGCCGTTAATACAAGGGCTAATCCCATACTAAAGAGGTGACTTAAGAAGAGAACAATTTGTTTTACGTTAACGAAGAATAGGTTGAGAAAAATAAGTTCACCTCAAAACAATATGAGTGGGAGCTCGAGAGGGTTAGCACTCTCTATCCCAGTATGTAGCTTTAAAAGAGAATATATGAAAGAGTAGTTACATTTAGGAAAAGGTTACATGGTGGAACGCTTAGAACCCGCCCCGAGAGTTAAACTGCTGAGCTAGCCAAGAAAAAAGTTATTAATTGGCCATTACCTTGTTGTTGACCGCTGCCGAGGAAAGAGGCGCTTCCCGCCTCCTGCTATGTACTTTATACACTGAAAGATGGAACAGAAGTGGCCCGGAGACCCTAAAATCAGCAGTTTATATCCTCTCGCGGAAGGTTCTAGGTGTTAGGGGAATGAAAACACCCTCCCACAAACTTTTTATTGGGTAGGATACAGCAACATATTCAAGTTGGGGGAAGATACCTGCGATTGGTCAGAAATTAATAACAGAAATTCGGGATTGGTTAAATGCAAAACAAGGGGAAAGAGAGGGGTATACAGCCAACTTAAACAATAACAGAAGGAAATTTAACAAAGAACAAACTTTTGAAATAAAATTTTCTCCAAAGAACAGTTATTTTTCTTCGCACTAGGGTGCACTATTGTAGTTCTTCAGTAGTGTCCTCTAGAAGAGAAAGTTCACACTTCTTACTTCAAGCAAAACAAAAACACATCAAAAATGACACAGTTCAAAAACTCAAAATTTTCCACGTGGTGACATCTTCTGAGAAAGTAGATAAATAATAGCGTAGATAAAGTTCAGACTTCCTCCAGCAGAGGAGTTTCAACTGGCGCAAATTTTAAATTAGCGGCGTGGAGGTGTACCGCCCGGTACAATAATAATAATAATAATAATAATAATAATAATAATAATAATAATAATAATAATAATAATAATCCGATGACACTGGCTAAACACTGTATGTATCTTCTTCCGATGCAGAACGATCACGTAGCGAAAATACGATTTCTGTACATAAAAACCGTACTTACACATCGTGCCTTGAAGTTCCACCTTCTGGTGGCATTTCTTGGGATGCGCCTTTTTACCACTTCGTCCAAAACAGCAGTTCGTTTCGCAGATTTTGAAAAAAATTATGAAAACCCTTCTAAATTACTAAGAAAAGATCCTGACCTGCTTATTCTGAGTAGCGCATCGCTCAACAATTAAATTTAATTGATGCGCGTAGCAGTGCACAAAATGAGCGTTTTTGTAAACGACCTTGACCCTTGCTTGAACGCCAGTCTGCCTTCCACTCATTACTGAATGGCCGTCGTACGTCTGCGCAATGACTTTGTCCGGAGTTTGGTCCAGCTTAAGTTTTTCCAACTCCTGGAATACTGCAGAATACTTCTGCTGAGTGATTATCAGGCAACACAAAACTTATGAATTTTTCATTTATTTTGCTACCCAGCTCGTACCGTACAACAAAAACGAGTTAAGATAAGGTGGAACAATCTGTGGTTTCATCAACTTGAATTGCCACAAAATTTGTCGGAGAGATTACTTCCGAAATCGTTTGATGGCACACGGCATAGATTGAATTCAGAAGCTCGTTCTGTATGGTATTAGATAACCCAACAAATACTCTGTTATTTGCTCTTTCGATATGTTCTTTCAGTGTGCTGTCTAGCTCTGACATTAAATTGACTAAACCTCGAAAAATGCCTGGTTTATCAGACAGACGTGGTCCCTGAGCGCTAGTTCAAACTTCCCACAGAACTTAATAGCATCAATTAATTTACTAAGAATGTATCGATTCTTCGAAACCTGTTCATTTGATTGTTTAATTTTAAATCTGTATGCGCTGTCTAATTCGCATCGAATATCTACTCTACCAAGCATAGCAAATTCAATACTAGCGTTTATATGTTTCTCGCTCATTTTATGCTTTTTCACTTTTTTACCTAGGTGTTTTATGTCTGATACCCCGAATGATGTCCATGGAGCGTCAACGACATCCATTGCTAAACAAGAGTAACAGAAGAACGCATTCTTTCTCACATCCGCACAGCCAGTCAGCCTGCTTATAAAGTGACGGACTGAACTTCCTAGTAGGCCTATATGCATTTTTGTTCTTGTGCAATATTTAAATTCGGCCGAGAAGACCCTAATTTCTTCAATTCTATCCTATGTTCAAAACTTAAATTCCCGTCACTACTTAAAATACTATTTTCAGAATTCATCTTCCTTGTCTTCCTAAATTAAGACTGTAACATTTAGTTTTCAAATGGGCAGGTAAGTACTAAACACACGAATGAAGATATTAAAACGACACTTAAAACTGAAGGTAGAATTTACAATGTTATTTAAACTATTATGGTACCGTTTTATGGTTTATGGTTTTATCTACTGGACACTTGCACAGCAACACTACACTACAATGGCATTTAAACACACACACATTAGCCGGCTAACAGCTACTGCAATCACGGCTACTCCTGTTTCACTGATCACAAACGACAATGACATTCACGAGAACAAATAAACAATGCACGCCAGAATTCCTTTCGGCTTCCTCAAATCTCAAAGAAATGTGACCAACGTACAAATAGTGCCGTCACCTTATGATTAGATTTTAAATATTTATTTTAGCTTATTTTTAGAACTGAATTGTTTAAATAGTCAGTCTAATGGAATCCATTGTTTTGTAAGCAGTTTTGGAATTAACCTCTAACAACAGTTAACGTAAGACGTGTGGGAAAAGGCCTAGGTACATTGTAAAGTGGTTGGCGACATTGCTACGGGCTCTGCCGGACAGCCCATATAACCTTCAAGTATTAAATGCTCTAAGCATACACCCCGCCTGCACTCTTCCTTCCCCTGACAAGCCCAAATCGTCTTCCAAGGCTCCTCCCGCACCCCTCACTCTTGTTAAACTCAAGGAGCTTACTGGGGGCTCTCCTGCCAGCACCCGACCGTGTAATGTCTAAAGAGAAAACATTGTGCTGGACCAAAGAGAAAACATCGTGCTTGCTGAACGGATGCCACGGTCAGACAGCCTTTGCCTTGTCTTTGAAAATAAAAAAAGTGAAACGTTTACAGCCAAAAAAATAAAGATAACATTGAATAATTGAATAACACAGTACCATAAGTTAGACTTTGCTACATTGTCCATCTCTTTATATAATCAGCTACGGAGTGAAATTATGTTACGTGTTTTAGTAAAGGCGGCGGGGCGGCGCCCGAAAGCCCTTCATGCACGAACCGCCACTGGAGATCGGATAGAAAAGATGAAACTGAGGAGCCTGACACAAGTAAATTAAACCAATGTCAGACTCAGCTAAAGGTCCAGCCATCACCATTCTACTCTAGCGCGTTGAGGGTCGCCTCTGACAGCAGCCAGGGGATACTACGGATGTATTCTATACTCCCTCCCGATAACTTGACACCATTCCTCACAGGGACCGGCTACATAAGAAATTATATTGCAAGCATCGCTCATTCCTCAGCTACTTTCATATTCTCTAAAGCAAAGGAGAAACTGTGACAAATCGATGAAAGTAACTAAGTTGTTCTAGCTCACACAAAGCTGTAAAACCAATACAGGTCTTATTTGACTGGGTCGAATAATAATAATAATAATAATAATAATAATAATAATAATAATAATAATAATAATAATAATAATAATAATAATAATAAATTATTATTTAAAAACGAAAATCAATTTTTAGCATTAATCAAACAATTATATGAGGCAGAAGAAAATTAAAAATAGACTGGCTAGCATTTGCAGACTACCTAGTAACTTAAGTCACGACATCCCAACGGACCAAAAGTAGATCGAACTCCTACGAAGCTACGAGACGAATGGTGAGGTGGGGTCAAAACTGGCACCAACATAAAAATACTCATAAAATGTAGGGTAATCTAAATGTATGCGAAAAGGATAAAGAAACATTTGCAGTGATAGTACCATAAGTGCCGGGCTGAGTGGCTCAGACGGTTGAGGCGCTGGCCTTCTGACCCCAACTTGGCAGGTTCGATCCTGGCTCAGTCCGGTCGTATTTGAAGGTGCTCATATACGTCAGCCTCATGTCGGTAGATTTTTCTGGCACGTAAAAGAACTCCTGTGGGACTAAATTCCGGCACCTCGGCGTCTCAGAAAACCGTAAAAGTAGTTAGTGGGATGTAAAGCAATTATTATTATTATTATTATTATTATTATTATTATTATTATTATTATTATTACGGAGTTATCCGTGGTAGATAGAGGTGAAAGAAGGTGCGGGCTGGAATAGGTCTCAACTACAAAATTAAAGTTAATTTAAAATTTTAATAAAGGTTATATTTTATTTTCAAGGTCAAGAAATAACAAGTATAACAGGAACTCATTTGTATAACAACAAGTTAAGAAAGTACAAATACAGTTTATTAATGGATTTTGGGCTTCGAGCCCCAGATTCACAATTCTTGAGCAATTAGCCCAACTTTACTTATACACCAAGTTCAACAAAGGGGCAGAAAACCCCAATCATACCAAGGAGCATTTGCTCCCAATTACCCAGTTAAGCCTGCTTGAGGCACACAGAAAATACCATTTAAGAAAGAGCAACCCGCTCTCAAAGTTCAAGCCAATTCAAAGGCCACTCCATACTCCACTATCATTACAAGAACAGGGGTAATGATACCCAGCCTACTGAGGCCTATTCCATAAAGAAACAGGACAATTACATGGTCCAAAAATACCAACTTGAGTGGAGGCGTAACTTGCACTCCTAATACACCATTTTAAAAACCTATTTGGCTCTAGGCCGCTTATGCAAGGGCTAATCCCATACTACGGAGGTGACACGATAGGAAAACTTTATTACATTATGAAACGAAGAAAAACGGTTGAGAAAACGTAGTCACCTCAAAAACAATATGAGAGGGAGCTCGAGAGGGTGAGGCACTCTCTATCCCGATTTGTAGTCAAAGAGACAGAATTTTATACCAAGTGTCTTTTACATTTTAAAGGAAAGTTACATGATAAAAGCTTCGAACCTGCCCCGAGGGTTAAACTGCTGAGCTAGCAAGCAAAGAAGTTATTAAAAGGCCATTACCTGATGGATGAACTGCTGCCCGAAGAAAGAGGCGCTTCCCGCCCCCTGCTACATAATCACACTAGGAAAGATGTTACTGAAGTGGCCCCGAGACCAGAAAAACAGCAGTTTATATACCCTCGCGGAAAATTAGAGACGTTTCATCAATGAGAACCCACACCTCCCCCTCAACTTTATTGGCTAGGATCAAGCAACATATCCATATCGGAGAAGACACACATTATTGGTTAAAAATTAATTAAAGAAATTCGGGATTGGCTAAATTCAAAACAAGCGGAAAGAGAAGGGTTATACTGGCAACCCAAAAAAATGACTGAAAGAAATTTAACAAAGAACAAACTTATGAACACAAAATTTATCAAAAAACAGTTCCTTCACTTCGCACCAGGGTGCACAATTGTAGTTCTTCAGTAGTGCCATCTAGAAGAGAATGTTCACACTTCTCACTACAGAGAAAACAAATATAAATCGAAAAAGACACAGTTCAGAACTCTTCAAAATTTACATTAGCGACATCTTCTGAGAAACTTTAGAATTAACATGGTTGTTAAAGTTCAGGCTTCCTCCAGTAGAGGAGTTCCAACTGGCGCAATGTTTGAATTAGCGGCGTGGGGGTGTACCGCCCGGTACAATTATTATTATTATTATTATTATTATTATTATTATGTCCGGCTCCATGGCTAAATGGTTAGCGTGCTGGCCTTTGGTCACAGGGGTCCCGGGTTCGATTCCCGTCAGGGTCGGGAATTTTAACCATCGTTGGTTAATTTCTCTGGCACAGGGGCTGGGTGTATGTGTCGTCTTCATCATCATCATTTCATTCTCATCACGACGCGCAGGTCGCCTACAGGAGTCAAATCGAAAGACCTGCACCTGGCGAGCCGAACACGTCATCGGACACTCCCGGCACTAAAAGCCATACGCCATTTCATTATTATTATTATTATTATTATTATTATTATTATTATTATTATTATTATTATTATTATTGTTATTATTATTAATAGTATAAGTTGCATAGCCCATGTGAATACGTTAACAAATTTGATGTGAATAATAAACAGAATGAAACTCTTCCACCAAACTCGAAAAGGAATTATAAGATCCTAAAAGACACTATTTTTCGTCTTAAAAGATATTAAAAAATTTGTACTGAAAAAAATCAATATCAAACCCTATCAGAGTCTAAAAATACAGAAATGAGAGACTTCTCTACTTTTCTTTGATTTTTCCAAGCGGTGAAAGTAATTCACAATTTGTTCTCTGGACACTCGCGGAAAACAACGGAACGGGAGTTTTGGCGCACTGGACGGCTGCACGCGACACAGTACAGTATTGATTAGGCCGAGTCTGCTTCAGATCATCCGAACTGAAACTCAGAATCCTTATTCACCCACTTCTAGCATTGCTCCCATCGTAATAATTTAGCACACACCGAGCTCGATAGCTGCAGTCGCTTAAGTGCGGCCAGTATCCAGTATTCCGGAGATAGTGGGTTCGAGCCCCACCGTCGGCAGCCCTGAAGATGGTTTTCCGTGGTTTCCCATTTTCACACCAGGCAAATGCTGGGGCTGTACCTTAATTAAGGACACGGCCGCTTCCTTCCCACTCCTAGCCCTTTTCCGTTCCACCGTGGCCATAAGACCTATCTGTGTCGGTGTGACGTAAAGCCAGTAGCATTTAGCACACTGTTGACAAAATACGGAAAATCGGGATCAGTGATAGAAATCTTTGCTCGAGAGCTGGAGCTCATACTAAAGTCGAATAGAAATATGTGAACTTCAGATTTTCACGAAGAATTGAAGTTTATGGCGCGAATTTATTAAAATATCTATAGACTAAAAGAGGTTACTAAAAACAGATTTGTCTAGTCCATCCGTCCGTTCTACTGGACCGATTTGCTTCATTTTTGTTTTTTCCCTCCGGAATTACCTGCCAATGAAACATCAGGCGTCCGCCTCCGTGGTGTAGTGGTTAGTGTGATTAGCTGCCACCCCCGGAGGCCCGGGTTCGATTCCCGGCTCTGCCACGAAATTTGAAAAGTAGTCCGAGGGCTGAAACGGGATCCACTCAGCCTCTGGAGGTCAACTGAGTAGAGGTGGGTTCGTTTCCCACCTCAGACAACCTGGAAGTGGTTTTCCGTGGTTTCCCACCTCTCCTCCAGGCAAATACCGGGATGGTACCTAACTTAAGGCCACGGCCGCTTCCTTCCCTCTTCCTTGTCTATCCCTTCCAATCTTCCCACCCACCCGCAAGGCCCCTGTTCAGCATAGCAGGTGAGGCCGCCTGGGCGAGGTACTGGTCATCCTCCCCAGTTGTATCCCCGACCAAGAGTCTGAAGTCCCAGGACACTGCCCTTGAGGCGGTAGAGGTGGGATCCCTCACTGAGTCCAAAGGAAAAACCGACCCTGGAGGATAAACAGATAAAGAAGAAGAAGAAGAAGCAGCAGCAGAAGAAGAAGAAGAAGAAGAAGAAGAAACATCAGGCATTGATAGGTCTCTAAGTACTGTCAACTTTGAGTAGTTATAAAATCAAGTCGTTAAATGATCACTCCATTAATTGCAGGCGAATACTGTACATTCTGTACTTAGCGGGTTGCACGTAAAGATAACGGCAAAGGTAAACGGTTAGAAATTACGATGACTATGGGCAAACCTGCATTCTTAATCAAACTTGATTCAGATAAATTAATACTATCTGGAGAGAAATACCCTGGAAGTAAGACACTTCAGCACCTCTAGGGATGGAGTGGGGAGGAAGCGGTAAGTAAAATTAATCGAAAACGACCTATATTAGTGTTGAATCCGTAGTTTTAGGGGGGGCTGAGATGAACTGTGACACTCCGGATGGCATTTAACCTCAGAATCAGCATCCATTGGCACGCGGGTCATAAGGGGTGAGAAAATGTCCAAATTGACCGAATTCGCAGTTTGGCGTTCTCTAGGTTGACAAATGACAGTCCCAGTGTCAGCTGGAATCGTGTTCGTCATATCTATAGCGCGAGATTGCACTTATTTTTATTATTTGAAAGGATCGATTACTTTCCAGGCAATCACAGAGACAAAAGTCCACGCGAAACAAAATATACAGGATGTTTCAAAAAGGGGGGGCATAATTTCAGGTATGTATTTGTAATAGTCATAACAGAAGATGTTCAAAATGTCCAGCTCCTGCTTGAATACAGACCTCACATCGATGTCTCATTGAATTTGATCGAATGTTTCCTGATCGATAGATAGGTAGAAGTGGCCCGATTACTTGGTCTCCACGCTCACCTGATCTGAACCCTCTCGTTTTCTACTTGTGGGGCCCTTTGAAATCATCGGTGTATTCGTCTCCGGTGCCTGATGTGGAAACCCATCGGAATCGAATTGTGGCATCGTGTGAGGACATACGCAATACTCCTGGAGTTTGGGATCGTGTTCGCAGGTCAATGAGACATCGATGTGAGGTCTGTATTCAACACACACAAAAATAACTCTAATGCTACAAAATAGTTCATAAAAACCGAGCGAGTGGCTGCGCGATTTGGATCATGAAGCTGTCAGCTTGCATTCTGGAGATAGTGGGGTCGAACCCCACTGTCGGCAGTTCTGCAGGTGGTTTTCCCGTGGTTACCTATTTTCACGCCAGGCTGTACCTTAATTCAGGACACGGTCGCTTACTTCCCACTGCTAGACTTTTCTTATCCCATCGTCGCCATAAAGTTGCAAAGAAAAGTTCGTGAAATATCAACCAACGTCACAATAACAAAATATTTTTAAAAATCACTTCACACATGAAAGTGAAAATCCACAGCCTGTTTCCAGTCATTCGACCGGGTCAGAAATGGAATGAATGAAGCCCCTATCTAGCGGCGACGATAGGAATTGTGCCGGCTGCCGAAGCCTGTCGCACTCCTTTGGGACAATAATAAATGACTGAGAGATGAAATGAAATGATATTGGAGAGTGTTGCTGAAATTAAAAATGGCAGGGAAAACCGGAGTACCCGTATAAAAATCTGTCCCGCCTCCCCTTTGTCCAGCATGAATCTCACATAGAGTGACCGGGATTTGAACCACGGTATCCAGCGGTGAGAGGCCGGCGCGCTGCCGCCTGAGTCACGAAGGCTCTAATTAGTAGCTAATACAAAAACTAAAAGTAAACGTTCAAATAAGTATGCGGGGAGTATACGGAGCAATTTTAAATCAGAACACGTAATCTGACCTATTTGTAGCAGATGCTGCGCAGCAGTATGGGTCCTCTAAGTGAAAATCCACAGCCTGTTTCCAGTTATTTGAACGGGTCAGGAATGGAATGAATGAGGCCCCCATCTAGCGGTCAGGATAGGAATGGTGCCGGCAGCCGAAACCTGTCGCACTCCTCTGGGGCAATGATTAATGACTGACAGATGAAATGAAATGATATTGGAGAGTGTTGCTGGAATTAAAAATGACAGGAAAAACCGGAGTACCCGCAGAAAAACCTGTCCCGCCTCCGCTTTGTCCAGCACGAATCTCACATAGAGTGACCGGGATTTGAACCATGGAAACCATAGGTGAGAGTCCAGCACTCTGCCGCCTGAACCACGGAACTCCGGTGCTCTTAGTAGAGAAGTAAATTACATTATACTACGCAAACTGTGAGGTTTCAACACTGGGTCGAACGAAGACAACAATAGTGAATAGCAATAGTTAGGGAATGAAAAAATGAAATGGTGTATGGCTTTTAGTGCCGGGAGTGTCCGAGGATAAGTTCTGCTCGCCAGATGCAGGTAAATGAAATGTCGTATGGCTTTTAGTGCCGGGATATCCCAGGAAGGGTTCGGCTCGCCAGATGCAGGTCTTTTGATTTGACGGCCGTAGGTGACCTGCGCGTCATGATGAGGATGAAATGATGATGAAGACGACACATACACCCAGCCCCCGTACCAGCGAAATTAACAAATTATGGTTAAAATTCCCGACCCTGCCGGGAATCGAACCCGGGATCACTGTGACCAAAGGCCAGCACGCTAACCATTTAGCCATCGAGCCGGACAATAGTTACGGAATAAAGCGAGGAACGTAGTGAACAACTATTCTTTCGGGCGAGGGTAAGGTACAAGGAAAAGCAATAGTTAGGAAATAAAACGAGGAACGTGGTAGGGGTGTACAGTCTGACTGGTGCCATAAACGACACCACCTCGCTATTAGAGGGATAAGAAAGCGGGGAGGGGGCGTGATAACTGAATGACGTCGTCGCAGACTTCTCATCAATGTGGCCACACTAATCAGAGGAGAAATGGAAGCGGTCCGATTCCTCGAAGAATTAGGGTATGCGCAAAAAGTAAAGAAAAGGACCCTCGAAGGACACGGCAATCAAAGACGCTCTTGTCCTCGCAAACCTAATACTGTCAGAGTGGGGAGAGAACAAGAGATGACCAAGGAAGGTCGGAAAAGAAATATGAAACAGAGAAGTCTGGCACAAGTTAAATGCAAGCAATGCCGAACTCAGCTAGGAGCTGCGTGGTCCTCAACCCGGAGGATGTTGAGTTGGGCCCACGATCAAATCATTCTCCTCGAAGGGTCGAGGTCTAGTTGCGCGGGGTAGGTTTCTCCATTTGCTAATGTTCGGCCGCTCATTTTTATTTGAATGTCCTTCTTAATATTAACAAGTATCAAGAATACATTTTAATATCAATTGAAGACAGTTATTGAAATTATTACATTCCAGTTTAATGATTACCATAATATTGTATTTATTGAAACGTCATTTTAACCAATATGAAATAACTTTTAAAACGTCCTTCTGAGTACGGACTCTACACCGCATTTAAAACTTATTATAACTGTATATTTTAACTGATTTCCCAAACTTATTATAACTGTATATTTTAACTGATTTCCAAAAGTTGTGACTACTGCGGGCGGAGGATGTTGAGTTGGACCCGCGGTCAGTGATAAAAAAACAAGAGAGCTCCAAGGGTTTTCCCTTCCATTCGCCTCTTACGACAGACAATGTGTAGCATGAAAATCTTCCACCGCCCCCATCTGCAGGAGGACTTGGATAAAAAGTTCTAAGTCCATCAACATACTATTTTCTTTCTGTAACACTTTAACCGCCTCTGTGGTGTAGTGGTTAGTGTGATTAGCTGCCACCCCCAGAGGCCCGGGTTCGATTCTCGGCTCTGTAACGAAATTTGAAAAGTGGTACGAGGGGTGGAACGGGGTCTACTCAGCCTCGGGAGGTCAACTGAGTAAAGGTGGGTTTGATTCCCACCTCATCCAGCCTGGAAGTGGTTTTCAGTGGTTTCCCACTTCTCCTCCAGGCAAATGCCGGGATGGTACCTAACTTAAGACCACGGCTGCTTCCTTCCCTCTTCCTTGTCTATCCCTTCTAATCTTCCCATCCTCCACCAAAGCCCCAGTTCAGCATAGCAGGTGAGGCCGCCTGGGCGAGGTACTGGTCATCCTCCCCAGTTGTATCCCTCGGCCCAATGTCTCACACTCCAGGACACTGCCCTTGAAGCGGTAGAGGTGGAATCCCTCGCTAAGTCCGAGGGAAAAGCCAACCCTGGAGGGTAAACAGATTAATTTATCCTCTTTTATATCATTATTCAATTGCTTTATTATCCTTGCTTTGGCTTTTTTTTTTTAATGGATGCCTGTGTAACTTCGTCCCCATCAATGAAACGAAGATTCACTCGTACGCTGTTTGTTTTCTCTTCTCACGCAAGCAAGGTCGCACAGTTTAAACTCGTACCTGGGGCATTAACTCTTGCCTAGCTTCTCGTAATGACGAGGCGAAGGAGCAAGAAACGTGATGATTACTGCTGACCGCTGTGTGCTATACACCTCGAGTGAAACGAACATTCCACACTTCGAACAATCGCGAGTAATCTCTAATATTGAATGACATATTCCCGACAGGTGTGGATGCATATTCCAATCTTTAATAATAATAATAATAATAATAATAATAATAATAATAATAATAATAATAATAATAATAATAATAATAATAATAATAATAATTTATTTGAAGATTCAGCGCACAAATTATGCACAGAGTTGATGACAAACTAGAATTGATGACATCACTCACTTTTGCTAAAGTCCACAGTAGAAGATCTCCGATTTGTACAAGTGAGTAGGCTACATGGTATCGGCTGTATTATATACCGCATAATTTACATAGGCCTACGCAGGATTCGTCTGGGTCATGGAAAAACTCAGTATTACACAGCTTATGGTGGTAACCATGTACCGCCATCGAGTAAACAAAGTGTCGCAGGTCTTAGTTAGTGTTTGTCCATGTCCTATTAATCATGGCCTCCGTTATATAAAACCGATTGTGTTTGGGAGTAGGCAAGTATGCCCGCCATTATAAATAAATTTACCCATCTAAAACGTGACTGGCATTAGGCATATTGGCCTTGCTATTCTAATGGACACTTAGCAACTCGGTGTGACTGTCATTAATAAAAGGGGGCTGTCATAATGATAACAGCACAACACAATTTTGACTAGCAGTAGGGAAGGTGTAGCCGGCCCCGAGGTGTAGGGGTAGCGTGCCTGCCTCTCACCCGGAGGCCCCGGGTTCGATTCCCGGCCAGGTCAGGGATTTTTACCTGGACCTGAGAGCTGGTTCGAGGTCCACTCAGCCTACGTGATTAGAATTGAGGAGCTATCTAACGGTGAGATAGCGGCCCCGGTCTAGAAAGCCAAGAATAACGGCCGAGAGGATTCGTCGTTCTGACCACACGACACCTCGTAATCTGCAGGCCTTCGGGCTGAGCAGCGGTCGCTTCAGGGGCTGTAGTGTCATGGGGTTTGGTTTGGTTTGGTTAGTAGGGAAGGTGTCTGCTGTTATAATAAAAACTCCTCAGCTGTAATATGTCGGGATGTAGGAAAGGACGCCTGCCATTGTAACGAAAACTCCACAAATCGATCATGACCGCGCAGTAGGTAATGGGGTCTCTCATTATGATGAACACTTACCTATTCGATTGTGAATGGCAGTAGGCAAGTGAGCTTGGCGTTATCATCAGAACTCCGCAACTCGCACTTTGCATTGGAAACAACGTATGGGAACCTCCCCCTGCTATTTCTGGATAACGCTAAGAGATATGCAATTTAAAAAATCGTATTCACTGCATGTGCAGTAATTTACTTCGATATCCGTATAGAATGTATAATACTACGGTACATTTGCTAGTCTAGATTAATTATGCTATAATCATTCTCATACTCATAACTGAAGTACCAACATAGACGACTGTATACCGCATTATTTATTTAATCTTGTATGAAATTTATCAGTGCCGGCCCCGTGGTATAGAGTTAGCATGCCTGCCTCTTACCCGGAGATCCCGGGCTCGATTCCCGGTCAGGTGAGGAATTTTTACTTGGATCTGAGGGCTGGTATGAGGTCCACTCAGCCTACGTGATTACAATTAAGGAGCTATATGACGGTGAGATAACGTCTCGGTCTAGAAAGCCAAGACTAACGACCGAAAGAATTCGTCGTGTTGACCACACAACCACGTAATATGTAGGACTTCGGGCTGAGCAGTGGTCACTTGTAAGCCAAAGCCCTTCGGGGCTGTTGCGTCCTGGGTTTTGGTTTGGTTTTGATCAAACTGATTTAATGATTGCAAATGAATTATTTAAAACGGTGTAGTTTCCTGCAGTTAGCCCCAACTAGTAGGGGCTGCCTGGCCGAGGCGGTAAAGGCGTGCTCGGTTCGCCCGGAAGGACGTGGGTTCGAATCTCCGTCAGGAAGTCCACTTCTGGAGGTGCATATGGCCCTGAGATTCACTCAGCCTACACCAAAAATGAAATACCAGGTTAATTCCTGGGGGCAAAGGCGGCCGGGCGTAGAGCTAACCACTCTACCCCATCACGTGCCGAGGTTAACAATGGTGGAAGCCTTTACCTTCCACTCCTCCAAGCGCCTTCATGGCCTGTACGGAGGTGACTTTGCTTTGCTTTAGCCCCAACTAGTGATTACTGTTTCAATATCACAACATAATTTGCTTTCATTTTCACCATAATACAACCTGCACAAAGTTGACTCACCGACCACCAGCCGAGACCCTTGGAGAGTAATGTTACAAACGCAAACAATACAAATGTTCGGAATGCGGACAAGGGTGTGAT
Organism: Anabrus simplex; assembly: GCF_040414725.1. Lineage (NCBI taxonomy): Eukaryota > Metazoa > Arthropoda > Insecta > Orthoptera > Tettigoniidae > Anabrus > Anabrus simplex. The sequence goes on along the minus strand of NC_090270.1, from coordinate 123,655,463 downwards.
CATTCTCCGAACTACTGTAACAGGTATAGCCGGACGAATCTATACTGAAGGGGTGGTAGGACTGTCCCGTTACATAGGAGTAGATATAAAAATGGAAATAATGAATTTTTTATTTTTTTTTATTTATTTAATTTGAACCAGGACACCCTAGATTTGCCATAAGACACAGAATAATACACAATAACAATTTTGAGGGAAGATAAAGAGGATTAATGTTTTTTTTAAATGATAGGTTATAATTAACTTTTTTTTTTTTTTTTTTGCTAGTTGCTTTACGTCGCACCGACACAGATAGGTCTTATGGCGACGATGGGGCAGGAAAGGGCTAGGAGTGGGAAGGAAGCGGCCGTGGCCTTAATTAAGGTACAGCCCCAGCATTTGCCTGGTGTGAAAATGGGAAACCACGGAAAACCATTTTCAGGGCTGCTGACAGTGGGATTCGAACCTACTATCTCCCGAATATTAGATACTGGCCGCACTTAAGCGACTACAACTATCGAGCTCGGTATTAACCATATTACATGGCATGAACTCCATATAAATGGTGTCGAAGAATCGAAACGGAGTATCATTATTAAAATAGTACAAAACATGGGCATTAATGGCAATGCCCCAAAATGAAAAGAAACAAAAAACGTGAAGAGATAAAGATACAGAAAAATGTTCTATGAAATGTGTCTGAAAATACTTCATTTAACATAATACTAGGGCATCTATGTTTCCCTGTTACAGAAGAAAAATGAAATTTCATTGAAATCCTAGTGTTACATGTAATAAATTTCATTGTCGGTTCCGTATTGACTTGATAAATTCTTAAAATGAATTACAAATATATTATATATTAACGCGTCTTGAACCATACACGCACGGGACTGAAAGAAAGACCGAATTGTCACTCATCATAAATAAATCATGGAGTCTAAAACTTGCATTCTGTTCCGGAATGGAAAACAACAGGAAACACTTGACGACTTAATTAACACAGCCCTACAATTTTCCAAGGAACTCTTCCAGTTATTCTATATTTCGTCGTAACATGCACCCCCTTTGTTCAAACAAGTTTCTCATCTCACGACAACAAGAATGAAGAAGAACAAACGTTTCAAAATATGGAGTTTTATAATATCTGTGTATTTTTATCTTGTTATTTCTGTGAGACTGTTTTATATGAAGATCTTGTTTCGCGATAATCTTTAAGCCGAAGATGACCTCTGGTAAGATCGAAACATGTCCTTTTAAAATATAACGTTTTAGACAAACTATTTGAAATGGTAACAACTTTGTATTGAATAGGTGGAAAAATCTATATTTGTAATTCATTTTTAAGAATTGCATTTATATATCAAGATCCTAGCCCTATCAATCTTCATCACCACCACCAACGGAATCGGAATTGAACAAGAGATGATAGACGGAGCATCACGAAAATATAATATGATATTATATTTACATAAATTATCAACTTCTTAATTGTGAATCCTCTTGATTTTCATTTGAAGTATTTATTAATAGAAGCCTGCAAGCAACATTTTAACTTCCAGTACCCAATGTAAGAAGGTGAAAGAAAATGCATAATAATAATAATAATAATAATAATAATAATAATAATAATAATAATAATAATAATAATAATAATAATAATAATAATCATCATCCGGGAGATAGTAGGTTCGAATCCCACTATCGGCAGCCCTGAAGATGGTTTTCCGTGGTTTCCCATTTTCATACCAGGCAAATGCTGGGGCTGTACCTTAATTAAGGCCACGGCCACTTCCTTCCAATTCCTAGGCCTTTTCTATCCCATCGTCGCCATAAGACCTATCTGTGTCGGTGCGACGTAAAGCCACTAGCAAAAAAAAAAAAAAAAAAAAATAATAATAATAATAATAATAATAATAATAATAATAATAATAATAATAATAATAATAATAATCTCTTTTCCAGGTTGAGCAGGAAACTGAGCCGTGAACAACAGTTGAACTTAGAAACAAAGGGAATAGACAAGCTAATACCAAGTCTGTCAGCTTGGTAGCCATGATCGTTAAGGCATTTATATGGCCTGACACCGCGATTAGCCGGTTCGAATCCCTTTGGTGAGGAAAAAACCCTCACCATCAGAATGTTGGCCAGCAAGGTAGGGGAGGTGGTGGTATACAATTTTCTGATCATTAGATTGCGTGCCAAAAGCCTGGATTCAATTCCAAACCTCTCCGCACCGAGCTCGATAGCTGCAGTCGCTTAAGTGCGGCCAGTATCCAGTAATCGGGAGATCGTGGGTTCGAGCCCCACTGTCGGCAGCCCTGAAGATGGTTTTCCGTGGTTTTCCATTTTCACACCAGGCAAATGCCGGGGCTGTACCTTAATTAAGGCCACGGCCGCTTCCTTCCACTTCCTAGGCCTTTCCCATCCCATCGTCGCCATAAGACATATCTGTGTCGGTGCGACGTAAAACAAATAGAAAAAAAAACCTCTCCGCAGTGTTCATATGGAGTGAGAGCAGATGACGCTGCTGATGGTGATTCGTTCGTCGAATGGGGACGTTAAGCCTTAGGCAGACCCCTTGGTGTTATTCGACACGAGTAGGCTAGGTGCCGACATCAGTGCCTACCTAATTATCAACATCCCACATCCAGACGCTCAGGTCACCCATGGGCGTGAAATAGAAATATCTGCCCCAAGAGGTAATAAAATAATGTTACAAGAGTTATAATCACCACGATGGTTACAATAAACTGATAATTTAAATCAGCTAAGGTTTGAATAATCAATCATTTAGGTAAAGGGAGGTAATCCACCAAGAGACAATAGAAGAAGGAATAAGCAAGATTTTGTAATCCGGTTGTTGGTTATTGTTAAAAAGTTTTGGTTGATATGATAAGTGTGATGTATATTAAATACTTTTTTTTTTGTTAGGGGCTTTACGTCGCACCGACACAGATAGGTCTTATGGCGACGGTGGGATAGGAAAGGCCTAGGAGTTGGAAGGAAGCGGCCGTGGCCTTAATATTAAATACTAAAATGATGGATAAGCTGAGAAATGAATAGACAGTGAAATATAATTCTCATAAGTTTTCTCCTACCACTATAGCGTCAATTATTCAACCAATGTGATTAATAGAAGAATAAGCTATTAATGTCCTCGGATACTCCCGGTACTAATCCATACGATAAATAAATAAATAAATAAATAAATAAATAAATAAATAAATAAATAAATAAATAAATAAATAAATAAATCTCAGCATTGAAAGCCATATGAATCTACAGCGTATCACTGACCTTCGCTTTCTTTGTGTTAAAGAACAAATGAAAGGAGATTAAATTTGACGAAGAGTTTTGTTAAAATATTCGTTTCCAAAGTATTTCCCACCATATGTCTTCCATTTACCGCTTGCTACAAAGTCTTCCTTCATTTTAATGTACTGTAGGCCTATCCTTACGAGTAAATCAGACAACACTGTTACCACTGTTACTACAGGTATTATGAAGATATGCCATATATAAACATTCAAAATTGTTAACAAATTTCGTTTCTCCATACGTGTGGGATAAGTTGTATTTTTTGACATAGTAAAGTAAATTCGTGTCCTTGTCCCGAGGCGGTGCAGGTCTTTTCAGGCACACCTCCCGTGAAGGTGAGCTGCATGTACCATTCTAACAGCATACCTGCCTTCCTGCCATTCTTAAATTTCTGGCAGTACCGAGAATCAAACCCAGGCCCCCGAGGACGACAGCTAATAGCAATAACCGTTACGCTACGGAGGCGGACAATAGGAAAGTGAATTATTCCAAAATTCCCACTTGCAATGACCGAGATTCGAGCCACAGCCACCTTCGTGTACTGTCATGGATGATTTCGCTCGGTTATCACATCCCTAAGAGCAAATCCAATCTTAAGTGTTTCATTACACCGATTTCTAATAAAGAATGATATAAATTAATTTTAACAATGTTAAGATTAGATTAGAAAAATTACAAGCAGACGTGACAAAGGTTTAACTTCGCCATCAAGAACGCCGCTTATCGTTTTCATCAAAAGTTGTTCACTTATTTCATAGCGCAGATATGCTTTTGAAAACAACAGATTCTTCTTACACATCTTCCGAAGTGTACCGACAGCTAAACTTTTTTTATGACAGCTTCTGTTAATAAATACTACTTCTTCTGGTGCCTTTTCCTCACATTGTGGAATAGGCCCAATTATTCCTATTTTACGCTTCCTGCATCAGGATTGCCGTACGTAAAGTAGGATGTCAAATAACTGTCGGAGTTTTCGGGCTCAGGATAATCCTCTCCACCCTCGTACAGGTTTCCCTTCTATCGTGCAATGCTTTCCAGCATGAAAAAAAAATTGAAAGATTTTCGATGGCACAAGGATTACCAATCCCTGTCTTTCTGATTCCTTAACATTTCTCACACGCCTCTGGTACGGAGAAGGTTACAAGGAAAGTTTCTTAGTTCACAACAATAATTTGTGAGATAAGCTTCTCTGTGTTGGCCAATCGGAATAGCCGAGAGATCTAAGAAACTCGTCAAGTGGCCACTATTTATGATTCAGGAGGTTAAGTGTTTTAAAAATTGTTTCATCGAGTACCGTTTCAATTCCAAGTAGACGCTGATTAAGTGTCATTGTCCATGGGAGTTGCCGGTTTGAATCATGCTACTTCTCACCCGTATAAGGCCCTCCTTTCGTCATCGCAGGAAACACTACCCGTGTGGTAGTCCTAACCACGTACACTTGGACACAAACAATGATCAGTATCTATGCTCGTCAAAGCCCTTCCGCGAAGACTATCATGGCAGACAAATGAGCATATTAAGCTTCTTGGTCCCCACTACCTGGAACCGCAATTCCGACGGAAACAGTGGCAACTAATGTATGTGTCAATATAAACGAGAGACTAAATTGGAATTGACAAAATCGACGGCTCAGTTCCATACTAGTACAAATATAATATTGCAAGTTTTAGACGTATCTCTTAATGTTTTCTTATATATATAAGTGATATGAGTAAAGGAGTGGAATCGGAGGTAAGGCTTTTTGCGGATGATGTTATTCTCTATAGAGTGATAAATAAGTTACAAGATTGTGAGCAACTGCAACGTGACCTCGAAAATGTGAGATGGACAGCAGGCAATGGTATGTTGATAAACGAGGCTAAAAGTCAGGTTGTGAGTTTCACAAATAGGAAAAGTCCTCTCAGTTTTAATTACTGCGTTGATGGGGTGAAAGTTCCTTTTGGGGATCATTGTAAGTATCTAGGTGTTAATATAAGGAAAGATCTTCACTGGGGTAATCACATAAATGGGATTGTAAATAAAGGGTACCGATCTCTACACATGGTTATGAGGGTGTTTAGGGGTTGTAGTAAGGATGTAAAGGAGAGTGCATATAAGTCTCTGGTAAGACCCCAACTAGAGTATGGTTCCAGTGTATGGGACCCTCACCAGAATTACCTGATTCAAGAACTGGAAAAAATCCAAAGAAAAGCAGCTCGATTTGTTCTGGGTGATTTCCGACAAAAGAGTAGCGTTACAAAAATGTTGCAATGTTTGGGTTGGGAAGAATTGAGAGAAAGAAGAAGAGCTGCTCGACTAAGTGGTATGTTCCGAGCTGTCAGCGGAGAGATGGCGTGGAATGACATTAGTAGACGAATAGGTTTGAATGGCGTTTATAAAAGTAGGAAAGATCACGATATGAAGATAAAGTTGGAATTCAAGAGGACAAACTGGGGCAAATATTCATTTATAGGAAGGGGAGTTAGGGATTGGAATAACTTACCAAGGGAGATGTTCAATAAATTTCCAATTTCTTTGAAATCATTTTGGAAAAGGCTAGGAAAGCAACAGATAGGGAATCTGTCACCTGTGCGACTGCCCTAAATGCAGATCAGTATTGATTGATTGATTGATCCAAACTCCATACATCTTTACTACGGTATAACAAGAGCTGCGAGCGTTCAGCCGACACATGACTTGCGGAAAGATATTATTTTTGTTGATAAACCGAGAAATTAATATCACAGCCAGCCATTCAACAGAATTAATAAGCACATACGAGAAAAAGAAAACCCAACTACGGGGTGAGTTGACCGTGCGGTTAGGGGCGCGCGGCTGTGAGCTTGCATCCGGCAGATAGTGGATTCGAATCCCACTGTCGGCAGCTCTGAAGATGGTTTTCCGTGGTTTCCCATTTTCACACCAGGCATATGCTCGGGCTGCACCTTAATTAAGGCCGTGGCCGCTTCTTTCCAACTCCTAGGCCTTTCCTATCCCATCGTCGCCATAAAACCTATCTGTGTCGGTGCGACGTAAAGCCACTAGCAAAAAAAAAAAAAGAAAGAAAACATAACTGTATATTTTTACACGTATAGTAGAATAAACATAGTAAAATAATTTGCAAATAAAAGTATCCTCTAGGTTTATTTTCATTGAACCTGTTGAAATAGTAAAACTCTTGGAATGGATAATCCACTTTTTGAGTTAAGTCCTATTGAACTGAGCATCTGCTGCCATTTCTTGATAGTGCAGTAATGTTGCATCTATCGCTTAGCATAGGTCATAGCAAAATGTAGCTTCCAGCGAAGTCTCAGTTTCATTTATGGCTATTACAGTATGGAAGCTGCTAAGATACGGATGGTACTGAGTGACGACATTTGGAGTACAGTTTGTGCGCCTCACAGGGCCGGTCGTGCTGAAATAGTACTTTCCGGCCTGGTAAAGAAAGCAATGGCAAACTACCACACTCATCGTATCAGGTAAGCTTCATTTTAGTGGTGCCACCATTTATTTTTCTGTGTTTCCCTAAAACCGCATAAACTTTGTTGATGCTATTTGAGGATTCAACCAGCCTCTGGCATAATTGCCTAGCATACAGACTGTGAAGTGAACCATCAATAGTTATCCTCACTAGATCATCTGAAATATCATCAAAACCTACCGCCACTAAATAACCCTCTGCGGATTTTCACTCTCAACAGTGACAGTGGATAGTTTTATCTCTTAAGCAGCGTAGTTCGCTGAAGATGGAGGAGCTACACAGATGTCCCACGACACATCTGTGTGACTCTATCCAGTGTGGAAGAGCAGCAGATTATCCATCAGTCCCCAACTCTGCATCTTTCGAAGCAATGTAAAATCTATATTGCTGTATGGCTCAGAGACGTGGAAAGTAAAGATTGTGATCATCTCCAAGCTGCAAACCTTCACCAAGCGCTGTTCGCCAAAGCTTTTGAACATCTACTGGCCAGAAGTGATTTTCAACCATCAGCTCTGGAGGACAGTGGATAATGAGATGACGATACAGATCAAGCGTCGAATATGGAAATGGATCGGGTCACCCTGAGGAAGGGAAAAGAAACTCTCGAGAAGGGGTCCTCGGACTGGAACACGCAGGAGTAAAGAAAGAAAGAAAGAAAGAAAGAAAGAAAGAAAGAAAGAAAGAAAGAAAGGGTGAACCAGACACTCGAGGAGAAGATCTGTCCGCACTGACGCACTGGAAGACGGGAAGACTTGGAGTGAAGTAAAGAAGTTGGCTCTCAACAGGAAGAGATGGCAAAGTTTGGTGATGTCCTACGTTAAATAGGAATTAAGTCAACTAAGTCATCTGCGGATTAGTGGTAGAGTGTGTACCTCTGGATCGGGGGTTCAAATCCGGCGGAGGGAGTACAATTTTTTAGGGATGACTCCATCAGAACAATTTTCGTTGTGTTCATTAACGTATGCTGATGTTTAAAGGAAAATGGACCCTAAGTATTGTACCCATGCTGGGTAATTTAGGGCAGCTATTACATAATTCGGTTTCACAAACAGATGTATAGATGGAATTGTTGGATGAGAACCTTCAGAAGTCACTTACCAGGCTTGAAGTTTCGTCCTTCCTACTTGCATTGTGTCACCGGCTGAACTCATAAAGCATACGGGCAATGGAATGTTCGAAAAAGAAAAATAGGCACTACATAAAATATAACGAAAGTAGGATTCTCTATAATGTGAGAGGAATACACTAATATTATTAAATGAGAAGAATCTTCGATGAAATATATTTGCTAAACATTTTATTATACTGATAAAATCACACGGTTGGTACACAAGATGATGCCATATTACAACATATAAACAAAGAAATAATCAAGACTGAAGTTACAATTATATATAGTATGCCTTAACATCCTTCTAGTTTATTTACAGTTGTAGTTGTTGCTTGGCATACCTTAAATCATTTGATTAATACGCACTGATACATGGATTTATCTATAACAGTGATACTAAATGGCACCTATTACTTTAATAAGCTGATCAAAAATGGATATTTAATGGCATTCACCCTGTTAATTAATTGTCATTAATTATCATTAATGATGTATTTAATTATCATGGTTGTGGAAAGTATACATTCCCACAAGTACATTTCATTTTAAACACGAGATTGCATCGCCGTATATCAAACACATGGTCCATTTGACCACGACAATTATATATTACACTGAACACATACGTGTATCCTGGGTTTACCTAACAAATTATATTCAAAGAAAATTCAACCAACGCTGGTATCGAACCCATCTCCATAAAACACGTAAACACATTACATAGGAAAAATATCAAACATATAGCACACAATACATCTTGAAGATATGGCTCAATCAAGCCATAGTATCAGGTTAAATTCTTCGTTCCAACATGAGTCGAACCCAGGACCCCATTGTCATTTGTGTAGCCGCAGTACTCACACGTCAGGAGTGAACTTGGATACCATTGTATGAAGTGTTGTGTCAAAGAAGAAAAACACATCAGTGCGATGTAAAACATATCGCGAAATAAGCCGTGTGGTACAAGATAATGTACAGTATTGATGAATAGAAGTCTTATCTTCACATTTAATCTTTAAAATATTAACGACAGTCAGTTGCGGCTCATGATGCAATCATTGGTGAAAGGGCAAACGCATCAGGTTGTTTAGAGGTAGTGAGACAGCTAATTACGTTCGGTAATTAATAGTGACCGATCTAAAGCATTTTAAGAGAGAGTGACGTTCAGTAAAATTAAATAATTATTCCTGATAAAATTAGCGTTTGCATACTCCTTGGACACTCGTGGTGATAGACTGTGTGATTAATGGGGAAATGAACAGTGATTTCTACAAACTTGCCACTATTTCCATTAATCTGTTTAAAGTTATTAGTGGATCTTATCACCAGTAGATTCCTTTGAAAGTACATAAATAGTGCTTAGTAACTGATTTCCCATTTTTGCCTGTATGTTCGTGAGTGATCATCGAACCCGAGATCTGGAGCCTACAAGAATCGCGCCTAAGTGCCTGCAGTCATTTCTACAGGGGACGTCCAGAGACTCAACTAAGAAGACCACAGTTCGAGACATGGATCGTGTTAGGATGGAGAGGAACCAAGGACTATCAAACAGAAGACCACTCATCATGACGGCGTATATACAGATGCTGTACTATGTCACACACCACCCCATCATTCCCATGAAAGCATGGTTCAGCATGGTTGGTCTTAGCAGAAGACATGTTACGGGTCTAATACGGATGAGACTTGGGCATGGATGTTATTCCGGTCACTCTCATCAGTAGCCTCGGATTTTGAGGAAATGATGTTTTTCTCGAGTGTCCGAAGATGAGACCCAACATAATATATATTCATTGTGGGTCATTGTAGGCCAGAAAATGGTGGGTTTTATTTGTCTTTTTTTGCTTTTTTCGGCGTTTTTTACTTATTGGTCCTTTTTAGCCCTAGTTTTAGGTATTACCGGATTTCCTTGCAACTTCTTTCGACTACATTTTTACTGCCCATTCTCAATTCGAATCATCATTAGTGCATCCATTACCTATTAAACATCTATTTTCTAGTAATGACATTTAAACCATATTCTGAAAAGAGAAAAAAGAAATGAAATTAAATGGAAAGAAGTAAACTAATGCTTGATAAAAACCAGGGATATCAAATTATGTGCAAGATTAGTGAACTGTTGAAGGAAGGAAATTTTGATGTAAGTGTTTCTGGAGAGGAAGAAGATCTTGATTCAAGTATCAACCCTTAGCATCCGTTGATATCGACGTGCTGTTTTTAACAAGTGTGGAATTCATTTTTGAAAATTTGTGATGTTTGGGACATCACTGAATGTTTTTAATTATTGAACTATATATCTAATTGATAATATGTATATATTTAATCACTGATAGGTCATTTTAAATTAATATGTATATATATAGGGCTTTTATCATCCATTTCAATCATCATTTCATTTCTTTGTATCGCGGCTATAACGTATTCTGAACGAACAAATTATTGGGTAAAGTATTTCAACATCACGCATATTTATAACTTGCAGTAAATTTTCCAATAGCCGTTGTGAGGTGACCAGAGTCAGCAGGCTAATTTCAGCCCAGTTCCAGGAAAAGTACGTCATCGAGGTTACGAGAGATATTACCCTCTCCACCTCATAAAAAGACAGTTGATACATTATCAACACCCACTTTTCAAACTCAGCTTCGAGACGCTTTATTTCAGCGGGAAAGTTCAGCCTATGTGAATGAACGTAATGAAGCAACGTGATGGATCCACAGCAATACAAGGGAGAAGGGATGAGACCTCGAATCTTACTGGAACATGTGATATGGCTGATGGAAGGGGACTTGTGAACCGATATATACCACCGACAAGGGCTGGAGAGGACACTAACATTCTCATTCAGACTCAGATTCAGATTCGGAGATTCGGACATTCTGATTCTGATTCTCACGCTTGGAAGATACTCTTACTACGATTCTACGTCTACACATCGGAGAAGATTTTAACTTAGTTCACTTCGCATCTGAGTATATTCTACTCAAAAGTTACTCTCATTGGGACTTGTTATCTCAATGACGAGAGGTAGTCAACGGGAGACCGGTTCTGACTGGTATAGGGGAGGAGAGCTTTTATTATGAATTTAGCTACGCTACTGTTCCGTAATACGGAAGAATACGAAGGTATTCTCTCCATGAACATAACCCATGGTGGTCTTGCACTTACAATTAGGACTCATTACGACTTTATGTAAGGAGTACAATAGGAAGTGTTAAAGACAGGAAATGTGGATGTAGGACTGGAATCCAACAACAGATGAGGCAGCCTGTACGAGAGATCCACCCATCTTCAGCTTCAAGACAACAGAGTCTACATATGGTGAGCTTATGGCATAAGTTACTGCAAGTCTTCGCGCAACAGTTCATTTTCTTAAAGTTAATTTCATTCACTTTTTCTTTTGCTTCCGTAAGTTCAGATTTCGTTAATACGCCGTTACGTCACGTTTTTCATCTTAATAAATAGCTGCTTTAATTTGTATTTTACGAAATGATTATTAATGATCCTTAAATTCCAAGTTAGTGTACTTAATGATTTGTGTTCCGTTCACCCCACCCCTGGGAGTTTTTTGAGTCTCATAACGTATTTGTATTTATTATTATTATTATTATTATTATTATTATTATTATTATTATTATTATTATTATTAATTATCTACTTTTGTTTTCAAGCCATAAGCTTGAAGACTGGCGCCCTTGGGATACGGTTTCTGGAGAAACAACGACATATCATTTATTTATTTTAATATTAAAGTGACCCGCCACGTTATAAATTTGTCATACATCTGTGGGCAAAGTGGGTACGTCACAAATTATGTTAATTTAAAAATATAAACTCTCTGAAAGAAGTATTATTTCACTCATGTATGTTTGCACTGTATATTGCATACAACCACAGTCCGACTCAGGTCAACGTTAATTATGTTAATTATGTTAATTTAAAAATATAAACTCTCTGAAAGAAGTATTATTTCACTCATGTATTTTTGCACTGTATATTGCATACAACCACAGTCCGACTCAGGTCAACGTTGAGGCCTTTGGTTCAGAGGGTCGCGGGTTCGATTCCCGGCCGGGTCGGGGATTTTAATCGCCTCTGATTAATTCTTTTGGCTCGGGGACTGTGTATTTGTGTTTGTCCCAACACTTTCCTCTTCATATTAAAAAAACACACTACACAATCAACCACCACAGAAACACGCAATAGTGATTACATCCCTCCACATAGGGTTGGCGTCAGGAAGGGCATCCGGACGTTAAACAGGGCCAAATCCACATGTGCGACACAGTTCGCACCCGCGAACCCACAGGTGTGGGAAAAGCGGTAGAAAAGGAAGAAAATTACATACTACCAGAATTTCGCATTTTTAAACAATATATTTCTTCATTAAACATGTAATTAAAAGTATTAATGAATGTGAATCGCATTTTTACGCCCTTTATGCCACTTTGTATGCCCTTTTTTTTAAATATATTTTAAGGTCTTTTTTAGGCAATGCGTAGGTCTTCAACTTCCGAGACCTACTCATCAGATTAACGAGTAGGACTCACCAATGTGTTGCAGGCTTAAACCTCTCGATGCAAAATATTATCGTGTAGCACGGGAAGTGATGTACACGAAAAAATATTTGGGAACGCCACTTCCAACATGTATGTGTATTGCTTCCTTTCAGCAACTAACACACAAAATAAATTACATTGAACAAAATTTTCTTGCTGAATGGACTTAGAACTATTTTTTTAAAACTCTATATAGCAAGCTACCTAGTGTATGCAGTCTGTAATTTGCCTGTTTTGTCTGTATTAAAGCTGAAGCTGGCTGTATGGTCATTAGGTCAAAAGCCATTTTTTTTTAACTCACGATGTCATTGTAGACATGATACTAAGCTTTTGGGGTTTTGCCATGTCAGAAAACAATGGGAAATTTGAGAACTATATTAAAAAACTATGTTACGTACACTTATTTTAGATTTATTTCTACAACATTTGTAAGGTACCGTATTTAATGTATTGTACGTGTAAATGTTTGTGAATATGTTGGTACTTAAACACAACAGTGTGATTTTCAGTATTTAGTATTGTTTATGAAACGAGCTTAGAATTGGTAATATAATATGTTGTCGGCCAAAGACCTGCCAGCTGCCGCGATCATGTTTGCCCACTTATGAGTGGCTGGGTAGTAGGAGTACCCAGTAAATAAACTAACATTTATTTATTTATTTATTTATTTATTTATTTATTTATTTATTTATTTATTTATTTATTTATTTATTTATTTATTTATTTATTTATTTATTTATTTATTTATTTATTTATTTATTTATTTATTTATTTATTTATTTATTTATTTATTTATTTATTTATTTATTTATTTATTTATTTATTTATTTATTTATTTATTTATTTATTTATTTATTTATTTATTTATTTATTTATTTATTTATTTATTTATTTATTTATTTATTTATTTATTTATTTATTTATTTATTTATTTATTTATTTATTTATTTATTTATTTATTTATTTATTTATTTATTTATTTATTTATTTATTTATTTATTTATTTATTTATTTATTTATTTATTTATTTATTTATTTATTTATTTATTTATTTATTTATTTATTTATTTATTTATTTATTTATTTATTTATTTATTTATTTATTTATTTATTTATTTATTGCCTTTGTATGTAGCGAAGTTAGGGCTCACGGCTCTCTCTTACACTCTCAAAGAATTTCACCTAGTTTTCGTGACACTGCAAAAGCCCAAAAGCTTATTATCATATCTACAATTTCGGACCACGAAAGTACCAATCTAAATATCACGATGATATTGCTATGTTTGTTCATACGGTAGTTTACAAATGTTGTAGAAAGAAATGTAAATTAAGAGTAAGTAACATAGTTCCGTAGTTCCACGTTTCCGTTTACTGTAATATGGGACAGCACCTGCTATGGTAATCCTAAGCAGGTGCCGTTATGAACAAGAACAGTGGGTCAGGTACCGCGAACTAGCGCTGCTGGAAGTGTCCCAACAACACACCACTTCTCACTATTGTAAGGTGTGAAACATTGCGGCACTTCACAAGAAGAAGCGACGGCGTACACTATTGTCTGTGGACTGTTCTCTAGAATCTATTGCAATTGCGAAACATAAAAAGGAACTGGCAGCAACTCCACTTATGATATGTCCTGTGTGGAAATCATTTAGGCTGAAAACTTCGATTTCACAAATTGGGGCCAATCTCAGAAGTTGGTTAGTCGTTGTTTTCCTGTTCCAAAGCAACTGGTTTGTGCCCGGTTGATGTCGGTGGATTTTGAGGGTGTTAAAATTTGACAGCTCTGTTTCGTTGGATTTCATCACGGTGAAAATGTTCTGCGAAACCAAAGTCTAATACTACGAAGTTCGTAGCAATTAAAGCGAAGTTAAATATTTATTATTATTATTATTATTATTATTATTATTATTATTATTATTATTATTATTATTATTATTATTATTATTATTATTATTATTATTATTATTCTACTTGCTTTACGTCGCACCGACACAGACAGGTCTTTTGGCGACGATGGGGTAGGAAAAGCCTAGGAATGGGAAGGAAGCGGCCTTAATTAAGGTACAGCCCCAGCATTTGCCTGGTGTGAAAATGGGAAACCACGGAAAACCATCTTCAGGGCTGCCGACAGTGGGGTTCGAACCCACTATCTCCCGGATGCGAGCTCACAGCTGCGCGCCCCTAACCGCACGGCCAACTCGCCCGGTATTATTATTATTATTATTATTATTATTATTATTATTATTATTATTATTATTATTATTATTTCTATAATTGTCTTTTCTGCTCTTAAAACCTATGTTTCATCTGGCCGTAATATATTCGTTCCTAAATTTGCCCCAATCTTGTGCAACCTTTCGCTGTTCGAGAAAGACCATTTCATTTGTTTGAATTCTCCTTTTATGTCTTTTCTGTGAGGACTCAGGTATCGCTGGCATTGTTTTCAGACAGAATTATCATACTGTAATTTTACAGAACATTAATTTTGTATCTTATTTTGTTTCTTAGAATTCTGCGTTGTTATACGACTTTTCTCTAGCGTTATAGACAATTCTACAAAAAGCTGTTACGCTATAATAGAAGTTATGCATCTCGTAAGCATCAGGAAGCAAAATGGTGTTGTCTAAAGAGAAATACAGAGTGATTCAAAAGAACACCGAGCACGCTTAGTATATTGTAAGGGACGGCTGGCAGATCAGTTGATTACCCAACTTTGATTTCTGATTACGTTGGAGAAAACTTAACCCCTGATCAACTTGCTCCGATTTATTCATTGAAAATATAAAAAGGAAATGAATCTGGAAACAGCGCAATTCGTGATCACTGCCATGTTGATTCGTTAAGGTTAATGTCAAGTAAAGACATCAAAATAGCAGTGAATCAAGAAACAGCTGATCGTGTTCTGTGACAGCAGAATAATAGCAGTTTCGAGACTTTATTTTGATATGACACGATACGATACGATACGATACGATACGATACGATACGATACGATTTTCGACAAAATAAGTGACAACAGAACAACACACGAGTCCTTACTTAACCTAAATCTTTTGTTAAACTTACTTTCATTACAGTCAAAGAACAGTTCATGAAAAATTCTTCTTAATATAACCTCTTCATATTGTTCTAAGATT
The DNA here is from genome assembly GCF_040414725.1 of Anabrus simplex. NCBI lineage: Eukaryota > Metazoa > Arthropoda > Insecta > Orthoptera > Tettigoniidae > Anabrus > Anabrus simplex. The sequence continues at coordinate 123,639,899 of NC_090270.1, read as the reverse complement.
TCTTCATCAGAAGAATCCATGTTAATAAATTCCTAGGTATAGCTGTAATTATGAATCAGACTGGTGAAAAGGCTACGATACACTGCATGCAACGATCAGAGTACAGTACCATACGAAAATTACAAAAGAGCAGACAAGCATGCTGCAAATAAGTTCAAGTTTCGTCATGATGGCTTAATAGATATATTGTAAAGTTTGGTTTTAGAAGAATATTAATATGCGAGACGTTAGTGTTTATTTGAAGATTTGGAGCACGTTAATATTGATGATAGAAATGAACTCGTTCTAGGCTCAAAACCGGTATAAGATTGAGGTTATATGTGAGACTAATGCCTACGGAAAACAAAATATTACGTCATTTAAATCGCACCTTATATCACTCAATCCAGGCAACAACAAGATAAATTAAAAAATAAAAATTCATAGGGGAAACATTCCTTTGTTTTTAAACAATACGAAATCACCAATAATTCATTTACAAGATAATAATGTCCATGTCCACAATACCAACAGAAAATATTACATACAAGATAAACAGATTTATCTGGTTGAACTCACTTTTATTAACAATATTCAGAATGTTAACAAGATAACTTAACTTATCTGTTTCTTACCGGTGACTGTTTTGTGTTCTTGATAAATCTGGAGGTAAATTTTGGCTATTTTTCAGTATTATGACGAAATGGCTTATCTTGTTACTGTCAAAGGATAGAGAGCATTGACCTTAGTAGGTTACTGCAAAAATTAAAAAAAATTAAAAAACTGAAAAATATGGCATCTGTTTCTTCCCCGGGATGAGTGATATACTGTATGAACCTGAATTTATGATCATTGAAGGGTTTAATAAGATGTATTTAATGAAAGAATAACACACTTGAATTTAGACTGCAGACCTTATATGATGGACCGAGCCTTGTAAGGGATTCATTTAATAATAATAATAATAATAATAATAATAATAATAATAATAATAATAATAATAATAATAATAATAATAATTGTTACGGAGATTTCCGTGGTAGTTAAGAGGTGAAAGAAGCTGCGGGGTGGTGAACAGGTCTCAAGCTACGAAAGTAAAATTAATTTAAAAATTTAACAAGGTTATATTTTCTTTTCAAAATAAAGAAATAACAAGTACGGCAGGTACAGAGTAGCAAGTCAACAAAATGTAGTTACAATATTTACTGGATTTGGGCTTCGCGCCCCGACTTCACACTTCTAGGGCAATTGGCCCAACTTTACTCCAAAATAAGTTTTACCAGAGGGGCAGAAAACCCCATTCATGTTCAAGAGCACTTGCCCCAAATTACACAGAAAGGCCTCCTCGAGGCATACAACACTTAATTTTCAAGAAAGAGCCACACGCTCTCAAACTTTAAGCCTCTCAAAGGCCACACCAAACTCCACCTTCAAGTTGTCCTCTCAGGACATAGACACAGGGGTAACATACCCAACCTACTGAGGTCTATTAAATGAAAAGGGGTAATTACATGACCTCTAAAATAACAATTAGAGAGGAGGCGATCTGCTCTCCTAATGCATTTGTTTTTTAAAACCTAATCTGGCTCTAGGCCACTAATACAAGGGCTAATCCCATACTACAGAGGTGACTTAAGAAGGAAACAATTTACATTACGTTAAAGAAGAATAGGTAGAGAAAAAAATAAGTTCACCTCAAAGCAATATGAGTGGGAGCTCGAGAGGGTTAAGCACTCTCTATCCCAATATGTAGTTTAAAAGATAGAATAGATACAAGTTTCTTTACATTTTAAGGAAGGTTACATAATGGAACAACTTCGGACCCGCCCCGAGAGTTAAACTGCTGAGCTAGCAAAGAAAGAAGTTATTAATCGGCCATTACCTTGTTGTTGACCGCTGCCGACGAAAGAGGCGCTTCCCGCCCCCTGCTATGTACTTTACACACTGAAAGATGGAACAGAAGTGGCCCGGAGACCCTAAAATCAGCAGTTTATATACTCTCGCGGAAAGTTCGAGGCGTTTGGGGAATGAGAACACCCTCCCACAAAAACTTTATTGGCTAACCAAGAAAACCCCTACACAATATGAAGAAGAAACACCTAATTGGTGGAAAATTAATTCAAGAAATTCGGGATTGGCTAGATACAAAACAAGGGGAAAGAAAGGGATAATATTGCCAACTTAAATAATGACTGAAAGAAATTTAGCAAAGAACAAACTTTTGAATTCAAAATTTCTCCAAAAAAACAGTTCTTTCACTCCGCACTAGGGTGCACTATTGTTGATCTTCAGTAGTGTCCTCTAGAAGAGAAAGTTCACACTTCTTACTACAAGCAAAACAAAAATACGTCGAAAATGACACAGTTCAAAAACTCCAAAATTTCCAGGTAGTGACATCTTCTGAGAAAGTAGAAAATTAATACCGTAGATAAAGTTCAGACTTCCTCCAGCAGAGGAGTTTCAATTGGCGCACATTTTAAATTAGCGGCGTGGAGGTGTACCGCCTTGGTACAGACCTCCCCCCCCCCCCAAAAGTTCCTCCAGGGGTGACACTGGCAATTTGTTTGGAAACAAGTTTCAAGTTTTGATGTTGATATGGAGATTAATTGCAGAAGTATTTATAGGATTTTCATAATGTGGTTGGATTCAGTTTCAAAATTTTTGTTGTGACAGGCGAAGTAAAGTCTTTATGTTTGTTGAAATTCAGAAGGAAAACTTTAGTTTTTAAAGTTGAGGAAAATTTTCTAAGTCCACCAAATATTGCAGTAGAATACCCAAGAAAAGGTAGTAAAGTTAATCTGGAATGTCCATATAGTTGATGTTGATTAAGTTGGATGGCCAGACCGGCCGTTGCAGCTTGCATCCAAAGGCGGCCGCTCGGACCCCTCAAGTACCCTGAGATACCGCTCGCCCGCACTATGAGGGGAGCAGTGGTGTTGAAGCACGCCGCGCCCGCGGTGAACATATACAGGCTGCGGGCAAGTAGCAGGTCGTGCGCCGCACATCAGCCTTGGCCGGGAGGAGGGCTCCGGCTCGCCGTGCACATGTCGTCCTCGCTGGGGCCGAGGGGGCCCTTCCTCTAACCAAGTCGCAGCACGGCGCCGCGCGGCTGCGGGGGCACTGTAACATTAAAGCTAGGCGGCAGAATTGTTGGACCATCATCATTTTTTGAGGGCACAGGCTTTGTGGAGAGGTTGAGGGGCCAGCGGCGTGCAGAAATTCATTTCAGATGCGAGCCACTGTGTGTAGTGGAGCAGGAGACGGGAGCGTGGTAATGGCCGTGGCAAGGACAGGATGGCAGTTTAATGGTTCGGGGCAGGTTTCACAAAAATGCTTACATATAAAACAAAATACTAGAGAAGGGGCAGAAAGCCCTAAAAGTGAAACTCAAAAAAAAAAAATATATATAACCTTCATATTCCTTTCACGATTATATGAAGCAAGTTAACCCAGAAATTACACCGCTTTCACCTGTGACAGGAGAACCCTAAATATCCTCTCGGTGGCTGGATTGCTTAATAACAACGTAACCGGCGTAAGGAAATCGAGAATGACACACGGCCCATGGAATCTGGGGGCAAGCTTGCCCGCGGGAACAAAATTATTGACCATTACTTGGTCACCTACCTTCAAAGGGGTGGGTCTCCGTCCACGATCATACCTTTCCCTAACCTTTTCATGAGACACTGTGAGATTGGCTTTAGCCTTCTTCCAAAGAACTTTAATGTTGTCCGGATCTATTGTCTCAGGTAGAATGTCACTCAGGGACCAGAGGTTAGAGAGCGGCGTGTTGGGAACAAACTTGAACATCAAAGAGGCTGGAGTAAATTTATGTGATTCATGAACCGCCGAATTCAAAGCAAAAGCTAACCAATGCAGGGACGTGTCCCACCTGGAATGATCTTCATGATGATAGGCAATAAGCGCGGACCTGAGATTACGGTTAACCCGTTCAGCCAGAGATGGTTGAGGGTAATAAGCAGAAGTAGTTACATGAGAGATGGACAAGTCAAAACAGAATTTACGAAAAAGATTTGATGTGAACGCCTTAGCATTATCAGACACAATATATTGGCACGGACCAAAAGAAGCAAAAATAGAATTTAGGCAAGTAATGGTGGACTGAGCGGTAGCCAGCTTAGTCGGAAATAACCAGGAAAATCTTGTAAAACCATCTACGCATACAAAGATGAACTTGTTGGCATTTCCCTTTGACTGGGGGAAGGGTCCTACATAATCAATATACAGGCGTTCCATGGGGCGCCACGCTTGATGCGAAGACAAAAGGCCTACCTTGGTGGACATGGTTGGTTTACAAAGCAAACAAGATTTACAAGCTTTTACTAGTTCACGGATTTCACCGTCCATACCCTTCCAGATGAACCTTTCACGAATCTTCTCACGAGTTTTAAAGATTCCAAAATGCCCCCCTAATGGGGTCTCATGATAGTATTTGAAGATCATAGGCACAAGAACAGCTGGAACGACAACCTTCATCATCTTATCATGCCTCGAAGGGCAACATAGAACACCATTCCTCAGAACATAAGGGACAACATGTTCCCCAGAAGAAAGGGTTTCCATTATCGGAGCCAGCGTCGGATCTTCACGTTGGTATTTCTCGATATCCCTAAAGAGTATGGGAGCATCGGTTAAGATGGCATTAACATCAGATAGCATGGACTCGGGAGGAGATGAGCTATCGACCGGTTCATGGTTCTCAACGTCGTTGGAAAACATTCGGCTGAGTCCATCAGCAACAACATTTTCGGTACCTCTGATATGCCGGACATCGAATTGGAAGGCAGAAATACGGATGGCCCAACGGCCTATACGACCAGTACGACGCGGCCTACCTAAGACCCAGCTTAAGGCTTGATTATCTGTCTCCAGGTCGAATTTGACATGTTCCAGATAGAGACGGAACTTCTCTAAGGCAAATAAGACTGCCAACACTTCGAGCTCATAGATAGAATACTTGGCTTCTTGAGCCGATAGAGTCCTAGATGCATAGGCGATGGGTCGCCTCCCTAGTTCAGTCTCTTGAAGAAGGACTGCAGCTACTGCTGACGACGACGCGTCGGTTTGGACGATGAATTTCTTCGAGAAATCAGGCATAGCAAGTACAGGGGCATTACAGAGAGCTAATTTAAGATCTTCAAAAGCGGCTTGTTGAGAAGGTCCCCACTCGAATTTGATGCCTTTCCTACGAAGAAGGTTCAAGGGCGCCGCTCTATTAGCGAAGTTAGGAATAAACTTCCTGAAGAAATTGACCATACCAATGAATCTGGCGATACCTTTAACGTCCTTGGGAGGTTTAAAATCACGGATGGCCTGTGTTCTAGAATGATCGACAGCTACCCCATCGGGTGACACAATATGCCCTAGGAATGACATAGAGGGCTTAGCAAAGGCAACCTTGGACAACTTGACAGTTAACCCAGCCTTACGAAGGCGATTGAGAACTTCTTGCAGATGATCTAGATGTTCTTCAAATGTCTCCGAAAATACGACGACATCATCCAAGTAGTGATACAAGTACTCAAATTTGATGTCGGAGAAGACCCTATCTAGCAGCCTAGTGAGTACAGCTGCTCCCGTGGGGAGCCCGAAAGGCACGCGGTTGTATTCGTATAAATTCCAGTCCGTGGCAAACGCTGTAAGATGTTTAGACTTTTCCGCTAGGGGAATTTGATTATAGGCCTGATTCAAGTCCAAGATAGTAAAGAACTTGGCCTTACGAAACCATGAAAAACAAGAATGAAGGTCAGGAAGGGGCACGGATTGCAACACCACCTTCCGATTGAGAGCCCTATAATCAATGACAGGCGTGAAGCCTCCTTGGGGTTTCGGGACTAGAAAAATAGGCGAAGAATACGCCGACTTAGAGGGCCTAATAATACCATCCTTCAACATCTGATCGATGATTTCTTTCAGAGCCTTCATTTTAGGTGGAGATAGTCTATAAGGTGGAAAACGGACAGGAATCGAATCCGTGACCTCAATTTTGTATTCAATAAGGTCAGTAACACCAAGAGTATCAGAGAACACCTCTGGAAATGACTGACATAATTTACGAATACTATCAGCCTGCTCCTCAGGTAGATGTCTAAGGTCTAACAACATCTCATCCTGGGTAGGCGAAATAGTTGAACATGATACAGAATTACACTTTAACAAGGGAATTTTACAATTGGAAGCAAATTTGAATGTGCACGACTTACTCTGAAGATCGAGCACAAGGCCAGTGTGAGAAATGAAGTCAGCTCCCAATATGATGGGGCAAGACAGGTTCTTAGCCACAAACAAATTGGTTTTCCATGTAAATTTAAAAATACGAATTTTGACCTGTACAGAACCTAGAATTTCTAATGGAGATGAATTAGCCGAAACATATTGAACAGTAGATGAGCCATAGTCAGGTAGTTTACAAACAGACTTCAATTTAGAATACCATTGGTCCGAAATAATTGAACAAACACTGCCTGAATCTAATAGAGCGGTTATAGGCTCGTTATTCAACTCAATCTTAAGAAAAGGAACAGGTGCGGGGGTATCCGCCGCAATCCTAAGACACTCTTTGGGGCATTCAAAAGATAGATTTGCAGATTGAACATTCCCTGAATTTACGACGAGTTTGCCAGGGGCTGAGCCTCGGGAAGATGGATTAGTCGACTCAGCCGAAGCCACTAGTCACTTTTGATTGTTGTTGGAAGTTGCACCTGAAGTTGAGCAGGAGGGGGTGCTATTTGAATTTGGGCAATTTTTGGCGATATGTGAGAAAGCCCCACATTTAAAACAGCCTTGTGATGAGCCAGCTCCCTTATTTGCCCTACTATCTTTGATCAATGGACACTTATTGCGAAGATGGTCAGGTGACCCGCAAGCATAACATTTACGGGGTGTGACTGGTCGGCGAGGTGGAGGCCGAGGATTACTAAACGAAGGAGGGGGTTCTTTCGCGACACGCAAGGAATCGGCGTATCTAAATCCTTCCGCTGAGACGGCCAATGCTTCAAGTTCAGAGAAGGTTTGCGGACACGCCGCGAAACACAAATATGACCTATAGGATGGTGAAATTCCTTCTACAATAGCCTGTACAATTTGATCTTCAGGAAAATGAAGGGCAAACACCCTAGTATAGAATTTAATATCTTGGATGAAGTCTGCCAAGTTTTCATCCAAACGCTGTACACGATAATAGTACTTCTGAATAAGGGAGGACCTGGCCCTAGCCGGGATGAAGTTAGCTAGCAAGTGGGCGTGGAAATCCTCAATAGATGATTGCTCGGCGATGGCTCGTACTATTTTGTCGGAGAGAATCCCAATTGCATAGGGATAGATGATTTGCAAAATCTGACATGGGGAAAGAGAAAAAACCAGGGCATGATCCTGAAATTCAACTAAAAATCTTAAAAATGAAATTACGTCACTGGTGGTATTAACGGAAAACTTAGAGATACCTCTGAGCAACATTGCCAATGGATGAGGCAAGCTGCTAAACCCGGGTGACATAGTAGGTAAAGGTTTCAATGGCAAGGAAGTTAATTCAGGACGTATATTACTCAACGATGCACGTCGTTCCGACTCGTTGTCCAATGGGGCAGAGATAGTTTGAGCGGCAACGGTTATCCTATTGGCTTCTCCCTTAGGAGGCTCTTCCTCGCTACCTACATTCATCGTGGTGGGTTGATCAATTTTGGGAGGAACTTCCCCAGTTAACAATTGAGTGACCTTGCTAGATAATTCAGAAATACTTTCAAGCAACGTACTAGCTTTCTTCCTCTGAACGTCATTCAACTTCAGAGACAACAGATCGTTAACTCTATTTGAAAAATGACATAGCCTGGCTTGCACACGCTTAATTTGATTAGGAGAAGGATCATTTTCGTCAAAAAAACTAACTACCGATGCTAGCCCAGTAGTATTCTCGGTGATCGTGGAAAGAGAGTCGTCAATTTCTTTCTCTCCCCAATTGGGGATGGAAATGGGCAAATCAAGGGACTCTCTAAGCTTGTTGGTGTCTATCGCAACCGTGCCTCCAGATTGCACATTTCTGATAGTTAACTCATAGATCAACTCCTCTTTGCGCAAATAGTTAAGATGGAGAACATCGCGAGGGCCGGGCATGATGACAGAACAATTTTGAAAAACTCAAAAAATTCCAGCAACTGAGAAAATGGTTAGAGTTCGGAACAAAACAATGTTTAGCCGTCAAAAGGGGCTAAAATGAGACCCATTCAACCACGCTCTGCTACCACTTGTTACGGAGATTTCCGTGGTAGTTAGAGGTGAAAGAAGGTGCGGGGTGGTGAACAGGTCTCAAGCTACGAAAGTAAAATTAATTTAAAAATTTAACAAGGTTATATTTTCTTTTCAAAATAAAGAAATAACAAGTACGGCAGGTACAGAGTAGCAAGTCAACAAAATGTAGTTACAATATTTACTGGATTTGGGCTTCGCGCCCAGACTTCACACTTTTAGGGCAATTAGCCCAACTTTACTCCAAAATAAGTTTTACCAGAGGGGCAGAAAACCCCATTCATGTTCAAGAGCACTTGCCCCAAATTACACAGAAAGGCCTCCTCGAGGCATACAACACTTAATTTTCAAGAAAGAGCCACACGCTCTCAAACTTTAAGCCTCTCAAAGGCCACACCAAACTCCACCTTCAAGTTGTCCCCTCAGGACATAGACACAGGGGTAACATACCCAACCTACTGAGGTCTATTAAATGAAAAGGGGTAATTACATGACCTAAAATAACAATTAGAGAGGAGGCGATCTGCTCTCCTAATGCATTTGTTTTTTAAAACCTAATCTGGCTCTAGGCCACTAATACAAGGGCTAATCCCATACTACAGAGGTGACTTAAGAAGGAAACAATTTGCATTACGTTAAAGAAGAGTAGGTAGAGAAAAAATAAGTTCACCTCAAAGCAATATGAGTGGGAGCTCGAGAGGGTTAAGCACTCTCTATCCCAATATGTAGTTTAAAAGATAGAATAGATACAAGTTTCTTTACATTTTAAGGAAGGTTACATAATGGAACAACTTCGGACCCGCCCCGGGAGTTAAACTGCTGAGCTAGCAAAGAAAGAAGTTATTAATCGGCCATTACCTTGTTGTTGACTGCTGCCGACGAAAGAGGCGCTTCCCGCCCCCTGCTATGTACTTTACACACTGAAAGATGGAACAGAAGTGGCCCGGAGACCCTAAAATCAGCAGTTTATATACTCTCGCGGAAAGTTCGAGGCGTTTGGGGAATGAGAACACCCTCCCACAAAAACTTTATTGGCTAACCAAGAAAACCCCTACACAATATGAAGAAGAAACACCTAATTGGTGGAAAATTAATTCAAGAAATTCGGGATGGGCTAGATACAAAACAAGGGGAAAGAAAGGGATAATATTGCCAACTTAAATAATGACTGAAAGAAATTTAGCAAAGAACAAACTTTTGAATTCAAAATTTCTCCAAAAAAACAGTTCTTTCACTCCGCACTAGGGTGCACTATTGTTGATCTTCAGTAGTGTCCTCTAGAAGAGAAAGTTCACACTTCTTACTACAAGCAAAACAAAAATACGTCGAAAATGACACAGTTCAAAAACTCCAAAATTTCCAGGTAGTGACATCTTCTGAGAAAGTAGAAAATTAATACCGTAGATAAAGTTCAGACTTCCTCCAGCAGAGGAGTTTCAATTGGCGCACATTTTAAATTAGCGGCGTGGAGGTGTACCGCCCGGTACACTAATAATGATAATAATAATAATAATAATAATAATGAGATAGGTGGGCTGGAAAGCTTTAAGGGAAAGAAAGATACTCAGGAAAATTTGGGTCAAAAGATGCAAAATGGGGAGAGGAGAATCAGACCTAACAAATAATTTGTATCAGATGGTACAAGGAGTGACTGACATAAAGAGAAGAGTGCAATTATTCTACGGACACTTAATTTGGATGAACAGGAACCGGCTGACGAAACGAATCGTTTGAGTCTTCAGACAAAGTAAACCAGAATCAAAATGGTTTCGGGAAGTGAGAATTGATTTTGCTAATATCGGTGTGAAAGAAGAAGACATTGCGGACACAGACAGATTTAGACAACAAATCTAAGAATTCATTGGTTTCCAGGATATATTGGAGGAGCCAGTAAAGGAGAAAAGATCCTACACAGAAGAAAGTTAAAAGGTGAACGAAAATATACTGGCAGAAATTGAAGGCAGAGGTGGTGTAACATAAGGTGAAGACCCAGGTGTAGTTCATAACTGACCTAAACGAATAATAATAATAATGATAATAATAATAATAATAATAATAATAATAATAATAATAATAATAATAATAATAATAACAATAATAATAATGTCCGCCTCTGTGGTGTAGTGGTTAGCGTGATTAGCTGCCACCCCCGGAGGCCCGGGTTCGATTCCCGGCTCTGCCACGAAATTTGAAAAGTGGTATGAGGGCTGGAACGGGGTCCACTCAGCCTCGGGAGGTCAACTGAGTAGAGGTGGGTTCGATTCCCACCTCAGCCATCCTGGAAGTGGTTTTCCGTGGTTTCCCACTTCTCCTCCAGGCGAATGCCGGGATGGTACCTAACATAAGGCCACGGCCGCTTCCTTCCCTCTTCCTTGCCTATCCCTTCCAATCTTCCCATTCCTCCACCAGGCCCCTGTTGAGCATCGCAGGTGAGGCCGCCTGGGCGAGGTACTGGTCATTCTCCCCAGTTGTATCCCCGACCAAGAGTCTGAAGCTCCAGGACACTGCCCTTGAGGCGGTAGAGGTGGGATCCCTCGCTGTGTCCGAGGGAAAAGCCGACCCTGGATGGTAAACAGATGATGATGATGATAATAATAATAATAATAATAATAATAGGAAGAAGAATACATTATAATATTCGTAGACAGCATTTGATAATACATATTTTCATTAAAATAGTAGTGAGTGAAGAATTAAACTCTGTTCTGAGATGTTTACAACACACAGATTGGTGACGACACTTGCAAGAGAATTGCTGCCTCACGGTCACGTATCCTTGACACGTAGCTTTCTCAGAAACTATAAGGCACAATAGATCGTAATCTTATCTCGGAGAGGTTAATGAAGCAGCAGTTGATCGTCTCACAAATTCTTAAATTGAAAAATTTCGAAGTTTATCATCAAATTACCTGACTGCATATATATGTAATGCGCAGAGTAATCATATCCCTGTGAACGTCAGATTCAGCAGACACGCATTATTTTTTGTCGAAGATCAGTGATGTTTCGGTGGTGACCCGTTTTCAAGGAGAGGAACAATACGATTATTAACCCAGCTTTAATAGTACGAATAAAAGTAGACCTATCATGTAACTAAAGGGAAGGACAATATGGAAGGTGATAAAATAAAATACTCCCTACCTACGCCGTTCAAAACCGAATACCGTCAATGCCAGATAATAATAATATCCGGCTCCATGGCTAAATGGTTAGCGTGCTGGCTTTTGGTCAGAGGAGTCACGGGTTCGATTCCCGGCAGGGTCGGGAATTTTAACCATCGTTGGTTAATTTCGCTGACACGGGGGCTGAGTGTACGTGTCGTCTTCATCATCATTTCATCTTCATCTCAACGCGCAGGTCGCCTACGGGAGTCAGATCAGAAGACCTGCACCTGGCGAACCAAACATGTCCTCGGGCACTCCCTGCACTAAAAGCCATACGCCATTTCATTTCAATAATAAGAACTGGAGAAAAAAAAGGCCCAAAATTGTGAGAGGAATCTTGGAATCAAAGTACAGAAATAGAATCCATCAAAACAGATCCAACGAGGAAGTCTACAGCAAAATAGAGAAATTTACCGACACAATCCGAAAAGAATGGACGGAAGAAAGTTAACTAAAGAGATCTTTCACTTTTTATTCAGATCCCAAAATCATTATTCCCTGGTTTAGAAATACCAAAAAACACCTGCAAATGCTACATATCTGCGCCGAAGACGCCCTTAATAGAGATCGCTCCGCAAGAAAATATTGACGAACGGGCTAAACCGAGACGAGCAACCGAAGAGAAGACACGGTGCCCCTTGGACAGAGAAGCGTAAGCAGGCCCACTCTCAAAGAATGAGATAAATTTGGGCTCTAAAGAAGGCAAAGTTCAGTGTCAAATGCAACAAGACTTACCGTGGTTCTGGATGGCCCCAGCGAATTATATAAGAAGAAGAAGAGGAAATATTTCAAGCTATAATAGAAGTCTCTGCCTGTTGCCATTTCTTGATGGATGCAGTATTTTTGTATCCGTCTCTTGGCACAGGCCAGAGCAAAGTGTAGCTTCCACCGAAGTCCCTGTCTCATCCATGGCTGCTGGGGTATGGGTGGTGCTGAGTAATGACATTTGCGGCACAACTAGTGTCTGAGTGTTATGAAAGGTGTTTCTCATAGGATCAGACGTGGTACAGTGGCACCTTCTGGTCCAGTGAGGAAAGCAATGGCAAACTACCTCACTCCTCATCTTGCCTAGCATGCCTCATTTGGGCTCTGCCATTGGTTTTTGCAGTTTCCCTATAACTGCATAGCCTTTGGTGGTGCTATTTGAGGATCCAGCCAGCCTCTGGGCTGATGACCTAACAGACAGACAGACAATAGAAGTCATGTATCTTGTAAGCATCAGAACAAATATAGTATTTTCTAAGGAGAAATACAGGATGACTCAAAATAACATAGACAGTAACTGGTACGTTATAATTATGGACGGAATTTGAAGACCTATAAATTGTCTAAAAAAGACCTAAAGATATCAAAGAAAAGGATCTAAAAACTGGGAGAATGGTCGTAAAAATGCGATCCAAATTCATTCATAATTTTAGTTGTAATTGCATATTTAATGAAGGAAACCGGTCTAGAAAACCAAGAATAACGTCCGAGAAAATTCGTCGTGCTGACCACACGACACCTCGTAATCTGCAGGCCTTCGGGCTGAGCAGTGGTCGCTTGGTAGGCCAAGGCCCTTCAGGGCTGCAGTGCCATGCGGTTAGTGTTTTTCTAAATGAAGGAATATAATATTTTAATGTGCAACATTCTGGTGATATCCAACATACAGTGAAAAATTATGAGTGAAATACTTCTTGTTTCAGACATTATATATTTCTAGATTAACTTAATTTAAAAGAAGGAATTCCGTTTTTGTAAGAAAAAGTACTTGTAGAATTTAGAATGAAACGCTTTTTCCACCTAGAATGAATTCAACTAACCCGCAATGGATAACCTGAAGAAATTATTTTTTTTAAAAAGGGGCTTTACGTCGCACCGACACAGATAGGTCTTATGGCGACGACAGAAATAAATAGAAGTTCGTATAACTGGGCCAACGGCCGTAGCCGTGTTGAAACACCGGATCTCGTGAGATCTCCGAAGTTAAGCAACATTGGGTGTGGTCAAGCGTTGGATGGGTTGCCACACGCTGTCGATGGGGGATGCAGTATATCACAAAAATCATCTCCAGGCTCCTAGGTGTAACGGATCGTCGGTTGCGAAACATCGAGAAACGTCTCTCCATACCACGATCAACGGATGTTAAGGTTTCATACTTGAATCAAATGACATCTTCCTCTTCAAAAACACTCACATCAAAATTTTCTTCTTTCAATACTTCAGTCATCTGGCACATAATTTGATACCCCTGTTTTTTTCGAACATTACTTTCATTTTTATTTCATTTTCTCTCTTCTTCTTAATCTGTTTACCGTCCAGGGTCGGTTTTTCCCTCGGACTCAGCGAGGGATCACACCTCTACCGCCTCAAGGGCAGTGTCCTGGAGCTTCAGACTCTGGGTCGGAGGATACAACTGGGGAGGATGACCAGTACCTCACCGAGGTGGCCTCACCTGCTAGGCTGAACAGGGCCCTTGTGGAGGGATGGGAATATTGGAAGGGACAGGCAAGGAAGAGGGTAGGAAGCGGCCGTGGCCTTAAGTTAGGTACCATCCCGGCATTTGCCTGGAGGAAAAATTGGAAACCACGGAAAACCACTTCCAGGATGGCTGAGGTGGGAATCGAACCCACTTCTACTCAGTTGACCTCCCGAGGCTGAGTGGATCCCGTTCCAGCCTTCGTACCACTTTTCAAATTTCGTGGCAGAGCCTGGAATCGAACCCGGACCTCCAGGGGTGGCAGCTAATCACACTAACCACTACACCACAAAGGTGGACCATTTTCTCTCTTACTACAGGAAATACATTTTTGAGAGGTGATGGATGAACTAATGATAATTCGAACTGAAAATGAGCTGTACAAATATGGTCAAAAGAAGGTGAAGGGTTAGGGGCTAAAAAGGACCTATTAGCCAAAAACGCCGAAAAAGGCAAAACGGGACAAATAAAATCCACCATTTCTGGCCTACAACGACCCAGAAAAATGAAAACCACTCCCAAAGTGATTTATTAATGACTGAGAAATGCTATGAATTGATAATGGAGAGTGTTGCTGGAATGAATGATGACAGGGAAAACCGGAGTACCCGTAGAAAAAACTGTCCCACCTCCGCTTTGTCTAGCACAAATTTCACATGGAGCGACCGGGATTTGAATCACGGTATCCAGCGGTGAGTGGCCGACGAGCTGCCGTCTGAACCACGGAGGCTCGCCACAACGACCCAGAATGAACATATATTTGGTTAGGCCTCATCTTCGGACACTCGAGAAAATAAAATTGCTTTTCCCCAAATTCCGAGCCTTAGTTATATCTTACGGGACGGCGAACTTCATCTTTCCGTATCTAGTTCAAACTTGAAGCGTCCAACAAAAGCAGATAACACCGCTTGTCATTTGCTTGGAGCAAATTGTCCATCGAGCAAGGAACATCTAGGCAAGAACATTCTATCAGATGATTTGGATCTGGAATAGCACCACCTATGCATAAGGTACCTGCATCACCAGTTCTCATGTTCACCTTACATCTTAATACTCCCACTCAATTCAAAGTTCTTCATACTGCATACGAGAGCTCTCCACAGGGTGACAATTCATTCTTGACTTTCAGGAAAGGATCATCCAACTTGTTCCTCCATCTCAAGAGGTGGTTTTCTTCCTGCGCCCGTTTCAGGATTTTGGTTCTTGAGAGGAAGCTCTTCCTTGACCTGAGTCGACGTCTGGCTGGCCGGTGACCAAATCGGGTGTGAAGGGGATCAGTTTCCTACTTTGTCCATTCTGCGGCTACATCCCCGCGGCAATGAGTGGATATAGCTTCTGGACAGGAGTTGGGTTTAGGCAACCACAGCAGACTGATTAGGAGCTCCCTGGCCGAGGCGGTAAAGGCCTGCTCGGTTCGCCCGGAAGGACGTGGGTTCGAATCCCCGTCAGGAAGTCGGAAAGTTTAAGAAACGAGATTTCCACTTCAGGAGGTGCATACGGCCCTGAGGTTCACTCATCCTACACCAAAAATGAGTACCAGGTTAATTCCTGGGGGCAAAGACGGCCGGGCGTAGAGCTAACCACTCTACCCCATCACGTGCCGAGGTTAACAATGGTGGAAGCCTTTACCTTCCACTCCTCCAAGGGCCTTCATGGCCTGTACGGAAGTGACTTTGCTGTGCAGCAGACTGATTATATTTCAAGAGAGGAACTATGCCCCAAAATGCATGTTTTGGGTGTTGTGGGGCGTTGCAGTTTGATAACATTTTGGATATGATGATGGATGTGCATTCCATATCCTGTTAAGAAACCTTCTCCAGCCCAACAAGAGTATCACATATCACGGTACAAAAGGCGTTCGAACTACCAACCACCAACTTAATTACAGAGCCTGCATCGGCAGTGCAGAGGTTGGTGCACATCAGTAGCGGCGATTAAGAATTAGAAGTGGCGGGGAGGCACAAACATGTACAGACGACAAAAATGACCTGGGTTTGACGAATATAGCGGTGGGGGTACACATCAAAGTTGTTTATGCTCTCTGAGCGAATTTCGACAGAGAGGTAACGGTTGACAGTCGACCAACTTATGTGCAATAATAATAATAATAATAATAATAATAATAATAATAATAATAATAATAATAATAATAATAATAATAATAATAATAATAATTTTGTGTGGCTATTTCTAGACGAGTGCAGCACTTGTAAGGCAGACCCTCCGATGAGGGTGGGCGGCATCTGCCATATGTAGGTAACTGCGTGTTACTGCGGTGGAGGATAGTGTGGTGTGTGAGTTGCAGGGATGCTAGGGACAGCACAAACACTCAGCCCTCGGGCCATTGGAATTAACCAACGAAAGGTAAAATCCCCCAACCCGGCCGGGAATCGAACCTGAGACCCTCTGAACCATGTGCGGTAATATTAGTTTTTTGAGATTTTGTTTCAGTACTACACAATAAAACTTTCACAAAAGGAACAATGATTACACATGTGCTACAATTAAATTGAAGTACGGTGTGATTATACAATTAAAAATCATTTAGTATTTGACTACACACTAACAAACTAACAGACACTAAAGAGACTGTCAGACTGATGAATGCGCGTGGCGTGGATGCGTATGTGAATACAGAGACAACTCGAGAAGCGCCACGTAGCGTTGAACACACGGAGTTGAAGCATAAATATCACGTTTGATTACAAATTGGGAAAAACGGCGACGGAGGCGCATGCGATGTTGGTGCAAGTGTACATACAGTATGCGTTTAGTCTTAACAGTAGAGGCGTATTCGGTCCACTCAAAACGACGTAGTTCGATTCCCCGTTAGAACGTTAAACATTTAGAAAACGAGATTTCCACTTCTGGAAATGTGCATGGCCCCAAGTTCACTCATCCTGTACCAAAAGTAAGCACCAGGTTAATTCTTGGGCGCAAACGCGGCCGAACATAGAACTGACCACCCTATCGCACTTAGTGCCTAGGTTAAGGATAGTAGCAGCCTTCACTTTCAACTCCTCCAAGGGCCCTCGTCGCCTGCACGGAGATAGCTATATTTCGCATTTTGAGTTCTCAGTCCCACGGCTGGTTGGATACTCAACAACTCCGCCATCAGCTGTCATACATGGCCTAGGCATCACTGAAGAGGCGTACTACTGATCTAGATTTAGGGCAGTCGCCCAAGTGGCAGATTCGCTACCTGTTCTTTTCCTAGCCTTTTCTTAAATGCGAAGAAATTGGAAATTTATTGAACATCTCCCTTGGTAAGTTATTCCAATCCCTAACTCCCCTTCCTATAAACGAATATTTGCCCCAATTTGTCCTCTTGAATTCCAACTTTACTAGGGAAAAGACGAGTCAGTTTACCGTTACTTTTCTCACTCGGACACAGCGAGATATTGAGCTTGCATTCGGGATATTGTGGGTTCGAAGTACACTGTCGGCAGTCCTGAACATAGTTTTCAGTGGTTTCTCGAGGAACTATTACAAAACAGCCCGCCTAGCCTAGGGAAATGAACGCACCTCTAGACTCCGTGCGTTAAAGGGAGAAATGCATCGCCGCGTCGTACATTATAAGTTACTGTGTACCACCGCGCAAATACAATATCACCTGTCATCTAACCGCATGCTGCTATGGCCGACTTGATATAACTGTGGAATTTCCGAATGTTTTATATGACAGCAATCGGGCAATTCTTCAAAGTACCGAGCGAGTTGGCCGTGTGCTTATGGTCGCGCAGCTGTGAGTTTGCATTCGGGAGATTAGTGGGTTCAAATGCCCCGTCAGCAGCCCTGAAGATGGTTTTCCATGGTTTCCCAATTTGGCATCAGGCAAATGTTGGGGCTATGCTTTAATTAAGGCTACGGCCGTTACCTTTGCAATCCTAGCCCTTTCCTATCCTTCCGACGTCTAAAACCTTCGATGTATTAATGCGACGTTAAACAAGCTGCAGTCGTTTAAGTGCTGTCAGTATCCAGTAATCGGGAGACAGTGGGTTCGAGCCACACTGTCGGCAACCCTGAAGATGGCTTTCCGTGGCTTCTCCTTTTCGCATCAGGCAAATGCTGGGGTTGTACCTTAACTAAGGCCACGGCCGCTTCCTTTCCACTCCTAGCCCTTTCCTGTCCCATCATCACCATAAGACCTATCTGCGTCGATGTGATGTAAAGCAACTTGTAAAAAAAAAAAAGTAAAACAAAAAAATTCTTGGAAGTTAGGCCGTCAACTTTTAGAAATTGGTGAAGTATTAAATTTACTAGAAAAAAAGTTCGCAGGAAAGAGCAGTGTAGTAATTGGTAATGTCATACGAGAAACACCGGTTTCTCAGAAACGGTACCAAGGTTCGAGGAAATAGCAACAGTGTATAACTGGTAATATGATAAGAGGAACGTCGGTTCGCCAGAAACCCTACCATGTCGCGACAGAGGTAGCGTACTGTTTTATGCACTAGTTACGGTGATAACGAGATTAATGTTCACGTACACATTAAACAATGATGACCGTAGAAAATTATGTTAGATCTACCTGTAATACGATATCATGTTATCGTAGGTTAATGCCGTTAGAGAGGCGAATAATTGTTCCTGTAAGTGCCCTGTTCAGCTGCCAGAGAAGTGTAAGCACATTTCAGCTGTTATCTATGTAATTAATTCAGAACATTTAACTTGGCGAACTATCGAACCCTGTAAATGGTCTCGACCTCATATATCAAATGTGGAGAAAGAGCAATGGAGTAATACAACAGGGGGTGGGGGGTTAGAAGAACTTTTTTCCACTAAAAAAATACAGAGGCCTGATGCTGAGCCAATTGAAATTCTAGATTTCAAATCCCGTATATACGGTTTAAAAAATTGGGGAGAAAAATCAGAATCGCTTAAATTTGCCAGTGAATTGCTAGGAAATTTAATAAGAGATGTCCGAGCTCGGTAGCTGCAGTCAATTAAGTGCGGCCAGTATCCAGTATTCGGGAGATAGTGGGTTCGAACCCCACTGTTGGCAGCCCTGAAGGTGGTTTTTCGTGGTTTCCCATTTTCACATCAGCCAAATGCTGGGACTGTACCTTAATTAAGGCTGTTACGGGGTTTCTGTGGAACGCAGAGAGGTTAAAGAAGGTGTGGGCTTGAATGGGTCTAACTACAATATCAAAAAATAATTTAAAACTTTAAATAAAGTTTATATTTCTTTTCAAAAAACAAACATTACAATTTTTCACTTAGTGAAATAACAATGACAAATTTGGGGATTAAAATAGAGAACCCCAGATTAGACAATTTAACAATTTTGGGCTTCAAGCCCCTAGCTTACGCGTTTACAATTTCAAAAGTGGTATTATTCAGACGAAGAAAAATTCAAGAGCACTTCGCTCCCACAAATTTACAGCCTTCCAGAGGCACTCCTCAATATTGCAGTTGAATTTAGAAAACACAGAAAAGAGCTTACATGCTCTCCAACTTTACTAAATTTTAACAACCCACTTAAGGCAACATTACACCAAAATTTTACGATCTCTGGCCTCTCCAGGCACAATTTACAATTGAAATTTCTTTAACACAGGAGTATCTATTACCCAACCTACTGGGCCTTTGTGGAATAGAAGCAGGTTAAATTAATGGCCCGAAACACAACTTGAATGGAGGCGTACACTTGCGCTCCCCAAAACTTTAATATAAAACCCTAATTGGGCTCTCGGCCCGATGATACAGAGGCTAATCCCAAGCTACTGAGATGACTCGAATGAAAGTTAATTTAATTTATTACAGAAAAAAAGTTACAAACTCGTAGTCACCTCAAACCAAGTTGAAGGGGAACCCGAGAGGGTAACTCACTCTCTATCCTCGAATTGCATTTAAAGACTTTATGAAAATTTTACATTAGCCGAAAGGAAATTTACATTTCAGAACACAGGTTACATAGTTAGAATTTAGGACCTTCCCCTCGTGTAAGTCTGCAGAGGTAACTACAGAAAAATAAGTCTAGTGGTCATTACCTTGGCTGCTGGTCTGCCTGGCGAAGAATGAGGCCCCGCGCCTCCTGTCTTAGCACACACTCACTCTCAGAAATACGGCGATCTGGAGACAAGTTAGCCATAAAAGCCGCAGTTAATATACGCGAGGGGACGGTTCTAGAGGGTTCTGGACCAATCCGGACACACCCTCTCAATTTTATTGGCCGAATCAAAAGTTACACCTAAAAAATCAACAAGGAGCCTGTGATAGGCTGAAAAATAATTACAGAAAATTCTTATTGGCCAGACTCAAAACTGACGGAATGAGAAATAAATGTTGCAAACTGTGAAATATATACAAAAAATAAATGAAAGTTAATTTCCTTGAGAAAACCCATAAACACAAAATTTCTTTCAATAACAACTTCTTTTACCTTACACCAGAGTGCATGACCTCAGTTTTGTAATGATATCTATGGAGAAATGTCCAAACTTTTTGAAAACAAACACAAAGCAAATAAATCCAGTCAGTTTAGGAAACAAAGAGATAACAAACTTCTCAATTATTCACTAGTGATATCTTCTGATTAATGACCCAACTTCATGTAGTGACAGTTTCACGTTTTGTTTGATAGATAGAGTTCATTAAGGCGCTTCTTTTGAATGTGCAGAGTTGAGGTGTACCTCTCGGTACAAAGGCCACGGTCACTTCCTTGCCCTTTCCTGTCCCATCGTCACCATGAGACTCATCTGTGTCGGTGCGACGTAACGCACCTTTTCAAATAACAACGTAATTGAAACCGGAGGCTCAATCCGTAATAATTAGTGAGTATAGTGGTAACAGTTCTTCCCCAGCAAATAATTTTTGTAACAATTATTGTATTATAATTAATAACCTTACGTCAATCACAGTCTGATCTCTGGTTTTCAGAGGGAGAGAATAGAAAAGCTATGCCTCCATGTCAGGCACATTGTGGTCTTTGGAAATAAACTGGAAAATGTACACTGGCCAAATACACACATTTATATTCCACAACAGTCAATGGCTGTGGTCTTATAATCATATCATCCTTTGTTGTCTGTGTGCTAGTCCTGATGGTGGACGGAAAGCCAGAGAGGGTACGAGAAATTAAATGCCCTATTTCATGTAAAGTAAAACACATTCTGTGTGTAAATCAGGAGATCAATTTACCATATATTATAAACATTTCAGAAGAAAATTTGGAATTGAAACAAAATCATAAATATTTCACTCAATATTTTCCGTTGTTGTACTGTTGTGGGTTTGATGTTGGTGATTTCTTCTATACTTTAATATTATAAAGAGAAGTAAGAGAGGATCTGAAGGAAATAGGCCTTACAACAGAAGACACCAAAAATAAGATAAAATTGAATACAAAACTCAAGAATACAAACCTCCGCTTTACCCTTACACAAAACAAACCAACAACACGCACATTTTCAACTGAGGAAAGGGCACGAAGATCGGAGCGTCTGTAGAAGTACTGGGAGGACCGCAAAGCCCGAACAATCCCTTCAAAGAGACCTGAACGACGGACTGACTAAAGTGATCCTATGTGGTCATAAAAGAAGAAGAAGAAGAAGAAAGAGGAAAAATGTGTTTATTTGTTTGTAACGGATAGACTCAAAAACTACTGAACCGATTTGAAGTTACTTCACCTATAGAAAGCTATATTGCCAGTGAGTAACATGGGCTGTATTTTATTTTCAAAACAATTCGAGGTGGGGGGGGGGGGCGCACGGGGGGAGATATAAAAATAATAGGCTAATATAGGTAAAATATCGAATTTGTCGTTCAAGGACGAGACAAAGCTCAATTTAATCCCCTTGACGCAAAGAACAAAACTTGGTAAGCCCTACGGGCCCGAAAACCATGTTTTATGGCCCTAAAATCAACCGTTACGGAGATATTAGCACCAAACTACCCCTGCTCTAGAAATCGGATAAAATGATGAACTGCCGTAACCATGGCAATGTCAGCTCCAGGATTATACAGCAGCGAGATTATCTACAATATATCACAAAAACCTAACATGTTACAGACATGAAAATTGGTACTTGGAATCCCCTTTAAAAATGAAAGAACCCAAATGTTCGTTTTCAGAAAATCCATTTAGGAGGGGGGGGGGGGGTGAAAAGAAGTGAGGAAGGAGTTGAATTATTTATATGAGGATACATGTATCTCAGAAAATAAAGATGTTACAGACGTTAAAATTGGTACTTGGAATCTCTTTTAAAAATAAACACACTTTTTTGGAAAAACGACTTAAGGGGGTGAAAAGAATAAAAAAGCGGGTGATTTTTTAAAATGGGTATCTTCTTCTTCTTCCACCACTTTACCCGCACGTGTGGGATTGCGGGTGAAAACTGTGTCGCACATGTGGATTTGACCCTGTTTTACGGCTGGATGCCCTTCCTGACAGCAACCGTACGTACATGTATGTATAGGGATGTAATTACTATTGCGTGTTCCTGTTGTGGTTGGTAATGTGGTGTGTTGAGTGAATATAAAGAGGAAAATGTTGGGACAAACACAAACAACCTGTCCCCGAGCCAGAAGAATAAATCACACGCGATTTAAAACCCCGACCTAGCCCGGAATCGAAACCGGAACCCTGTGAACCGAAGACCTCAACGTTGACCACTCAGCCAAGGAATGGGGCAGTTTTTATAATGAGTATATCTACATTATATGTCATAAACGTAACATGTTACAGACGTGAAAATTGGTATTTCAGTCTCCTTTAAAAATAAGGAAACACGTACCTACTTTTTGTTTTCGGAAAATCAACTTAAGCAGGAGATAGATAATAAGTGAAGAAGGAGTTGAATTCTCCTTATGAGGATACTTATTTCTCAAAATCTAAGATGTTACAGACGTGAAATTTGGTATCTGGAATCTCCTTTAGAAATAAAGAAAACTTTTTTTTCGACATAAAAGAGGACTCTTTCTCACACATAGAGTTCCATGTCTCGTGTTCCAGATTTAGGTCTGCCAGTAGCCTGGTTATCTTAGCCCCAAAAGGCAATGCCACAAACGTGGTTTACAAAGAGGTTTTGGGGTAAATGAAATGCAATTTTTCGGTTATTTTTTCTTTTTTACTTTAGGGGTTTACAGATAATGTCTTAATGCAGTACCTACGAACAAGTAATTTTTATCAAATTATTATATCCTCGCGAGCGAAGCCGTGGGTAACTGCTAGTCATTTATGTCGAGAATCACAATTCTCTTCTTTTAGAAACTCTAATAAATGATAATATGGTTTTAAAAGGCTCTATTGAAAAGTTGCAACAGTTTTGCTACACACACTATTTGAAGGAATTAGCATCCAGGTTTAATAATGATCTTCAGAAATCAAGCGAAATTGTACATTTGTCGTAATACAACACATAATATGCACTATGTCATTAATATAGTGTAACAGTTCACTAGGAATTCTTTAAAGTATGTTATATACTTTCACTCTTTAAATGCAGCGTTCAGCATGGATTCGCACACTAGCAATATTGCGTTATCAACTTCAGGTGCCAAGTGACCTTCATGCGAAAAGGGAGGCATTACCAAAATTACATTGATGTCCTCCAAAACAGTTTTTATGCCAGGGAAATGTTTATCAGTCACAATTGTGCTAAAACTGTCACTAGCCCTATCTCTGTAACATTGTCCTCGTCCCGAGGAGGTGCACTCTTTTCAGGCACACCCCCAATGGAGATGAACTGCATGTGCCATTTTAACTACATACTAGCCCTTCTGCTACTCTTAGATTACTTTTAATACTGGGAAACGAACCCGGCCCTCCGAGGATGGCAGATAATAGCGCTGTGGCTTTTCTCGCGCGGATATCAACCTGTAGTCTTGTACCTTTAATCGAATAAATATGTAACCTAGACAAATATATTGCCAATATTTCCGTATTCTTCATTCCTTATTTCATGGTGTTTGGATATTTTTTTCCGTCAGTATATATCATTGGTGGATATTATACGTTCTGATTCTGTCACCCTCGTGGACAACATACGACTTGTTTTAACCGCTCACTTTCAAGATGTTATTTCAATGTTACAACATACAGACAGATAAAAATCTGAACTTGTAGAGCACGAAAAATACTCCCTGAAACTGCATCAAAACTCAATTTTATCCAGAGGAGGACATTATACGTTTTGATTGGTTGCTCCTTAAAAATACAAAATATATAAATATATAACATATAAAAATAAATTAAAATCTGAATTTACTAGATCTTTTTTAAATCTTACATTGCAATTATCTCACAATCAGAACTATCATTTTCCACTTGTGGCCCCAAGGTGCGGTATGGGGGCATCGTTCATTCAATTTTTATTTTCATTTATTGAAAGGTATAAGTCCGCCTCTGTGGTGTAGTGTTCAGTGTGATTAGCTGCCACCCCCGGAGGCCCGGTTTCGATTCCCGGCTCTGCCACGAAATTTGAAAAGTGGTACGAGGGCTGGAACGGGATCCACTCAACCTCGGGAGGCCAACTGAGGAGAGAGGGATTCGATTCCCTCCTCAGCCATCCTCGAAGTGTTTTCCCGTGGTTCCCACTTCTCCTCCAGGCAAATGCCGAGATGGTACCTAACTTAAGGCCACGGCCGCTTCCTTCCCTCTTCCTTGTCTATCCCTTCCAATCTTCCATTCCCCCACAAGGACCCTGTTCAGCATAGCAGGTGAGGCCGCCTGGGCGAGTTACTGGTCATTCTCCCCAGTTGTATCCCCCGAGCCAATTTCTCACGCTCCAGGACACTGCCCTTGAGGCGGTAAAGGTGGGATCCCTCGCTGAGTCCGAGGGGAAAACCAACCCTTGAGATTAAACAGATTAAGAGAGAGAGAGAGAAACAAATACCAGGCGAGTTGGCCGTGCGATTAGGAGCGCACAGCTGTGAGCTCGCATCCGGGAGATAGTGGGTTCGAACCCCACTGTCGGCAGCCCTGAAGATGGTTTTCCGTGGTTTCCCATTTTCACACCAGGCAAATGCTGGGGCTGTACCTTAGCTAAGGCCACGGCCGCCTCCTTCCCATTCCTAGGCCTTTCCTGTCCCATCGTCGCCATAAGACCTATTTGTGTCGGTGCGACGTAAAGCAACTAGCAACAAAAAAAAAAGAAAAAGAAACAAACTGTCCATTGCCAAGTTTTGGTAAATCAGTCAAGAGAAAACTATTGCTAAATATTGTTGTTCCTTGGCTTTTCAGTAGCTGTGTAAATACAAGGTATAGTAGTCAGCACGTAAACCTAAAGGCCTACACCAAAAAGCCACCCTATTCTCCCTTTTTTTCAATGGCTCATCACTGCTACCAACTTGATTAGTTGCATATTGAAATCGCCAGACATAACCATCAACAACCTAACCTTAAAATATCAATATTGGAGATTCCCTTAGCCAAGTAAATGATCAGTCAAGATATTCATAATAAAGTCCATTTTCAAGCTCAATGAGGAATTAAGGAAATACACACTTTCTCTCAACCTCACTCAATTTAATGTTTTTTAAATATGTATTTTGATATACCACATTACTATAAACGCATTCTTCAGTGTTTGCCTGCTGTAAATAATTCAGCTCCCTTCTGGAAATTTGTTATTACTTGTCGGACTAAAGTGAAACCACGCTGTATTAATACGCACAACCAAATATATTACATGTACTCCTGCCATAAGTCAATACGAACACACAAAGGCTAAGTCTGCAAACCGTACCAAACCCGTGACAAGACAAGGTTAGGTTAGGTTAGGTTAGGTTAGGTTGATAACGAAATTTCATTTCATTTCAACCGAATTGGTCTTTATGGAGGAGATAACGTTCCTTTCCTTTTTCAGAGGAGGTCTTGAAGATTGTTCTTGCTAATTATACATCCTAATTGAATTCTATACTTAGGAATTGGGCGGAATAAGCAGTGGCGAAGCGTGTTAGTATCCATTGTTGCCAGTGGTAACAGTATGAAAATATAAAAATCGAATATTATTTAATACTAATATTTAATGTCCTTGTTTCTTTGTCTGGACGTCCCGCGAGAACTCTATTGCAGTAAATCGTCACCATCAAAGCTGAGCGAGAGGCTGTTACCAACGCTACGCTTTGAATCTCTTCTAACAGAGAGAGGAGTATTACTGCGCCTGCGCAAAGCAAGGCCCCTCTCCCCTCGATACTGAGATGTAACCCGCTACCAAGGTACTCTAACTAGCTTGTCCTGCTACGTTCTCTTGTCGTGTTACCACAGTGGAAAGTGGAAACGTTACTGTAGCTTATAACGTCGGTGATGAACTGTTCTGCCTGTTCTTTCCGCCACGCTCAGCAGTGCATTGGGTGATTTCCGACAAAAGAGTAGCGTTACAAAAATGTTGCAAAATTTGGGTTGGGAAGAATTGAGAGAAAGAAGAAAAGCTGCTCGACTAAGTGGTATATTTCGAGCTGTCAGCGGAGAGATGGCGTGGAATGACATTAGTAGACGAATAAGTTTGAGTGGCGTTTATAAAAGTAGGGGCTGGGGCTGTACCTTAATTAAGGCCACGGCCGCTTCCTCCCAACTCCTAGGCTTTTCCTATCCCATCGTCGCCATAAGACCTATCTGTGTCGGTGCGACGTAAAGCCCCTAGCAAAAGAAAAATAAAAGTAGGGAAGATCACAATATAAAGATAAAGTTGGAATTCAAGAGGACAAACTGGGGCAAATATTCATTTATAGGAAGCGGAGTTAGGGATTGTAATAACTTACCAAGGGAGACGTTCAATAAATTTCCAATTTCTTTGAAATCATTTAGGAGAAGGCTAGGAAAGCAACAGATAGGGAATCTGCCACCTGGGCGACTGCCCTAAATGCAGATCAATATTGATTGATTGATTGATTGATTGATTGATTGATTGATTGATTGATTGATTGATTGATTGATTGATTGATTGATTGATTGATTGATTGATTGATTGATTGTTATTGTTTTCTACTATAATACGATGTGACTTTTCTTATTAAAGTCTGAATTTATGTTAGGTAAGGATAGCCTATAGGACTGCACAACGTATTAAACATTAAAATGGGTGCTGTCACTTCCACCTCGAAAATATGTGAGTTGGCGGGTCCAGAATATTAATGCATAATAAAAAACTTAATAAATACGCCATTTTCGTTAAGAACGTTTGAAGAAAAGAAAAACATAATTGAAAAAGGTAGGCCCAAACCTTTTCTTAAAAATTTAGTCAAGGAATCTAAAGGAACAGTACGATATTTTCATGACTCGTGGTACATAGATCTGGATTGGTTATGTGATTGTGCAAAAATGAATAAACTGTACTGTTGGCCATGTATTCTATTTTCGCCAGAAAAGAATGCTTGGAATAAAGACGGTGTGGACGATTTAGATAGATATACTCCCAGAAGGAGTGTGATAACACTTTTCAAAACGTCACGCGTCGCTAAAAATGCCGCGTTCGTCATTTAACATCAAACAGATTTACAATCCTACGGAATGAAAATATGCTTTACTTATACTCGCAAATGTAACACTAGTGATTTTCACAATACGGTAGTGGTAGTAGGCTACGTATAATGTCGCAAGTCACGAAAAAAATCATGACTACATAGTGCCAAAATGCAGGATTAACAGTAACTGTAAGACGTCGTATCGGCAAGTAGGGTCCCTAAACTGTGTGGTTAGCGACACTGAATCGAACCCAAGAGTTAAAAAAAAATCACTACCTTGGTACCTTCAGAATGAACAGGGGAAGAAGAGTAAGGTTGTACCCTTAGTGTATGTGCTTACATGGCAGGAACTATGCTTTAGGCTTTTTTAAATTTTTATTTAGTATTAAGCATTCTGGCCTATGCTGACGACTTGGTCTTACTGTAATGGCAGATTGTGCCGAAAACCTGGAACCTGAAAATAGGTGCAATGAGTATGGTATGAAAAATTAGCCTTTCGAAGACTAAATAATTGATATCAGTAGGTAAGAAATTTGAGAGAATTGAATCTCAGATTGGTGATACAAAGCTGCAACAGGTAGATAATTTCAAGTATTTAGGATGTGTGTTTTCCCAGGATGGTAATATAGTAGGTGAGATTGAATCAAGGTGCAGTAAACCTAACGCAGTGAGCTCGCAGTTACGATCAACAGTATTCTGTAAGTAGGAAGTCAGCTCCCAGACGAAACTATCTTTACATCGGTCTGTTTCCAGACCACCTTTACAGAAGCGAAAGCTGGGTGGACTCAGGATATCTTATTCATAAGTTAGAAGTAACAGACATGAAATTAGCAAAAATGATTGCTGGTAAAAACAAGTGGGAACAAAGACAGGAGGGTACTCGGAATGAGAAGATAAAGGGTAAGTTAAGAATAAACCTGATGGATGAAGCTGTACGCATAAACCGGCTTCGATGGTGGGGTCATGTGAGGCGAATGGAGGATAGGTTACCTAGGAGAATACTGGACTCTGTTATGGAGGGTAAGAGAAGTAGAGAGAAAACAAGACGACGATGATTAGACTCAGTTTCTAACGATTTAAAGATAAGAGGTTTAGAACTAAATGAGGCAACACAACAAGTTGCAAATAGAGGATTGTGGCGATATTTAGTAAATTCACAGAGGCTTGCAGAATGAACGCTGAAAGGCATAACGGTCTATAATGATGATGTATGTATGTATTTATTTGCTATTTGCTTTACGTCCCATCGGCACAGATAGGTCGTATGGCGACGATGGAATAGGAAAGGCCTAGGAATGGGAAGGAAGCGGCCGTGGCCTTAAGAGGCCAGAAAAAAATCTGGTATGGGACATGCCACAAGGCCGAGAAGAACTTGGGAATGTAAAGGTTAAGAACTCTCAGAGGTGCACGCATGCGACTTGCCACGAGTACCAAGGTTAGGAGTCATCATCATACTGTGTTGCACTCAAGCGGTCAATGGCTTCTGAATTATACCGGATGGAACGATCAACACATCTCGAACATTACCTACTTCCCCGTCCGGTAGGCACGTGCGATGACGTAACACAAATATGCCAGCCGTGGAGAGAAAGTTTTCTGAAGAACAACTCGCGTGCCTTCTCACGAAAAACCTTGAGATCCAGGCCAGATATCGAGCAGTGCGACCGCTCCTCCACCCATTAATCACCCTATTTTAACTGCACCGCTATTCCTGCATTGTCTGGCTCTGGAACAGCTTCGGGATGAACAGCCAGCAGTTTCTTTATACCGTTTAGCCGACCTCCAAGGCGCAGTTACTTAGATGGTTCGAACCCGGCTGAGGTCAAGGGCGTCTTTAGGCTTTTAGTAGAATAATTTCAAGTGTGTTGAATGTATCACTTATCTTCAAGATAGCAAAATCCCCTCGGCATCGCGGGTTGAGGCATTAGGCTGTTAGGTTGCTTTTGGGACATGGTGGATTTGAGCCCCACTGTCACTAGCCCTGTAGATGATTTTCCGTGGCTTCCCACTTTCACACCAGGATGTACTTCAATTGAGGCCACATTTCCTACCCAGTTCTAGGCTTGTCTTACACTAACGTCGTCATATGACTTGTCTGGGTCGGTTCGACGCAAAACGAAATCAACTAATACTTCTGTGGGTCAGTGGCAGAGTGTCGGCGTCAGGATCCCGTGAACGCGGGTTAAAACCCCGCTGAGATAGTCGGATTTTTAAAAGGTCTATCGACACTCCATGTCACACAATGACAGCACGCAAATGATCTCTGGTGACACATTTGATGTTTGCCCGACAAAATTAATTAGCCACAGATCCCCCAAGGGAGATATGGTTTACGCTGCCATCTGGTAGAGCAAAACGGAACGGAGAAATTAATACGCAGGCAACCTAGATGACGTCTAATTGAAATGCTTTAACACCGCAGCTGAGACCGTAATAATTATTATTATTATTATTATTATTATTATTATTATTATTATTATTATTATTATTATTATTATTATTATTATTATTATTATTATTATTATTATTATTGTACCGGGAGGTACACCTCAACTCCGCACATTCAAAATAAGCACCTTAATGAACTCCTCTATCGACCAAAATGTGAAACTGATACTACATAAAGTTGGAACGTTTAATCAGAAGATGCCACCCCTGAAGTATTAAGTAACTGTGTTATTGTGAAGTTTCCTAAACTGATTGGATTTCTCTTGGTTTTGTTTTTGCTATACATCAAGAAGTTTGGACATTTTTCCACAGATGTCACTACCAAAAAAAAAAAAAAAAAAAACCTATGGTCATGCACTCTGCTGCAAGGCAAAGGAAGTTGTTATTGAAAGAAATTTTGTGTTTATTGGTTTTCTTAACTTTCTTTTGCTTTTTTAAAAATGTAATTCTAGGTTTGCAACACTTCCTTCTCATTACGCCAGTTTTGAATTTGGCCAACGAAAATTTTCTGTAATTAATATTCAGCCTATCACAGGCTTCTTGTTCGGTTTTGAGTGTAACTTTTGGGTTCAGCCAATAAAAACGAGAGGGTGTGTCCGGATTAGCCCAGAATCCTCTCGAACCTTCCCTGAGGGCATATAAGTTGCGGCTTTTCAAGTTTCCTTGTCTTTTGATCGTCGTCTTTCTGAGTGGGTGTGTTAAGACAGAAGGCGGGGAGCCTCTTTCTTCGGCAGGCAGTACATCAGCCAGGTAATGGCCACCTAAAGTCTCTTTTTCTGTAGCTTCCTCCGCAGATTTATTCGAGGGGAAGGTCCGAATTTTTAACTATGTAACAAACTTTTCTAAAATGTAAATTTTCGTTCGGCTAATGTAAAATTTCATAAGGTCTTTAACTGTAAATCGGGGATAGAGAGTGAGTTACCCTCTCGAGCTCCCCTTCATCTTGGTTTGAGGTGACTACGATTTCGTAACTATTTTCTTTCCTGTAATATATTAAATTTATTTCCATGCAAGCCAACTCGGTAGCTTGGGACTAGCCCCTGTTTCATCGGGCTGAGAGCCCTGTTAGGTTTCTAATATTTCATTATCTGGGAGCGTTGTGTACGCCTCCATTCAGTTTGTGTTCGGGCCATTTATTTAACCTGTTCTTTTTCCGCAAAGGCCCAGTAGGTTGGATACTAAATACCCCTGTGTAATACTATTTCCATTTGTAAATCGTGCCTTGTGAGACCGGAGAGTGTAAGATTTTGATGTAAAGTTGCCTTGAGTGGGCTGTAAGAAATCGAGAGCATGTAAGTTCTTTTCAAAGTTTTGTAATAGTAAGGGTGCCTCTTAGAAGCTAAATATTGTAATTTCTGGAGCAAGTGCTCTTAAATCGGGATATGTCCGTCCGTGTCTAAACATTGAGATTTGGCAAGTTTTGTAAACTGGATCCGGTATCTCAGGATTTGTAAACTAAGGGCTTGAAGTCCCAAAGCTGTAAAATTCACTAATCTTGGATTTTTTCCCAAGTCTTGTTTCAATAATGCTAATTGTACCTGTCATGTTGTTATGTTCACTCAGTGAAAAAATTGTTAAGTTTGATATTCTAAAAGAAATATAACAAGTTTTAATTCAATTATTGATATTGTAATTAGACCCATTCAATCCCGCACCTTCTTTCACCTCTCTGCATTCCACCAAAACACGGTAACAATTATTATTTGTCCGTATCGGCATACTAAGGACCACGTTATTTCAGCTCTCTTCTCCGGGCTTTGATCTTTGCCCAGTGTTCCTTCAATCGTTGCCGGTGTTGCTGTTTTCTTTCCTCCGCCCACGTCTTTCCCGTCTTCAACTTTGGCATTTTTAGAAAACCACGGTTCCTCCTGAGTGGGTTGCGTTCTTGTATATCTTCATAAGTGATCCCCATCTCCTGAACCAAGTTGGCCGGGTCTTCCTATCTTTAAAATAAATAGGTAAAAATCTGGTTCGATAATCATGTTGGTTTCATTCATGAAAATGTCGGGGGGTTACCATACCGCAAAATTTAAAAACTGGAGGAAAGTTACATTAAATTAATATGAATTATAAAAAAACTCCTCAAATATGTATCTATAATTTGTTTAGAAATTGGTTTGTATTTCAAGCTACAGTTCTTAATTACCAAATAGTTTGCCAACTATTGAGCGTAAACTACTACTACCTGCCTCTCTGTCCGGCCCCATGGCTAAGGCCCGGTTTCATCAACGCGGGTTAAACCTTAACCCCGACTTACACAGTTTTTACTCTGAGTTTGACTATTCATTCCGTTTCATCAAGGAGGGTTATTTTTAACTCTAGGTTAAGAGCGGAGTTAAGTTAACCCCTCCTTTCACCTGGGTTAAACTGTTTATTCGAGGTTAAAAGCAAAATGGCCTCCGTAAATCATACGTTTGATGCAGAGTTGCGTTATTTAGATTTGTTAAACGGTGTTCCTAACAGAAATAGGCCTATAATAAGAAGGAAGGACTTTCAAAATATACCTGAGTAACAATTCCTGAAGAGATATAAGACTGTCAAAAACCGTCGTCTGTAAAGTCGTCGATGAAATTCGCGAGAGGTTAGATTACACAGCTGACCGAAACAAACTACAGCTTGCGAACTAAACTAGAAACTACGTTGACCGTAACAGTAGGAACACCGGTATTACACAATATTGCTGTGGAGACCCGAGATGAACTTCCCCCTCAGGACTTTAACTCTGCATCAGTATCTCACAGGAAAGAGAAGGAACAGGAATGTTGGAATTGAAAATGGCAACATTCTTCACATTGATAACGACAGCACTGCAGCGACATTTACGAATGTAGATGCAGAACAACACTTCAATAGTACAACACTTGTGAACATTATACTGTGTATTACGGGTAATGGTTATACAGAAATACACTTTGAAACAAAAGTGTGTATTTACTTTCGTCCGTGTGTGTTATCGCTAATGTGAAGGTGTGCCAACTTTTAAAATACTCTTGGCAGAGAGAAGCTAAAATTCAATATCAGAAAATTATATAATAGCTATATAAGCAAGTTACAACTCGTCAGAAACAACATTAATAACAATAATAATCTAATTATTAGGTGTGTAAGAAACCCGTAAGTCCATATAACTAACTACCTTCTAACTATTGACTATCATTTAGGTGTCTTCTCTTTTCCCTGTAGTACTTAATTTTTTCACTCGCAGCTTCCTGATTAAGTTTTTCTGCTTCAATTTTCTCCCTCACGCTTACTGATATAGCTTTTCCGTTCCTATTTTCATTTTTAGAAGTTCTTTTTCGTAGGCATATTTATCTTCAATCATTTTCATTTCTGTTTTGCAGAGAGTTTTTCGTTCCTCAGCAAGTGCAGCGATGTTTTCACGGCAGATGTTCGCCTGGAAACAAACATTTTAGTTAGGAATGTTGGTAATCCAGCAGTACTCTATGTTCGACACGCAACATGAATCAGCTGTTAACACTAACCTCGTTGAAACGTGATGCCTTTCTTCTTTCCCTTTTCGTCAGCTCTGTTGAATCTTTAGCCTGGAAGTAATAAAAACAACTCTGTTAAAATACTACTCGAGGCAAAAGTACATACAATAATGAAGACTTTCGGTTTTTATCTCAAAGACCCGTACTAGTGTGCAGTGAACTAATAATAACATAGTAGTGCTCTTAACTATAATTAATAAATGACTTCATTGGTTTATACTCGTTTATACTAGTACTTACATTACTTTTTAACACACCTATATATCAGCTGAATATTGATCAAAGTAGTTAAGAAATAAATGTATGAAAATCAATTAACTTACACGTGGCGTGAATTTCTAGTATGAAGCCGAGGAAACCTGAAGAGACGTATTCAATATTTTACAAGGTGTTTCGTCCTTGTTTGATGGTGTGCTGACTTGCTGTGATACTATGTTTTGATTTTCTACAGAAAAGTCAATAGGCCTGTTGACTTCTTGTAACTCAGTCCCTACATCCTGACCATTTTCATTGAAATGAAAACCTACAACCTATTCTCCAGTCATTGACCGGGTCAGGGATGTGATGAATGAAGCATATATATAGGCTATTAGTACAATGGGGTCGCCACTCCTAAAGTGATTTATTAATGACTGATAGATGATATGAAATGAGAATGGAGAGTGTTGCTGGAATGAAAGATGACAGGAAAAACCGGAGTACCCGGAGAAAAACCTGTCCCGCCTCCGCTTTGTCCAACACAAATCTCACATGGAGTGACCGGGATTTGAACCACGGTATCCAGTGGTGAGAGGCCGACGAGCTGCCGTCTGAGCCACGGAGGCTACCATTTTCATTGTCCTCAATAATTATTTCAACGTCTCCTAAAATGAAATATAGATAGCATTATAATTAAAAGTTAATATAACGATGTTATCTGTTGGAAAATTAAATTCCTGTTACCGGTATATATAATACATTTGAAATGTAATTCAATTAATGCATTACTTACCATAATACTCTGCATCACAGTCATATGGGTTGACATTAGGCTCAGTTTGGTCCTTTATTAGGCAGAGAACACTTTCATCGATTTTTGTCGTCGAACACGGACCTCCACCTGTTTTGAATCTTTCCAAACGCTCCTCGCCCTTTGCTTTCTTCGCTGCCTTTTTAATATTTTTATAAAACTGTTTTAGTTGTTTCGTAGATCGTACTGTAACGTGGGCAATGCTATTAAATTCCCCTGTCTTCTTTCCCATGTGTTCTCTTTTTCTTTTAATTGTACACCGTCAGTCTTCTTGCATTCTATAATGCTTTGGTACTTGGTGGCTAATTCAATAAACAATGCTTTTTCTAAAGCAGAAAAATTCGTGCCCCTATTTCTTTTCTGAACTTCTTCCATTTTTTGATCACGATCACGAAAGAATAATATCTACTACCACGGACCTGAGGAAGAAAACGAAATACCGCGCAAACAATAAACAAAAGAACGACGCAAGAAGTGTGTTCATGATCTCTGATTTTTAGTCACTGCCTCCTTGATTAGTACGGCAGCTGTTCCCAGCTAGGGTTAATGCGGTGTTGGTTAACCCTCTGCCGAAATAGCTTGGTGAAACGCGTGACTCGTAAGAATGAGTTAAAATATTAACCATCGTCGCCATAACACCTATCTGTGTCGGTGCGACGTAAAGCAACTAGCAAAAAAAAAAAAAAACCCTGAGTTAACAAACCCAGGGTTACAACATATTTAACCCGCGTTGATGAAACCGGGCCTAGATGGTTAACGTACTGCCCTTTGGTTCAAGAGGTCTCGAGTTCGATCCCCGACCAGATCGTGGATTTAACCTTAGTTGGTTAATTCCTCTGGCTGAGGGACTGGGTGCGTATGTGTGTACCGTCTTCAACATCAGAATTCATCGTACGTAGACGCGCGGGTCGCGTATAGGCGTGAATTCGACCTGCATGAGGCCTTCCCAGAAGCCATACGAAAAACAATCTGAGTGAATCAGACGTTGAGTGTCGACTTCCAGATCCCGAGATCGCGAATCAAAACCCAGCAGACGTAGTCGGTATTTGACACTCGATATTGTACGATGGCAGCATGTAAAAGATTTCTGGTGGCACATGGTGTTTGCCAGGCTAATGAATTAAATGTTCAACAATGCTCTTCTTCTTCTTCTTCTTCTTCTTCTTCTTCTTCTTCTTCTTCTTCTTCTTCTACCCCCTTTTCCGTAGCCTGGTGGGGTCAAAGGTGCGAACTTTGTAGCACATGTGGATTTGGATCTATTTTATGGCCGGATATCCTTCCCAACACGAACCGTATGTGTTTATTATTGCGTTTTTCTGTGGTAGTTGGTAGTGTGCTGTATATATGGAGAGGACTGGGATGGGGCATACACAAACACCCAGTTCTCGGGTATTCCCATCCGGGAAAATAATTTGGGATTCTCTAAACCGAAGGCCTCAACGCCGCCCATTCCGCCAACGAGCTGGACATTAAACATTCACCAATAGGTCACCGAAAATAATTTTGATGTATCTGTATCAGGTAGACAGAGTAAAACGGAACGTCGAAATTGTCATATAGGCAGCTTAAACGGCGTTCAAATCAAAATGCCTGCAAACGGTAGGTAAGGTACTACAGTAGGCGCTCGCTAATCGGACATTTCCAGTAATCGGACGTTTTGAACGCTTTTCGTGTGGGAATGGTCTGCTCTATAATCGGTCGGTTTTGATGGGTGACCGTTCGGTAATCGGACAAAAGCAAGTTCATTGCACTCCACCCCTTCTACTCCTGTTGCTTGGCGCCACTACAGATAGGTTATTATTAGCGAAGTGTAGCATCATAACCTTAACGCGTGTGTACTTAACTGTTAAGTGATTGTAAATGTTACAGTTTAGTTCAGTGTTAACGGGAGTTTATGTAAATAAAAGTACAATATACTGTACAGTTAAAGTAGATTTTTGTGAAATGTCACCGGTCAAACGGGAACATTAGACTCTAACACTGATTGTGATTGTTAAAATAGAGATTTTAAGAAAGTTGGACAAGGGAGTGAAGGTTGCTATGTAACATAGCTCAAACACATACCATTCCGCGCACTACCATCTACTCGAAGAAGCACTTTACTGTTGGCATACACTGACTGACAGAGCAAATGCAACACCAAGGAGGAGTGGTTCGAAAGGGATAAAAGTTGGGGAAAAAACAGAGTCGGCACGGAAGAATAATTGATGTTTATTTCAAACCGATATGCAGGTTACACAATGCGCACGGCATCGACTCAGTAGGATGTAGGACCACCGCGAGCGGCGATGCACGCAGAAACACGTCGAGGTACAGAGTCAATAAGAGTGCGGATGGTGTCCTGAGGGATGGTTCTCCATTCTCTGTCAACCATTTGCCACAGTTGGTCGTTCGTACGAGGCTGGGGCAGAGTTTTCAAACGGCGTCCAATGAGATCCCACACGTGTTCGATTGGTGAGAGATCCGGAGAGTACGCTGGCCACGGAAGCATCTGTACACCTCGTAGAGCCTGTTGGGAGATGCGAGCAGTGTGTGGGCGGGCATTATCCTGCTGAAACAGAGCATTGGGCAGCCCCTGAAGGTACGGGAGTGCCACCGGCCGCAGCACATGCTGCACGTAGCGGTGGGCATTTAACGTGCCTTGAATACGCACTAGAGGTGACGTGGAATCATACGCAATAGCGCCCCAAACCATGATGCCGCGTTGTCTAGCGGTAGGGCGCTCCACAGTTACTGCCGGATTTGACCTTTCTCCACGCCGACGCCACACTCGTCTGCGGTGACTATCACTAACAGAACAGAAGCGTGACTCATCGGAGAACACGACGTTCCGCCATTCCCTCATCCAAGTCGCTCTAGCCCGGCACCATACCAGGCGTGCACGTCTATGCTGTGGAGTCTGAGCGGACGCCGGGAGTGCAGGCCTCCTTCAACCAATCGACGGGAAATTGTTCTGGTCGATATTGGAACAGCCAGGGTGTCTTGCACATGCTGAAGAATGGCGGTTGACGTGGCGTGCGGGGCTGCCACCGCTTG
The DNA here is from genome assembly GCF_040414725.1 of Anabrus simplex. Taxonomy (NCBI): domain Eukaryota; kingdom Metazoa; phylum Arthropoda; class Insecta; order Orthoptera; family Tettigoniidae; genus Anabrus; species Anabrus simplex. The sequence goes on along the minus strand of NC_090270.1, from coordinate 123,602,648 downwards.
GCGGCGGATGCGCCGATCCTCGCGTGCTGACGTCACTCGGGCTGCGCCTGGACCCCTCGCACGTGCCACATGTCCCTGCGCCAACCATCTTCGCCACAGGCGCTGCACCGTGGACACATCCCTATGGGTATCGGCTGCGATTTGACGAAGCGACCAACCTGCCCTTCTCAGCCCGATCACCATACCCCTCGTAAAGTCGTCTGTCTGCTGGAAATGCCTCCGTTGACGGCGGCCTGGCATTCTTAGGTATACACGTGTCCTGTGGCACACGACAACACGTTCTACAATGACTGTCGGCTGAGAAATCACGGTACGAAGTGGGCCATTCGCCAACGCCGTGTCCCATTTATCGTTCGCTACGTGCGCAGCACAGCGGCGCATTTCACATCATGAGCATACCTCAGTGACGTCAGTCTACCCTGCAATTGGCATAAAGTTCTGACCACTCCTTCTTGGTGTTGCATTTGCTCTGTCAGTCAGTGTATAAAAGAACGTGCTCGCCACACCTCCATTAATGCTGAATTGTTAAAAGAAAAATCTTTAATTTTTTATAACAAAATGTATGGAAAAGATTATTTTAAAGCAAGTGATGGTTGGTTTGCAAAATTTAAAGTGCGGTATGGTATTTGTCTGTTGACTGTGACCTGAAAAAAATTGTCTAGTGACGATGCAGCTGTAGAGCCGTTTATTAAACTTTTTCTAGAGCATGTAGATGAACTAGGTCTTACACGTGATCAGGTGTACAATGCAGATGAAAGTGGATTGTTTTGGAAATTATTACACGAAAAAGTTATGTTCATCAAAATGAAGCTTGCGCACCTGGCTTCAAAGTTTCAAAAGACCGAATAACCATTTTACCCTGCTCAAATGCCACTAGAACACACAAATTGAAACTTTTGGTTCTTGGTAAGGCTAAGAATCCACGGTCATTTAAAAATGTAAAGTTGCCTGTCACTTATAAAGGTCAGAATAAGGCATGGGTGACAAAAGAAATCTTCCATGAATGGTCCGATACTGATTTTGTACCCCATGTACGCTCATTAAAAAAAAAAAAAAAAAGAAATTTCCCTGAAAAGGCGCTACTCGTCCTTGATAATGCACCAGGTCATGGACCAAATGACGTGTTAATGTCAAAAAACGGACCTATTAAGGCTCGTTTCATGCCTCCGAACTGCACTCCCCTGTAACAACAAATGGACCAAAACATAGTTGAAATGGTAAAGAAGAGGTAAAAAAAAAAAAAAAAAAAAAAATGCTTGAGGCTGTTAGCAGTAATGATGACATCACTGTGACTTTGAAATCAATCAACTTGAAGGACGCAGTATTCATGGTAGCAGCAGCCTGGGATATTGTACCTCAATCAGCAATACGATCGTCATCATCATCATTATTAGGTTGGTTCATTCCTCCCCAAAATGGGGAGGCGGGCCACCAGTTGAACTATGCAGCTCTTCGGCCAATAGGAATAAAAATATGTGGAAAGAAACCGAATAGTAGAGAAGTATGTGTAGTGCATACATGTAGGAGAACGGTGTAGCAGTGGCGTAGGGGGCCGCAAGCGCATAAGGGGACCCACAGGGCGGGTCCACACCGCACCCACCGGGGCTAACCCCCACTGGGTTCACCTTTATTGAGGGCTTAGTGAGGTGTATCTCGGGCGCGCATTTTCGAAAAGGACTATTTACAATGGATTACGTGAGTATTTACATAAGATTAGATGGAACGATATGTGGGTTCGAGGTGGGAGGGAAGTAAGGAGAAGGTTGGTAGTATTGGGACAAGAGATAATATAGAGTGGTTGTGATGTTAGTGACGGAAGTGGAAACGAGGCGGAGAAGTTCCAATATTGAGAAAGGCGGTTTTATTTTTTATTTTTTCGTGTGGCTCTTTCTAGCCGAGTGCAGCCCTTGTAAGGCAGACCCTCCGATGAGGGTGGGCGGCATCTGCCATGTGTAGGTAACTGCGTGTTATTGCAGTGGAGGATAGTATTATGTGTGGTGTGTGAGTTGCAGGGATGTTGGGGACAGCACACACATCCAGCCCCCGAGCCACTGGAATTAACCAATTAAGGTTAAAATCCCCGACCCGGCCGGGAATCGAACCCAAGACCCTCTGAACCGAAGGTCAGTACGCTGACCATTCAGCCAACGAGTCGGACGAGAAAGGCGGTAAAGAAGTCGGTTGTGGGATACAATCGTCGTGGAAGAAGTTAGGGATTTCACTGGACTCAGCTGTAGTAGGGCAAGATTATTTTGATCCAGAAGATTTAATGCCATTAGCAGACCTGATAGAGTCAGCAGTAAAGCAGGCCGAAGACACTGAGCTTCAACAAGTCGACATTCAAGATTGGTGTGACGAAAATTTCGACTTTAAAGAGGCAATAACGGGTGATGAAATTATAGCAGAGCTAGATTCATCAAACCGAGAAGAAGCTGTTGGAGGTGTTACCGAACACAACTGTATAAACTGAAGATACGCTCTCTGCCACCGAAACCTGTATCAAATGGGGAGAAGAAAACCCCGCAGCAACCAGCATTTTAACTGCATTACGAAAATTGAAGACTGATGTACTTGTAAAAATGTATAAAAGGAAGAAACAATCTACAATAGATAAGTTTTTCATTTATAGTAAAATTAAAACATGTGAGAACAGTAGATACAAATAATATATATTATTATTTTAATTTTAAAAGTATAGTTTTTCAATAAATGTACTCTACTTTATATTAAACTCTATAGCCTAATCAAGTTGTGTGTTTTTAAATGCCAAACTGATATTTTTATTACTTCCAATAGTCGGACACTTCCAGTAATCGGACAACTTAATGGTCTAAGACATGTCCGATTAGCGAACGCCTACTGTACTATTATCCTTGGACACTCCCGGCACTAAAACCATACGCAAATAATAATAATAATAATAATAATAATAATAATAATAATAATAATAATAATAATAATAATAATCTTCACCAGAGCAATAAATTACCCTGTGTATTCATTTTCAGCTCGATGTTCTAGGGGTATCAATCCTGAATCGTACCGGAAGGTTACGAATTTGATTCCCGACCAGTGTACTCAGCCTCCATGAGAACAACTGAGGACCTATCAGACCGTCAGATAGTGGCTTTAGCGGTTTAGAAAGACACGAATAACGGCCGAAAGAATTCACTGCGCTGACCACACATCACTTCGTAATTTGTAGTTCTTCGAGCCGAACAGCAGCCGCTTGGCAGGCCAACCCCCATCAGGGCTGTAACGCTATGGGGTTTGGTTCGGTACATTCGTTAGTGTCTGATGTTTTGCTGTATCCTGCCATTTACTGGCTCGTAAATTGCCTGCCTTTCTTAAGTATTACATAATATTATCTCTTACACTTCCAGATTCCAACGTGTACCGGTGTTATCGTATAACTATTGCTAGATAACACTGATGAATATCGCTCGTAAAGAAACCTTGTCTACAATCTGAAATACCAATTGAAAGTTTCTACGATGATGAAATGTTATATTGCTTTTCATATGCAAGACCATAACTTCTTAGGTAATATATTTGCACTCTTTTGGAATATAAGTCGTAAAACGTCATAGGTCATAAAATCCAGGCTGCACGTACGACACACTACAGCGTAGAAACAATAAAACCATAAATTAAATAAGAGTATCTATTGTGTGAGATAAGATATGAGCGGTATTATTATTTACACGAAAACGTCAGGTCTGAACTAAACAGACTCAATGAGGAAGGTGTTACTTATGATTTCCTCCAGGAATTAATCTGGTACTCATTTTTCGTTTAGGCTGATTAAACCCCAAGGCCGCCCAGAAGTGGAGATCATATTTCTAAATGTTTCAACTTCCTGACGGGGTTTCCTATTTTCATCCCCCTGTGGGTGGGGGCGGTAGAATAACATCCACGGTATCCCTTGCCTGTCGTAAGAGGCGACTTAAAGTGGCGCCTGGGGCTTTGATATTTGGAGCGTGGGTTGGCGACCACGGGGCACTTAGCTGAGTCCTGGCATTGCTTCCACTTACTTGTATCAGGCTCCTCACTTTCATCTATCCTATCCGCCCTCTCTTGGTCAACTCTGGTTCTTTTCCGACCCCGACGGTATTAGGTTCCCGAGGCCTAGGGAGTCTTTCATTTTCACGCCCTTCGTGGCCCTTGTTTTCCTTTGGCCGATATCTTCATTTTTCGAAGTGTCGGATTCCTTCAATTTTTTCCCTCAGATTAGTGTTATATAGAGAATGGTTGTCTAGTTGTACTTCCTCTTAAAACAATAATCACCACCACCACCACCTTTCCTATTTTCACAACAGGCAAATGCTGGGGCTGCACGTTAATTAAGGCCACAGCCGCTTCCTACCCACTCCTACCCCCTTCTGTCCCATCATCGCCATAAGACCTATCAGTGTCGGTGCGACGTAAGACAAATACAACTCGCAACTCTTTGTCTTCTTCATTGAACAACGAAGCAATCGCATTATAAGCAAAGCACTCAAGCAAATGGACATCTGGTCTGAGCGTCAGTTATCACTACAGCTCGGCTGTTTAAGACCTAAGAATTGTTCAAATTAGCAAGTATTCTAAATATGGCCTTAAAATGACAAAATATTAAAAAATAACTGAAAACTGACTATATATGGTTATTCTTAAACAGTTAAAAACTTTAAAATTAAAATCTCAACTTCAATATATTTTATGCTCAATTAAGCAGTCTGGCCTATGCTGACGACTTGGTCTTAATGGCAGATTGTGCCGAAAGCCTGCAGTCTAATATATTGGGATTTGAAAATAGGTGCAATGAGTATGGTATGAAAATTAGCCTCTCGAAGACTAAATTGATGTCAGTAGGTAAGAAATTCAACAGAATTGAATGTCAGATTGGTGATACAAAGCTAGAACAGGTCGATAATTTCAAGTATTTAGGTTGTGTGTTCTCCCAGGATGGTAATATAGTAAGTGAGATGGAATCAAGGTGTCGTAAAGCTCATGCAGTGAGCTCGCAGTTGCGATCAGCAGTATTTTGTAAGAAGGAAGTCAGCTCCCAGACGAAACTATCTTTACATCGGTCTGTTTTCAGACCAACTTTGCTTTACGGGAGCGAAAGCTGGGCGGACTCAGGATATCTTATTCATAAGTTAGAAGTAACAGACGAAAGTAGCAAGAATGATTGCTGGTACAAACAGTTGGGAACAATGGCAGGAGGGTACTCGGAATGAGGAGATAAAGGCTAATTTAGGAATGAACTCGATGGATGAAGCTGCACGCATAAACCGGCTTCGGTGGTGGGGTTATGTGAGGCGAATGGAGGAGGATAGGTTACCTAGGAGAATAATGGACTCTGCTATGGAGGGTAAGAGAAGTAGGGGTAGACCAAGGCGACGATGGTTAGACTCGGTTTCTAATGATTTAAAGATAAGAGGTATAGAACTAAATGAGGCCACAACACTAGTTGCAAATCGAAGATTGTGGCGGCCTTTAGTAAATTCACAGAGGCTTGCAGACTGAACGCTGAAAGGCATAACAGTCTATAATGATAATGGATGGATTTAAATAGCAGGTTCTGAATGTGCAGAGCGTATTAAAACGCAGTGCTCAAACTTGTAAAACCAGATATTTTTGTTTTAAATAGCCACAGCTCGGAAATCAAAAGTTAAAGTACATTTTGAGGTGATTGAGAATAAAACATGTCAATTTAATTGAAATGTTTTACAAAAGCTGTTCAAAAGGTCGTCCTCCTGCTTTAATACTCGCCTTGTAACGATATGCTATTGCCTGTCGTACACGTTCAAAGACCCTAGAGATGTGCTGTAGAGAACGACGAGCTCTTCCTCGGATTCTGTTGGAGTCTCATTCCTCTCACTCTCCTCTAAAAGAACGAAAACGTACTGCTTATTGTTACAGCACAGACTTGCATTCTGACGTTATAGCACGTTGAACAGAGTATTGATGGTTTTGAAAAATGGAAGTCATAACTAATTTGCACCACTATACCGGTACCCTTTTGCCAGCCCCAGGTTCGATTCCCGGCCAGTCCAGGGATTTTTACCTGAATCTGGGGGCTGGTTCGAGGTTCACTCAGCTTAAGTGATTACAATTGAGGAGCTATCTGACGGTGACATAGTGGCCCCGGTCTAGAAAGCCAAGAATATCGGCCGAGAGGGTTCGTCGTACTCGTTATTTGCAGGCCTTCGTGCTGAGCAGCGGTAACTTGGTAAGCCGAGGCTATTGGGTCTGTTGCGCCATGCGGTACTATACCCTTTTGTCAGTCAATAATTCGTTACAGACACTTGATTATTTACCAAAAAACGTTTGTTCCGGTCTCTCGTATCATTCCTAGAAGTTGGAGTTCTGAATTTGTATACACTCTGTACACATTTAAATGCCGATATCTGAGTTTGCCTTCTTGCCTTCTCTTCGTAAATCCCCTCTTAGAAATTGATAATCGTGTCATGAATAAATGCTTTGTTCGGGCTATCTATTTATGTGAAAGCAAAAAACTCAGCGACAGAGGTTTTCTCTTTTCCTACTTAAAAAACAAAACAAAGCAAAGTCATCTCCGTACAGGCCATGAAGGCCCTTGGAATGGTGGAAGGTAAAGGCTTCCACTATCCGTAACCTCGGCACTTGATGGGGTGAAGTGGTTAGCTATACGCCCGGCCGCCTTTGCCCCCAGGAATTAACCTGGTACTCATTTTTGGTGTAGGCTGAGTGAGCCTCAGGGTCATGTGCACATCCGGAAGTGGAAATCCCGTTTCTTAAATTTCACGACTTCCTGACGGGGATTTGAACCCACGTCCTTGCGGGCGAACCGAGCACGCCTTTACCGCCTCGACCAGGCAGCCCCTCTCTTTTTCCCTCTTACTACTTTAAATTCACTGCTTAATTTGTGGCCAAGTCGCCCAAATACAATCAAAATTATGCCTTTACCAAAAATGTTCAAAATATGACCTAATGTCAAATTAAGAGGAAATATGACTTTATATGGTAAATAAAAACCGCTTATTTGTGACGAGAATCACCGGATTTGCATTAAAAACAAATTAAGGGGATGCAAATAAAGACAGAGAACAGAACATGGCTTTTCGTAAACACCCGAGCTATAGACTTCGGGCAGAGTTGTTGCGTGACGGGAGATTTCATATTGCGGTAGCGATCCGTCAGTGCAACTCTATACCCCCGGAAATTCTTCCATATTAGGTCGAGAACCTGTAAAACCAGAAACTATGACAATATCACTTAATATTTGCGTTGGTAATCGATTCAGAAACGAAGTTTTAACTAAAATAAATGTAATTATCTGCTGCATTAAATAGGGAATCACCGAGCTCGATAGCTGCAGTCGCTTAAGTGCTGTCAGTATCCAGTATTCGGGAGATAGTAGGTTCGAACCCCACTGTCGGCAGCCCTGAAAATGGTTTTTCGTGGTTTCCCATTTTCACACCAGGCAAATGCTGGGGCTGTACCTTAATTAAGGTCACGGCCGCTTCCTTCCCACTCCTAGCCATTTCCTGTCCCATCGTCGCCATAAGACCTATCTGTGTCGGTGCGACGTAAAGCAACTAGCAAAAAAAAAATAATAATAATAATAATAATAATAAATAAATAGGGAATCGCCGAGCTAAATGGCTCAGACAGTTGAGGCGCTGGCCTTCTGACCCCAACTTGGTTCAATCCTGGCTCAGTCCGGTGGTATTTGAAGCCGCTGAAATACATCAGCCTCCTGCCGGTAGATTTACTGACACGTAAAAGAACTCATATAGGACAAAACTGCGGCATCACGGCCTCTCCGAAAACCGTAAAAGTAGTAGTTAGTGGGACGTAAAGCAAAAGAAACATAATTAAATAGTGATTTTATGCATGAATAATCAACTTTATGTCTGTACTTTTTAATATTGACCTGATAGTTGGTTTTTACACCGGACAAGACAATTAATAGCCTATGTAGGGTTCAGTTTCATTTTTGATTGTCTGTTACACCATCACGGGAGAACGATTTGGTGGGATTTTATGAAACTTGATATTTAAGTTAGGGACAAGGGCGAATACGGGGCTGCCTCGCCGAGGCGGTAAAGGCGTGGGTACGAATTCCGGTCAGGACGTCGTAAAATTTAAGAAATGAGATTTCCACTTCCGGAGGTGCATATGGCCCTGAGGTTCACTCAGCCTACGCCAAAAATGAGTACCAGGTTAATTCCTGGGGGCAAAGGCGGCCGGGCGTAGAGCTCACCACTCTACCCCATCACGTCCCGAGGTTAACAATGGTGGAAGCCTTTACCTTCCACTCCTCCAAGGGCCTTCATAGCCTGTACGGAGGTGACTTAAAGAAAAGTTCAGTATGAGGGCGGCTTAAACAAAAAACTCGATGCAGGTATCTATTTTACTGTTGGTTTTACAGTAAAATTGCCCATAACAAAATGTATTTAGATTATTATTTGGAAACATTTTTGTCCTATAAAGTGAAAATCACTGCAAGAGAAATATCAGTACCGCTCTTGTGAAGGTTTTAAGTTTAAGAGCCGATAATTAACTCTATGGAGAGTTTCTACGGACATTTTTCTGGCAACATTCAAAGGCGTAGTATGGCTATCTGAATCAATTTTCTGAACATCAGCCTGATTATGGGTTCTTATACTGGAAGGAAGAAACAAAATCAAGAGCAGGAATAATTGAAAAAAATTAAACTGAGAAGCGCCACAGAGAACCAGGAAGTGGGTACGCCGTTCGTCGTTATAAACCGCTGACCGCCGCAAGTCCGCTTACGTGACTCCGAATGTCGGGAACAACTTGAGGGGTCACAAAATAAGGTAATCATGCACATGCTAAGTGATTGTCCCAATCAATCAATCAATCAATCAATCAATCAATCAATCAATCAATCAATCAATCAATCACAATTGATCTGTCGCCCAGGTGGCAGATTCCCTAACAGATCCTTACCTAGTCTGCTCTAAAAAAATGTCAGAGAAGTTGGACATTTATCAAACATCTCCCCTGATAAATTTCCAATCCATAAGTCCTGTTCCTACAAACGAAAACCGCATTTGCCCCAATTCGTCCTCTTGAATTCCAACTTTACCTTTATTTTATGATCTTTTCTACTCTTAAAACCGAGCAAGTCGCCGTGCGGTTAGGGTCACAGTGCTGTGACCTTGCATTCGGGAGACAGTGGGTACGAACCCCACTGTCAGCAGCCCTGAAGATGGTTTTCCGTGGTTTCCCCATTTTCACACCAGGCAAATGTTGGGACTGTACCCTAATAAAGGCCACGGCCGCTTCCTTCTCATTGCTAGCTCTTTCCTATCCCATCGTCGCCATAAGACTTATCTGTGTCAGTGCGACATAAAGCAAATTGTAAAAACAAATCCACTTGTACAAACTTCACTCAAGCTTATTCCTCTGCCAATGTCATTCCAAGCCATCTCCCGACTGACAGATCAAAACATTCCGCTTAGTCAAGCAGCTCGTCTCCTTACTTTCAAGTCTTCCCAGCCCATACTTTGCAACATTTTCGTAATGCTACTCTTTTGTCGGAAATCACTCAGAACAACAAATAGTGCTGCTTTCAATTGGATCTTTTCCATTTCTTTTATCAATTAATTCTGGTGTAGGTCCCATACACTAGAACCATACTCTAATTGGGGTCTTACCAATGACTTATACGCCCTCTCCTTTACATCCTTACTACAAACCCTAAATACCCACATAACCATACGAAGAGATCTGCAACATTTACGGTATTTACAATCCCGTTTATGTGATTACCCCAATGAAGATATTTCCTTATCGTCGGTAAATGCAGAGTGGGTTTCGGCCCTTGGGTTTCGTCCTTTAAGAGGCCACGGCTTGCCCGTGGTCCAACAGCTCTGTACTCTGACCGGCCAACCGAGCAGAGGAAAGTTGGCCACGGCTCTACCGTGGCTCTACGTCTCTGCATTCGGGAGACGGGCCTGGGGCACAGTGCCGGACTTCACGCCTGGCTCCACCCGTCGGCTCTCCTGAGAATGGTTTTCCGTGGTTTTCCATTCTCCTGCACTCAGGCGAATGCCGGGACAGTTCGTAGTATAGGACACGGCCGCCCACCCCCTCACCTTCACCGCACATCTCTTTCACCGTAACAAATCTCCCGGCCTGAGAGACAGCGTCACCGTCTAAGAGGCCCGCCTCCCCCTTCAGGGGAGGAATGAAAACGTTTACTAGTAGTAGTAGTAGTAGTATTTCCTTATATCAACACAGAATTACTTATAGTACTTACAGTGATCCCGATGTCATCGAATCAATACAGTAATTAAAACCGGGAGGACTTCTCTTCTTTATGAGACTTGCAACCTGACCTTTCACCCCGCTAACCATTAATACCATTGCTTGATGTCCTTCTCACAACTTTGTCGAGATCTTTTTTCAGTCGCTCACAATTTTGTAACTTACTGTATTTATTATTCCATACAGTATAACATCATTCCCAAACAGCCTTAACTGGGATTTCAGTTCCCAGTTCCCTACCCATATCATTTTTATATATATAAGAAAACACAGTGGTCCAATAGTACTGCCTTGAGGGAACCCTCTCTTAATCATTACAGGATCAGATAACTCTTCACCTAGCCTACTTTAATTCTCTGATTTACGGATAAGGACGGAGATAACAACTAGTTTTAGTATAATATGTGGTGCATTAAGAAGTGATGAAATATTGTGAAAGATTTTTCAGTGCGAGGAAATGTTCTGGATCTTGTCTTTATTCAATATATTTTAACTCAAGTACGTAGCCTTCATTTACTGATTGTTATCACTCGGTGATAAGATGCAAGTGGCGCTTATTTATCTCATTTTACTTGGAAATCCTTCTAACAAGAGTTTTCACAGAATTAAGTTGTTGAAACGCAGTTTATCATCAGAATGTAGCTTTCCGTGTCTCCATATCGCTTCTAACGCTTGAATTCATCTATCACGGGTGAGAAAGACCTGGACAGTAGCAAGTATCTCTTGGAAACTTATCAATGTTTGGAAAGACTTCGGATTATGCTTAGAAATATCTCCGTGAAATCTGACGATCCACCGACTTCTGTGGTGCAATTTACGAAAAGTTGTTGCCTCATTCTTATGTTCGTTGCTACAATATTTCCAACTGCACCTTACCGGATATTATCATTATTGTTGCTTGGCGTACCCCCAAAATCCAATTGTTTTGCCTTCGTATCCCCGAAATACTAGCATATCGCGATTATACCAGAATTAACAAATGATCGTTGCTTGATACCAAATAATATTAACTATAATCATCATCATCATCATCATCATCATCATCTTCCGCAGCTTACCTCCCTTGCTCAGGATCCCTGGGTGTCCGGACATTTCGTACCACCTAGGTCGTTATCTACCTGCCAACGGTTTTCCCGTAATCTCCAAATATTTGCGCCCGGACAATCCGTACCACTTGATGTCAAATTGGAATTCCATTTCCACGCCAGCGGGCGTAATGAGCCTGTCAGGCACACTTTAGAAATCAGAAACAAAACTAATTTACAACATTTGCTGAAGAAAACATCGATATCATTTTAATAATTGCCTTTTAAACTATACTTATAACTTATGTTTACGTAAATGTTATTATAAGAAAGTCGATTTTTTGAAGAAATTCTCAACAAAACAATACATAGACATATACTTCCAGGAGCGCGCGGCTGTGAGCTTGCATCCGGGATATAGTGGGCTTGAATCTTACTGTCGGCAGCCCTGAAGATGGTTTTCCGAGGTTTCCCATTTTCACACCAGGAAAATGCTGGGGCTGTACCTTAATTAAGACCACGGCCGCTTCCTTCCAACTCCTAGACCTTTCCTCTCCCATCGTCGCCATAAGACCTATCTGTGTCGGTGCGATGTAAAGCCACTAGCAAAGAAATATAGCCTACATCGTGTTCGGGCGCAATGTGCCTGGTGAGCATACGGATGTATAATATTACTGTTATTGTGAATATTTATAAACTACTGCATTGTTTCAGTATCAAGTAAGTAAAATAAAATATTCTGATGAACTGGCCGATATGGGCTTGAAGGTCGCGCGGAAACAGGAAATTACTGAAAGGTGGAAGTAGTTAGGTCCCCGCGAATGACGAATACGGCATAAGAATTAACACGTGTGCCAATGAGATCAGTTGCGCCCGACGGAAGGTTAACATCAGTAGTGGTCACACCGTGCGAAGGCTTCTGCGCCATTAGTTGACAATGGATATACAAATTAATAATAATAATAATAATGATAATAATAATAATAATAATAATAATAATAATAATAATAATAATAATAATAATAATAATGTCATTTGCTTTACGTCCCACTAACTGCTTTTTAAGGACTTCGGAGACGCCGAGGTGCCGGAATTTAGTCCCGCAGGAGTTTTTTTACGTGCCACTAAATCTACCGACACGGGGCTGTCGTATTTGAGCACCTTCAAATACCACCGGACTGAGCCAGGATCGAACCTACCAAGTTGGGGCTAGAAGACCAGCGCATTAACCGTCTGAGCCACTCCGCCCGGCGATATACAAATTAATATTTTCATTAGGATATCGTTTTTACTTCGCAATACTTCTCACTCTCTCAAGTGGTACGCAATGTCCTTTCCTAAATATTTTAAAGTCATTAGCTGACACTTCACAGCCGGTCAAGTGGTACGAAATGTCCGGTGTTACGAAATGTCCGTGGTACAAAATGTCCTAGAACCGGATCCCTGTACACACTGAGACATGAAAGAATTGTGGCCGGGGATTTGAAGTCGCATGCCTTTCCCGACACCACGGGATTTTCAACTGAACTGGCAAACTGATAAGCTGCTACACCACCCTGTTCCCCAATAAAAAGAATAACGTACTGTAAACATATATCGTCGCTGAGCAAAGGAAACATTCGGAGTAAAGTTTACAGGAGAAGCCCAAAACTGAACGGTCAGCAATGGCCGGAGAACTGTTCCTGGCATTTTCAACGCTTAACGATAGCCCAGTTATTCGACCATTGGAGGCTTCTGCTGCCTTCTCAGGCAAGCCTTCACAAGACATGGAGAAACATGATTTTCTCGTGAGTGGAATTAAAAGGTTTCCATTGCCTAGCAAGTAAATATTAATGCAATATTGTGCTATATACACTGCTACTAAAGAATTGAAGTGAATTAGTGGATTTCGAAACAAAAAATTTAAGCATTTTTACGTATATAGTCAATGAGGTACACACTGACTTGACGCTGTACCGACCATGGCCACCAGGCAGGCTGACAGCCAGAAAATAGCCCGAAATAAGAAGAATAATTTTATCTGTGAACTAGCGCGTTTGTTCTTAAAAGAATCACTAGGGCCCGGATTTTTATGTAATATCAGAGTTCAAAATATTTACCTACAAAAGTAGTTTTTTTTCTTTTTTGCTAGTTGCTTTACGTCGCACCGACACAGATAGGTCTTATGGCGACGATGGGACAAAGAAGGGCTAGGAGTGGGAAGGAAGCGGCCGTGGCCTTAATTAAGGTACAGCCCCAGAATTTGTCTAGTGTGAAAATGGGAAACCACGGAAAACCATTTTCAGAGCTGCCGACAGTGGGGTTCGAACCTACTATCTCCCGAATACTGGATACTGGCCGCACTTAAGCGACTGCAGCTATCGAGCTCGGTACAAAAGTAGTAAACATCAGTGAAATATGTAACATTGATCAAATATGTAATGTAAATTTACAAAAATTGTCGTATATTCCTTTTAGTATTATACAGTAGCGGCACTTGTGGAGAAAACATTAATACATTTGCATTCCACTTTAGCTGGCTGAAACAAGGAATTATTAAAACAAGCAATTTGTCACAAGCCCTATTTTCTTATCAGCTAATTATTTTCTTTATCAACAAAATAGGAAAGGCAAGGGTTTATTCTGCCCGAAAGTAGGTCTGAACTTCCGCAGAGGTGTGCCTGAGCCGCAGTTTGCGTACAGTACGGTGGCCAGTTCTTATCCGCCCCTCCATTCCCTTACCCACCGCCAAAAGCGCGTGGCAACCCATCCAAATCTTAACTACGCCCAATGTTGCTTAACTTCGGAGATCTCCCGGCTACGGCCTTCGGCTATTAACAAAATGATTAACGGAAATACACATAAAATGTCTTTCGTCGTGGTTAAAATATTTGTATCGCGCCACAGCAAGTAGTCGGCATTTTGCATCTTCTGTGAGGAAGGGTAGCAGGGGATATTTTTTGCTAAGGTCATGGACACTGAGGTATGATTCACCCGCTTGCCGCGCGCATTCGTCAGTCTGGCAGTCTCTTTAGTGTCTGTTAGTTTCTTAGTATGTAGTTAAATACTAAATTATTTTTAATTGTATAATCACGACTTTTTTTTTTTTTTCAGTTTTGATGTATAGACCCCACCCGCTCTCCCACAAACCCGGGTACTATACTTTGTTGTCAGCAAATTATTTTTCCTCCCTACTTTTAATTCCCAATCGCCGCTACTGGACTTAGGCCTATGGTTATAATATGAGACATTAAAATTGTTTTAAATACTTCCACATTTTATGACAAAGTCATCATTATTGCTTTAGATCATTGATATACAGTAGTCTACAGTTATCTAATTTTGACAGTATTAAATAATTAAATTAAACGCATAATCGGACTCAGCGAGGGATCCCGCCTATACCGCCTCAAAGGCAGTGTCCTGGAGCTTCAGACTCTGGGTCGGGATATACAACAGGGGAGGATGACCAGTACCTCGCCCAGGTGCCTCACCTGCTATGCTGAACATGGCCTTGTGTGCGGATGGGGAGATTGGAAGGGATAGACAAGGAAGAGGGAAGGAAGCGGCCGTGGCCTTAAGTTAGGTACTATCCCGGCATTTGCCTGGAGGAGAAGTGGGAAACCACTTCGGGATGGCTGAGGTGGGAATAGAACCCACCTCTACTCAGTTGACCTCCCGAGGCTGAGTGGACCCCGTTCCAGCCCTCGTACCACTTTTCAAATTTCGTGGCAAAGCCGGGAATCGAACCCGGGCCTCCGGGGTTGGCAGCTAATCACTACACCAGAGAGGCGGTCAATCAAAATACTTCAAGTATTTAAACATAATGTTATGCAGTGCAAATCGCGGAGCGTGTTACACAATGTATTGTTGTAGCTAATTTCCTGTCGCTCTCATACCCTGAAAATGAAACAAATAAATGTTACTAAATACAATTAATATAGAACCAGTCTTTAAACCCCTATTAAGTAACACAAATAGTGCGGTAACTTTCTTTTGTCCTGATGCACAGTGTGTCACGAAATACTCCTTCATGTTTTCCATTGTGACGTTATGATGCGTATCCGATAAAATTCTCTTGTAGGCTGAAATGACCGTTGAACATCACAAGAGGTCAGATGAAATTCGGCAATTGTTTAATGTACCGGTAGTCTGAAAATTAAATGAGCTGACAATTTGTTTAATAATTACCTCGACATATACAAAAATGTTACATTCTTCACATAATATGTAAAAAAAAAAGTAATATTACTAAGAATATGTAAAATATGTTGAATGAAATACAGGCCATAACCATATCAGAACCACAATTCGCCGACATTTTCAATTTTTAGTTGTCTACAAGACAAGGAATGGAATATGTAATTGCATAAGAAATCGAGCACTAAATATCACATTCGAACTGTGGACGCAGTGCATTATCTCTCTTACACGGTGTTCCGATGGCTCTCTTTATACCATTTCGGGTCTGGTTTAAAATATTGTTAAGACCTGAGTTTGTCGGGCTGAGTACCTCAGACGGTTGGGAGCCGATGACCTTCGATGTTAGGCCCCTTGAAACAACAAGCATCAAGCATCATCAGACGGTTGAGGCGCTGGCTCTCTGACTCCAACTTGGCAGGTTCGATCCTGGGTCAGTCCGGTAGTAATTGAAGATGCTCAAATACGTCAGCCTCGTGTCGGTAGATTTACTGGCACCTAAAAGAACTCCCGCGGGACTAAGTTCCGACACCTCAACGTCTCCGGAAACCGTAAAAGTAATTAGTAGGACGTAAAACCAATAACATTATTATTATTATTAGACCCAAGTTTTTTCCACCAGAGGTAGAAACATTACCCTATTTTCTTTTAGAATACAAAACGAGCATTATATGAAGGAAAATATGATCTCAGTTTTTACTGACATTTCTGGAATTTCCAGATTTACGTATAACAAGCCATTCCAGGGCTAGGAAGCCCTGAGGCTGCCTCGTGTCTGCACCGCTACTCTCTGTCACTGCGACTGTCGTGATGACGCGCGCTCTGGGTTGAAGACCTTGCCTTTTTAGCCGATATTAGAAACCATTTTAGTAATTTAAATGTTTCTTTGCAAGGCAAAAACGTGTTGATCGATACTATTTGGGAAAAAAATTCGTGCTTTCTAATGAAACTTCTACCGTTTTAAAAACAGTTAAAGGAGATAGGTTTTTAAGAATTGCCATCCCTAAAAAAACATGTGACATCCCATTGTAACAAAGATAGTTACTGTGAAACTGTTAAACAATTACAATCAATTTAAAAATATCTAAGAACTGTCAACTGAATTCAGTGAAAGCTACATTTTGTTCTGGCCCGTGGCAAGATATAGAGGCAAGAAACCTTCAACATTTTTTAAAAGTTAAAATGTGTTTGCTGATAGGATTTGGATTGGTTCACCTAGTTCATGTTCAGTAAGGTTCGTAAGGTTCCAGTACATGGAACAAGTACTTATACATGACAGCAGTGTTTTTGAATTGGCTCTTAATTTCCGAACTGGCTCCCACAGCACAGTCACTTTCTGACTTGGCTCCTGGGTTACATGCGAATTGACTCCGAAGCACTGCTTCGACCTCCATTGCATCAAGAATTTCCTTCTCAGTTTAATAGTTTAAATCGTACATGAAATGGCGTATGACTTCTACTAGTGCCGGGAGTGTCCGAGGACAAGTTCGGCTTGCTAGGTGCAGGTCTTTTGAACTGACACCCGTAGGCGACCTGCGTGTCGTGATGAGGATGAAATGATGATGAAGACGACACATAAACCCAGCCCCCGTGCCAGAGGAATGAACCAATTATGGTTAAAATTCCCGAGCCTGCTGGGAATCAAAGCCGGGACCCGTGCAACCAAAGGCCAGCACGCTAACCAT
This sequence comes from Anabrus simplex, assembly GCF_040414725.1. NCBI lineage: Eukaryota > Metazoa > Arthropoda > Insecta > Orthoptera > Tettigoniidae > Anabrus > Anabrus simplex. The sequence goes on along the minus strand of NC_090270.1, from coordinate 123,585,493 downwards.
AAATGGTACAAATAATACTGAAAATAAAAAATCCACAAAAGTAAGACGAAATTGGGGATTGATTTACCCTTAATCGTTAAGGCGTGAAGTCTGACACCGTGATTATGCGGTTCGATTCACATTGGTTGTTGGAAAAAGATTACCATCAGAATGTCGGCCGGCGGGTTAGGAGAGGTGGTGGTATACAATTTCTAATCACTAGATTACGTGCCAAAAGCCTGGATTCCATTTCAAACCTCCCCGCAGAGTTAATGTAGAGTGAGGGCATATGACGTTCTTGAAGGTGAATCCGTCGGATGGAAACGTTAAGCTTTGAGCAGATCCCTTGGAATTGTTCGACAGGAGTAGGCTATCTGACGACACCGGGTTTCACCCTCTCTCTTCCCGCTATCATACATTTCATTTCATCTCACTAACTCCTCTGATGAGGTTGACGTCCGGAAGAGTATCCGGTCATAAAATCTTGCTACGAACGTTCATATCACTTCATACCCAACTCCGTAGATAAAACGGGAAAAAAAGAAATGGCGTATGGCGTTTAGTGCCGCGAGCGTCCGAAGACATGTTCGGCTCGCCAGGGGCAGGTCTTTTGATTTGACTCCCGTAGGCGACCTGTGCGTCGTGATGAGAATGAAATGATGATGAAGACGTCATACACAACCAGCCCGCGGGCCAGCGGAATTAACCAATGATGGTTAAAATTCCCGACCCTGCCGGAAATTGAACCCGGAACCGCAGTGAACAAAGGCCAGCATGCTAACCATTTAGCCATGGAGCCGGACAGATAAACAGGATAAGGCTTGAACACACTTCTAGCACATTATACTTGAGGAATTATTTGACGGTAAGATGGTGGCCTCAGTCTAGAAAGCCAAGAATAATGGCCGTTGACCACGCGTCAACTCATAATCTGCAGGTCTTTGGGCTGAACAGTGATTGCTTGGTTGGACAAAGGCTCTCCGGCGCCGGTAGCATTTAAGAGCAAAAGGAAATGAAACTATATGTATATTTTAACGGTTGTATAGTCACAAAAAAGTGAGTTGCTGGGGCTGTTCCTTAAATAAGGCCACGGCCTATTCCTTATTGCTCCTAGCCCTTTCCTATCCCATCGTCACCATATGATCTATCTCCGTTGGTGCGTCGTAAAGCCAGTTGTAAAAAAAAAGAATTAATTGTAGCCTATTGTATGTTCGTCGCATATAATTTGTATGTTCAGTCCTCAGCCCGAGGGCAGGTTAGATCCTCAACAGCTCACCATTAGCTGTCATAGATGGCATAGGCATTACTGAAGAGGCGTACTAGGGAAATGAGGAGTGAGGTAGTTTCCCCTTGCTTTCCTCACTGAGCCAGAAGTTGCTATTGCATATCAGTCTACCATGACCGCTGAAATGCATGAACCAAACGACCCTATGAGAAACATTCTCACACCATTCATAGCAGGGACTGGCTGCATAAGGAATGGCATTACTAGCATCGCTCATACCTCAGTCACTTTCATATTACCGGGCGAGTTGGCCGTGCGGTTACGGGCGCGTTGCTGTAAGCTTGCATCCTGGAGATAGTGGGTTCGAACCCCACCGTCGGCAGCCCTTAATGAAGGCTACGGCCGCTTCTTTGCCACTCCTCGGCTTTCCTGTCCCATCGTCGCCATAAGACCTATCTGTGTCGGTGCGACGTAAAGCAAATAGCAAAACTTTCATATTGTCAGAGCAAAGGATAAGACTGAGCCAGATCAATGAAAGTAACAAAATTGCTCTAGCCCATACGAGAAGACATAGCGCACTGTGAACGCTAGGTCTCGCCAGCAAAGGCATTATTATATCTTATCAGACTTAATTTTAAATATTATCGAAGTAAAATTCACCTCCCATGCAGATATAATCCCTGTGGATAGCCGCAACAAAATAAATATTAAATGCATAGGTTCAATTGTTTCTGAGGAAAGTACACCTGCAGGGAACTAACACAGTACCATGCACTCGTTCTTGGTTTGCGCGACTGTACACAACTGAATGAAGTTAACTGTAGAAGTTTGCAGAGTCATTGTGGATTGTATTACTATGCTCATCTTCTAACACTGTATTTAAATGTTTATTAGTTCAGTACTGTTCAAGATGTACTGCATGATAATAAAATGTCTCATACTAATTCTTATTCTTATCAATCTTTAAGCGATGGCTTTTCTCCGATACCTGAGGTAGGCATTCTGCTTGTGTGGTATAGTGGTTAGTGCGATTAGCTGCCACCCCTCCCCTTAGGTCCGGGTTCAATTCCCGGCTCCAGCAAGAAATTTGAAAATTGCTTCGAGGACTGGAACGGGGTCAGAGGGGGTTTTAATTCCCACCTCAGCCATCCTCGAAGTAGTTTTTCGTGGTTTCCCACTTCTCCTCCACGCAAATGCCGGGATGGTACCTAACTTAAGGCCACGGCAGCTTTCTTCCCTCTCCCTTGCCTATCCCTTCCAATCTTCCCACCCTCTACAAGGCCCCTGTTCAGTATAGCAGGTGAAGCTGCCTAGACAATGTACCGGTCCTCCTCCCCAGTTGTATCCCCACCAAATGTCTCACGCTCGAGGACAATGCCCTTGAGGCGATAGAGGTGGGATCACTCGCTGAATCCTGGGGAAAAACCAACCCTGGAGAATAAACGGATCGATTTTTTAAAACCTGGGGTAGGTGCTTTGTATGGATTTAGTCCAGTTTTACGGTCGGATGCCTTTTCTGACGTCAACCCTATGTGTGGGGATGTATTCGCTATGTTTCTTTGGTGGTTCGTAGTATGCTGTGTTGTATATAAATGAAGATGTGTAATATGACGAACACAAATACCCATCCCCCAAGCTAGAGGAATTAACCAGATAAGGTTACATTTCCGATCCGACTGGGAATCGAACAATGGCCCTCTGAACTGAAGGTCATTACACTGATCATTCAGCCAAGGTGCCATACAACATGTCTAATAATAATAATAATAATAATAATAATAATAATAATAATAATAATAATAATAATAATAATAATAATAATAATAATAATAATATGGTAATAATAATAATGTCATTGGCTTTTCCTACCACTAACTACGTTTACGGTTTTCGGAGACGCTCACGTGCCGGAATTTAGTCCCGCAGGAGTTATTATACGTGCCCGTAAACCTACCGGCACGAGGCTGACGTATTTGAGCACCTTCAAGTACCACCGGACTGAGCAAGGACCGAACCTTCCAAGTTGGGGTCAGAAGATCAGCACCTGAACCGTCTGAGCTACTCAGCCATCAATCTCATTCCAATTAAGTGATTTAGTTTCATTCTGTTTTTAATTGCAAGTGGCTTTATGTCGCACCGACACAGGAGAGGTCTTTATGGCGACGATAGGATAGGAAAGGGCTATGAGTGGGAAGGAAGCGGCCGTGGCCTTAATTAAGGTACAGCCCCAGCATTTGCCTGGAGTGAAAAACGGGAAACCACGGAAAACCATATTGAGGGTTGCTGACAGTAGAGGTTCGAACCCACTATCTCCAGAATGCAACCTCACAGCTGGGCGCCCCTAACCGCACAGCCAACTTGCTCGGTGTTGAATTCTTTCTGTTGCTAGCTTCGTTAACACAATGGACAATGGTTATTGACTTATTGAGCACTGTTTGGACTGCACTACGTAGAAAGAAAGGTGCAGGGGGGTTTGTATCGCAGTAGTTACCTTAACTGAGAAGAACCATTAGAAGAAGGTGTACAACATTGTGTGAATAAAAATGGATGTCAGCTTTCAAGGTGTTGATGAAGTTCTGTAATTTGACATGCCCTCCTTACGCTCAGTGTAACCCCGGTGCCGACCCTCCATTTCCTGTATGCGTGAACTCGTAACAGACGTGTATAAATAGAGGTATGTTGAATATAGACTTGGCAGTTGTCATGTGCTCTCAAACAGATTGAGGAGAGAGCGCTGTTGGCGACATGAATAAAACGTCTTAATGGCCATTCTACTCTTGACATTCTTCCCATTTCGCGCTCGTTTGAAAGTCGCGACAATTCCGAGAAGCGCACACTTCGTGGAAAGTGAACGAAGGCAGGACGACCTCGTGTCTGGCTGCGTGGAGCGTGGTGAGCAGGACGTGGCCCACCAACAGTGCTGACATCTGCTGACTGAACGAGCAACCTTGACCAACAGTTGGAACGCGACCTTTTTCCTTCTAATTTTTAACGTACCGTCACTAACAATATTTTGCAGAATAATTTACACGTACCCTACAGGTTACCCCAATGTATTTTTAAACGGCCAAGTAAGTGAATAACTTTCTAAGCAATTTTCGGAGAACAGTAGTTTTCAAGACTCCCTGACTGAATAGTCAGCGTTCTGTCCTTCGGCTCGGAGGGTCCTGGGTTCGATTCCTGGCCGGGTCGGGCATTTGATCGCTTCTGATTAATTCTTGTGCCTCGAGGACTGGGTATATGTGTCTGTAGTGATTATATCCCTCTATATAGGGTTGGCGTCATGCAGGGCATCCGGCCGTAAAACATGGTTAAATACACATGTGCCCTCATAGGTGAGGGAAAAGCGGAATAAGAAGATGATAGTACAGTAATTTTCAAGGTTGGGCTTACCGGGTGAGTTGGCCGTGCGGTTAGGGGCGCGCAGCTGTGAGCTTGCATCCGGGAGATAGTGGGTTCAAATCACACTGTCGGCAGTCCTGAAGATGGTTTTCCGTGGTTTACCATTTTCAAACCAGGAAAATACTGGGACAGTACTTTAATTAAGGCCACGGCCGTTTCCTTCCCACTCCTAGCTCCTTCCTGTCCCATCGTCGCCATAAGACCTGTCTGTGTCTGTGCAACGTAAAGCAACTCCCGCTAACTACTTTTACGGTTTTCAGAGACGCCCAGGTGCCGGAATTTAGTCCAACAGGAGTTTTTTTACGAGCCAGTAAATCTGCTGACACGAGACTGACATATTTGATCACCTTTAAATACCACCGGACTGAGCCAGGATCGAGCCTGCCAAGTTGGGGTCAGAAGGCCAGCGGCTCAACCGTCTGAGCCACTCAACCTAGCAACAACTGAAGAAAGTATGATACGGTAGATATTTAATAGTGGAGTACTAAACGCAGAATAAATGATAATTATTGTTATTTTAAATTGTCTTAGATATTCTCCTCCAACTTCTCCTTTCTATTCAAGAATTCAGAGACTCACGTTCCGAGAATTTGTTTGAAATTGCACTGTCCTTAACAGTCAGATAACAACAACAGGCTCTATCGTTGATGCGCTAAAATAGCTAAAACAAGTGAATACTGCAATGCGAGGGGCTTGTTAATGGACGTATTACCTTGACAGTTGGGCCAGTGCAGCCAAGATCAACGTTATTTTTCACGTAGCTTACAATCTTAATAAATATTTTACTTCATTTATGTGTCTTTGGACTCCAAGGAGCCATGCAGCCAACAATCTACAATCATATATAATGACACATCATCTTCTTCTTCTTCTTCTTTTCCTGCCGCTTTTTCCCACACCTGTGGGGTCGCGGGTGCGAACTGCGTCGCACATGTGGATTTGGCCCTGTTTTTACGGCCGGATGCCCTTCCTGACGCCAACACTCTATGGAGGGATGTAAGCACTATTGCGTGTTGCTGTGGTGGTTGGTAGTGTAGTGTGTTGTCTGAGTATGATGAGGAGAGTGTTGGGACGGACATATACACCCAGTCCCCGAGCCAGAAGAATTAATCAGAAGCGATTAAAATCCCCGACCCGGCCGGGAATCGAACCCGGGACCCTCTGAACCGAAGGCCAGTACGCTGACCATTCAGCCAACGAGTCGGACATAATGACACATCATCTGATATAACAAAACTGAAAAAACACTGAAAAACACAACAAAGAAAATAATGCCTTTGAAAAAACTTGTAAATTTGTGACGTTCTGAAAACATTAAATAAAAAGTAAATATTTCTCACAAAATTGGTTTACGAATGTAAAATTAAACACAATCGAATAAAATTACGCACTTAAACAGACTTAACAATATCTTAATATTTGACTGTTCACTAACATTACGCGTGGCTGGGCTGAGAGGCTCAAATACGTCAGTCTTGTGTCGGTAGATTTTACTGGTACATAAAAGAACTCCTGTGGGACTAAATTCCAGCACCTCGGCGTCTCCGAAATCCGTAAAAGCAGTTAGTAGGACGTTAAGCCAATAACATTATTATTAAATTTCGCGTGCTTCATGATAATTCAGATTGCAGTTCTGGTGTAAAGACTCGAGGTACCTACATAATCGCAGGTCTCTTAATTTCATTGCGTCTACACTTACAATTTTTCTTTAAGGGTGGGCATGAATAGCTCAGACGTTAGAGCGCTGGCCTTTTGATGGGGAAGGTGGTTATTGTTCTATGTACAACTAGGCAACCATCCGCTCTTAACACTAATCCGAAGAACGGTTCCTTGGCTGAATGGTCAGCGTAGTGCTCTTCGGTTCAGAGGACCCCGGGAACGATTCCCCGTCGGGTCGGAGATTTGATCTTAAATGGTTAATACCACTGGCTCGGGGACCGGGTGTTTGAACAGCTCTCATCATCTCTGCAACGCACACACCACATACAATAGGTATTCGATTTACATTTAAGCTGCGATATGATTCTCACATTTCACCTTATTACAGGGTGTTGTCATGGCTGCGCTGTTCATGAACGTCGCAGTCTCCTCATGTTATCCCTTCTGCATGGAGTTCTAAACTCATGAGTAAAGGATTACCTCTCATCAAGCTTTAACTACCTCTCCTCCTATCATAACCACGATACACGATCTGGCTCTTCTTTAACTATGTCTCTCAGTCACTCCAGGACTTACAACCGCTCCATTGCTATTTGCTTTACGTCGCACCGACACAGATAGGTCTTATGGCTACGATGGGATAGGAAAGGCCTAGGAGTGGGAAGGAAGTGGCCGTGGTCTTAATTAAGGTCCATCCCTAGCATTTACCTGGTGTGAAAACCACGGAAAACCATCTTCAGGGCTGCCGACAGTAGAGTTAGAACCCACTATCTCCCGGATGCAAGCTCACAGCTCGCGACCCTAACCGCACGGCCAACTCACCCAGTACCGCTCCTTTGTAGTCACTGCTACTAGGCTGTGGAATACCCTCCCTGCTACCATTAGGAATTTGCGTTCTCGTAAGAGATTTAAGATGATGATGATGATGATGATGATAGTCTAATAATAATAACAATAACAATAATATTATTTGCTTTACGTACCACTAACTACTTTTACGGTTTTTGGAGACGCAGAGGTGCCGGAAATTAGCACCGCAAGAGTTCTTTTATGTGTCAGTAAATCTACCGACACGCGGCTGATGTATTTGAGCACCTTCAAATACCACTGGACTGAGCCAGGACCGAACCTGCCAAGTAAGGGTCAGAAGGCCACCACCTTAACCGTCTGAGGCATTCAGCCTGGCGATTGAAGATGGATTGCCGAAATCACTTACTAAATACTTCTAGCTGACTTGTTTGAGTGAAGTATGAATGAGTGCGTGAATGAGCATGTCTGCATAAAAATTAGAAATGTATTTGATCGTTTTAGCTTTTAGTGTTTCCTTCCTTCCTTCCTTCCTTCCTTCCTTCCTTCCTTCCTTCCTTCCTTCCTTCCTTCCTTCCTTCCTTCCTTCCTTCGCCACGAATAAAGACTGCTTGCTTGCTTGCTTGCTGTCGGGCTCCAAAGCTAAATGGTTAGCGTACTGGCCTTTCGTCACAGGGGTCCGTGGTTCGATTCCCGGCAGGGTCGGGAATTTTAAACATAATTGGTTAATTTCGCTGGCCACTTTACTCCTGTACCATTAATCTCAATGCATTGAAACTTCGCACATGCATTTAGTGACATCTCCTCAACCCAGGAAAATAATATGTTTATGATTGTAATGTCCAGATTATACTTTTTTTTCTTTTTGGTCACCTACCGTAACTTAAGTTTTCTTACATTCAGGTACACTTTTCTCAGAAACTACTGAAATTATTCTCATGACATTTTTATGGGTTTTTCATGGGGTTATTATGTATTCAATAGGTGAAATATAACTGGAAAAAATTATATCATATCCTGTTGTTGTGTTTGAGTCATCAGTATATAGACTGGTTTGATGCAGCTCTCCATGCCACCCTATCCTGTGCTAACCTTTTCATTTCTACGTAACTATTGCATCCTACATCTGCTCTAATCTGCTTGTCATATTCATACCTTGGTCTACCCCTACCGTTCTTACCACCTACACTTCCTTCAAAAACCAACTGAACAAGTCCTGGGTGTCTTAAGATGTGTCCTATCATTCTATCTCTTCTTCTCGTCAAATTTAGCCAAATCGATCTCCTCTCACCAATTCGATTCAGTATCTCTTCATTCGTGATTCGATCTATCCATCTCACCTTCAGCATTCTTCTGTAACACCACATTTCAAAAGCTTCTATTCTCTTTCTTTCTGAGCTAGTTATCGTCCATGTTTCACTTCCATACAATGCCACGCTCCACACGAAAGTCTTCAAAAACATCTTTCTAATTCTGATATCAATGTTTTAAGTGAGCAAATTTCTTTTCTTAAGAAAGCTCTTCCTGGCTTGTGCTAGTCTGCATTTTATGTCCTCCTTACTTCTGCCATCGTTAGTTATTTTACTACCCAAGTAACAATATTCATCTACTTCCTTTAAGACTTCATTTCCCAATCTAATATTTCCTACATCACCTGCCTTCGTTCGACTGCACTCCATTACTTTTGTTTTGGACTTTTTTTATTTTCATCTTGTACTCCTTACCCAAGCCTTGATCCATACCATTCAGCAACTTCTCGAGATCTTCTGCAGTCTCAGATAAAATAACAATATCATCAGCAAATCTCAAGGTTTTGATTTCTTCTCCTTGGACTGTGATTCCCTTTTCAAATTTCTCCTTGATTTCCTTTACTGCCTGTTCTATGTAAACATTGAAAAGGAGAGGGGACAAACTGCAGCCTTGCCTCACTCCTTTCTGGATTGCTGCTTCTGTTTCAAAGCCCTCGATTCTTATCACTGCAGACTGATTTTTATACAGATTGTAGATAATTCTTCGGTCTCGGTATCTGATCCCTATCATCTTCAGAATCATAAATAGCTTGGACCAATCAACATTATCGAATGCCTTTTCTAGATCTGCAAATGCCATGTACGTGGGCTTGTCCTTCTTGATTCGATCCTCTAAGATCAGACGTAAAGCCAGGATTGCTTCACGTGTTCCTACATTTCTTCTGAAGCCAAATTGATCTTCTCCCAACTCTGCTTCAACTTGTTTTTCCATTCTTCTGTAAATAATACGTGTTAACATTTTGCAGGCATGAGATACTAAACTAATGGTGCGGTAATTTTCACACCTGTCAGCGCCGGCTTTCTTGGGAATAGGTATAACAACATTCTGCCGAAAATCAGGTGGGACTTCTCCTGCCTCATACATCTTGCACACTAAATGAAATAACCTTGCCATGCTGGTTTCTCCTAAGGCAGTCAGTAATTCAGAGGGAATGTCATCAATTCCAGGTGCCTTGTTCCTATTTAGGTCACTCACAGCTCTGTCAAACTCTGACCTCAAAATTAGGTCTCCCATTTCATCAGCATCAACAGCCTCTTCATGTTCCAGAACGAAATTATCTACATCTTTACCTTGATACAACTGTTGGATATGCTCCTGCCATCTTTCGGCTTTGTTTTCTTTCCCTAGAAGTGGCTTTCCATCTGAGCTCTTAATATTCACACACCTAGATTTCCTTTCTCCAAAAGTTTCCTTGATTTTCCTGTGTGCAGCATCTACCTTTCCCAGGACCATACAGCCTTCGACATCCTTGCACTTCTCCTTCAGCCATTCTTCCGTAGCTACCTTGCACTTTCTATCCACTTGATTCTTTAATCGTCTGTATTTTTTTCTGCCCTCTTCATTTCCAGCATTCTTGTATTTTCGTCGTTCATCAATCAGGTCTAGTTTCTCCTGAGTTATCCACTGATTCTTAGTTGATCTTTTCTTCCTTCCTAACATTTCTTCAGCAGCCCTACTGACTTCATTTTTCATGACTCACCACTCCTCCTCTACAGTGTTTCCTTCAGCCTTTTCATTTAGTCCTTTTGCAACATGTTCCTTGAAACAATCCCTCACCCTATTTTCTTTCAACTTGTCTAGCTCCCATCTTTTTGCATTCTTTCCTTTCTTCAATTTCTTCAACTTCAGATAGCATTTAATGACCAACAAGTTGTGGTCAGAGTCCACGTCTGCTCCTGGGAAAGTTTTGCAATCCAACACCTGGTTTCTGAATCTCTGCTAATCATAATGAAGTCTATTTGATACCTTTCAATGTCTCCAGGTCTCGTCCACGTATACAGCCGTCGTTTGTGGTGTTTGAACCAAGTATTGGCAAGGACTAAATTATGATCAGTGCAGAATTCAACCAGCCGACTTCCTCTTTCGTTCCTTTGTCCCAATCCAAATTCTCCTACTGTACTACCTTCTCTTACTTGGCCTACCACTGCATTCCAGTCTCCCATCACAATTAGATTTTCATCACCTTTTACACATTGTATTAAATCTTCTATCTTCTCATATATTCTTTCGATTTCTTCATCATCCGCTGAACTAGTAGGCATATAGACCTGCACTATTGTGGTGGGCATTGGTTTGGTGTCTATCTTGACGACAATAATTCTTTCACTATGCTGGTCGTAGCAGCTTACCCGCTGCCCTATTTTCTTATTCATTATTAAACCAACTCCTGCATTTCCCCTGTTTGATTTTGTGTTAATAATTCGGTAGTCGCCTGACCAAAAATCTTGTTCTTCCTGCCAACGTACTTCACTTATACCCACTACATCTAACTTTAGCCTATCCATCTCCCTTTTCAGATTCTCTAACCTACCAGAACGATTCAAACTTCTAACATTCCACGCTCCGACTCGCAGAATGTCAGTATTCATCTTCCTGATGATCGTCCCCTCTCGTGTAGTCCCCACCCGGAGATCCGAATGGGGGACTAGTTTACCTCCGGAATATTTCACCGGGAGGAAGCCATCATCAGTACATCATTCATACAGAGAGAGCTGCATGTCCTCGGGAGGGAGTTACGGCTGTAGTTTCCCGTTGCTTTCAGCCGTGTAGCAGTATCAACACAGCTAAGCCATGTTGAGTATTATTACAAGGCCGTATCAGTCAATCATCTAGACTGCCGCCCTTGCAACTAACGAAAGGCTGCTACCCCCCTTTCGATGAACCATTCGTTAGTCTAGTCTCTCAACAGATACCCATCCGATATGGCTGCACCTGCGGCTCGGCTATCTGCATCATTGGGACACGCAAGCCTCCCCACCGCGGCAAGGTCACATGGTCCTACAAAAAATAAATATTACATAAAGTGACCAAAATGACATCAATTACAAAAAATGTTATTGGCCAAATAATAAAACAATGAATAAAACCTTTCACCTACTGTGTAAATCTAAGCCTATATAACATATGTGAGCAGTTTAGTTGCTCTCTGTCTGCTATTTTCTGAGAAAAGTGTACCTAAGAGATTAGAACATTCTCAAAATTATTTTTCAGCTGAAATTGAAAATTCATATTATATAAACTGGATATTACAGTCATAATCTTATTCTTTCCATGGGTCCTATTACTTTATAAGCTTATTATGCATTTCATGATACGAAATGTGAAAAGCTCTACCACCAGATGTAGGCTACCACCTGAACCGACTCCATTGGGAAATGTAGTTCTCCTTTTCTAAATATAAAACCATTTACCACCTTCTCCCGATTTAACGTTTTAACAGCCTCCGATGACTACCAAACTCCTTCTTTTAAGGGGACTTAACATCTAGGTCGAGAATTTTGGAGGGGGACAATGCCATTTGTTCCCCCCCCCCAAGATCATTTTTCAGGGGTAGAAACGCCTCCCCCCCCCACAAAGTCGGCGCCACTGGTTGACAAACATCGTAGCCTGCCACCCCCAATGCTCTTCTCCCTCACCCTCCAACTGCACACTCCATGTCCTGAAAATATCGACACCACCTTCTACGGAGTGTCCGGTTTTTTAGTTGGCAACCATTCAGTGTAGCCTCAGATATTTATTTATTTCACTGAACACTGAACTCTCGAGACCAACAGTTTAGCCATGTGTTTGTTGTAGCCTGTTGTCCGTCTCTTTTTCTTCTCTACGCTATTCAGCCATTATCTGCCTTTTCCATAAAACTAGAGCGTGAAACTGGGTCATCTATTGTGTTCGTCGAAATATATTTCTGTGAACTGTCTGGTGGCTGAATTGAACTGTAGAGATAATAACGGAACGAATTAGCATCTGCGTGGGTATGTACACATGAAAAATTTCTCCGATCGATACGTTATTTTGAATTGGGGGGGGGGGAGATTAATGTGCGATATGCATTCAAAGTCGTATCAGTTTAAATATATAAACGAATACGTCTCCCCTTTCTTTCGGTCACGAGTATTTGTATTGAACGACGGGCTTTAAATATACTACACACAAATGGTAAATGAAACGCTACTAACGAATCGGGAAATGGCAATGTTGTTAATCTTGTTTAACGTTTCTCATGAAATTTAGTTCACGTACACAGTGTTAGCTACTAATGGGAAACCTTATCCTCAGATCATCATTTTCTTCTTATTCTTGTTCTTCTTCTCTTCATTTAGTGCCATCTTTCTTTCTTAATCCGTTTACCCTCCATGGTCTGCTTTTCCCTCAGACTTAGCAAGGGATCCCACCTTTAGAGCCTCAAGGGCAGTGTCCTGGAGCGTGAGACTGTGGGTTGGGGGATACATCTGGGGAGAATGACCAGTATCTCGCCCAGGCTGCCTCACCTGCTATGCTGAACAGGGGCCTTGTTGGGGGATGGGAAGATTGGAAAGGATAGGCACGGAAGAGGGAAGGAAGCGGCCGTGGCCTTAAGTTAGGTACCATCCCGGCATTTGCCTGGTGAAGAAGTGGAAAACCACGGAAAACCACTTCGAGGATGACTGAGGTGGGAATCGAATCCCCTCTACTCAGTTGACCTCCCGAGCCTTAATGGAACCCCTTCCAGCCCTCGTACCACTTTTCAAATTTCGTGGCAGAGCCGGGAATCGAACTGGGGCCTCCGGGGGTGGCAGATAACCACGGTAACCACTACACCCGTTCAGTGCCATATCCTCCTAAGACGTTTGCGATCACTATCGAAGATGTCGAACCACTGTCAGAGGGCCCGCACCCTGAATAATTTTCTCTATCTACGTCCATGTTTCCCTTCTATTTTGCCTTCTATGATCAGTTGTATAAGGCTGTATTTATCAACTGGAAGAAGTAACTAAAATAGGCTTTTCTGCATTTTCAAAGGGTAAGACTTCACATGATTTCTCAGCACCTCCTCGTTGGCGATGTTGTCTACCCATGGAATCTTCAACATTCTGCAGTACATCCACATTTCAAAGGCCGGCAGTCGGTTCCTGGACGAAACCTTTAATGTCCATCCTTCGACATTGTAAAGTAGCACCTGTTGCACACAACTTATCACGATACGCCAAGGATGTCATGACTGCACATAGTCTAAATGTTTTAATTTCTTGCATTGCCGATCCTGGTTTTGATTCCTGCATTCGGATCCCTTTCTTGTGTTAGCGACCATCCTAGGTACTTCATTGATGTTTCCTTCCAGGATGATAATAGCGTTGATGTACGGCTCCATTGCTCCATGATCCAAGGTGTCCCGGTTTCGATTCCCGGCTGGGTCGGCGATTTTAACCTTTTATTTTTACAATCTGCTCTACGTCGCACCAACACAGGTAGGTCTTATGGCGACGATGGGACAGGAAAAGGTTAGGAGTGGGAAAGAAACGGCCGTAGCCTTAATTAAGGTACATCCCCAGCCTTTGTCTGGTGTGAAAATGGGAAACCACGGAAGACCATTTTCTCGGGCTGGCGACAGTGGGCTTCGAATCCACTATATATAAGCTCACAGCACGGCCAACTCGCTCGGTCTTAATTGATTAATTCAACGGGCTCCATTCTCACAGACACGCAGGTCATCTTTAGGCATCAGTTCGAAAAACCTGCACCAGGCCTCTCCGGAGGCCATACGGCATAATAATAACAAGAAGAAGAAGTATAATACATAATTGTTAATTAATAATTATAATAATATTATAGCGCTGATGATTTTTCTGTTTGTTGATTCCACGAATTTTGTTTTCTGAATGTTTGTATCAAAACCAAACACTTGCATACTTCGTTGATGGTATTGCAAGTCTTCTAAATTGTCAGCAAATATCACGGTGTCATCTTCATAATGGGTGGTGTTTATTTGCTTCCAGATGACCGTGGTCACTTTATCAACTTCGTCAAGGGCAATTCGAAAAATCAGCTTCAGGAGTTTTCTTTTCGGTGGTGTAACCTGTGAATATAAGAAGATAAAGAGTTACGTTTCACAAAGTGGTTATCGTTCAACGTTCAGAAAACGATAAATAGTGACGTTTAATTTGAACCATGAGCAGTGAATGAAGAACCAGTCACTGCACTGGATACATTCACTGCATCAATCAATCAATCAATCAATCAATCAATCAATCAATCAATCAATCAATCAATCAATCCTGATCTGCATTTAGGGCAGGTCCCCAGGTGGCAGATTCCCTATCTGTTGTTTTCCTAACCTTTTCTTAAATGACCGCAAAGAAATTGGAAAATTTATTGAACGTCTCCCTTGGTAAGTTATTCCAAAACCTAACTCCCCTTCCTACAAACGAATATTTGCCCCAATTTGTCCTCTTGAATTCCAATTTTATCTTCATATTGTGATCTTTCCTACTTTTTAAGACACCACTCAAACTTATTCATCTACTGATATCCTCCCACGCCATCTCTCCACTATGGCTCGGAACATACCACTTAATTGAGCAGCTCGTCTCCTTTCTCCCAAGTCTTCCCAGCCCAAACTTTGCAACATTTTTGTAACGCTACTCTTTTGTCGGAAATCACCCAGAACAAGTCGAGCTGTTTTTCTTTGGATTTTTTCCAGTTCTTGAATCAAGTAATCCTGGTGAGGGTCCCATACACTGGAACCATACTCTAGTTGGGTGAACTCCTTCGGTGTAGTAAACCATTTAGGACGATGAGATGTGCAACCACTCTTGAAGAAAGTATATTAAATCAGCAGTGAGTCTTTTCTCATTGACTGCTCATGTAAGATAAACGTCTGTTTCGATCAATTTATGAATGATGATGGCCATTTTGTGGAAATGTGACTTCCATCTCCTATAGATCATCCTATTCAAAAGAAATTTTTTTCCGTACCATTCAAAGTTATTTCCATAGTTCTCCTGTGCACAAGGTCTTTCATTAGGAGCTCATGCTGTGCATGTGACCTACATGTTGTGTGGCGTTCCAACGTAGTACTTTCTCAACCTCAAATGGGATGATTTTCTCATAAGGTATATTTTATTTTATTTGCGTTCAGGTAGTAATGATGGTGGTAAACATACCAGTAGCTTCTACCAAGAGCGACGTGATTA
Source organism: Anabrus simplex (assembly GCF_040414725.1). Classification (NCBI taxonomy): domain Eukaryota; kingdom Metazoa; phylum Arthropoda; class Insecta; order Orthoptera; family Tettigoniidae; genus Anabrus; species Anabrus simplex. The sequence goes on along the minus strand of NC_090270.1, from coordinate 123,569,941 downwards.
GCTCAGCGGCTTAGCTGCTGGCTTTCCACCCGGAAGGCTGAGGTTCGAATCCCGGTTGATTGTTGGTCTAGATTTTCATCTCAAGACTCACATGGCGTCAGAAAGGACATCTGATCTTAAACTCCTCACTAACACCAAAAAATGAGCTGAGCGGCTCGGGTGACCCCATAAATAACTGGGATAAGCTGAAGCAAAGTATCAGCTAACATGAATCGTACGAGAAAGAGGGGTTAGTTCCGACCCTTCGAAGAATGAAGCTCTTATCAGTTTCCAGATTTGATCTCGCCTGAGGCCAGTCCAATAGGCTAAAAGGTGTTTAAATGCGACAATTCCGTGCCGTTGGCGTCTAGCGAGATAACCCTCGAATAGAAAAGCGTCGATATTTTGACAGTTTGCCGAAGTCTCTACCGGCAGTGTTAATCCATCAACACCTTACTGCGTCTTCATTTTGCTGAAGTACTATGTTCCACTAACGCATAGCATGTCATGATAATATTCATGATCGAAAAGTAAGCATATGTTATTCGATTAAGGGGAACTTGAGTTGGAATAACTGAACATTTGGTCTCCTTTATATTTTAACCACACAAGAATATTTACCACTTTATATCTAAAATAGTATATCATTTATTAAGAGACTCGTTCGAGAAATAGCATTTTGATGTTTACTAAGTTGTAGTTAAAAGAACTCCATATTTCATGCACTTCTCTTGGTTCCTCCACACTTCCAAAACCAATTTGTAGAAACCGTTTCGTTATTTACGTTGGTAGAGTGAGGGGCTTGTTTCGTAATTCAATTGCATTAGTATAAATGGTGCATTTACTTTGATAGTAATTTTTGTCATTTGATATTTTTTATGTAGTGTGTATCTACATCGCTCAACCTATAGGCCTATAATGGATAATATACAGTAAAAACAGGGGCTGCCTGGCCGAGGCGGTAAAGGAGTGCTCGGTTCACCCGGAAGGACGTGGGTTCGAATCCCCATCAGGAAGTCGTAAAATTTAAGAAACGAAATTTTCACTTCTAGAGGTGCATATGGCCCTGAGGTTCACTCAGCCTACACCAAACATGAGTACCAGGTTAATTCCTGGAGGCAAAGGCGGCCGGGCGTAGAGTTAACCACTCTATTCCATCACGTGCCGCGGTTAACAATGGTGGAAGCCTTTACCTTCCACTCCTCCAAGGGCCTTCATGGCCTGTATGGAGGTGTCGTTGTCTTTGTCTTTATACAGTAAAAACATTTATCAACGCGTTAAATCAACTGAAGGAGCCACAGAACCGGAATCGTAGTAAAGACATTCTTACTGTCTGAATGAACACTTTTACGTAATATTTGTTCCTCACAAGAGTGGATCTGTATTCGTAGACCTCACTACAGTATATAATACAGTTTGGAGAGATGCATTTGTACGTAACTTCTTCAAACTGACTGTATGCAAGTTAATGATACAGTTGATAAACAATGTGCTGTCAAATAGGAAACTTCAGGTAGTAATGGACAGTAAGTATAGCAAAGTGAAAGTTCTCAACAACGGATTCCCTCAAGGATCTGTGCTCTCACTATTATTGTTTCATTTGTACATTGCGGAAATACCAAACTACCTCCTTCCGCCAGTTTGCATATGCTGATGATCTAGCACTTGTTTTTCAACACATCGCAGTGACTGAGGCCGAGAGAAATATAAACGCTGATGTGACCATTTTGAGTGTATATATTAGAAAATGGTCTCTGACTCCAAGCACCAGCAAAACAGCGACCTGCTTATATACTTTAAACTACAGACAGTCACAAACTATCCTAAATTTGTCACCCAGTGGAGCTTCTCTACCTCACAACTCTCATCCGAAGTAACTTGGATTTACTCTCGATTGATTTATATTTTTATAAACATCTAAACGCCAGAGTTGCTAAACTGAGAACAAGGAATGACATTCTTCACAAGCTTACTGGTTCTACATGGCGAACCTCTACTTCTACGCTTCAGACTTTTGCTATTGGGCTGGTTTATTCAGCAGCAAGAATACTGTTCTACAGAACGGATGAACAGCTCACACGTTTGGTAGATTGAAGTTGTCCGGCCTGAATCCAAACATGCGGATTACCACTGGCACAGTTAAAGCCATTCCTATTTTCTGGCTGCCTGTGCTCAGTCACATCGAGCCTACAAGGAAAATAAATAAATAAATAAATAAATAAATAAATAAATAAATAAATAAATAAATAAATAAATAAATAAATAAAAAATAAATATATGAATGAATTAATTAATGAATAAATGAATCAATGAATAAATAAATATATGAATTAATTAATTAATTAATATCGTCGTTGCGTTTAGAAGAACTGCTGTGTGATAATATTTCAACTTAGAACTCTGACCAGAAATGTTCTGTCATCTACGGTTCAGTAATGCATGAACTATATCAACAAATTTTCGTTCTGAGTGATACATGTGCTGCGGGTCAGTATTTCCCCCTCAACGTGATATTACGATATTTCGTGGCGCATCGCCGACTTTTGAAGTTGAGCTTTACTGTACTGTATTTAGGCTTAGGTGAGTGGTGTTATGTTCACAGGTACTAATTTACATGCAAAGCCATTTTTAGGACAAGCGCACAACACTGAAAGATAAAAGAATCACTGCATTTCTTTTACTGCTTACTCCGTAAGTCCAAAAATTTATTGCGTTGACAATTTGTTGATGGCACAAAATGGAAATTTACCACGCAGCAAATTTACGCTGGTGTAATTTATTTGTGGGTTGTTTGTAATTTGGTCACGGTACAAAATTTATATTTCCTGTGATGTTAATTTGTTATTCAGTAACAGTGAATGTTACTGTGGAATTAACTTCCTCAATGCCGTAAATTTACTGTGCTATTAATATTACCAATAGAACAGGGACATTAATTTTGATCGTGAAATGTTTCAAATCTGTTTTCAATTTGTAGTGCCTAATTTAGTAGGCCTACTTCTGTCGTAAAGTAGGCTACGTCTATCATTTCGACCCAGAACTGGGTCCGTCGTTAAAAGTCCGTGTGTCCGTGTGTCCGTGTGTCCTTCAATTGTTGTCCGGCTCCATAGCTAAATGGTTAGCGTGCTGGCCTTTGGTCACAGGGGTCCTGGGTTCGATTCAAGGCAGGGTCGGGAATTTTTTGTTAATTTCGCTGGCAGAGGGGCTGGGTGTATGTGTCGTCTTCATTATCATTTCATCCTCATCACGACGCACAGGTCGCCTTCGGATGTCAAATCAAAAGACCTGCATCTGGCGAGCCGAACTTGTCCTCGGACACTCCCGGCACTAAAAGCCACACGCCATTTCATTTTTCCTTCAGTCGTTTCAAAACTATAAAAGCTAGTAAGAACATAATAACTGACGGAAAAAGGAAGGTCCGAAGAGTGTACTACCCTATACCCATAATATTAAAAGAAGCGTTTTGACAGACAGGGCTGGTGGAAGGAGTATTGCACGTGCCATTGCTCGGTGTCGCCCTACATTCCTTTCTCCTTCCCTTCGCTTCCGACTCACTTGTTCGTTCGATCAGACCGCTGTGTTCTCTTGTACGTAACTCAGAAGTGGGAGGTTCGGCAACTCCAAGCAACATGAGCCGGCCAGCAGGTTTATCTCCATGGCAATCAAAGTGGGTCCACACTCGTTTCCATGGCAACCATACCCACTATTCCCTTCTTCCCACCCACCCAGGCAGGCAGTAAACGGACCTAAGAACTGTCAGAACGTATCTTTCAATATTACGACCATAATAACTTTGAAGGACGGATGGTGCAATAGTAAGTGGAGCGCTCATCCTCCACTTTGTGGTCAAATCAGAGCTAAGAGAATGCAGTAAAATTAGTATAACTCGGGAACGTAGGAAAGTAAACTCGTGTCCTCATCCCAAGGTAGTGCAGCTCTTTTCAGGCACACCCCCTTTGGAGGTTAGCTGCATGTACCATTTCAACCACATACCAGCCCTCCTGCCATTCTTAAATTTGTGGCAGTACCAGGAATCGAACCCGGGTCCCCGAGGACGGCAGCTAATAACACTATCCGTTACGCTACGGAGGCGGACACTCGCGAACGTAACGCGATAGAACTTGTCGCACGGTGTCGCTCGTTTTGTCTTTTTAAAATCATCGATATCTACAATTATATTCCTGAGATAACTTTATAATAATAATAATAATGTTATTGGCTTTATATCCCACTAACTACTTTTACGGTATTCTGAGACGCCGAGGTGCCGGAATTTTGTCCCGCAGAAGTTCTTTTACGTGCCGGGGCTGACATATATGAGCACCTTCAAATATCACCGGACTGATCAAGGATCGAATCTGCCAACTTGGGATCAGAAAGCCAGCGCCTTAGCTGTCTGAGCCACTCAGCCCGGCTGAGAGAATTTGACAAGGTGCGTGAAAAATTGTGAAGTTGAGAATTTTGCGAGAATTTCCGAAAAGTCTCAATATCTTAATGGAAAGAATGTTGACGCCTACCGCAAATGAACACAACTAGAGAGAAAGAGCCAAAGGGTATAGAGCAAACCCAAGATCTCCGAGGCTGTGTTTAAGAGAAACTAGGTAAGAAAGAAGAGTTGGCCAAGCGCCGCTAGCCACAACCAATTAGATCTTCAGTTAATGCTCTCGTCTAGCCTATCGAAAGCCCGAAAACGCCCAGAAATTGTAAATAGGCCAATGGAGATGTGATTTCCCAAAATTCACAACAGGATAGCTCACTCAAAAAGAATAGAATCTCTCTAAACCTTAACTCTGTGCATAGTCCGGCCCCGCGGTGTAGGGGGCAACGCGTCTGCCTGTCACCTGGCGGCCCCGGGTTCGATTCCCGGCTGGGTCAGAGTTTTTTAATTGTAAATGATTAATACCCCTGGCTTGGGGACTGGGTGTTTGTGTCGTCCTTAACGTTCCTTTCCTCACATTCAACACTCTATATTACCGCAATTACACTTAAACGCATGTTCCTATCATATGGTGAAATTAGTGGCAAAAGATCTGCAGAGGTCGACGCCACGAGCAAATAGCATTAATATAACAAAATCTCTGTGCATAACGAAGCTGCGCTGAAAAGATCTGCAGCCGTAGCTTCAACACAGACACTGCACGCTTTTGTAGCTTGAACTTGTAAACTTTCAAAGATTGTGTCGTCTACCGTTAGATGGCTAGACCATCGATTTGTAATTACTTGATAGAGTAATTGTTATTTTGAAGTTTGTAAACCTGGTTCTAAGGATTGTATTTTTTAATATACCGAAGTTATCAACACTTCAGCTGGTTCCTCCTATCAGATACTTGGAAATATGTTCTCTAGCCAATTAAAAACCGGGGATGTGAACAGGAATCCAGCCTATCAGTAAAGAGTTCTGGAAGCTTCCCCTTTAGGGTACTATACAAGCAGAGCACTTTAGGGCCGTTTTGTCTGAATTGATCCAGTGTTGAGGAGTGCGACTTGACCTAAGCCAGGATGCAGGGGCGAGGCCTGCATGAAGAAGATCCAGCGACAGAAGGTAATGGCAGAATTTACCTAGACATGTGATAGCTCCTGAGGGTAATTTGATGGAGAGATTTCGTCCTCTTTTCTTTTAATGTAATTTTGTAATCTGGTAGTTTCAATGTTGAATTTTTGGTAAGTCTGAGGACTCTGGTTTTATTTCCTACTGGGAAATACGTAATGTAAGGGAACAAAGAGTGATGACGCTCTATTGTTTCCCATTCAACTTACATTGGGTGACGAAAGTTTTTGAACCTTGAAAATTTCGTAAATCTTGCCTTGGCTTTAACGTTTCTCCTTTAGTCACCCCCGTATAGTATACGATTACTCTCTGTATCTTCGGGCCGTAAGCCAACTTAGGGTTTTTAATATTTCTAGAAGGAGTGCAGGTGTTTCGTCTCTTCGTGTTTTGTTTATGGCCGGTTATTTGCAACTGTTTTCTTTTTCCATTAAGGCCATGTAGTATGGGCAACTACGCCTCTGTGTCTCCTGTATTATTCTTAGCGTAACTGTTTCTTCGATTCGTGTTCTCTTTTGGAACAGTGATCAATGCTATTGTGGATCACTTGATGAAAACTTTAAAGTGAGGTTACCCGATGTGGCCTAGTGTAAAATCAGTGTATCAAAGGAAACTGGCTGCCTCTGCGAGGCTAGAATAGGGTATTTCGGAGTTCAGACTCGTGAGTAGTGTACCTTCTGGGAGGAAATCGTGCTCTTGTAAATATTGTATCTGGCAAGAGCAATAAGGCTTTTTTCTATGTAAAGTAACTGCCTGGTAATTATTACAATTTTTTGTATCTGATGTTCGGACTTCTAAGTCCCTTATATTGTTAGAAAAGACGAGCTCATTAATAACCTGTCATATTTGTCTGTTATTCATTCAGATTTTCTATCCATCAATTTTAAACTAGAAAAAAAAAAAGTAAAGAAATAAAATTTCCAAATTTGTTATGTTAAATCCTGCTCTAGTTAATTCCTTGTCCAGCCATTCAACCCAAACGCTTCTTGTCGTTCCGTGAACCACGTAAACCTCATATTAATAATAATAATAACAACAACAACAACAATAATAATAATAATAATAATAATAATAATAATAATAATAATAATAATAATAATAATAATAATAATAATAATTGTTACGGAGTATCGTGGATTTGCAGAGGTGAAAGAAGGTGCGGGGGTGAACAGGTCTCAAAATACGAAATTAAAGTTAAGATAAAATTTAACAAGGTTATATTTTCTTTTCAAGATTAAGAAATAACAAATTGAACAGGTACTCAGTAGCCGAAACACAATTCGAAAATGTACAATTACAGTGATTACAGGATTTGGGCTCCGAGAGCCAGACACACAATTCTTGAGCTATAAGCCCAACCTTACGATATACAGAATTCAACAAAGGGGCAGAAGACCCCAATCATGCCTAGGAGCACTTGCTCCTCTTTACACGGTAAAGCCTCCTCGAGGCATACAACAACTCAATTTTCAAGAAAGAGCAACTCGCTCTCAAAATTTAAGCCTATCAAAGGCCACACCAAACTCCACATTCAAGTTGTCCTCGAAGGACATGAAAACAGGGGTAAAAATACCCAACCTACTGAGGCCTATTAAGTAAAGAAACAGGAAAATTACATGGCCTCTAAAATACCAACTTGAGAGGAGGCGTTCTTGCACTCCTAATACACTTTATATAAAACCTACTTGGCACTAGGCCGTTACTGCAAGGGCTAATCCCATACTAAAGAGGTGATTTTTAGAAGGAAACAATTTACATTACGTTAAGGAAGAAACGGTTGTGAAAATAAGTTCACCTCAATGCAATATGAGTGGGAGCTCGAGAGGGTTAAGCACTCTCTATCCCAATATGTAGTTTAAAAGATAGAATAGATACTAAGTGTCTTTACATTTTAGGGGAAAAGTTACATGGCGGAAAGGCTTCGGACCTGCCCCGAGAGTTAAACTGCTGAGCTGACAAGAAAAGAAGTTATTAAACGACCATTACCTGGTGGCTGAACTGCTACCCGAAGAAAGAGGCGCTTCCCGCCCCCTGCTACGTACTTTACGCACTGATAGATGTTACTGAAGTGGCCCGGAGACCCGAAAATCAGCAGTTTATATACCCTCGTGGAAAGTTCGAGGCGTTTCAGGAATGAGAACACCCTCCCACAAAAATTTTATTGGTTAACGACGAAAACCCCTACACTAGATGAGGAAGAAACACCTTATTGGTGGAAAATTAATTACAGAAAATTATGATTGGCCAGTTTCAAGACTGGCAGAAAGAAAGGGTTAATATTGCCAACTTAAACAATAACTGAAAGAAATTTAACAAAGAACAAACTTATGAACTCAAAATTTTTCCAAAAACATAGTTCTTTCACTTCGCACTAGGGTGCACAATTGTAGTTCTTCAGTAGTGCCACCTGGAAGAGAATGTCCACACTTCTTACTACAGGCAAAACAAAAATACATCGAAAACGACCCAGTTCAGAAACTTCAAAATTTCCAAGTAGTGACATCTTCTGAGAAACTTGAAAATTAACACAGTAGATAAAGTTCAGACTTCCTCCAGTAGAGGAGTTTCAACTGGCGCAAAGTTTGAATTAGCGGCGTGGGGGTGTACCACCCGGTACAATAATAATAATAATAATAATAATAATAATAATAATAATAATAATAATAATAATAATAATAATAATAATAATAATGGGGAGGAAGTTTTCAGCACTCAGTTACAAATATGAGCGAAAAATAGGACTTTATATAACCATTATTTGTTCGGAGAATCACAGTTGAGTACTTCTACTTACGTTTAATAACAATAAGAAAAAGAATAATAAGGGCAGAATCCCATTAAACACGTACCTTTTACGATTTAATAAAATGGTAAGGTAAGGTAAGGGTGTATTCTGCCCGAAGGCAGGTCCGAACCTCCGCAGAGGTGTGCCTGAGCCGGAGTTTACGTACGGTAGGGTGGCCAGTTCCTTTCCGGTCCTCCATTCTCTTACTCCCCACCAACAGCGCGTAGCAACCCATCCAAATCTTGACCACGCCCAATGTTGCTTAACTTCGGAGATCTCACGGGATCCGGTGTTTCAACACGGCTACGGCCGTTGGCTAATAAAATGCTGTGTTTGAAATTAGGAGTGAAACCAAACATTATATAATTTCTTGTATGTTTAACACAATATTAAGAGCTGTAACAATGGAACTTGTACTAGCTTTTAGAGGAAGATCACACAAACATTTCTTTTCGAGAGCCAGCATTAAACTTCAGACAAAATTTATGAATATACTAGGAAGTAGGGAGAATTGAAAACATATTCATGTCATTTTGAAATCACTTGAGAAGGACAATACATGATGCAATAAAGGCCTACTCGTCGGATATCAAAATGAGATAGCTTTAAACTAGAAATAAACCATTAACAAAAATACAACGGTTAATCAACGTAAGATTCTTTCTTTCTTTCTTTCTTTCATAATCCGCTTACCCTCCAGGGTTGGCTTTTCCCTTGGATTCAGCGAGGGATCCCACCTCTACCGCCTCAAGGGCAGTCTCCTGGAGCTTCAGACTCTGGGTCGGGGATACAACTGGGGAGGATGACCAGTACCTCGCCCAGGCGGTCTCACCCGCTATGCTGAACAGGGAGGATGGGAAGATTGGAAGGGATAGACAAGGAAGAGGGAAGGAAGCGGCCGTGGCCTTAAGTTAGGTACCATGCCGGCATTTGCCTGGAGGAGAAGTGGGAAACCATGGAAAACCACTTCCAGGATGGCTGAGGTGGGAATCGAACCCACCTCTACTCATTTGACCTCCCGAGGCTAAGTAGACCCCGTTCCAGCCCTCGTACCACTTTTAAAATTTCGTGGCAGAACCGGGAATCGAACCCGGGCCTCCGGGGATGCAGCTAATCACACTAACTACTGCACTGCAGAGGCGGACAACGTAAGACACACTGAAAATAACTATCCATAACTCGAGAAAGAACGATACCATCAAAGAACGAAGAATGACGCGTGGTTGATACAATGTAAACAGCTGCTGACGGACAAACGACTGGGCGCATTTATACTAATCGGCGTGTAAGCGAAGTTAGTAAGAGAAAAACCTTTTTTCTTTTACTCCTATTAATACTGAAGGTAGTGATTTATAGTTACTTTCTAAATGTTGGGATCAATTCAGTGTCGCTAACCATACAGTTTAGGGACCGTGCTTGTCCATACGACGTCTTCCGGTTACCGTTCATCTCACATGTTGGCACTATGTAGTCATATTTTTTTCCTGACTTGCGAGATTATAGGTACGGTCACTGACGTGTAGTGAAAATCACTACTGTTATACATCGGGAGAGTTGGTCGTGCGATTAGGAGCGCACAGCGGTGAACTTGCATCCGAGAGATAGGGGGTTCGAACCCCACTGTCGGCAGCCCTGAAGATGGTTTTCCGTGGTTTCCCATTTTCACACCAGGAAAATGCTGGGGCTGTACCTTAATCAAGGCCACGGCAGCTTCCTTCCCATTCCTAGGCCTTTCCTATCCCATCGTCGCCATAATCTTGTTAATCTTGTCGGTGCGACATAAAACAAGTAGCAAAAAAAACCTACTGTTACATTTGCGAGCATAAGTAAAGCATATTTTATTTTTCTGTAGGATTTAAATCTATTCGGATAATACCACGTAGGCCTAAGTAGAATTATGATATGTTCGAATAATGCATGTAATAACATAGGGCCATGTTAGTGTTAAATGACGAACGCAATATTTTGTTAATACGGTCTTATGTATAGAATTCAATTAGAATATATAAGAGGCACGAAAAATCTGCAAGAACTCCTCCGAAAAGGAAAGCAACGTTACCTCCTCTACAAAATATTAATTATGCTGAAATGGAAGGAAATTTCATTATCAACCTAATCAACCAAACCTTATCCTGTCTTGTCTCCACATTGGTACGGTTCGAAGACTTAGACTTTGTGCATTCTTATTGACATGTCAAATGTGTATGTAATATATTTGCTTCTGTGTATTATTTACACCAGGCAAATACTGGAAGAATGCGGCTATGGTAATGCGTATATTAAGCAAATGCAGAAATATATAACATTAATCTGACTGCGAGGGTGTATTTATTTCCTTAATTCCTCATTGGGCTTGAAATTATAAATATCTTGATTTATCATTTTCTTGGGTAAGGAAATCTCCATTATTGATACATTGAGGTTAGTTTTTTATGGTTATGTCTGGTGATTTCAATATGTAAGTAGTCAAGTTGGCAGCAGTGATGAGCCATTAAAACAAAAGAGAATAGGACGGCGATATTTGCTTTTTAGTGTGTAGCCTTACGTATCGAGTTCTATGCCACGTAATGTAATTTTTATCAATTAAGATGGTTGCCCAATTGTACTTCCTCTAAAAGCAAAAATCATCACCACCGCTAACAGCAACAAGCTCTCCACGCAAGGTGACGTTCAGTTGTCTTCGTAACTGAGGGGCCAGTCCCATGGACTTTCTAACATTGCACTATTAATTGCATACCGTTAGGCGACCATGACTAACGTCCAGGACTGAAGTGGCCTATCGAATATCGGCGCAATTGTTTGGCATTTCAGGTTTTTCTTTGAATTTCGTGTGGCTATTCCTAGCCGAGTGCAGCCCTTGTAAGCCAGACCTTCCGATCGATGTGGGTGAGCGGCATCTGCCATGTGTAGGTAACGGCGTGTTATTGTGGTGGAGGATAGTGTTATGTGTGGTGTGTGAGTTGCAGGGATGTTGGGGACAGCACAACCCAGCCCCCGAGCCATTGGAATTAACCAATAAAGGTTAAAATCCCCGACCCGGCCGGGAATCGAACCCGGGATCCTCTGAACCGAAGGCCAGTACGCTGACCGTTCAGCCAGGCATTTAAGAATGTTGATATGTGAGAGAACCGTACTAATGTACTCACTGGTATATTATTATTATTATTATTATTATTATTATTATTATTATTATTATTATTATTATTATTATTATTATTATTATTATTATTATTATTATTATTATTATTATTATTATTACTATATAATTCGCTGGGGCCATCAAGGACCACGTTAAGTCTTGTTGCATTTGACACTGAACTTGGCCTTCTTTAGAGCCCAAATTTCCCTCATTCTTTGCGAGTGGGCCTGCTTACGCTCCTCTGTCCAAGGGGCACCGTGTCTTCTCTTCGGCTGCTCGTCTCGGTTTAGCCCGTTCGTCAATATTTTCTTGCGGAAGAGATCTCTGTTAAGGGCGTCTTCAGCTGAGATATGTAGCATTTGCAGGTCTTCTTTGGTATTTCTAAACCAGGGAATTGTGGTTTTGGGGTTTGAATAAAAAAATTAAAGATTTCTTTAGTTAACTTTCTTCCGTCCATTCTTTTCAGATGACCGTAAAATCGTGCCCGTCTTTTTCTGATTGTGTCGATAATTTTCTCTATTTTGCTGTAGACTTCCTTGTTGGATCTCTTTTGATGGATTCCATTTCTGTACTTTGATCCCAAGATTCCTCTCACAATTTTGCGTTCTCTTTTCTCCAGTTCTTCAAGGAGTCCTTTGTTGGCATTTAGAGACAGGGTTTCGGCTGTATATAGAACTACTGGCTTCAGAACTGTTTCATAGTGACGTATCTTGGTGTTTTGGGAAAGGCATTTTTTGTTGTAGATTGTGCGGGATGTTTGGTAGGCTATTTCCAGTTTGCGTACTCGCTCCTGAAGTGCTTCTTTGTCCAGTCCATTTTTCATGATGATCTCACCCAGGTATTTGAAATTGTCTACTCGGGTGATGTCCCCGTATTTTGTATGGAGTTTTGGAGGAGCCTCTTTGATGTTAGTCATTACTTCTGTTTTCTCAAACGATATCTGCAAACCAGTTTGTTCGGCAATTTCCTTTAAAATTTAAACTTGAGCTCTAGCGGTTTCTATGTCGTTTGAGAGAACAGCAATATCATCGGCAAATGCTAAGCAGTCTGTTGCGATCCCCTTGGATTTCGTTCCTATTCTCAATGGACTGTAGTTGGTTTCCTGTAATCTCACCCGCCAGGTTCTGATGATCTTTTCAAGAACACAGTTGAAGAGTATCGGGGATACGCCATCACCTTGTCGGACTCCTGTTTTGATGTCAAAGGAATGCGAGAGACATCCGTGGAACTTCACCTTGGATTTTGTATCGGTCAGGGTGGCTCTAATTAATGCCAGCAGTTTCAAATCAACTCCAAATACATTTAAGATGTTTAGCAGGACTTCCCGGTCAATTGAGTCGTACGCTTTCTTAAAGTCCACAAAGACAGACACATACTGCTTGGACCTTAGTGTACAATATCTGATGATCATTTTGAGATTTTGGATCTGTTCAGCTGTTGAGCGACCTTTTCTGAACCCTCCTTGGTATTCACCTATTTGATGTTCGACTTGTGCTTCCAAACGCTCCAGGATGGCAAGTGATAGGATTTTCTAAGTCACGGGTAGCAAAGATATTCCTCTGTAGTTGTTGATGTTCTTCATGCTGCCTTTTTTGTGTAATGGATGGATCAAAGCTATTTTCCAATCTTCGGGTAGGGTCTCCTTGTTCCAAATTTCTTCTATTTGCTTTTGCAAAATATCAAGTGATTCCTCTGGGGCATATTTCCATAGTTCTGCTACTACTGAGTCTTCCCCCGGCGCTTTGTTATTTTTGAGACGGGCAATGTGGCGCTTGATTTCATCTCTGTCGGGTGGTCTGGAATCTGGGTACCTGAGTAAGGGTTCCTTGGTCTCAATGGCGCTTTGAGGTTTAGAGCAATTAAGTAAATTCTTGAAGTAATCTGCCAGAATGCTGCAATTTTCTTCATTTGATGTCGCCAGTGTGCCGTCCTTACGCTCAAAGCATAGAGATGGTGCTTTATAGCCAGTGAGTTTGCGTTTGAAGGCTCTGTAGTACTCTCTGCTTTCATTCTTCCTAAAGTTTTGTTCTATCTTTTCAATGAGAGATTTTTCGTATTTACGTTTCTCAGTTCTGAACACCCTAGCTGCTTGGGCACGTTGGGTTTTGTAGGTTTCCCAATCATTTTCTGATTTCGTAGAGTAGTACTGTTTCCACGCATTGAGTCTTTCTTGGAGGACTGATTCGCGGGTACCATTCCACCAGGCATGCTTTTTACCTCTCTTGATTTATGCAACGTCTTTGGCGGCCTCAACAAGGAGACTTTTGGCGTTGTTAAAGTCAGTGTCATTTGGTCTAGCCTTCTCCTGGAACTCCTCGACCCTTTGCCGAAGTTTATCATTGTCGAAGCGTATGATCTGTTTGGTTGTCTTCCTTGTGTTTGCTGGAATTGGTTTGAATTTGATAAGAGACATATAATGATTTGAGGCTACATTGATGCCTTTCTTTACCTTGACATTCATAATCTCAGGGCTGTTTCTCCTGGAGATTGCAACATGATCAATTTGGAACTCTC